>NC_091987.1:32200958-32815638 GCF_044704955.1 Pristiophorus japonicus | reverse complement strand
CCCATATGTCAAATTGCTCAATAGCATTACACAAGGATATAGCAACAACATTACTCTATAATATTGACTAGATACTTCTGTTTTCGCACATATCCCTCTTGTAGACTATATTGAGCAAAACTTGGTGAGATCAGCTCGATCAATTGGAATAACTGCTTCAGACAAGCAAAAGTGCGCAAACCCAACCAATAATGACCAGCTCCAACAGGCAATGGGGAAGCAGTGCCAATCATAGACTGGGTGCAGAACAGGGGCAGATGTGACACATCACATTGTGTGAGTCAACATGCTCGGCAATCACTGATGAAGCCAAAGTACTGTTCACAGTTCTGGACAAAAGCATAAAACTGCACTCGTGTCTGATAAATGTATGCCAGATTCCAAACTTGGGTGACCGAGAAAGACTGCAAAGTTCCACACTGAATGGTGGTCGATATTTGTTATGTAAATATACACATGAAGCACATTTATCTGTATTATGTGGAAGGAATTTTATACTAAAATTAGTGAATGTGTCTGCAATAGTTTCACCGTGGCTAGTCAGCGATTTTCTATTGGGCAACACTTCTGTCATGAATAGACCCAGCTTTTAAGCCTGTCTTGAGTAACTAAGATTGTTTAAGCTGGGAATCATTCTTCTTGTCCTCCTGAACCTTTTCCAAATCCTCTATTATCCACCAAAAATGGACGCAGTATTTTAAATGCACTCTATCCAAGGTCTTGTAATCTACCAAAATTCCCTGGATTCTGGGGCAGTCCCAGCAGATTGGAAAACCGTAAATGTAACGCTCCTAGTTTAAAAAAAAAGGAGGCAGACAAAAAGCAGGAAACTATAGACCAATTAGCCTAACCTCTGTCATTGGGGAAAATGCTGGAGGAAGCAGTAGCAGGACATTTGGAAAAGCATAATTCAATCAAGCAGAGTCAGCATAGTTTTATGAAAGGGAAATCATATTTGGCAAATTTGCTGGAGTCCTTTGAGGATGTAACGAGCAGGGTGGATAGGGGGAACCAGTGGATGTGGTGTATTTGGATTTCCAGAAGGCATTCGATAAAGTGCCACATAAAAGGTTATTGCACAAGATAAAAGTTTATGAGCCTGGGGGTAATATATTAGCATGGATAGAGGATTGGTTAACGAACAGAAAACAGAAAGTCGGGATAAATGGGTAATTTTCCGGTTGGCAAACAGTGACTAGTGGGGTGCCGCAGGGATCGGTGCTGGGTCCTCAACTATTTACAATCTATATTAATGACTTGGATGAAGGGACCGAGTGTAATGTAGCCAAGTTTGCTGATGATACAAAGATGGGTGGGAAAGCAAATTGTGAGGGATATAGACAGGCTAAGTGAGTGGGCAAAAATTTGGCAGATGGAGTATAATATGGGAAAATATGAGGTTATCCACTTTGGCAGAAATAATAGAAAAGAAAATTATAATTTAAATGGAGAAAAATTGCAAAGTGCTGCAGTACAGGGATATCTAGCGGTCCTTGTGCATGAAACGCAAAAAGTTAGTATGCAGGTACAGCAGGTAATCAGGAAGGCAAATGGAATGTTGGCCTTTATTGCAAGGGGGATAGAGTATAAAAGCAGAGAAGTCCTGCTACAACTGTACAGGGTATTGGTGAGACCACACCTGGAGTACTGTGTACAGTTTTGATCTCTGTATTTAAGGAAGGATATACTTGCATTGGAGGTTGTTCAGAGAAGGTTCACTAGGTTGATTCTGGAGATGAGGGGGTTGACTTATGGAGCTAGGTTGGGCCTATACACATGGAGTTCAGAAGATTGAGAGGTGATCTTATTGAAACTTATAAGATAATGAGGGGGCTCGACAGGGTGGATGCAGAGAGGATATTTCCACTCATAGGAGAAACTAAAACTAGGAGACATTGGACTCAAAATTAGCCAGGAGTTGCTCCGTTTTTTTTTGAGCAACTTGATTTTTCTGAAGTATCTTAAAAATCCACATTTTGCACATTCAATTTGCGCCAGTGTAAGTGAGTTAGTTAGGATTTTTAAAGTTTTTTTTCAAAAGGGGGCGTTAGCAGCCACCTACGCCCGTTTTGGCTATTTAGGCCACTTTGGCCAGCTAATAGTTACTCCACACTAACTTAGACCAGCAAATGTGGCCACTTGTGAAAACCCTTGCGGAGAGTTAAGAAATCAGCGCAGGTAGGTACATCGGAGACCATTCGGCCAGGGATGGGGTGGGAAGGGAAGCGGAGAGAACCTTGCACCAAGACTTACAAAGCACAACAAGTAATAAGCATTCAAGAAGAAATAAAAACATTCAAGAAGAAATAAAAAATAAAACAAAGTCCTACCTTTGTCTCAAAACTCGGCCCGGGAAGTCGGCGGGCCGGCCGGAGTAGGGGGCCACTCGGTTGGGGATCGGGGAGGGAGCAATTGAAGTGCCATCGGAGAACACACAGGCTGCATGAAGCAAACTCACCGACCGGATAGGCTGCAGCAAGGGCAAAAGACAAGCAGCTAGTTTAACAGCAGGCCGGCCGGTGCAGGAGCCCACTACTCGGCTTGGGAGATGTGGGGGACGATTGGGAGACCACTCGGCCAGGGAACTGCCTACATCGAAGCACACACAGGCTGCAGGAAGCAACCTCACGGACGGGTGGGGGGTGAGGGGGAGCAGTGGAGGAGGAGGAGGGAGAGAGAAGACACATGACTCGAGGGGGAGAGGACAAAAAACCTTTGGATGTGGTCCATATATATACCTTGGGCGGGGGGGGGGGGGCGGCGGGGAAGAGAGAGAGACACACAGTACTGCGAACCTCTGCTGTGCTGTGCTGCCTGCTTTCCTGCCATTTTACCTTCTTTGACCTTTGAAAGTTTAACTTTAACTTTAAATATGGGGGCAATAATATCAATGCCACTCCTTTTGCAAGCGTTCTGCATCATTGTGCTACGTAGGAGACAATTGATTAGAGCTTATCACATCAGGAACATCAGAGCCCACCTCGGCAATTTCGAATCAAGCGTTCGTACCTGGACCTGAGTAATGCAGATTACTCAGATTGTGTCAGAAGGCTGCGTTTCCGCAGAGAACTTTTCTGTGAGATCTGTGAGTTGCTGAGACCAGACTTACAGCCGAGAAGCGGCAGGTGGACTGGTTTGTCTGTTGAAGTGAAGGTTACAGTTGCACTTTCTTTCAAGCTACAACTGGAGTTGTGTGCACCATCTCTCAACATGGAATACATGTCTCCATTCGCCAGGTCACGGCTGCGCTGTATGCGTGGAGCAATGACTTCATCAAGTTCCCAATGACCGCCCAAGCAATCCATGACAGGCCTATGGGCTTCTCCAGGCTCGCTGGCTTCCCAAAGGTACAGGGCTGCATTGATTGTACCCACATCGCCTTGCGAGCACCTGTGGAGAATGCCGAGCTGTTCAGGAATAGAAAAGGTTTCCACTCCATCAATGTGCAGCTCGTGTGTGACAACATACATTGCAACATGTCAATTGATGCAAGATACCCTGGCAGCACCCATGATGTGTTCATCCTACATGACAGCGTTCTATCTGACATGTTTGAGCAGCAGCCAGAAGGGCCGAGCTGGCCACTGGGGGAGACAAAGAGTGCGGCCTCAGCACCTGGCTCATGACGCCCCTACGAGTAACCCGGACGGAAGCTGACCATCAATACAACATGTCGCACATTTCGACACGCAGCATCATAGAGAGGACCATTGGCATCTTGAAACAGCGTTTCCGATGCCTAGACCATTCCAGAGGCTACTTGCAATATTCCCCTGAGATTGTTGGTCAGTTCACTGTTGTGTGCTGCATGCTGCATAACTTATCCATCATGAAGCGGCAGCAGCTGATAGTGGAAGAAGACGACCCAGTAGCGGTGAGAGTGGCTGATAATGATTTGGAAGAAGGAGGAGGAGGTGGTGGAGGAGGATGATGACGAGGATAAGGAAACCATGCAAGTGCCTGAGACCGGAGCACGACGTCGGAGGAGGGCGGGCCATCGTGCTCCTTTAACGATTGCTCGAGCCTTGCGCCAGCAGCTCCTCCGTGAACGCTTTACTGATGGCTGAGGGCTCAGTGACAACTATTCCACATGGACATGCTTATTTTTTTGCAGTTGTTCCTAAATGTGTTGTGTTAATGGAACATGATTCAGTTTTAATGTACAATATATTTTATTCAAAAGTGTACAATGTACTAAACTTTACTGTAATAAAATTATTATTGTATCAAACTTTACTTTAATATGACTTTAAGATCACTTACAAACTTGTAAAGTTACATATCTTACAAAAAACTTTCAATTTGAAAACTGTTACAACAGTAATATCAAGAACAGCAGCAAAGAAAGGCTGCACCCATCCCTCATCCCCATCTCGATAAATGTGCACTTCTTCTTTGTGGGGCGGGGGGTGGTGGTCAGGTGTTAATGTGGAGGGCCCGTCTTGGGTCTCTTCAGAGGCTGGTGAGGGAATGGCCTGGGTGTGTTCCCTTATTGCAGCAGCTAACTCACACATGCCCTCCCTGATGGCCTGTGCCGTCCTTTCCCTCCCTCATGGATACTATTCTCTCACTGATGTTCCCGGAAATCGTTCCCATTTCCCGTGCAATTACTGTTACTTCTCCCGACAGTCCCATTACCTCATCACTCACCCCACTGATGGTGTCCACAAGTGATCGGGTAAGGTCAGTGCTCTCCGCACTCAATGTCATGATCTGAAATATATTTGTTGCATCCTGCATCTCAGGCGAGCATGGTTGATTTCTCCTCACCCTCACCCTGGGTCTGCCTCGTGGCACCCCTCCCAGTGGGAGGTGCAGACTGGCACGGTGGGGCCCTGGGTGTTCCATGCTGCATCCCACCACCACTGGGACCTGCGACCTCGGACGCTGTGAAACCAAGGAATGTCACACCAGAACTCCTGGAAGGGTTTGCCAATGCGAAGTCCATTAATGTGGCCTCATCCACATTCAGCACAACATTGTCCCCTTCATCCATCTACACACTCTCCCCCTCACCTCCCCTCCCCCCACCCCCCCCCCAAGTTGGTCTGCAGGGTTAGGCTCGTACGCTTCTGGATCTTCAGGATTGGCATCCGGTTCTGCAAAATATAATAGAACAGTCAAATGGTTAGCAGCACAGGAAGGGGCAGGATGGGTGGCATGAGTAGGCTCACACATAGCAGGCCAGGCAGCAGGTTGATCTGAAGGGCTACGATGAATTTTCAGGACTTGCCCTGTCCCTCGTGTGTGAGCCCAGCTTGTGCAGTATTGATTGTTTTTCTCCAGGTAGGACCCATCAAAGCAGTGACCCTCTCTTCCAAGGGTGTCAGTTTGTGCAGATTTGGCGGGCCTTCTCCTGTTCGAGTTCTTTCCCTTTGGTTGTGGGACAATTTCTTCTGCAAAGATGAAAATGCAACTTTTTAGAGAGGGTGTCTCTCGGCTGGGTGGGACATATACAGATGGTCACATTGACAATTGCAATTGCATTGAATAAATGAAAATATTACTTGCATAAACTACTTGACCAAGGTCCTGCCATTTTTTACACTGGCTTCCAGATCTCTTGGTGTTCACCACTGCGCAGTAATCTTCTGCAACTTGATTCCAGCGTTTTCATTTTTTTGGATGGCACTTTTGTGCGACCTCTATTGCTGGTATCCAGCTCCTGCTATCTGTTCTCAATGACATTAAGTAGTATCTCCACTTCATCATGCAAGAAATTCTTGTTCTTGGTGCACATTGTTGCATGACTGTATTGAATTGACGCTCACAGCACTTTTCCAATGCTCTTAGACACAGTGATTTTTCCAATCACACAGTCCTTAGTTTGCATGCAGCAATGATTTTCCAAAATCCAGCACTCCTTCTGGAACTTTTGCAGGCATGCAACACTATTAACACAGAGCACTCACTGCTTCTTGATTCCAGCAGCTGACTTCGTTCCACAGCACCCCTGGCACCAAAAATCAAGCAACTTCGTATCCCTTTAAAGATGACCGATTGCCAAATTTCTGCGCTACTGCGCATGCACGGACATCGCGACCCGACTCCAATGCGCATGTGCAGACGTCCCGGCACTGTTTTCAGCGCAGGACGCTGGCTCCGCCCCTGAATCCACTGGCCACGCTGCGCGACCACTGAGGAGAGGGCAGACAGTGTCCAAAGTGGGGAGTGATTTTTTTTCGGAGCAGTTTTCAATGCAGAAAGTTGGCGCATCTCCGGTGAATATGCCGGAAAAACAGGTGGGCCAATTTTGAGTCCAGAGTCTTGGAATAAGGGGTCGCCCACTTAAAGCTGAGATGAGGAGAAATTTCTTATCTCTCAGGGTTGAAAATCTATGGAATTTTCTGCCCCAGAAAGCTGTGGAAGCTGGGTCATTGAGTATATTTAAGGCGGAGATAGACAGATTTTTGAGCAACAAGGGAGTAAAGGGTTAGAGGGAGCGGGCAGGGAAGTGGAGCTAAGTCCATGATCAGATCAGCCATGATCTTATTGAATGGCAGAGCAGGCTCGAGGGGCCAAATGGCCTACTCCTGCTCCTATTTCTTATGTTCTTATAGCAAAAGTTGTGCTTTATTTTATATTGAATAGTCTTGTAAATATCCTATTTGCTTTGGCTAAAGATTCTCAGCATTGGTGATGAGCCTTCAAAGAAATGTAAACTGTAACACCAAGATCCTTTTCTCTCAACTGATTTCAGTTTTGTTCCATTTAAAGTTTTCTTGGTGTTGGTCCTGCTCATGTGCCCGCATGCACAACACTGGACTTATCTAGGTGAAATATATTTTGCCAGAGTTTGGCCAGTTTCCCAGTGTTTCTGAATCTGCTTGCTGAAATTTGTTCCCCACTGCAGTCCGAATACTCTCTCTCAAATTTTTGTATCATCTGCAAACTTGCAGACCATTTCTCCAACACCTATATCCAAGCCATTCATGAAAATAGTAAAAAGAAACGGCCCTGTGGGATACCACTAGTAACTGGTCTCTAAGCAGCTCCACAGCCATCAGCAACAACTTACTGCCAACAGGAATATAACCAGCCCTTGAGTATCATATCAACTTCCCACTGATTCCATAAGATTCTGTCTTGCAGAGTAACCTATTGTGAGGTACCTAATTAAAGGCTTTCTGAAAATCCAAGTAGATATTGGCCCAGAAATCCCGGTCGGCTGCTTCCCGCGGGCAATCGGATTAAAAAAAACCTAAGATGCGCACCTAACTGAAGCTGCTGCGCCCACGCGAGTTCCCAGTCCTGAGGCCTCAACTGACTGCGCGTCGCAGCGTGTGCATGTCCGGATGTGCGCAGGGCTGGAGCTGCAATCACATGGCTCTGGGCAGCCAATTAAAGCATGTTCTCATTCATAATGATTGGAACTCCGTAAGATGGAGTTCCCATTATTATGATTGAGAAACCTCCCCCAAACACCCAAAACACTAATTTAAAAAAAAATAGAAAAAATACATCACATTTTTATTAATTTAAATTAATTATTTATGTATTATAAAAAGTACATATTCTGATTTTTTTATAAAAGTTTTTAAAAATTATGATTGAAAATAAACTTACCGTAGTGAGGAGGATTTTTAACAATAAAATGTGTTTTTATATTTTTGTGCTTTTTAAAACTCTTGCGCTTGTAAAAGGTCAGGGTAGCCTTGAGGAGGAGTTCATAGAGTGCATAAGGGACGGGTTCCTTGAGCAGTATGTAATGGAACCAACCAGTGGGCAGGCTATCTTAGATCTGGTCCTGTGTAATGAGGCAGGATTAATATACAATCTCCGAGTAAAGGATCCCCTCGGAATGAGTGATCATAGCATGATTGAATTTCAAATTCAGATGGAGGTTGAGAAAGTTGGATCTCTAACCAGCATACTAAGCTTAAATAAAGGAGACTATGAAGGTATGAGAGCAGAGTTGGCTAAAGTGGATTGGGAATATAGATTAAAGTGTAGGACGGTTGATGAACAGTGGTGTACATTGAAGGAGATATTTCACAACTCTCAAGAAAAATATATTCCACTGAGGTGGAAAGGGTGCAAGAGAAAAGATAGCCATCCGTGGCTAACTAAAGAAATAAAGGACGGTATCCAATTAAAAACAAGGGCATACAAAGTGGCCAAAACTAGTGGGAGGACAGAAGATTGGGAAGCTTTTAAAAGCCAGTAAAGAATGACTAAAAAAATGATTAAGAAAGGGAAGATAGACTATGAAAGTAAACAGGCACAAAATATAAAAACAGATAGCAAGAGTTTCTATAGGTATATAAAAAGGAAAAGAGTGGCGTAAGTAAATGTTGGTTCCTTAGAGGACAAGACCAGGGAATTAGTAATGGGGAACATGGAGATGGCAGAAACTCTGAACAAATATTTTGTATCAGTCTTTACAGTAGAGGACACTAACAATATTCCGACAGTGGATAGTCAAGGGGCTATGGGGGGGGGAGGAACCAACACAATCACAATCACTAAAGAGGTGGTACTCAGTAAGATAATGGGACTAAAAGCAGATAATTCCCCTGGACCTGATGGCTTGCATCCTAGGGTCTTAAGAGAAGTAGTGGCAGGGATTGTGAATGCATTGCTGGTAATTTACAAAAATTCCGTGGATTCTGGGGAGGTCCCAGCAGATTGGAAAACTGCAAATGTAACGCCCCTATTTAAAAAAGGAGGCAAACATAGAAACATAGAAAATAGGTGCAGGTGTAGGCCATTCAGCCCTTCGAACCTGCACCACTATTCAATAAGATCATGGCGAATCATTCCCTCAGTACCCCTTTCCTGCTTTCTCTCTCTACCCCTTGATCCCTTTAGCTGTAAGGGCCATATCTAGCTCCCTCTTGAATACATCCAATGAACTGGCATCAACAACTCTCTGCGGTCAGGAATTCCACAGGTTAACAACTATCTGAGTGAAGAAGTTTCTCCTCATCTCAGTCCTAAATGGCCTACCCCTTATCCTAAGACTGTGGCCCCTGGTTCTGGACTTCCCCATCATCGGGAACATTCTTCCCGCATCTAACCTGTCCAGTCCCCTCAGAATCTTATAAGTTTCTATGAGACCCCCACTCATCCTTCTAAACTCCAGTGTATAAAGGCCCAGTTGATCCAGTCTCTCCTCATATGTCAGTCCGGTGAACCTTCGCTGCACTCCCTCAATAGCAAGAACGTCCTTCCTCAGATTAGGAGACCAAAACTAAACACAATATTCCAGGTGAGGCCTCACCAAGGCCCTGTACAACTGCAGTAAGACCTCCCTGCTCCTATACTCAAATCCCCTCGCTATTAAGGCCAACATACCATTTGCCACCTTCAGCGCCTGCTGTACCTGCATGCCAACTTTCAATGACTGATGAACCATGACACCCAGGTCTCATTGCATCTCCCCCTTTCCTAATCTGCTGCCATTCATATAATATTCTACCTTTGTGTTTTTGCCCCCAAAGTGGATAACCTCACATTTATCCACATTATACAGCATCTGCCATTCATTTGCCCACTCACCTAACCTGTCCAAGTCACCCTGCAGCCTCTTAGCATTCTCCTCACAGCTCACATCGCCACTTAGCTTAGTGTCATCTGCAAACTTGGAGATATTACACTCAATTCCTTCATCTAAATCATTGATGTATATTGCAAATAGCTGGGGTCCCAGCACTGAGCCCTGCGGCACCCCACTAGTCACTGCCTGCCATTCTGAAAAGGACCCGTTTATCCCGACTCTCTGCTTCCTGTCTGCCGACCAGTTCTCGATCCATGTCAATACATTACCCCCAATACCATGTGCTTTAATTTTGCACACCAATCTCTTGTGTGGGACCTTGTCAAAAACCTTTTGAAAGTCCAAATACACCACATCCACTGGTTCTCCCTTGTCCACTCTACTAGTTACATCCTCAAAAAATTCTAGAAGATTTGTCAAGCATAATTTCCCTTTCACAAATCCATGCTGACTTGGACTGATCCTGTCACTGCTTTCCAAATGTGCTGCTATTTCATCTTTAATATTTGATTTCAACATTTCCCCCACAACTGATGTCAGGCTAACCGGCCTATAATTTCCCATTTTCTCTCTCCCTCCTTTTTTAAAAAAGTGGTGTTACATTAGCTACCCTCCAGTTCATAGGAACTGATCCAGAGTCAATAGAATGTTGGAAAATGATGACCAATGCATCCACTATTTCTAAGGCCACTTCCTTAGGCAGCATCCCAGATTACTTATCAGGCACTGGGGATTTATCGGCCTTCAACCCATCAATTTCCCGAACACAATTTCCCGCCTAATAAGGATTTCCTTCAGTTCCTCCTTTTTGCTAGACCCTCGAACCCCTAGTATTTCCGGAAGGTTATTTGTGTCTTCCTTAGTGAAGACCGATGCAAAGTATTTGTTCAATTGGTATGCTATTTCTTTGTTCCCCATTATAAATTCAACTGATTCTGACTGCAAAGGACCTACGTTGGTCTTCACTAATCTTTTTCTCTGCACATATCTATAGAAGCTTTGGCAGTCAGTTTTTATGTTCCCTGCAAGCTTCCTCTCATACTCTATTTTCCCCCTCCTAATTAGATCCTTAGTCCTCCTCTGCTGAATTCTAAATTTCTCCCAGTCCTCAGGTTTGCTGCTTTTTCTGGCCAATTTATATGCCTCTTCCTTGGATTTAACACTATCCCTAACACTATCAGTAGCCTTTGTCTGGCTAATAAGATTAAATCCAATTATATTGTGCTTTCTGTTCCTCAGGTTTCCCCACATGTCGGTCTGGTACAGCAATAGGTTTACTGCTAAAAATCAAATCCAGAATTTGACTATTTTCTAGCACAGCATTTTAAGGGCAATCATTAATGCCCCTGGCTCCCCCTCCGCTAACTAACACATTAATTTCAAAAATCTTGTCCTTGTCGATTCCTCCATGGACTTGCCCTAGCCTATCTCAGCAAACACCTGCAGCCCAGTGTCCCTCCTGAATTCCCTGTTCCTCTGATTCTGGCCTTCTGTATATTTCCTCCCTTCATCCCACCATTGGTGGTCGGGGAGTCTAGAACTTGGGGGCACAGCCTCAAAATACAGGGGAGCCAATTTAAAACCGAGTTGAGAAGGAATTTCTTCTCCCAGAGGGTTGTGAATCTGTGGAATTCTCTGCCCAAGGAAGCAGTTGAGGCTAGCTCATTGAATGTATTCAAGTCACAGATAGATAGATTTATAACCAATAAGGGTTCCGGGAAGCGGGCGAGTAAGTGGAGCTGAGTCCACAGCCAGATCAGCCATGATCTTGTTGAATGGCGGAACAGGCTCGAGGGGCTAGATGGCCTACTCCTGTTCCTAATTCTTATGTTCTTATGTATGTTCTATGTTCTTTCAGCCAACTGGATCCCACTTTTTCAAACTATTTCTCTAAACCTCTCTGCTTCGCCACTCCTTCAACTTTAAATAAACATCTGCAAGACCAATCGCTTTGATCATGCCTCTGAATCTCTCCTTCCTTCATGTATCCTCTGTTTTCTTTACACTTATTTGTGAAGTGCCTTTTGTGCTTCTATGCTGAATATGCTATATGTAGGGTCAACCATATTTCTGATTTTGCTGCATATAAATATAATTTAGATAACGTGTTCAATATCCTATGTATTTCTATTCCACTTATTTAGCACTATATCACCATTTAATCACATTCTTGATTAATTTACAGAATTAATTTTTTATGTTGGCGTAGGTTTGTTCTTTTGTCTGTTTTGGTAGTTGGGTTGTCACTTGTTTTGAGAGAGTTCTGAGAGAATACCCCAGGACCAGGAAAATCTAAGATAACTTATTGCAGTTTTAACTACATTTTGAGGTGTGCCTCCAGGACCAGCAAACAAAGTCTCTAATAAATGTTTTTTTAAATGGATAGTTCTTAATTGTTGGAGGGCTTTTTAAAAAAAAAACAGAATTCACAGGCTGAAACACCACCCAGAAAATATTCAACAACTCCATTTGACAGAATAGAATTCAGGCAATTCTTTGAGGCAATTTAGATGTTCATATAAACAGATAAGCTTCATCTTCTGATCAGAACAGTTTGTGTTCTGTTAAATGAGACTTCTGATATTTTTTTAAAGGAAAATATTAAAAAATAATATGGTGCCTTTTGACTTCAAAATGTTTCCATGTGATGAGTTATTTGTGATATGCAGTCAGGTAGCCAGGCCAGATGTCAGTGATGCGTTCAAGTGAGCAATGAGGTGAATGACTCGTTCAGCTTTTGTTTTTGGTAGTATTGATTTGAGGGATGAATTTAGAGGCCCAAGTTTCGGGCCGCGTCTAAAACGGCGCAGCCCGGACCTGGACGCCTGTTTTTCGCGCCACAAAGTGCGCCGAAAAAAAACTTACCTATTCTCTGGCTCCCTGCAGGCCCTCTGGAGCTGGGCGCGGCGCAGCACGAGTTGTAGGGGGCGGAGCCAGGTCCCTGCGCTGAAAACAGTGCCGGGACCTCTGCACGTGCGCGCTACAGTGGGCGTGCATGTGCAGTAGCTCCAGCCCAAAACTGTGGGAGGGGCCCGCAGCCCCTAGCCCTGGCCGGACCTCCGCGACCCCCACCCCCCGGACCTCCGTGACTCTCTTTCTTCCCCCCCCCCCCCCCCCCCCCCACCCCACCCCCCCGAGGCCCGATGCCACCGACCTGTAAATCCAGCCCGAAGTCTTGGGCCCGGCCGTTCAGCCTCCTTCCCTCCCTCCATCCCCTCTCCCTTCTCCCCCTCTCCGCTCCCCCCTCCTCTCTCCCCCTCCTCTCCCGCCCTTCTCCCCCTCTCCCCCCCACTCCTCCTCCCACCCCACCTCCCCCCTCCTCCCCCCTACCCTCCTCTTCCCCCCCCCCCCCACTCCTCCTCCCCCTCCACCTCCCCCCTCCACCTCTCCTTCTCCCCCTCCCACCCCCCTTCTCCCCCTCCCCTCGCTGTCAGAAACACAGACACAGACAGTGAGAGACACACACACAGACAGACAGAGATAGAGACACTGACAGAGACACACTGTGGGGGCCGTCCCAGCACGCGTTGGAGGACTCCCGGTGCTGCAGTCGGTAAGTAGAAAATGTTTTATTTATTTTTTTTGATTGATTTATTGGTTGATTTATTGATGTATTTATCATTTATTATTGATGAAGGCTCTTTATTTGTAAAATTGAAGTGTTTAATGTTTGTAAACTTCCCTTTAAACCCTAGCCCCCCCCCCCCCCCACCCGCTTTCCCTACGCCAAGTTTGTAACCTATGCCTGATTTTCTAAAGTGTAGTCAAGGTTTTTTCGAATGTCCAAAAATCTTCACTTTACTCCATTCTAAGTTAGTTTGGAGTAAGTTTTCACTGCCTAAACTTTGAAAACAGGCGTAAGTGGCCGGACACGCCCCCTTTTGAAAAGAAAATTCTGTTCCAAAGTGAAACTGTTCTAACTGACTACACCTGGAGCAAACTAAATGCCGAGAATTCAAATTTCTAAGATACTCCGTTCTAAACCAGTTGCTCCAAAAAATCAGGAGCAACTCAGGCCGAAACTTGGTCCCATAGAGTGGACACCCTGGAGAGCTTCCTGCTCTCAATGAGATCTTTGACATCCACCTGAACCAACAGAACAGGCAGACAGAACGTTGGTTTGATATCTCTTCTGAAAAATGACACCTGACAATGCAGTCTTGGTACTGAACTGGATGAGGAATTCAAAACTTGAAATGGGGCTGAAACTTGCAAACTTCTGACCCAGAGGTGAGAGTGTTACAAACAGAACCCAGGTACTGGCTGAAGGGTGAGGGGGCCCAACGGGTGAGGAAGTGGGAGCGCTTTGAATGGAGTTCCCATTTCCAGATCCTCCCTCCTCCTGGGCTAGCTGCACTTCACTCCTACCATTCTGCAGGAGTGTAGCTTGGTGCAGATCAATGACTTGCTGTAAGGCCATGGCTCGGATAACTGTCATTCTATTTAAGGTGTCAGATGTGTTGGCTTCTAGAGTCTGCATGGCCGTGGTCGAGACCTGCTTGGACTAGTTTGATTGCTGTGATTGATGTTCCACGGAGTTGGCCAATCTATCAATGAAAGAAGGCTTCCTCACAACGCCCTGTGACATCAACTCACTCGTGCTATAGCTGGACTCCTCCATTATCTCTGCAATTGTGGATAGTGTTTGTGGGAGGCCTCCCAGTACGTCGCAGATTGTCTGCTGCCCCTCAATGATTATCCTTCTCATAGATGGCCCCCGGGGTACAGCATCTATGTCCAACTGAGTAGAGCTTGGAGAGGGCTGCACCCTCCAACACGAATTCTCCACAGCTGTCCCTGCTACCACCATCTGCTCTTGGAACTATGAGTCACCAGGTGAAAAACCAACTACCTGCCTAACTGGACCCACCAAAGAGCAAGTATCTGCGCTGGTGCAGGATAAGCATGAATCCTGTGATGATGGGAATCCGCTCTTGAAGATTGGTTGTCCGGGAGGTCCATCAGCTGCTGCGAGATGTGTGAAAGCTCTGGCAAAGAGAAAAGATATGAATTAGTACTGGCTCGATAAGAATGTTACAACTTAGCATTATGAAAATTATCATATTTCACTTGCTGCTGAAATCAAGTCCATATGACGACTAAGTGTTGTATGACGTGGGTTGTTGATATTTAATTCTGTCACCAGGTAGCTATGAGGTCCCAGTCTCTCCATCTCTGGACGCAAAAACACCACTGATCTCCACCACTTCCTCCTCTACAGCTGTCTTTGGAGGACCACCTCCAATTCTCTCCCTCTCCCTAGTGCTCTGTGCACTCTTCTCCTGCAACTGGAGAAAGAACAGACCCATGAGTGAGTGTAATGGCATAGGTTCACCCGATGGATGCAGTGCATTTGGTGAGGGTGACTATTCTGGGGAGGCATCAAATTGCAAAAGGATCAGGGTGCATGGCATTGGTGGATGAATTAAGGGGATGTGAGGAAGTTCATAGAAAGAGAGGTAAGTGGGCGTGAGGAATGATGTGATGGAGTCGGCTTGAAAAGGCAGAGTGGGGTGATGTGCACAGCAGGATGTAGGTAAATGTGCAACTGTACTCGGCCTTCCTTACCTACATGGGCCATTAAAGTGCTTCCTTCACTGAATCCAGGAGCAGGCCGCAATGCTCTTGCTGCTGATCTCCTCAGCCGCCTCCAGCCATACTTTGTTACAGCAGCAGGATTTTTTCTTCTATTGCTGGGAAAAAATATATCTATCCTCCTCCTCACTACGCTCACCAGTGCATCAATGGATGCGTCATTAAATCTTGGTGCAGCCTGTGCCCGTCCTGAATCCATCACAGCACTTCTCCCTCCCTTTGCTGCAACTCCTAACTCCTCTAAATACACCTCTGGATTGGCCCTTTTAAATTCTCTGGTTGAGATAGTGTCATGCAGGTCCGCACCACGCCCGCTATCACACATTGGACACCAAACCTGGAAGTTTTGGTGTCCAATGAAATTACACAAATTGACACACCGAGACTTCTTGCAGATTTCGCGTCCCCCTCGGCCCCAACACACTTTGGAATTATTAACGGGGCCATTATTTCAGTGAGTGAGTGGACAATCTATGAAACAGGCTGCCGAAAGTGATGGTGGAAGCAGAAGGTCATTCATTCAAATGCAAATTAGTTAGATTTCTTTCAGAAAATAACCTTTTGAAATACAGTGTATTTTGAGGCATAACTTGGTAAGTGGAGCATGCTTGGGAGGAACACGTGGCTTTGGATCTATGATTCCCAAAGCGGTCCACTATTGGGGTTTACCTCGCATCATGTCTAGGGCTGTTGTAGACTAGTTCATAGAGATCAATCTCTGTGATTAATCAACAATTCCATTATTGTATCATGTGACTACCAGGATGGTTGACGGCAAACTAGATGCACCTTGGTCTCTTTTTTTTCTAGCACTTCCTATGCTCATATGTTTGTGTGCAGTGGTAAATTGGGAGGAGTTTCATGGGACAATGGAAGAAAGAGAAAAGGCACAGAAGATGATGACTCTGGTCTTTAATTACATGACGTTTGGGAGTGATGTCTGTATGCCTGTGCAGTGGTTAGATTAATTTTTGAGGTCGATCTTGGCCATCCTGGAACTCTTAATCAGTTTTGGTTGTTCACTTACAAAATTATGCATTAAAAAATAGTAGGCAAATGAAATCTCTTTGAATACCATGTGTAGCTTTGCAGAGTAGTAACATTTCTGTATGCAGGCGATTTAGTAGTGCCAATAAAATCATACTAATGTATGACTGAAATGCAGACTGCTGCAATGGAAGGGGTTTTCTTGGAATGCTTCCAATGGTTTGATGTTGGCAAATATATAAACAGCTGCTGCAAATGGCACTTTGGGTTCACCATTTGGGTCTAGCCATGGGTGGGCTGAATTTTTAGCTTGCCCATAAAGGTCACAATGCAGTTTGTATGTTGCTGACCTGTTTATACCCTCCTCTGGACAGTTGTTAAAATTTCACATGTGACTAAAGCGGTTGCATGTGTGCAAATCTCACACATATGCATTTTCAGTATGCAGTATTAAAGAAATTTTCGTAGCTGGGGAATAGGTTATCTTATAGAAATGGTTCTGCAATATAAATGGAGAATTTATATTATTTGCAGAGGTTGGACAAAAATGATTTCTCTAATTATTAAATATTACTTTTAAGAGCTGCTAAAATTAGTGAACTAATTTTGAGTTTATAATATTTTTACTTGGGCTTCTTTATTGAAGAGGAAACCTGTATGTATTTTTCTTTTCGGAAGATAGTTTGAACTGTATAGGTGCTCCAAATCGTACTAGAATCACATAACACGACTGCTATGTTAGTTGTGCAGTGTGCAGGCAGTGTGAGTGTTTTCCTTGCCTTTTGGAGGCAGTGTCACCTGTTCTGCAAATCAAAATAGTAGACCCTGATCTGCTGCCAATTTAACAAAGGAAGGTATGTTGAGGAAGTGGCATTACCACAGAAAAATGACTGAAACCATGTTCCCGCATGTATTCTGTTGCTAATTGAGCTGGTGTAAGGGAGAGCATTGTGCTTGTGTCAGTTGTCGAAAGTCCCATTGCTGGCTGAGATAGTAGAGAGTGGATATTCAACATATGATTCTCTGATTCTGAACATGCAAACTGCATTATTTCAGTATCACTTCAGTGGTATTTATTTCTGTAGCTTCTGCCATCTGCTATGTAATGCAAAAGAAAAAAAGATATAAAACTTGGCAGCTCCAAACAAGCTGCTCAAACGGATTTGAAATATGAACCCAGATTAAGGTCTCAACTGAGATAAACACAGTATTATGTGAAATCTGGTTAAGTGCCTTGAAAATTGCTAAGATGGAGTGAATGTGAATTTTATAGAATTAAAATATTAGTTTTAAGAGCTACAAGAATTTCGGTGAACTAATTTGAGCTTATAATATTGCTTTTTTACTTAGTTTTGTTCATTGAAGGGAAAATTTTATGTTTCGGAAGATAGTTTGAACTGATGGCAGGTAGGTGGGTGAACAGAACTCTGTTCGAACAACATTTTGTTTCAAAGGGTGGGTCCCTGCTGAAACCACAGCAAGAAGTGATTGAGTGCAGGGGAGAAATATTACGCAGATTAAAAGATCTATTCTGGGAGCCAGATTTCCTGGTTAAGTGAAGAATAGCCAGAGGGTAGATTACAAAAGAATACTTTTACACACCCGAGATATACGTGAGATTGAAGCAAGAAAGTGATGGTTTCTGACAAAATCAGGGTGGAACACCAGAATCTCGAATGCTTGCTCAGTACAGCATGGATGAGGATCAACTAATTCTATTTTACTTATCAACTGATAGATTAAGTTTATTTTCCTATTTATATCATTGTAAATCTGCTGCAAAATTATTTAATGATTAGGTTTAAATAAGATTTTGAGTTTAAATCAACTTGCAATAAATTAGTTATTATGAGCAGTTTCTGTATTCTGATATTCTGTAATCTGTGCATACGATTGTCCAGATGTTACAGTAAACTGGAGACCTGAACTGAATTAAAATGTGATCCAGTATATTTCAGAGTAAGAATACTGAAGCGATGAGTATCAATCCTTTAATAAACATTGTTACTTTTGACAGTTTTTAGTGATTGTACAAATGCGCTGAGGAATTTAAAGTGGCAATTCAATTAAAATGATAAATCTAAGTGAGTATTTTGGTCAAGAATTATTGAATTAATATTTCTACTGCTAATGAACACTTAAAAGGTTGTGAATAATGCTCTACGTTGTGTTTACAAGAGAAATGTAATAACTGATTTTCCGTGGCTCTCCATCAGTGAATATCTGTGATGTTTGGACCAGAGGATTTCAAGTTCAATTTTCTGTCTGTTGTCAGTTAGCTAATTGCATCTAGGGTAGTAGTGGGAGTGCTATAGTGCCGCGGGTTAGAGACTACAAAATCAGCCAGATTTCCTGCTCTAGATCGTATCTAGAGATATCTCCTTGGGAAAGTGCGAGAGAGAACATGTTTGGACTCTGCAGTGACGCTTCTCCCATGCCCTTCAATCAATTTAAACTGCCAACGGTGTTTCGGCTCATCTGCAAAGAATGGCTACTTGACTGAGGTATTGGAAGGTGTTCACAGGCCCGGGGGAGCGCTCAGCCTGCTGGGCTAGGCCGCCACGCTGCTCCTTCCGCTCCCTGGCCTGCTCCGATGGTATTTGTTGTCTAGGCCTACACGGATATCAGCATTTCTGGAGCCATGGTCCAAGGTATGCTTTTTGTAACAATGTAACCCTTTAAGGTAAATGAATATTGTGAGCACCATCTGAGCAGGCCGGGGAGCGGAAGGAGCAATATGGCAGCCTGGCCCAGCGGGCTGAGCGACTCCCGGTCTGCGAGCACCATCAGAGCAGTAGGAGCAGCATGACGGCATACCACTCCAGGGAGCAGCACGTGTTGGAGCAGGAGAGCAAACGGCAGTGAAGAGGAACGTCACCAAGATCCAGGTCGGTGATTGGAGCGTGGGCAGGTACTGCAGGAGCGGTGAGGTCGGGGCGAAGGCTCGGCAAGAGATTGTAGAAGGACTTGATTGGGGCCCAGGAGAGGTGCAAGTTTGGGGTCCAGAAGAGGCGAGGGCCCAGGGGCAGCACGGGCCAGTCCACACTGCGATATGTGTGCGCACTAGGTCCGTGCAGCAGAGCTGATCTCCAGTCGTCTTGGTTATCCCTTGCCACTGGATCAAGACCTAGCTCTGTCAAGCCCGTGTGGTGGCTGGTGTGCAATGGTCACCACACATTTTTTTTTTAAAACCCACGCACAGGCATCTTCCACCCTTCAAGATTTAGTTTGGGACCTGGAATTTTAGGTCCTTCATTGAAACACCTGTGAACCTTTTGACGTGGAAGTGGGTCATCCTCAATTCGAGGGACTGCCGATGATAATGATTGAAGGTGTCTTGCACCTGTGGAGTCATGCCGTAGCAGGGTATTAAAGCCTTCATGAGGGGAAGAGGAGCAAATTGGTTGAAAAATGTTGGGGAAAAAAAGACAAAAATTTAAAATTAAAGGTGTGGTTTGTAAACTTTTTACATGATGTCATTTTTTCCTTTTTAGACTATAATTTCTTTTAACAAAGTACAATTAATGCAAATTTTACGTTGACTTTTTGCCACCTTTTAATTCCTATTATATGGTCAAGTACAGTAGAAATGCTAGTCTTACTATTGTATCTCTGTATCTGTGAACAATTTTCTTCAAAGGTTTTTGATACAGTCATAATAAAGGATGAAACTGAGTACTGTGAACAATGAGCAAGTGTGACCGTAGCTCCTTTTATAAGACACCAGAGTGCAGGTACCTCGTGGGTGGCCTGCTTATATATAGTGATCGCAAGGGATGCTGGGATCCCTTGGGACTCCCAACAGGTGCTGGGATCCCTTGGGACTCCCAACAGGTAAGCCCTCTGGTGGTAGTGTGATACAGGATGCAAGGGGTTAAATACATAACATCACTCCCTCATAAAGTTAATAGTATGCTTATTTACAAGGTGAGATGATCTGGAACTTTTCGCTCCCTTGTCGATTGTCTCGGTACAAATGTGGGCGTGGGTGAGTTGGTTGGTTCTTCACTGGGCTGCTGGGCAGCCGGCTTTGCCGGGCTGCTGGAGTTGGTGAGTTCGGCTTTGTGGTCAACCATGATGTCGGTTGCCACTGGTGTGTTTGTTGGAGGGTCAAAGTTGGTGGTGTCTTCTTTGGGTTGTTCGTAGCTGTTAGTGAACCGCAATTTGATTTGGTCCAAATGTTTTCTGCACGTTAGTTGATTGGCCAATTTGACCTGAAACACCCTACTCCCTTCTTTGGCTATGACCGTGCCAGCGAGCCATTTTGGGACCATGTCCATAATTGAGTATAAACACAGGGTCCTTGACTTCAATATCGCGTGACAAATTTACGCGGTCATGGTACACACTTTGTTGATGCCGTCTGCCTTTCACATGATCATGGAGATCAGGGTGGACAAGAGACTGGAGGACACAGTTTTTTTTACCAGGGACAGTAAAGGATCCTGGCTGGTCCAGGTCCTGATCTGGCGGGCCGTAACGGGTGACTTTTCGTTTTCGAATGCCTCCATTACCCTGAGCAAGTCCGCAGGCTGTGCCATTTCCACCCCGGTGGTGGGCAATGGTAACCGACTGAGAGCATCAGCGCAGTTCTCTGAGCCTGGTCTGTGGCGGATTACATAGTTGTAAGCAGACAGCGTGAGCGCCCATCTTTGGATGCAGGCAGAAGCATTGGTGTTAATCTCTTTGCTCTCAGAGAACAGCGATACGAGCGGCTTGTGGTCAGTTTCAAGCTCAAACTTGAGGCCAAACAAATACTGGTGCATTTTTTTTACCCTGTAAACGCACGCCAGAGCCTCTTATTCAATCATGCTGTCGGCCCTTTCAGCCTTGGACAAACTCCTGGGCGCATAAGCGACCGGTTGCAAAAACCCCTCATTCGTTAGCCTGTTGTAACACACACCCGACCCCGTATGATGACGCATCACAAGCTAGCACTAATTGTTTACAAGGGTTATGCAGGACAAGCAGTTTGTTTGAACACAACAGATTTCTGACTTTCTTAAAGGCAGCCTCTTGTGAATTCCCCCATACCCAGTCGTCTCCCTTACGCAGTAGCATATATCGAGGTTCTAGCAGGGTGCTTAACCCAGGTAGGAAATTACCGAAATAGTTAAGGAGTCCCAGGAACGACCGCAGCTACGTCACGTTTTGTGGTCTCGACGTGTTCTTGATGGCCTCCGTCTTGGCGTTGGTGGGTCTGATGCTGTCTGCTGCGATTTTTCTTCCCAAGAACGCGACCCCCAGCGCCAAGAAAACACACTTCGAGCATTTCAACCCGAGTCCCATGCGATCCAACCGACTAAGAACCTCTTCCAGATTCTTCAAGTGCTCAATGGTGTCCCGACCTGTAACCAGTATGTCGTCCTGGAAAACCACGGTGCGAGGAACCGACTTTAGCAGGCTCTCCATGTTCTGTTGGAAGATTGCCTCGGCCGACCGAATCCCAAACGGGCATCTGTTATAGATGAACAGACCTTTGTGCGTGTTGATACAGGTGAGGCCTTTCAAAGACTCCTCCAGCTCCTGCGTCATGTAGGCCGAGGTCAGGTTCAACTTGGTGAACGTCTTCCCTCCAGCCAGGGTCGCAAATAGGTCATCTGTCTTGTGTAGCGGGTACTGGTCCTGCAGCGAGAAATGGTTAATCGTTATTTTATAGTCTCCACAAATTCTGACTGTGCCGTTCTCTTTAAATCCCGGTATTTAATCGGACTGGCCCACTCGTTGAATTCCACCGGCGCAATGATGCCTTCTCGCTGCAGCCTGTCCAGCTCAATTTCCACTTTCTCACGCATCATATATAGTACCGCCCGTGCCTTGTGGTGGATGGGCCATATACCGGGAACCAAATGGATCTGCACTTTGCCCCTGAGAAGCTTCCAATGCCTGTCTCGAACAACGATGGAAATCTGCTCAGAACCTGGGCACGTGAGGCGTCATCGACGGATGAAAGCGCTCGGATGTCGTCCCAGTTCCAGCGGATTTTTCCAAGCCAGCTTCTGCCAAACAACGTGGGGCCATCCCCTGGCACAATCCTTAGTGGGAGTTTGTGTACTGCTCCATCATAGGAGACTTTGACTTCTGCACTGCCAATTACAGAGATTGGTTCCTTGATGCAAGCCCTTAGTTTGGTATGAATGGGGCTTAGCTTGGGCCTGTGTGCCTTCTTTCTCCACAGCCTGTCGAAGGCCTTTTTACTCATTATCAACTGCCTCGCACCCGTGTCCAGTTCCATAGATACTGGAATTCCATTCAGTTCAACTTTCGTGGTGAACGTGTCTCTCCCGTACACTTCTGCCTCCTCGGTACGAGTCTCCAATTCAGCCCGATCCACAGAGGATCGATCTTCTGCAATGTGGTGGTTTGCAGAGTTTGCAGCTCGCCTGCACATTCGCTAGAGGTGTCCCATTGTTCTGCAACCGTTGCATGCATAGTGCTTGAAGCGGCATTGATGGGCCCGATCACCTCCACAACGCCAACAAGGTGTTAACTGCCTCGAATTAACGATTGATGGCGGACTCCCGAGTTATTTGAGGTCGTGCAGCAGCAACCAGCGTGTACGTTCTGCCATGTATATTCCTGCTCGCAAATGACGTTACTTTGTGCACAGTACTGGCCGAAACCTCTTTACTCTGCGTAATCTGTTTGGTGTTGTTGCTGGTGGACATAAATTCCTGGGCTATCGTTATGGCTTTGCTTAGGTTCGGAGTTTCAACAGTCAACAGTTTGAGAAGGATTACCTAATAGCTAATGCCCAGTACAAAACAGTCTCTAAGCATTTGTTCTAGGAATCCCTCAAATTTGCAATGTCCTGCGAGGCGCCTTAGTTCGGCGGCATAGCTCGCCACTTCCTGGCCCTCCGACCGCTGACATGTGTAGCACCGATATCTTGCCAGCAAAACGCTCTGATTAGGATTTAGGTGCTCTCAGACCAGCGTACATAATTCTTCATCGGATTTAGTTGTTGGTTTTACCGGAGCTAGAAGATTCTTCATGAGGCCATAGGTTGTTGCCCCACAGACAGTTAGGAGGATCTCTCTTCGTTTGGCAGCGTTCTCGTCCCCTTCCAGCTCGTTGGTCACAAAGTATTGGTCGAGTCTCTCCATGAAGGCCTCCCAATCATCACCTTCTGAGACCTTCTCCAGGATACCAACTGTTCTTTGCATTTTCGCGCGGTTGTTCGTTATCTCATCGCTAATTGGTACACTCATAAAGGATGAAACTGAGTACACTGAGCAATGAGCAAGTGTGACCTTAGCTCCTTTAATAAGACTCCAGAGTGCAGGTACCTCGTGAGTGGCCTGCTCATATACAGTGCTCCCAAGGGATACTGGGATCCCTTGGGACTCCCAACAGGTTGGCCCTCTGGTGGCAGTGTGATACAGGTTGCAAGGGGTTAAATACATAACAGTTTTAAAACATGCCACTGAGTAAAATGATCGAGTAATACAAAAAGAAAAACAGAAATCTGTATCTGCGACTATTTTTGATCATTTTATAGGTCTCTACTAACTGATGCAAAGGTATTAACTTGTAATGCAAATTGATCTGCGCTATTGCTCAAGCAAAATATCAAAAAATTAAATTAATATAATTGGCCAACAGCACATGTTGGTGAAAGCTGAATGCTACACATGCTGAACAGTATGGTTTATTTAGGAATTGATTAGGAATAGGAATGGCTTGTTTCAAAAGAGGAAGGCGATACCATTTGAGGTAGCATTGCATTTGACAGGTGCTGTCAAGAAAAGATGGCCAAAAATTCAAAACTACCCCGCAGACTTCAGAATACATTTGGACTGACTTCAAAGCTGTATTCTCTTGTGGGTTGGGATGACTTATAAACAGCTCTGGTTTTGCTCTGTTCTTTGAGCTGCTGATATTATTGTTTTTGTAGTTGTTCCCATATACCCATTATTATATATTAACTTTTCATTAATTATAAATATTCGAGATTTTTTGAATGATTCATACCAAGCTCGTCCTGCCATTAAAACTTCTTATAATATTGTCAATTTTAGAATTCTCTTCTAGTGAAATGTAATTGAGTTTGCCATCTAAATTGGCCAACTACCTAAATGTGCTAATCTTCTGCTTTAAACAGGCAATCACACCCAAACCGTATTCTGTTTTTATATCACAGGCCCAAGTCACTGACTCAAAATGCTGTTTAATTAGTGTCTTGGTAGCTCCTGCGTAGGCACTAATTACAAAAATAGCGTTATCTCCCAGTAATCCAATCTGCTCAGTACTTTAGTAAAAATTCATTTTTTTAAATTTTCTCCTCCCATCCTGTCCTGAATGTATTGATTCCTTGTTGCAAACTGTTTCTGAAGGCCCAGGCACCCTTTGGTGCCTTGCTCAGGAGGCCATTGTCGACCTGTGAAGCTTGATGGTGATTAGCCCTGAATAGTGCTAGGGTCAATGACAACTTCAGGAAGAATTAAAAATCCACTGGAAAGTATAGGGGAGATTATTTTAAAATCATGGAAATACTGTAGTAGAAAAAAGGTATGAGGGAGAGGGGGGAATGAAGGATAAAGAACTGCTGAAATCTTCAGAAAATATTTAAAACTGCTGAACAAGGCAGAACAAAAATTAGAGTGCATGGACCCAAATTTCCCCATGAGTTGCACCGTTTTTTTTGGTGTAACTTGATTTTTCTGGTGTATCTTTTTAGTTGCAAATATGGCCATTTAATTTGTGCCAGTGTAAGTGAGTTAGTTAGGTTGTTAAGTCAGTTTCTTTTCAAAAGGGGGCGTTCCCAGCCACTTACACCATTTATGCCAATTTGGCCAGAAAAAAGTTGTACTAAATTAACTTAGGGCAGCGTATGTGTCCACCTTTGTCTGCACAGAAAGACCTTACTAACAGTTAAGGAATCGGCGCAAGTAACTACATTTAAAGCACCACCAAGCACCAAACAAAGCACAAAAAGTAATAAGCAATTAATTAACAAATAAAATAAAAGGAACCCTGCACCTAAAGCACCAAAATCAATCAATAAATAACAAATAAAAAATAGAAGTCCTACCTCGGAACACAGCGGGCCGCCAATGAGGGAGCCCATTTGGCCAGGATGGGTGGGGGGGGGGGGGAAAGGAGAGAGAGAAGGGGGAAGAGGAGAGAGAGGTGGGAGGGGGGCAGGGGGAGAGGAGGAGAGGAGAGTGAGGGGGGAATTGGAAGTACCCTCTTGCGAAGCACATCTAGACTGATATATGGCATGGCATCAAACACCCACATGAATCCCCGGTTCATCTGGTCAAGAGTTACAAACGCAGACCCCCAGAAACTCTTCAGGAGTTTTACAATCAGGTCAGAGGCGTCGCCACTGGTGGATTCAAGAACCATCACCACGGGCCCCTCCCAGGCCAAAGTTCCATCTTGATTTTCTTAGTGTTTCTGATCTGTAAATCCCCTAATCCAAGGCTGAAAGGGACCAAATCATCTTTTGACATGAAGGGAAGAAAACAATCAGATGATACAGCCTGCAGAGCACACTCTGGCCGCCGATGAGGGAGCCCATTTGGCCAGGGCTAGGGACGGCGGGCTTCAGGTCCCTCCCACACAGCCTGCAGCGTGTGTTTGCAGAAACGGCCTGCCAGGAGCTACTGCACATGTGCGCAGACTCCAGCGCGCATGTGCAGAGGTCCTAGCACTGTTTTCAGCGCCGGGACCTGGCTCCGCCCCCAATCTATTGAACCACTCTGCGCCACGACGGAGGAGAGGCTGGGGAGCGGCCAGAATATGGAGGTCTTTTTTCGGCGCGCTTGGAGGCGGACAAAAGCAGCTCCGTTCGAGTGAGGGCGCCAGAAAAACAGGTTAGGAAAATTCTAGCCTTAAGTAACTGTAGATAAGAGATTTTAGGAGGGAAGAACAAACAAAAACATTTTTATTAAGTGGTAGGCAGATAATGCAAATACATGTGAGATGTGCAGTATTTTTACCTCTGTCAATTGAAATATATTGCTACAGGTTCGACCTCCAAAATCCAGAGTTCCGGAATGCAGTCCGATCCATGGCGGGGTCGTCTGGAAACCGGAAAATGTTCCGATATCCGGACTCCCCCCGCCTCGGTGAACCGATTTCGCCCGCCCCGACCTCGCCTCGGCCTGCTCCGACCTCTCCTCGCCTTGGCTCGTGCTGCCCCGACCTCGCCCCGCCTGACTCACGCGGCCCGACCCGACTTCCCTCCCTCGCTCCCACCTTGGCTGTCCGACCCCACCTACTTTGGGACAGACAAGAAACTCATTCACGGCGGCGAAGCCCCGCCCGAATACTCGATCAACTCATCGACGAGCACCCGCCCCCCCACCCCCCCCCCTTTCTGACATTCCGAAATCAGGAAATACCCCAACCTGGGCTCGGGTGTTTCCGGATCCGTGACGTCAGAAAGAAGTTCCAAAATCCGGCAAAACACAAAATCCGGAACGGCCTCAGTCCCGAGAGTTCCGGATTCGGGCTGTTACACCTGTATAAGAAACTTGTTATTTACAGCGCTGGGAGCTGTCGCTTTAGGCAGTGGCAAACATCAGAAACTCCAACCCGGGTCATAAGCTACCCATGAGCAATGGCACAGGAGGTACTAAATAAACACAATATTTACCTAAAATTGCCTGGTCTGTAGATTTGGATATATTAAAATGCTTACGTTTTTTGATTTAAAAAAAAAATACATTATCATTAGTTGGCACCCCTGTTTCACTTGAATACAGTTGGTATTGCAGAAGCTAGTTCATCTTTTTGGTTCCTATTCCTATATTTTTATATAAAAATGTTGTTGGATTTGGCTATTTAGTGGTAAATTTTTGTCCGTGAATATTAGTGAAAAAGTTTATGCTAGCTTTTTCATTAACCTTAACAAATTAAGGAATACATATCTTGGACATAAATCTCCAGATGTAGCAAAATCCAGTGAAATTCCGAGTGATTGGTAGTTACCCCATATCTATACCCTTGAAACTCAGCGCTCCCAATAGAAATGGGGCTGCTGATTACTAAGGTAATGAGTTATCTCAGGAGGGGGTTGATTTTGTAAAATATATTTTAACTTTTTAAACTTGAAGACGAGGTGTGGCTTCTTTTATGTATTAAGGGTGTGCCTCTAAATGTAGATAACATTTGAAACACAATCATTGAATTGAAACCTTGAGACAGTTTGGAGAGTAGGGTCATGGTATGCATTTGATAATGTACTTCATCGGTGCACTTAAGTATTTTTCCACAAGTGAATTTGAAGCTGCATAGTATAGGTATTTTGCATATCTAGTTATTGTATTTAGAAAATGGGCTGGGTCCACTTGAATATATTCTCGAAGTCCTGAGATGTAGAGGGTAATATTTTGGTGTGTGTGTGTGTGTGTTTGTTTCTATAAAAGTCAATTGGCAATAAATTTCTTTACCTACCACCAAGGTGGAAAAGGTGCCTATTCATATGCTAATACATGTCAATAAATATATTGTCATTCGCTGCTGGTGACAATGGCATAAAACAGAAGGAAAAAAACATTTCCTAAAATCGGATTTTCTTTTCAGTCAAGAATTACCCAAAATGTAATGGTGCTTTTATCAGGACATGACCAACATTTCCTAGTATAGAGTGGCAAAGTTATTTATGGATTTAGAAAATTCCTTCTCGGGATATGGGTGTCACTAGCAAGGCCAGCATTTATTGCCCATATTCTAGGTAATGGAGGTTGTGGGTTTGGGAGGTGGTGTCAAAGAAGGCTTGGCGAGTTGCTGCAGGGCATTCGGTACATAAGTACATACTGCAGCCACAGTATGGCAGTGGTGAGGGGATTGGATGTTTAATGTGATGGATGGGTTGCTGAACAAGTGGACTGCTTTGTCCTGGATGACATTGAACTTCTTGAGTGATGTTGGGGCTGCACTCATCCTTGTAGATGGTGGAAAGGCTTTGGGGAGTCAGGAGGTAAGTCACTCGCCACAGAATACCCAGCCTCTGACCTGCTCTCGTAGCCAAGGCATTTATGTGGCTGGCCCATTTAAGTTTCTGGCAGCCCCAGGATGTTAACTGTAGGGGATTTGATAATGGTAATTCTGTTGAATGTCAAAGGAAGTCGGTGAGACTCTCTTGTTGGAGATAGTCATTGCCTGGCACTTGTAATGCTTGAATGTTACTTGTAACATCAGCCCAAGCTTTGATATTATCCAGGTCTTGCTGCTTGCGGGCACGGACTGCTTCACTATCTAAGAAATTGCGAATGGAGCTGAACACTGCTCAATCATCAATGAACAGCCCCACTTCTGACCTTATGTTGGAGGGAAGGTAATCGATGAAGCAGCTGAAGACAGTTGTGCCTAGAATACTTCCGTGAGGCACTCCTGCAATTGTGTCCATAGCTTCCAGTAACCACAACCATCTTTGTGCTAGGTATGACTTGGGAAACCGGGCTGGAGCAGAGGGTACATCGGGTGGTTTAGGAGCAGAGGAGATTGGGGCTGGAGATCGCCATGGTTGGTGTGGGAGCATAGGGAAGATAGGGGCTCTGGGGCGAGTCAGGAGCAGTGGCAATGGGTGGGGAGCATGAGCAGTAATTGAGTCCTTTAATGTGGGGTCAGGGTCCTGGTTCCATATTCAGCTAGGTCACTTACCTCCTTTGTTGCAGCTGATCCCTAGGATTATTTCCTTGAGTGCCAATCTCATGGAATTGGATCCTTAACATGCTGTTGGCCTCTATTTGCATATACAGGCATGGGTAAAGGACGCTCTTATTTGTCTTTGCAAATATAGTGGTTGGTGCACTTCTGGCCAGAAATGTGCGCATACTTCCTGCCTGTCAAATTGGAGCCTAAGTAGCCTGAAAAACAGGCACTGGGTGGACCAATTTCTCGGCCTTTGACTCTACAGGACACTGCTCAGCTGTTTAACATGCCAGTGAGTGAAGCACGCTTTGTTGAATGCAACATCAACTGTTACTTTACAACTGTGTTCTATATTCACCAGCACTTTAAACAACTGAGGAGTACATCACTGAAGAGCGGCTGAGCAATATATTGACGTTCACTACTTCAATATCCTGTTAGATCTGAGCTTTCAAACCTCATGTCCTATTATTTACCATGACTGCTTACCTCTTTCTTTGCAACACTGCCTGTCTCCACACTCATTTCATCCCCCTGCTACCGAAACCCTTCTCGTTAGCTCCAAGCTCTAATTCTCCACCTTTCTTACTGTTTTCTGTATACCATGCTGTACAAATTCCAAATTGTCCAGAACTCTTCCACCTGCATTCTGTCCCACAGCAAGTCCCATTCACAGATTACCCCACTCTTCACTGACCTATTAGTTATATGTTCCCCAATAGACAATTCAAAATTCTCATCATTTATAAATCTCTGTAGTTTTGACTTTCCTACCTCTGCCAGCTCTTCCAGCATTTATGTGTAAGCTGTATATACCAATCCATAAAATCTGGCCTTCTGTTCATCGCATGCTCCCTTCACTTCACCATTTACTAGGAAGTTTATCATAGTATGATACAGCACAAAAGGGGGCCATTTGGCCCATCGTACCTGTGACGGCTCTTTGGTAGAGCTGTCCACTTAGTCCCTCTCTTCTCTTTCCCCATAGCCATGTAATTTTATTTTCCCTTCATGTATTTATTCAGTTTTCTTTTGAACATTACTATTGAATCTGCTTCCACCATTATTTTCGGCAGTGTGTTCCAGATCATAACTTTGAGTAAAAAAATGTTTCCTCATGTCACCTCTGGTTCTTTTGCCAGTCACCTTACATCTGTGTCCTCTAGTTACCCTTTTGCCACTGGAAACAGTTTCTCCTTATTTACTCTTACCAAATCATGATTTTTCAACATCTATCAGATCTCTTAAGTTATGGCTCTTGTGTAAATTTTGTGTGTCTGTGTGTGTGTGTGTGTGTAATATTGAGATCTATTGCTTTAAGACAACTAGTGACGAGTGTGTTCAATTGTTTCTGTATCTGCACACTTGCTGCTTTTCTTCTTATGGTCTACCTTTCTTTTGTGTTGGCAATCTCTCAACTCCTAATGTTTTGTGTTTAATTTCTTCTCTATGAAGCAACTTGGAACAATATTAAAGGTGCTATCGAAATGTGAGTTACTTCTAAGCAAAATCCCACTTAACCTGGCTAGGTGAAAAGTTGGGTTATAGTTGGATGTTAAATAGTAATTACTTAATTTACCTGTGAATAAAGTGAATTAGGGAATTGTTATCTGGTGAGTAGTATTTGGATTTAGAAGTGTTGGATTTGAATTATTGAGTACAATTTTAATGGGGAAAGATTGGTTTTCAAGGAAAATGGATAGTAAGTTTTGAATGCATATAATTTAATTAATATAAGTTACGATCTCAGATTATAATATACTTAGAATAATTACTTCTGAATTGAATATCTTTTTTCATGTTACATGTGGAGTGGAAAACTCCAGTGTGGTGGTTGTTTCCCCTCCTGGGTGAACAACTACAATGATTTCTAGAATGTTCTGTCACATGCTGTGCTCATTTCTCCTGTGGCATTAACATATTCATGCCAAGATTGTCTTCCCTTGTATCAGTTGAATATATTTTTGGTCCATATTTCTGTTGTGATTTCATTCATGGATAACTTGTGCAAAGAAATGCACTAATATAATGTGCTGTACAGTAGGTTTGTTGCATGTATTGCAGTATGCAGCATTGTGAGAAATAATGGTCTCTCCATACAATATTTCTACATTCATCAATATGTTATACACACTTCTTTTAAGACTGGCATACTCTGACCTATTACTGTAAAATAAATCAACATCCATCATTAAACTAAAGCCTGGTCCTAGTGTAATCTATAATTCCAGTTGCATATGCCAAATAACTATTTGGAATTTACAGCAGTACTAAAGTAAGTTTAACACTCTCCCATTTATTTGTTAAATTAATGTGTTTAGTACACCAGCAATAACATTATCACATTTGGAATTTGCCAATTGAAATAAATATTGCCTAATTGTGATTTAATGCTCAGATTGCCAATATTGTGACCATTAAAATTGGCACCAAAATCGCTCCTGTACTCATTAGAAGCACTGTATAACTTCAAGCCTCTTGCTATGTGGGAGAAAGAACATAAAATAGATGGAACAGCAAGAGTTGGAGACCGTGACTGGAAGGAGGGATTAGGAAGGAAAAACCATGACTGGAGTCAGACTGAAACCAAATAGGAAAATAAGCCTAAAGACTGGGAAATCAGAATGGGGAAGAAAATGGACGAGAAAGGCTAGAGAAGTGAAATCAAATGCAGTGTTGCATTCATTTGTCCTGCCTCTCTCCCCATCGTAGATTATGGCATACCTTTGTGGGGAGGCAGAATGCTCCCCTGACTGCAGCCTCTGGTTCTTTTAAATACAGGATACTGGCTCCAGAATCTCTGCTGTGAGTTTTCCCAACATGGAGGCAGAATATCCAATTTAATCCTGTTCTTCCTTGATGTCTACTTATACATATTTTCCAGGAGTGATGAGATGGTGACCAGGTGTGCCAGACCTGGCTGATGTATTTCCCCTCCCCACCCTCCAAGCCTAGGGTTACTCAGGCCATTTGTAGTGTTAATGCAGATACTACTACCACTGGAACAACAACTTGTATTTATTTAGCATCTTTAACATCATAAAATGTTCACAGAAGTGTTTTAAGACAAAACAAATAAATTTGACACTGAGCCACATAAGAAGAAATTACAGCAGATGGAGGTAGGTTTTAAGGAGGAAAGAGAGGTGGAGAGGTTTAGGGCAGGCGTTCCAGAGCTTGGGACCGAGGCAGCTGAAGGCACGGCCACCAATGATTGAGCAGTTATAATCGGGGATGCTCAAGAGGGCAGAATTTAAGGAGCGCAGACATCTTGGGTTGTGAGACTGAAGGAGATTAGAGATCGGGAGTGGCGAGGCCATGGAGGGATTTGTAAACAAGGATGAGAATTTTGAAATTGAGGCGTTGCTTAACCGGGAGCCAATGTAGGTCGGCGAGCACTGGGGTGATGGGTGAACGGGACTTGGTGCAAGTTAGGACACGGGCTGCCAACTTTTGGATGACCTCATGTTTATGTAGGGTAGAATGTGGGAGGCCAGCCAGGAGTCTGTTGGAGTAGTCTAGTCTAGAGCTAACAAAGGCATGGATGACGGTTTCAGCAGCAGATGAGCGGAGGCAGGGGCGGAGATGCTCAATGTTACGGAGGTGGAAATAGGCAGTTTTAGTTATGTCATGGATATGTGGTTGGAAGCTCATTTCGGGGTCAAATATGACACCTAGATTACGAACAGTCTGGTTCAGCCCAGATGCTCGGGAGAGGAATGGAGTCGGTGGCTAGGGAACGGAGTTTGTGGCAGGGACCAAAGACAATGGCTTCGGTCTTCCCAATATTTAATTGGAGAAAATTTCTCCTCCTCCAGTACTGGATGCGGGAGAAGCAATCTGACAATTTAGGGACCATGGAGGGGTCGCGAGAAGTGATAGTTGGGTCGAGCTGGGCGTCGTCAGTTACAGTATAGAATGTGGCAAATGTGACCTTCCTCATCTGTGTAGTTCTGTCCCATATCATGGCTTTTACGCACAGAGCCATTTGAGCACCACTGCTTTAAACATTTTTTTTAGGGTAATAGTAGAAGGAAGTTGCCATTATTTTTCATGTGTGCAAAAAAAAAAAAGTTGGGCTAACAAATGTACTGCCCCCTTCCCTCCTAGAGCTAATTAGCTGGAACTTCTAAACAGTGCAACCATAAGCAGCAAACCCAGCACCTAAGTGGTGATGCATGACCATTTCTGCTTGTAGTGGCTTATATTAGAAATAAAGTATTGATCGGCAAACCACATGGTTTGTAATTCAAATGAAAAGGATCCTGATATATTTCTGATACTTTTGGACAATTTCTTTTGGTTTGCATTGTAAATTATGAATTAGAGAGAGTTCAGTATATTTTTACTAAATTTTTGGCTGATGCTCTTTGAGCAGTGTATTATCATATGTTATGCTTGTTTTTACATCAATTATGATTATCAATAGAGCAAAGGTACAGTTATACCAAGATTTTGATATAGTTGTCAAGAATGAAAGAAAAAGCTTTGCTTGAAGCATGGAACAATTAAAAAAGAAAGAGCTCGCATTTATGTAGCACCTTTCACACCTTCTAAAGTGCTTCATAGCCCATTAATTACTTTTGAAGTCTAGTCACTGTTGTTTTTCAGCAAACATGGCGTAAAAACAAGGCCCACAAATAGCAGATGACCAAATAATCTGTTTTGATAGTGTTGACAGTGCCACCTCCGACTCAAAGTTGTGGGTTCAAGTCCCACTTCAGGGACTTGTGCACATCCTAAATCGAGGCTGACACTCCAGTGCAGTTCTGAGGGAGTGCTTCATGGTCAGAGGTGCCGTCTTTCGGATGAGACGATGACTGCTCTCTCATGTGGACGTAAACGATCCCATGGCACTATTTCGAAGAAGAGCAGGGGTTATCTCTGGTGTCCTGGCCAATATTTATCCCTCAATCAACATATCAAAAACAGATTATCTGGTCATTATCACATTGCTGTCTGTGGGAGCTTGCTGTGCGCAAATTGGCTGCCGCGTTTCCCACATTACAACAGTGACTGCACTCCAAAAGTACTTCATTGTCTGTAAAGTGCTTTGAGATGTCCGGTGGTTGTGTAAGGCCCTATATAAACTTAAGTTTTCTGTTCTTTTGATTGAGGGATGAATGTTGGCCAGTACTCCAGGAGAACTCTGTGCTCATCTTCAAATTGTGGCATTGTGGGGATGAAATTGGTTTTAGGCAGTGTTGCAAAATGGACGATCCCGAATTGGCAACCTGTTTTACACACTGTCCGTTGGTCTTTTCCATTGAAGTAAACGGAAAAGTAAATATGAAGGAGTGTAAAATAGACTATTATTTGCTATCGCCCATTTGCTCTACTGTCCAAGACCAGTTTCACCCCCGGTATCTTTGACCTGCACCTGAATAGGTAGGCTGAGTGGCAGTTTAATATTTTATCCAAAAGACAGAACTTCTGACCCTGCAACACCCTCTCAGTACTGCACTAAAGTGTCAGCATTTTGATTCACAGGTGTTGATCTCTGACAATTTATAGATGGTGGTCCAGGAAACCTCTTATTTTAAATGATGGCAATTGGATTGGTTCAACGATATTATCCACTAAATTGAGAAGATGGACATTTTGGCATAACAGTTTAAGGAAGAATCTAATTTGATGAATTTATATTCAGACTTGGAGTAGCTACCCCATTGTGCTGCTGATGTTGAGAGGGGAGATGAGGAAAGGGTTTGGTCTCCAGTGCCATGTATATATGTATATCAATTCTTAAACTGCGAGCAGGGGCAGGGAAATTCCAAACTAGCCATTTTAATGTATTTAGATTACCTACGATGATAAAACACAATTGAATACTGCTGTCATAAAACTGGTCAAATGCCAGAAATAGCTAATAATGTAATGCAATTAAAATGGGCACTATTTTCTGTCCTCTTAAGACATTGGGGCCAAACTTCTACTCCCCCAAAAAGGCCACTTACCACCAGAAAGCGGCAGCCAGACAGCGGAGTCAAGCAGCCGCTGACTTCCGGTCCAATGGCCGGCGCCAGCGAAATTCACCTCGGGGATTTTTCTGGCTGTCTCCACTTCTATCCCGCTGCTGCCAACCATCCTCAGTGCGTCATCAAAGGGCGCTCCGCCAATCTCCCGCAACTCCATTGCACCTCCTGTGAACTGCACGGCGGTTTTTTCTGCTTTTCATTGTGAGCCACAGCAGCGCGGCGATCCTTCAAGGGGAGGGCGCACTGCCGCGGTTGGCATGTATTTTTTTTGTCGGCTGACTGCCAGGTCGGGCTGACAATTATGCCCCCGGGTGCAGCTGGGCTGCGGCACCCTCTCTTGGGTGCCAGGCTGCTGGCCCAGCCGAAACCCTCCCTGGTGGCCCAGTGGACCGATTGTTTCTAAGTGCTGAAGGCTTTCCAGTTTTAAGTGAAGGGGGAAGCGTGGTGACGCACATGTGTCTGACGTCATCTCTGTTCCACTACTGACAGCGGAGAAGACTCCATCCCACCTCCAATTCCACCCCTCCACAGTACTTACCACCCCACTTCCGCCCCCATTATGATCGACTTCCGGTCTGCCGGGAAAAAAAATGACGACAAGCTGAATTTACCTCAAGAATGGACCTCATCCTACCCAGTGGGAAAAAAACACTTCTGGAGCAGAAGGTGTGACCCGTTTTGGGAGAAGGTAAATTTCTGTCCTATTGACTCATGCTGGAGAAGGGTCACTGGCTCTCGCAACTGTCTGGGTACCTTCCTCAAGTTCCCATTCTTCACTTGTGAATCTGGACAATAAGTGTTGTTTGGTTATTGACTTTGAGCATAATAACCTAGCCTGATCTTGTCCTCATCTGATGCCCCGCACACATTTTCCAGCAGGGGTAACTGAATCCTGACCTCCTTCCCCCTTTGAATACAGGGGCAGGGAGGTGTTGCTACAGTTGTACAGGGCCTTGGTGAGGCCACACCTGGAGTATTGTGTACAGTTTTGGTCTCCTAACTTGAGGAAGGACATTCTTGCTATTGAGGGAGTGCAGCGAAGATTCACCAGACTGATTCCCGGGATGGCGGGACTGACCTATCAAGAAAGACTGGATCAACTGGGCTTGTATTCACTGGAGTTCAGAAGAATGAAAGGGGACCTCATGGAAACGTTTAAAATTCTGACGGGTTTAGACAGGTTAGATGCAGGAAGAATGTTCCCAATGTTGGGGAAGTCCAGAACCAGGGGTCACAGTCTGAGGATAAGGGGTAAGCCATTTAGGACCGAGATGAGGAGAAACTTCTTCACCCAGAGAGTGGTGAACCTGTGGAATTCTCTACCACAGAAAGTTGTTGAGGCCAATTCACTAAATATATTCAAAAGGGAGTTAGATGAAGTCCTTACTACTCGGGGGATCAAGGGTTATGGTGAGAAAGCAGGAAGGGGGTACTGAAGTTGCATGTTCAGCCATGAACTCATTGAATGGCGGTGCAGGCTAGAAGGGCTGAATGGCCTGCTCCTGCACCTATTTTCTATGTTTCTATGTTTCTATGTTTCTATGTTTTCTGAGGGCAGTGAGGCCAATTTTTACTGAGATTAACAAACTGAATGCAACCTAGGTCCTCTCCTGTATGGACAATAATTCATTGGATTTTTTGGATATGATTGATGATGAGAACTCCTCCACTTGTAGTCCTTCCTGTTTTCAAACAGGCATATTAACCTTTAGACTTATGGCACTCAGCTGGCTGAACACACAGCCTTTGAGGTTTGTTTCTTCCCCATCCTTTCTCTTCCCCACCCCCTTTTTACATGTGTGTGCATCGGGTGCTGGATAAACAAGATATTTTTATAATTGTTTTTATTTTTTAATAAAAATGAAGGCATACACCAAGACTGGAATGGCACCACAGAATGGGACTTGGCACCAGAATAATATAACATGACATATTTGCCTTAAACGATTTGGCCAGTTTATATTGTGAAATAGAGGTTGGATTTAGTCCAGTTTGTGGAATGCGACTCAAACAATGGTATAACTTGTGCATGATACTAAATTGCCCATATCTCATTGAGAGACACTGCACTACCATACACATTTTTATTTGGGGTAAAGAGTGAATTTGTAAGTTTTTTTTTATTCATCACTAGCTACCCACTCAAATTTCTTGTACATCAGTTTAAAAGTTCTTCAGTGACTGAGCATTCCACGCCCTGATTTTTCTATCCCATTTCTTAAAAAAAAGTAGTTGTGTTTCAGTGATGTAATGCATACTTAACTTCAAAAGAGAGTTTATATTTACTTGTTCTTTAGTACTTGAACTGTTTCAACTTGTTTAAATATGCCATGTGATCTAGTCTGACTGGTTTAGAATTGAATACTTTGAACATAAGAGCTTTACTTTCGTGACACACGAACCAAGATTTGCATTTTTGTTTAATTAAATTTGTCATGTATTCAACGGTCATTGTAATCCATTTATAAACTGACCTAAGTTGTACACCATGAGAACACTGACCACGAGGTGGTGAACTTGTGGGAGACACTCCTAACCTGGATTTTCAGGTATAAGAGGGGAAGCTCCACCCACCTTCATCACTTCAGTGCTGGAATAAAGGTTACTGATCGCAGAGTGGCCTTCTCTCAAGTATGGGCCTCGTGTGCATTTGTACTGTATAGTAAGGACATATCAAAATTCATAATCTCATTACCTTTAATTAGCTATTACTTCCTAAACATATTTAATTTGTTGCACTTGTTAATTTTGTTACGCTGGGATGGCCATATTTTCTAAATTGAATCTAGCGACACACTGGTGGGAGCACAGTAAAGCAGCCATGATGGAAAATGTAGGTTGTGCAGTGGCACAACTTTCTGCCTGAATAATGTGGCATCTAGTCATTGCATCTGCTGGCCGCAATCACCGGCTCCTCCTCCTCATCAGCCTGACACTCACCCGCACCATCTGAGGCCTTGGAGTGCTTTCTGATCCGACTCCTGGGACATCCACATGGCCTGGCTCCAGTGGTCGCTCATTAGTCCAGTTCCCAGCAGCCCCATATCTTGGATATTTTGGCTCCGGGGACGATTTCTCTTCAACTGAATTTCATGGGACTATCTGGGGATTCGGTGGAGGAGCGGGGGGGTTGAAGCATGCGGCCATGGAGTGCGATCTCTGCATAAAGTCCCTCAGTGAGTCCACCCCTTCTACTGGTTGAAAACAGGAGATTTATATCCCTCCTACCAATTGAGACCAGCCCTGCTGCACAACCCCGCCTACTTTATTAGCCGACCTCAGGGCAACTCTGGATCATGTGGCTCCTGATTTGAACCCGCGCATATTCAGGAGATGTGTTTCCTGAACCGGGGACTTTTGACGAAGGGTCACTGACTGGAAATGTTAACTCTGTTTCTCCACAGATGCTGCCCTCCCAGTATTTTCTGTTTTTATTCCAGGGACACAGTCCCTCATCTGGGGACTGTCCCTGAAAAATAGGGACATAAGGTCACCCAATGTTACGTGTGTGAAATGAGTTAAGACAGTTTTTAGCTTAGAATACTGTTCATATTAAAAGTGACCAACTTTCCTTTCAAGAACATAAAGAACATGAGAATTAGGAACAGGAGTAGGCCATCTAGCCCCTCGAGCCTGCCCCGCCATTCAATAAGATCATGGCTGATCTGGTCGTGGACTCAGCTCCACTTACCCGCCCTCTCCCCGTAACCCTTAATTCCCTTATTGGTTAACAATCTATCTATCTTTGACTTGAAAACATTCAATGAGCTAGCCTCAACTGCTTCCTTGGGCAGAGAATTCCACAGATTCACAACCCTCTGGGAGAAGAAATGTTTTCTCAACTCGGTTTTAAATTGGCTCCTCCGTATTTTGAGGCTGTGCCCCCTAGTTCTAGTCTCCCCAACCAGTGGAAACAACCTCTCTGCCTCTATCTTGTCTATCCCTTTCATGATTTTAAATGTTTCTATAAGATCACCCCTCATCCTTCTGAACTCCAAGGAGTAAAGACCCAGTCTACTCAATCTAGCATCATAAGGTAACCCCCTCATTTCTGGAATCAGCCGAGTGAATCGTCTCTGTACCCCTTCCAAAGCTAGTATATCCTTCCTTAAGTAAGGTGACCAAAACTGCACGCAGTACTCCAGGTGCGGCCTTACCAATACCTTATACAGTTGCAGCAAGACCTCCCTGCTTTTGTACTCCATCCTTTTCGCAATGAAGGCCAATATTCCATTTGCCTTCCTGATTACCTGCTGCACCTGCAAACTAACCTTTTGGGACTCAAAAGAGTTTCATGCACAAGGATCAAAAAGAGTTTCATGCACAAGGACCCCCAGGTCCCTTTGCACCACAGCATGTTGTAATTTCTCCCCATTCAAATAATATTCCCTTTTACTTTTTTTTTTCCCCCAAGGTGGATGACCTCACACTTTCCGACATTGTATTCCATCTGCCAAACCTTAGCCCATTCGCTTAACCTATCCAAATCTCCTTGCAGTCTCTGAGTCCTCTACACAACCCGCTTTCCCACTAATCTTAGTGTCATCTGCAAATTTTGTTGCACTACACTCTGTCCCCTCTTCTAGTTCATCTATGTATATTGTAAACAGTTGTGGTCCCAGTACTGATCCCTGTGGCACACCACTAACCACTGATTTCCAACCGGAAAAGGACCCATTTATCCCGACTCTCTGCTTTCTGTTCGCCAGCCAATTCTCTATCCATGCTAATACAGTTCCTCTGACTCCGCGTACCTTTATCTTCTGCAGTAACCTTTTGTGTGGCACCTTATCGAATGCCTTTTGGAAATCTAAATACACCACATCCATCGGTACACCTCTATCCACCATGCTCGTTATATCCTCAAAGAATTCCAGTAAATTAGTTAAACATGATTTCCCTTTCATGAATCCATGCTGCGTCTGCTTGATTGCACTATTCCTATCCAGATGTCCCGCTATTTCTTCCTTAATGATAGTTTCAAGCATTTTCCCCACTACAGATGTTAAACTAACCGGCCTATAGTTACCTGCCTTTTGTCTGCCCCCTTTTTTAAACAGAGGCGTTACATTAGCTGCTCTCCAATCTGCTGGTACCTCCCCAGAGTCCAGAGAATTTTGGTAGATTATAACGAATGCACCTGCTATAACTTCAGCCATCTCTTTTAATACCCTGGGATGCATTTCATCAGGACCAGGGGACTTGTCTACCTTCAGTCCCATTAGCCTGTCCAGCACTACTCCTCTAGTGATAGTGATTGTCTCAAGGTCCTCCCTTCCCACATTCCTGTGGCCTGCAAATTTTGGCATTGTTTTTGTGTCTTCCACTGTGAAGAAGGTAGCAAAATAATTGTTTAAGGTCTCAGCCATTTCCACATTTCCCATTATTAAATCTCCCTTCTCATCTTCTAAGGGACCAACATTTACTTTAGTCACTCTCTTCCGTTTTATATATCGGTAAAAGCTTTTACTATCTGTTTTTATGTTTTGCGCCAGTTTACTTTCGTAATCTATCTTTCCTTTCTTTATTGCTTTCTTAATCATTCTTTGCTGTCGTTTAAAATTTTCCCAATCTTCTAGTTTCCCACTAACCTTGGCCACCTTTTCTGCATTGGTTTTTAATTTGATGCTCTCCTTTATTTCCTTGGTTATCCACGGCTGATTATCACTTCTCTTGCCGCCCTTTTTCACTGGAATATATTTTTGTTGCGCACTATGAAAGAGCTCCTTAAAAGTCCTCCATTGTTCCTCAATTGTGCCACCGTTTAGTCCTTGTTTCCAGTCTACTTTAGCCAACTCTGCCCTCATCCCACTGTGGTCCCCTTTGTTTAAGCATAGTACCCTCGTTTCTGATACAACTTCCTCATCCTCAATCTGTATTACAAATTCAACCATATTGTGATCACTCATTCCGAGAGGATCTTTTACGAGGAGATCGTTTATTTTTCCTGTCTCATTACACAGGACCAGATCCAAGATGGCTTGCTCCCTTGTAGGCTCTGTTACATACTGTTCTAAGAAACAATCCCGTATGCATTCATTTTAAATACGTTGCTTGAGTTTTAATTTTTAAGAAGTCTAGTGGTGCCTGGACTTGTACTTATATTTAAAAAATCACCATAATACATCTTGATCACGAGATAATTAAGGATGAAGAAGAGCCACCTTAGTTTATCCATCCATGATGACCCTGCAGCATCCTACTGTTTTTTGAAACTATGCTAGGTTTTCATCTGTTCCAAGTTGCTGATCAATCTCTGTGTGAAAAGCAATTCCAGACATTGGTCCTAAATGTGCTTTTTACTCGTTTTAACCTGTGTCCCCTAGTCCTACTCTCAGTTTTGTTGGAAGTAATTTTCTAAATTTACGGTTTCTATACATTAACAATTCTATATGTCTCTCTAAGGTTCCCACATATTCACCTCAAAGTTGAAAAGACCATGGGATAGAAATTCATTTCCGCAGTTATTCCGACGCAAACTTGGCGCAGGGAGCAAACCTTGCCTCTGATCAGTTGGGCACAAGGCCCATTTGAAATTGGGCCTGTGGTTTGATTTGAATAATGGGGTGAGCTGCTCGCGCCGGTTCGCCTCGAGGAGCAGGAGCAGCTCACTCATGTCACTTTTCTAAGTTGGACGGGCTGCCTGCCTTGACATCAGTGGCCCTCACTTTAAATGCACAGAATACTACATTTTTTTCAGTAATTTAAACATTTAAAATCCTATTAAATAAGGTAAGTTTATTTTTAGATCCTTTAAAATATGTAAATTTATTTTTCAAAATATTAAAATGTGTTTTAAATAATTAACTAAGTTCCATATTGATTTTAAATGTGATTTTTTTTTTCATTGTGAAAGGCTCCTACTTAAGCTCAATGCAAAGAACTTTTATTTAATGCATTTTGTAAGTCCAGGTACATCACATTGCAGGATTTTTCCACTGTCTAGTTGCAATGTCACTTTCTTTTTAAAAAAAAAATCAAGCAGGGTTGTTAGGATCTTCGCCTCTTAAACAATATTAGCTGCTGTTTCCTTGATTATCATTTAAAGAATCTTCAATTTTACTCTTAATAATTGATTGCATTTTGCATGGAATTGAAGTAAGACTAATAAGTCTGCAAAGACCACTGTCTCAGTTTAGTCACCCTTTTTGGCAATGGGCACCATGTTAGCTAGAATCAGCAAGTGTAGATTCAATGGGCCCAAGTTTGCCCCGACGCTTAGTTCGGCACACCTCCGTGTGAGGTGCGCCCATTTTCTGGAACAAAAAGTGCGCCTAAAACTTACTGAGGAATTCTCCCCGCTCCTCTGGACGCCTTCGGGCTCAACGTAGCGCACCACATCCAGTGGGGGGTGGAGCCAGGTCCCGGCGCTGAAAACAGTACCGGGACCTCTGCACATGCGCGCTAGAGTGTGCGTGTGTATGCTGTAGCTCCTCGCCCCCGAATCTCTGCACGCTGTGTGGGAGGGGCCTGAAGCACACCGCCCCCTAGCCCTGGCCGAATGGGCTCTCTAGAGAAGGAACTAGGTAAGAAGTGACTCTAGGCAGTGGGATAGAAAATGAAGCCGCAAGGGTGTGATCAGGGCAGCAGAATGGAAAATCAATCAGAGAGAGGGTAATTGAAGACAACAGGGGCCAGCCTACACACCAATTTAATTTTCCCAATTGCATTGTGAAATTTTTCTGCGAATATCACGATACACGCATTCAAACAAACCACTGGATGATTTTATAATGGCCTCCGACGCACCTCCCCTGACTGTCGAGCGGGTAGGTATGCCTCCTCCCCCACCCCCCCCCCAACCCCCTCCTTCACCCCCCCCACCCATCCACCTCTCCTCCTCCTTACCCCCACCCCGCCCCTAGCCCTGGCCGAATGGGCTCCCTCATCGGCGGCCCGCTGCCTTCCCTTCGCATAAATGTAGGACTTCTATTTTTTATTTGTTATTGATTGATTGATTTGCTTATTACTTTGGTCTTGGTGCTCGATGTACATGGTTCCTTCTATTTTTTATTAATTCATTGCTTATTACTTTTTATGCTTTGTTTAGTGCTTGGTGCTTTAAATGTACTTATGCTTTAATGTTGTTGTGAAGGTGTTTAGTGCTTTGGAAAATCCTCTAACTTCCCTTCCCCCCCCCCCACCCAATCTCTGGCTACCTGCGCTGATTTCTTAAGTCTCCGCAGGGTTTTTCTGAGCGTACAAAAATGGACACATACGCTGGCCTAAGTTAGTTTGGAGTAACTTTTCACTGGCTAAACTTGCTTAAATGGCCAAAACAGGCATAAGTGGCTGGTAATGCCCCCTTCTGGAAAAAAAACGGAACTAAAAAGAAACTGAACTAATTCACCTAAACTGGAGCAAACTAAATGGGGAGAATTGCGATTTTTAAGATACTCCAAAAAAAACAAATTGCTCCAAAGAAAATGATTAACAAATTAATCAAAAGTGAAATAAGGGAGGCAAAAGTCGACAAATCATGCTACGAGAAAGGTGAGGGGATCCATTGGGATGAATACAAGAACATGCAAGTCCTAGGCAAGAAGGTAAGAAGAGGCAAGAACTTTAAAATATGTAAATTAGGCTGAATCAGATGAAACGGAAAAGATTTTAGTAGAGTTAAAACAAAATCATTACTTACAATATACCAAATGATTACTTCTTCCCTAGTGAAGACATGAGAAAAATGTTCTCCTCAAATAGCAATAACCTAAGCAAAATACTGTGGATGCTGGAAATTTGAAATAAAAACAGAAAATGCTGGAAATACTCAGCAGATCAGGTAGCATCTGTGGAGAGAGAAACAGCGATACTGGCCCCAAGTTTCCACATGATTTGCTCCTGATTTTTAGGAGCAACTGGTGGAGAACGGAGTATCTTAAAAATCGGAATTCTCCACATTTAAGTTTTCTGCAGTTCTAGTCAGGTAAAACAGTTTCACTTTTGAACAGAATTTTTTTTCAAAAGGGGGCGTGTCTGGCCACTGATGCCTGATTTGAAAGTTTCCACAGTGAAAACGTACTCCAAACTAACTTAGAATGGAGCAAGTGAAGATTTTTGTACGCTTGAAAAAACCTTGTCTACACATTAAAAAATCAGGCGCAGGTTACAAATTAGGCGTAGGGAACGATGGGGGGGGGGGGGGAAGGGAAGTCATTAAATTCTACAATAAATCCGTAGTTATACTTATACAAATATTATACAAATAAATTCAACCTGAATAAAAATTTATAAGCAAAGAAAAGATTAAATAAACCATGTTCCTACCTGTGTGAAAGTGCTTCAGGCAGGCCTTTCAGGCAGCGGTTTGCCGTCGGGACCGACCGATGGCAGGGGGAGGGAGAAAGCTGCAAGAAGCCTCAGTGCTGATCATGGAAGGGCAATGTGATTTTATTTAAAAATTTTAAAAATTGAACAGCTACAAAGAATTTGAATAGTCTCAAACAAGTGCATGTGTCTCGTTTATCACAGACTATCTTTAATTACAGAATGAGTGGTAGAGATTGAAACGGTAACGAGTTGTCAAGGCTGAATTAAAATGCACAGTTGCTGCAGTAACACTGGTTAAAGAGCCAACATTAATTCAGCAGGTGATTTATTCAGCAGTGCTGCTAAAAGCACTCCCTCACACACAGAAATATCAAGAAAATTAAAATGCAAGCCTTTGCAAGGGTTCAATAAACAAATTTTCACTTTTTCTGCAGCACTTTTTAAAATGGCCGAGTGCCAATGTTTACTTCAGACTGCGCGTGCGCGAACGCTCCAACGCGCACGCGCAGGGTTGCCGGCACCAAAAAAACTCATTTAAATTGTACCCGCCCCCTCCTACTTACAAAATCAGCGCGAGTGGTAGGCTCTGCCCCCTGTGCGCCGCGCCAAGCAGACATCGAGCTCCAAGGAGCTCGAGAATACTGCGTTTTTTTTCAGGCGCCGTTTTCAGCGCGAAAAACAGGCGCCCAGTTCTGAGGGGCGCCTTTTTCGCCACGTGTGGAAACTTGGGGTTAATGTTTCAGGTCAATGATCTTTCATGAGAACTGGAAACAGTTAGAGATGGAGGAAGTAGAAGGGGTGAGAGTGGAGGTTTTAAGCAAGTACAGATGCCGGGAAAGGGGGAGGGGACGAAAGAACAAAAGAAAAGGTCTGTGATAGAGGGGAAGACAGGACTGATTAAATGACCAAAGGATGACAGTGCAAGGCAAAAGGGGGTGGTAATGGGACAAGAAAAATAAAACAAAAGATGGGTCTATAGGAGCTGTAAATGACAACGGCAGAATCTTTACCAACAGCTGCTATCCAAAAAAAATGGGAGCAATGGTTATGTTCTAAAATTGTTGAACTCAGTGTTGAGTCCGGAAGGCTGTAAAGTGCCTAATTGAAAGATGAGATGCTGTTTCACGAGCTTCCGTTGAACTTTATCAGAACAGTGCAGGAAGCCGAGGTCGGTGTGGCGTGGGGAATTAAAATGATAAGCGTTCAAAAGCTTAGGATCACACTTGCGGACTGAAAGGTGGTGTTCTGCAAAGCGATCGCCCAATCTGCGTTTGGTCTCCCCAATGTACAAGAGACCGCATCGTGAGCAGTGAATACAGTATACTAAATTGAAAAGTACAAGTACATCACTGGAAGGAGTGTTTGTGGCCCTGGGTGGTGGGAAGGGAAGAGGTTAAAATGGCAGGTGTTGGGTCTCCTGCGCTTGCATGGGAAGATGCTGTGGCAAGGGGAGTGGGTGTTGGGGGTGATAGAGGAGTGGACCAGGTTATTGGGGAGGGAACGGTCCCTTCGGAATGCTGAAAGAGGAGTGGAGGGGAAGATGTGTTTGGTGGTGGCATCATGCTGAAGATGGAAGAGGATTATCTATTGATTGTGGAGACTGATGGGGTGGAAGGTGAGAACAAGGGGAACCCTTTCATGGTTCTGGAAGGGAGGGGAAGGGGTGAAAGCAGAGCCGTGGGAAATGGAACGGACATGGGCAAGAACTGTGTCAACCACGGTGGACGGGAATCCTTGATTGAGGAAAAGAGAAGACCTATTGGAAGCACTGGTTTGGAAGGTGGCATTGTCACAACAAATGTGACGGAATCGGAGAAACTGGGAGAATCGAATAGAGTCCTTGTAGGAAGCGAGGGGAGAGGAAATGTAATCAAGGTAACTGGGAGTCAGTGGGATTATAGTCGTCATCATAGGCAGTCCCTCGGAATCGAGGAAGACTTGCTTCCACTCCTGATGTGAGTTCTTTGGTGGCTGAACAGTCCAATACGAGAGCCACAGACTCGGTCACAGGTGAGACAGATAGTCGTTGAGGGAAGGGGTGGGTGGGACTGGTTTTCTACACGCCCTTTCCGCTGATTGCGCTTGATTTCTGCATGCTCTCTCCACTGAGACTCGAGGTGCTCAGTGCCCTCTCAAATGCACTTCCTCCACTTAGGGTGGTCTTGGGCCAGGAACACCCAGATGTCAGTGGGGATGTCGCCTATCCCCAGAAATGGAGAGCGAAGTCATGGAAGGGAAAGGAAGAGTCTGAGTTGGAAATTAGAAGTAAAGTTGATGAAATTATCCTGTTTATGGCGAGAGCAGGAAACAGCACCGATAGTCATGACTGTAATAGAAAAAGAACTTCGATATAAACCAGATTGAAATCTATACAGGTTTGAAGTGCTTAAAACAAATAAATCCCAGGAATGGATGATATCTATCCTAAAATATTGAGGAAGGAAGGATATTTGTGAGGTATAAGTTATCATTATTAGAATGTTCTCCACTGGGGGTGTCCCAATAGATTGGAAATGGACAAATATGCATTTAGTTTACGAACGCAGATTCTGAACCACTTGGATATTCACAATTTATATTTGGCATATGAAATTCTGTACCTTTTTATAATAGCAAACCATTATCTTTATGGTCACATTGTACATCGAAAGTGGGAAAAAAACCTCCACATCACCACACTACAATCATTTTTAAAAAATCACCAAATATGTAAATAAATAAATCAAGCTTTTTGGGAAACACGATGCAACAATTGTAGCATCTTTACAGCTCGCTGCCCCAGCTGTCATCAGTTCATTGAACACAAGCTGATGATCAAACTTTGGATCCCTGATAGATAGATGCATATTGCAAGAAGCTGAACCTAACTTGCTGAGGCATGGGAGAATCATTTTACAAACTTGAGTACCAAGAACTTTGTAAAGAGAGAACATTTCTTTGTACCAGGTATTAGGAAAGAAATATGATCTACATTACTTCGAAAAAGTTAGTTGACTGAAGTCAGTGTGGGTATTTCGAACTCGTCTGTGCTGAATCAGTTTCCAGCTGCATAGTTTCAGGCAGGAATGTTTTGAAATACTCTGCAGTTCAAACAGGAAAACTTGTTTTTTAAAAAAAGCAATGAGAGCAGTGTTTCTAGAGACCAGCAAATAAAGGCATGTTGTGAAGCAGATGGTTGCTGGCTAAAATGTACTGATTTAGGAAACTTGGTGTTTGCCAATTTTACTATATTTACTTGGTAAACAAAGCATCTATAGTGAGAACTGGAGAAGCCGTGTCTAGCAAATAGTTGTGAAAATACTGAACTGTTTAAGAAATGCTTTGCATTTCATGGTGAAAATGTATAATATTGTTGGCTCCCTAATGGCTCAGTAAGTTTATGTAACGAGTTGCTAAGCTGCAGAGACTGGGAAAGTCCCACATTCAAATTCTCGTTTGTGCTGAAATAGTTAACTTTGGGTGGGGGAGAGGTGGCAACAGTAGCACGACACTTTGTCTTCGTGTCCCTGGATCAGGGTTCCTGATCCTCTAACCATCAACCAACACAGGATGTTAACATTTATGGACATCAGGTGAAGGCATTATTGGATTCAGCTCCAACGTCCCCAGTAGTTGAATAGTTTGCCTAGACTTACCATGAAAGCTCAAATGTCAATAATAGTCAATTGGACAAGGCTAGTACCCTCAGAGGTGGAGGGGAGAAATTGGTGGAGTAAAATGTGAAATATTATTTCATATATTAAAACATTGTTGAGGCTTTTATTGCAGTGCCCTACTGCCTTCAACTGCAAGACTGAGTTTCAGGTACATGTACAACCACACACTCTGCAAACAAACAAAATCAAACAATTGTGTAACATGTTTAAATACATTTCATGTACAATACTTGTTTCTTGGAAGTTTTTTTTATGCGCCTTGTCATCTTCAGCTTCTTCATCATCATTCCCTCCCAAAGATGTGTAAGAATTCCATTTTCCTCAGGAGATTGCAGTGCTTTTATTTGACATACGTCCTCAATAGTTAAAGAGAGAATGCTGCTTCCATTGTATGATTATTAAGAGAAAATTTGAGGGTAATTCCACTGATCCGGTGCTCCCAGCAGGAGTCATGTTCAAGGGATCATGAGTTGGAGAATAGGTACTACATTGTTGAAGCCTTGTCTTTGATTGTCGCTCCCTCTGAGTGCAGCTCCCTGTTGGGAGTGCAGAATCAGTGAATTGATCCAATAGTATAAGGAGTACTTCAGTTCACCAAATTCGATGAATACAATCTGAAAGCCCAATAAACAGTGCTACATGATTTTCACTTTAATATTAGTGTAGTCATTAAATAATAAAATCTTTACATTCACACCTACTTACAGGAATATAGATCAAGGTATTACTGTATAATGGTAGATTCATTTGTACTTGCATGATGATTTGGGGAAAAAAGCACTTTCTAAGTGTTCAATCATTTTTTACTTCAGGTTAGGTATTCCATTCAAAGATACCATGAGTTTAAAATTCCTCTGCACAAATCTTAGTGCACTGGTGAACACATTCACATAAAATATCTGTGAATTATTTTAACCTTTCTAAACAGTTTAATAACTTTATTAAAATAGCATAGAATCACATATCTTTACAGCATTGTGTCTGTGCCGTTCCTTGCGAGAGCAGTCCAAAACTAGACCCACTGCTCTGCTCTCCCCATATTCCTGAATCTCTGCTTCAAATATTTATCCATTTTTCCCTTAAAAGATGAAGGGCCGGATTTTTGGCTTTTGGGTTTTTACGGTGAAAACGGTAGCAATATGTGCAACTTACCGTTTTTGCTGCGCTACCGTTTTTAGGCCGAACTTTTGAGTTTTACGTTTGCAGTAAGGGGGATGTTGCACGAGGATTCGTGGTGTATAAACGCAAGTTTCACCAAATTTAGTCTGGGGCCGTGAGTGTTGCGAGAGGCCTTGGGAGTGGGAAAAAAATGTCAAACATTCAAAAAATGTTTACAAGACACTGATCTATCGAATCGCTGAATAAAAATAAAAACTTTAACTTACCTTGTTTGCAGGTTTTTATACTTGCTGCTGCTGCTGCTGGCAGGGCTGCACCGACAGGTATTCTGGGCGTGGCGTACGGGTCAGGAGAGCCGAAAGTTTGACGGTAATGCAATCCGTGGCGTTGCATGTCGGCGTTCCTCTCCCCGGCGGTACGTCCCATTGCCGCCACAAACAACGAGCCTAGGATCCGCCCGGGCTTTGTGACCGGGTTTTCGCCACGGTGGGTCAAATTGCGCAAAAAAACCGGTCGCAAACTTCTCAAAAATCCGGCCTGAAATGGTCTCTGCCTCAACTACTACTTGTTAGAAAGCATTCCATGCCATAACAACTCTCTGCATAAATAAAATTCTCCTAACTCTCCTAGTGACAATTTTAAATTAATGCCTCCTTGTCAATGAGTCACTAATCAGAAGACAAATAATTTCTCTCGTTACCTTTATCAAAACACTTCATAATTTAGAAAAAATCTCTTGGCCTTCCCGACTCTAGTGTACATAGACCCAGTATCTCAAATTTCTCCTCTTAACGATAGTTTTCTACACCTGGCATCATAGTGCTGAATCTGCAATACACATGGGTTTAATAGCATGCATGGAAAATTAATGTAAATCTGTGAATCAGTACACAAAGAATAGCTCACAATGGAAATTAAGCCTCTCTGAGATTTTGTTGCTGAGGCAGTTAAGATATATTGGGGATGCCTGAGGGGTTAAAGAAGTTCATTCCATTTGATGCAGAAAGCAACATAGCAAACAACTCTGGAAGGATATTTTTAACATGAAAATAGAAAAACTAAGACCAGCAGGAAGACAGTTTACTCCAGGAACAGATGAGCTGCATGAAAACTAAAATGTTACTTTTAAGGGAGGATTTCAAGCAACTAAGTAGAAACTGAGATGTCTCAGTAGTTTGGACTCCAAACTACTAACATAATGCATGACTGGCTCATGACCCAGTGTGACAGGGAAACCACAGGAGACACTTGGATTGATAATGGTAATTGACCAAAATAGCATGTATGGAATAGCAGTTTTGTCATTCTTGGATGATAGGAGTTGAATTGGAATATCCTGTACCACCTTAGCATAACTTGTACTGTTCTGTTTTGGTTATATAATTCACTCTTCTGTTTTTGTTGTTTGTTGCTTCATAGTGACTTGAATTGTTGCATGTCAAACCTACACATACTCTTGGATCTGTTTCAACTTCACCCTTGGCTGCTTCAACACCACTCATGGAGTACTTGTACTGCTGAATTGTTCTTCCGATGTGCAGTTCTTTACACTTGCCTTTATTATTGTTAAGCCCACTTACATATTTTATCTAGCCGATTTAGTAGTTCTGTTCTGCCTCTTGTCTTTTCTAGTTTGTTATTGTTTGAATTTGACCAGTTTGCATTGAACTTTTGAATCCCAACTTGATGTGAATTAGAAATAGTTGAAATCCTAACACCAAACCCTGGGGAACTCCCCCTGCCCCCCATCATAGCATTGCTCCCCTTCAAGTGCCTACCACTTCCTGCCGTTAAGTTAATTTATTTACTATCCACTAATTTTCTCTTGAATCCCCATCACAATAAGCTTATGTAATAGCCTCTTGTGCAGAACTTTGTCAAAGGCTTATTACCATATTGTAGAGCTTTCCACAGTCTACTTGGGCTGTCACTTTTTTCAAAAAAAAGTCACGGTGATTGGCCAGGCAAGCTCTTTCCCTTTTGAATCTGTGTTGGCTGCTATTTATGAGGTTATCATGCATCTAATCCTGATAATTCCATTATTTGATCCAGTATTGATGTAAGACTGCAGTTGCCTGGGTCTGTTTGTCACATTTTTTTGAAAATATATACCACATGAGCCTGAAACTGATGTCCTAGGGGTAACATTTGCGAATGCAGTTCGGGAGTGTTTAAACTAATATGGCAGGGGGATGGGAACCTATGCAGCGAGACAGGGCGAAGTAATATGGAGTCAGAAACAGATGGTAGAAAGGTAAAAAGCAATAGTGGAAGGCCGCGTAAACAAAGGCAAGAAACAAAAAGGGCCACACGACATCATAATTCTAAAAGGACAAAGGGTGTTAAAAAAACAAGCCTGAAGGCTTTGTGTCTTAATGCAAGGAGTTTCCGTAATAAGGTGGATGAATTAACTGTGCAAATAGATGTTAACAGATATGATGTGATTGGGATTACAGAGACGTGGCTCCAGGATGATCAGGGCTGGGAACTCCACATCCAAGGGTATTCAACATTCAGGAAGGATAGAATAAAAGGAAAAGGAGGTGGGGTAGCATTGCTGGTTAAAGAGGAGATTAATGCAATAGTTAGGAAGGACATTAGCTTGGATGACGTGGAATCTATATGGGTAGAGCTGCAGAACACCAAAGTGCAAAAAACATTAATGGGAGTTGTGTACAGACCTCCAAACAGTAGTAGTGATGTTGGGGAGGGCATCAAACAGGAAATTAGGGGTGCATGCAATAAAGGTGCAGCAGTTATCATGGGTGACTTTAATATGCATATAGATTGGGCTAACCAAACTGGAAGCAATACGGTGGAGGAGGATTTCCTGGAGTGCATAAGGGATGGTTTTCTAGACCAATATGTCGAGGAACCAACTAGGGGGGAGGCCATCTTAGACTGGGTGTTGTGCAATGAGAGAGGATTAATTAGCAATCTCGCTGTGCGAGGTCCCTTGGGTAAGAGTGACCATAATATGGTGGAATTCTACATTAGGATGGAGAATGAAACAGTTAATTCAGAGACCATAGTCCAGAACTTAAAGAAGGGTAACTTTGAAGGTATGAGGCGTGAATTGGCAAGGATAGATTGGCGAATGATACTTAAGGGGTTGACTGTGGATGGGCAATGGCAGACATTTAGAGACCGCATGGATGAACTACAACAATTGTACATCCCTGTCTGGCGTAAAAATAAAAAAGGGAAGGTGGCTCAACCGTGGCTATCAAGGGAAATCAGGGATAGTATTAAAGCCAAGGAAGTGGCATACAAATTGGCCAGAAATAGCAGTGAACCCGGGGACTGGGAGAAATTTAGAACTCAGCAGAGGAGGACAAAGGGTTTGATTAGGGCAGGGAAAATGGAGTACGAGAAGAAGCTTGCAGGGAACATTAAGACGGACTGCAAAAGTTTCGATAGATATGTAAAGAGAAAAAGGTTAGTAAAGACAAACGTAGGTCCCCTGCAGTCAGAATCAGGGGAAGTCATAACGGGGAACAAAGAAATGGCAGACCAATTGAACAAGTACTTTGGTTCGGTATTCACTAAGGAGGACACAAACAACCTTCCGGATATAAAAGTGGTCAGAGGGTCTAGTAAGAAGGAGGAACTGAGGGAAATCCTTATTAGTCGGGAAATTGTGTTGGGGAAATTGATGGAATTGAAGGCCGATAAATCCCCAGGGCCTGATGGACTGCATCCCAGAGTACTTAAGGAGGTGGCCTTGGAAATAGTGGATGCATTGACAGTCATTTTCCAACATTCCATTGACTCTGGATCAGTTCCTATGGAGTGGAGGGTAGCCAATGTAACCCCACTTTTTAAAAAAGGAGGGAGAGAGAAAACAGGGAATTATAGACCGGTCAGCCTGACATCAGTAGTGGGTAAAATAATGGAATCAATTATTAAGGATGTCATAGCAGTGCATTTGGAAAGAGGTGACATGATAGGTCGAAGTCAGCATGGATTTGTGAAAGGGAAAACATACTTGACAAATCTTCTGGAATTTTTTGAGGATGTTTCCAGTAGAGTGGACAAGGGAGAACCAGTTGATGTGGTGTATTTGGACTTTCAGAAGGCTTTCGACAAGGTCCCACACAAGAGATTAATGTGCAAAGTTAAAGCACATGGGATTGGGGGTAGTGTGCTGACGTGGATTGAGAACTGGTTGGCAGACAGGAAGCAAAAAAAGTAGGAGTAAATGGGTACTTTTCAGAATGGCAGGCAGTGACTAGTGGGGTTACCGCAAGGTTCTGTGCTGGGGCCCCAACTGTTTACATTGTACATCAATGATTTAGACGAGGGGATTAAATGTAGTATCTCCAAATTTGCAGATGACACCAGGTTGGGTGGCAGTGTGAGCTGCGAGGAGGATGCTATGAGGCTGCAGAGTGACTTGGATAGGTTAGGTGAGTGGGCAAATGCATGGCAGATGAAGAATAATGTGGATAAATGGGAGGTTATCCACTTTGGTGGTAAAAACAGAGAGACAGACTATTATCTGAATGGTGACAGATTAGGAAAAGGGGAGGTGCAACGAGACCTGGGTGTCATGGTACATCAGTCATTGAAGGTTGGCATGCAGGTACAGCAGGCGGTTAAGAAAGCAAATGTCATGTTGGCCTTCATAGTGAGGGGATTTGAGTACAGGGGCAGGGAGGTGTTACTACAGTTGTACAGGGCCTTGGCCCTGGAGTATTGTGTACAGTTTTGGTCTCCTAACTTGAGGAAGGACGTTCTTGCTATTGAGGGAGTGCAGCGAAGGTTCACCAGACTGATTCCCGGGATGGCGGGACTGACCTATCAAGAAAGACTGAATCAACTGGGCTTGTATTCACTGGAGTTCAGAAGAATGAGAGGGGACCTCATAGAAACGTTTAAAATTCTGATGGGTTTGGACAGGTTAGATGCAGGAAGAATGTTTCCAATGTTGGGGAAGTCCAGAACCAGGGGTCACAGTCTCAGGATAAGGGGTAAGCCATTTAGGACCGAGATGAGGAGAAACTTCTTCACCCAGAGAGTGGTGAACCTGTGGAATTCTCTACCACAGAAAGTTGTTGAGGCCAATTCACTAAATATATTCAAAAAGGAGTTAGATGTAGTCCTTACTACTAGGGGGATCAAGGGGTATGGCGAGAAAGCAGGAATGGGGTACTGAGGTTGCATGTTCAGCCATGAACTCATTGAATGGTGGTGCAGGCTCGAAGGGCCGAATGGCCTACTCCACCTATTTTCTATGTTTCTATGTTTCCAGTCTAACAGGATCTCCTCAATGTTCATCAACTCTTTTTTTGATAATGAACACCTCACAAATCTAATCTCTTATCTCTCTTACTTCCCTAGAAAAAGTACTGTCATCCTTCAAATTTTTCTTTTACGAACTCTCTTCGTACTTCAATTTAATTGTAGTTGAAGTTGTTAAACCTATTTGGATTATCACGGGTTACTGACATGTTATTCATGTCTTTGCCAGTAAATATTTGGAGGAAGTAAACATATTAATCGTTTTTTTTTTTTGGCTCTGTTCGCATTCTTTATTCTCTGCCTTCCACTATGTCGAGAGAATTGCTCACTGTCAATGTTTAGTGTTTGTAGCTGTACTCATTTCCAGATTCGTCTTTGCCCTTTTAACGTGTGTCTGGATGTTGTCCTATGAGGCACATATGTAAAGATGGACAGAAAAAGACCAGCTGGTGCATTAAATCTGTCCCATTCAGCCCTATTGCAACTTAGCAATACAAGTCCCAATACTCCCTACACACCAGCGGCCATGTAACCTCGTGGGAGCGGCAAAAAACAGATTGGACCAGAAATTGCGGTCAGAGGCTTCTCGCGGGCAGATGCCTCCGATCGCAAGAATTTCTACGAAAGTACGTGGTGGTCCTGCAGGTTCGGAGGCTTGCAGTCCTGGGCCTCTATGTGAAATATATAGGCCCAGGACTGCATATTTATAAATGCACACTTACCCCAGGAGTGTAAGGGTTTTGTACGCATCACTGGGATCACATGGGGTGGCCCAACCCATTAGAGTAGATGGGATCCCCATTCATACTTATGCAAGTTCGGTATATACTAACCACCATAAGTATGAATGGGAATACCTACAAAAACACAAACACTGAAAATAACAAAAAAAAATAAAACATTTCAAATGAATAAAAATGGAATTTAATTAATTCTTTAAAAATTAAATTTACATATTTTAAAGGATCAAAAAATTAACTTACAGGATAAATGTTTAAATTATTTTTTAAAATTTATTTTTCTGTACTTTAAAAGTCTTACACTGATAAAAGCTGGCCTTACACCTGCTTTTTTCAGTTGTAAGAATTTGTAGGACATTCACTAGGGAGGAGTCCAACTCTCTGCTCGCAGAGGCCCTTTAGTTTCGGATGCGGTGGATCTGTCAAGAGATTTCTTGACCGATCGCAAGTTCCGGATTTAGGCGCATGCGCTTTGCGTACCTAAACCAGAACTTGTGGGGTCCCCACGGACACATGCATACCTCGTACTCGCCCATGGGGAGCTTGATTTCAGGCCCTTAAAATTAAAAAAAAACCTTCGGCCAATTAGTGGAAAAAAATAATTCTGGAAAATTCTTCTTCAACTCCCAAAGGCGATTAAAAACGAGTTCCAGGAGACAACAATGACTATAAGCCTAACATCTCCCCTGCCTTTTGTAGACAGAAATATCGGCCACTTCCAGGAACTTGTCCAACTCCAGTTTGAATGTTTGCAGCAAATCTGCGTCCTCTGAACAAGTCAGCAACATACTCCAAAGGTCAATAATCCTCTGGGGAAAGAAAAACCTCCTAACATTGTACTTAGTTCTATGCTTATGCAGCTATATATCCTAATGCCCTGTTTTCTCTCATTATAGCCTCTCAGTACTGGTTGTGAACTTTTAGAGACTCATCGAAACATAGAAAATAGGTGCAGGAGTCGGCCATTCGGCCCTTTGAGCCTGCACCGCCATTCAATGAGTTCATGGCTGAACATGCAACTTCAGTACCCCATCCCTGCTTTCTCGCCATGCCCCTTGATCCCCCTACCCCTTCAATTGGTTCCAAATCACAATTGCACTGCTGTGGTGCGGGGAAAAAAAAATCAAACGCAAGGCCATGTCAATCGTAGGCACCTGTTGAGAGCAGGACTAGCAGAGACCAGAGTGTACAATTTCCCATCTCCCCTCGGGAGAAAATTCGGATTTCAAATCCTTCAAAAAAGAATCACACCTGTAACTACACAGATTGCACAGCTTTATTTGAATTTACTATAAATACTCATTACTCGTATTTTATTAATACACCCAGACAGCAACATGTGGGTTTATCTTGAGAGATCAAGGTTCATTGATTAAGTCAAAATTAGTTTCAAATGTTAGAATAGTAGATAGTTGCCAACTTTGAACATTAAGGGAGCATGATTCCCCAAATGCTCTCCTTTTCTCACCAGATTTATCATCCCTAATTGCACCTTCTACATGGTCCCCACGTCACTTTATTCATCCAACCCTTCGTTGAAAACACTTATACAGATTTCCATACATTCATCTGAATCCAGTGGTTTCTCAAGTGCGAAAAGTAGGACACTGGAGTTCTTGTAGCACAGCAGTTCAGTAAGATGGAGCTGTGGGGTCCTTTGGTGAATTGAATATAGAGAGCCATGGGCAGCAGCAGCAGCAGGGAGAGCACCTCATGCACTATAACACCCAGGTCTCTACTATTCAACAGGCTACAATCCAGAGCCCAGCATGGTATACTCATGCTTGGCATTTACACTACCAACATGCATCACATTGCGTATTAAATGTCATCTCCCACAGGTGGGTCCATTCCCCTATTCCATCTAGATCAGATTGCATCTAGATCTTCTCCTTGAGGGTTATGACACCAGCATAGATCATCATTGGTATAGGGTAGAGGCAGCTTTGCTGTCGTCTGGTTCGTACTTTCACTGGCCTGTGAGTGCTTGATGAGGACCATTGATGTCAAAAATTGACGGGTTCCATTCTCCAGCACTGATCTCTCTCACTTTGACCACAAATGCCATCATAGTCCTTCGAAACAAGAATGACTTGCTTCCACGCCGAAAAGGGATAAGTTCACAGGTGTTTCAATGAAGGACCTAACATTCCAGATCCCAAACTACATCTGGAAGATGCCTGTGCATGGATTTTTTTTTAACGTGTGGTGGCCGTTGCACCCCAGCCACCACACAGGTTTGGCAGAGCTAGGTCTTGGTCCAGTGGCAAGGATTAACCAAAACAACTGGAGACCAAGAACTTGTCCTGCTCCCATTTGAATGTATAAGATCAATGGATCATCTGTTGTGTTGCACAGGGTGAGTTGGAAGATATATGGGGCCCAAGTCTGCCCCCAGGGTTAGAACGGCGCACCTCCATGTGGTGCAGCGACTTTTTAGAACCGAAACGGAGCCTATTATTCTCCCTGCAATCCGGTCAATCCAGGCCCTTGGCGCAGCGCAGCAGAACGCGTGGAGGGCGGAGCCAGGTCCCGGCGCTGAAAACAGTGCCGGGGCCTCTGCACGTGCACAAGAGTGTGCACTTATGTGCAGTAGCTCCTCGCAGTCTGAATCTCTGCAGGCTGTGTGGGAGAGGCCCGAAGCATGCCGTCCCTCGCCCTGGCCGAATGGGCTCCCCGGACATTGAAGATCAGGACTCTGGCTTCCCTCCTGTTCGGCTCCCCCGCCCTGCCCCTGCCCCCCCCCCCCCCCCCGTTCATAAGAACACAAGAATTAGGAACAGGAGTAGGCCATCTAGCCCCTCGAGCCTGCTCCGCCATTCAAAAAGATCATGGCTGATCTGGCCGTGGACTCAGCTTCACTTACCCGCCCGCTCCCCATAACCCTTAATTCTGTTATTGGTTAAAAAGGGTTCAGCCTTCCCTCCTCTCCTCTTTCTCCCCCTCCCTCCTCTCTTCCCCCTCCCCCCACTCCTCGCTGTCAGAAACAGAGAGACACTGACAGACACCAAGAGACAGACACTGGGAGGACCCCGTCCCAGCACGCTGTTTTTTTTCTTCTTTCTTTAAATTTTTTTTGATTCATTCATCATTTATTATTGATGGCTCTTTATTTGTAAAAGTGAAGTGTTTCATGTTTGTAAACTTCCCTCCCCCGCTCCTATCTCTCGTTCCCTACGCCTGATTTATAAGTGTAGGCAAGGTTTTTCTGAGCGTACAAAAATCTACACTTACTCCATTCTAAGTTAGTTTGGAGTAAGTTTTCGCTGCCTAAGCTTGCAAAACAGGCGTAAGTGGCTGGTAACGCCCCCTTTTGGAAAAAAAAACTGTTCTAAAACGGAACTATTCTAACTCACGAATTGGAGCAAACTAAATGCCGAGAATTGCAATTTCTAAGATACTCCATTCTAAACTAGTGGCTCAAAAAAATCGAGCCGAAACTTGAGCCCTTAGTTTTATAATGATACAATAGTTTTGTGCGAACATGACAGATTTCCCCCTTTGTTGAATGAGTCTAGCAGCAATTGTCACTCATTTTGACACCATACAGACCAAGATGATCCCAGGTTCTGTTCTCTGTCTGTGTTAAGTCAGGGTTGTACTGACAAAAGAAAACTGCCAAGACTCCATGGCTTCTGACCACTGTAATGGCCACTGCTGAAAGGTGTGCATTGACCGAGGATAGGACTGGACTCAGCTGTGATGTCCCCCACAGTTAGATGGCACGTCAACACTCATTGTCTTGGTTCACACATGAAAGCTAGTTACTTGGACAAAGTACCAATGGAATGGTGGTGCTTGTGGAACTCTCAATTAGCAAGTAGTCAGTGCATTCAGAAGAAAAAGGGAAGTAAAATTGGAAAAATAAATATATAATTTGAAGTGTTCATTTCTGCCTTGGTTGTCATAATTGTATAATATTGTAAACCCCATCCCCAGGCATACAGCCTTTGACTGCATTGAGGGCCTATATAGATGTTACTCTGAAGATATGTTTTAGAAAGCAGCATCGAGGTAAGGTGCTGTCCTGACTGGCTAAGCAAAGCACTAACTGGAGAGAGAAGCAGCAGAACCTGGCAAAGGATTCCCATTTTGAGTTGTGCTACACTATAATGCTGCTGCTGCTGCTTCTGGCCTCCAGAAAGAGGGAGAGAGAAAACGGGTAATTATAGACCGGTTAGCCTGACATCAGTAGTGGGGAAAATGTTGGTATCAATTATTAAAGATGAAATAGCAGCGCATTTGGAAAGCAGTGACAGGATTGGTCCAAGTCAGCATGGATTTATGAAAGGGAAATCACGCTTGACAAATCTTCTGGAATTTTTTGAGGATGTAACTAGTAGAGTGGACAAGGGAGAACCAGTGGATGTGGTGTATTTGGACTTTCAAAAGGCTTTTGACAAAGTCCCACACAAGAGATTGGTGTGCAAAATCAAAGCGCATGGTATTGGGGGTAATGTATTGACATGGATCGAGAACTGGTTGGCAGACAGGAAGCAGAGAGTCGGGATAAATGGGTCCTTTTCAGAATGGCAGGCAGTGACTAGTGGGGTGCCGCAGGGCTCAGTGCTGGGACCCCAGCTATTTACAATATACATGAATGATTTCGATGAAGAAATTGCGTGTAATATCTCCAAGTTTGCAGATGACACTAAGGTGGGTGGCTGTGAGGAGGACGTTAAGAGGCTGCAGGGTGACTTGCACAGGTTAGGTGAGTGGGCAATGCATGGCAGTTGCAGTATAATGTGGATAAATGTGAGGTTATCCACTTTAGTGGCAAAAACACGAAGGCAGAATATTATCTGAATGGCCGCAGATTAGGAAACGGTGAGGTGCAACGAGACCTGGGTGTCATGGTACATCAGTCATTGAAAGTTGGCATGCAGGTACAGCAGGCGGTGAAGAAGGCAACTGGTATGTTGGCCTTCATAGCTAAGGGATTTGAGTATAGGAGCAGGGAGGTCTTACTGCAGTTGTACAGGGCCTTGGTGAGGCCTCACTTGGAATATTGTGTTCAGTTTTGGTCTCCTAATCTGAGGAAGGACGTTCTTGCTATTGAGGGAGTGCAGTGAAGGTTCACCAGACTGATTCCCGGGATGGCAGGACTGACATATGAGGAGAGAGTGGATCGACTGGACCTGTATTCACTGGAGTTTAGAAGGATGAGAGGGGATCTCATAGAAACATATACAATTCTGACGCGACTGGACAGGTTAGATGCAGGAAGAATGTTCCTGATGTTGGGGAAGTCCAGAACCAGGGGACATAGTCTAAGGATAAGGGGTAAGCCATTTAGGACTGAGATGAGAAGAAACTTCTTCTCTGAGTTGATAACCTGTGGAATTCCCTACCGCAGAGAGTTGTAGATGCCAGTTCATTAGATGTATTCAAGAGGTAGTTAGATATGGCCCTTACGGCTAAAGGGATCAAGGCGTATGAAGAGAAAGCAGGAAAGGGATACTGAGGGAATGATCAGCCATGATCTTATTGAATGGTGGTACAGGCTCGAAGGGCCGAATGGCCTACTCCTGCACCTATTTTCTATGTTTCAAAGTTACTTCCCTAGCTCCCTCCTCATTCTCCTGTTTTCACCAGCCATCCTTAGCCACGTGCATGCAGTTCTGATATTACCTGAAAATCATGTGTAAGTGCGGAAACCCGTGTCGCTACAGTAATAGTATTAGCTGGCATTACTGCTACAAACCACACTTTGTAACTCATTGCTGTAAATCAGAGTTGTTCTGGCTCCTTGCAATACAACAGAAGCAAAATTTCCTGCCCGTAGTCCATCCCTGCTTCATGATGGGTAATGCAGCTTGACCTATCTATTAGCTGTTTTCAACTCTGCTCATCTTTTTTACAATGTAAATAGGTTTTTAAATATTTCAAATGAACTTGTGCCCTACAGTGTTTTATTTTTCAACGAACAATATGAAAATTAAAATAAATGTAAATATCTCAAAGAATATAACATGGATTGCAAGCCTTGCAATATGATGCAAAACTGCTGCCTCCAGTGTATAAAAAGCTTACTTACTATTTATTTAAATCTTGGCTCTTTATTTTTACAATTCAATGTTTTTTTTTAAAAAGACCCACTGTATAATTAGTATCTGAGATTATTTGACAATATTTTTTTTAAGATCCCCAGAGTGAAAGTAGAAAATTGAAGTATGGAAACGTGGGATCAACAGAGAAAGAGACTCTTTTTTTTGGATGGGTATGCGGTGTCTTTTTGAAATTGTAGTCCAGTTGTTTGGCACAATTCCCAGTGCCTAATATGGGTTCTCTTAAATTATCATAGGCAGTGCCTTGGGCGGACTTGTGTGTAGTCAGGGCTACAGATGTATTCTAATGGAATGTGCTTGGAGTTGATTTTGGAATGAGTAGACGATAAGATGAGTAAGTTTTTATGAGTAAGTAGTTATTTTTTTCAGTGCTGTTGAATAGTTTATGTAATTATAATATAATAAATGTTATCTTTTGGGGGTATATACTGGGATACATGATAAACCAAGATGGGGGCTGAAAGCAGTTGACACTTGTTCGAGTGATTTAATTGGCTTTGTGGCAGTTGTTCATTCGTAGTCAGTCTGGCTCAGTTGGTAGCACTTTCGTCTCTGGATCATAATGTTGTTGATTCGAGTCCTACACCAAGACTTAAGTATACACTCTAAGCTGACTTTCTCCCCACCCCCGACCTCTTCTCTTTCTCCCCACCCCCGACCTCTTCTCTTTCTCCCCACCCCCGACCTCCTCTCTTTCTCCCCACCCACGACCTCCTCTCTTTCTCCCCACCCACGACCTCCTCTCTTTCTCCCCACCCACGACCTCCTCTCTTTCTCCCCACCCACGACCTCCTCTCTTTCTCCCCACCCACGACCTCCTCTCTTTCTCCCCACCCACGACCTCCTCTCTTTCTCCCCACCCACGACCTCCTCTCTTTCTCCCCACCCACGACCTCCTCTCTTTCTCCCCACCCACGACCTCCTCTCTTTCTCTCTTTTCCCCCCCCCCCACAACGCTCCCAACCCCACCGGACCCGACGCCACCTACTTGTCAATCCGGTAAGTCTAAGCTCGAAGTCTTGGGCCCGGCCCGTTCAACCTCCCTCTCCTTTCTCTCACTCTCTCTCTCTCTCTCTCTCTCTCTCTCTCTCTCTCTCTCTTCCCCCCTTTTCTCCCCCCCCCTCCCTTTGCTTCCCCCTCCCCTCCCTCCCTTCTCACCCCCCCATCTCTCTCCCCCCTCCTCTCTCTCCCCCCACCACCCTCCTCTCCCCCTCCCCCCCTCCCCCTCACACACCCCCCTTCTCTCCACCCCCCTCCACTCCACCCCTCGCTGTCAGAAACACAGACACTGACAGATAGAGAGTGAGAGAGACACACACACACAGACAAACAGAGAGATAGAGACACTGACAGAGACACACGGGGGTGGGGGGCGTCCCAGCACGCTGTTGGAGGACTCCCGGTGCTGCAGTCAGTAAGTAGAAAATGTTTTATTTATTGATTAAAAAAAAATATATATAGTTTTTATTAATTTTTTAAACTATATTTATTGGTTGATTTATCGATGTATTTATCATTTATTATTGATGATGGCTCTTATTGTAAAACTGAAGTGTTTAATGTTTGTAAACTTCCCTTTAAACACCCCCTCCACTCCATTCCCGACGCTTGATTTGTAACCTACGCCTGATTTTCTAAGTGTAGACAAGGTTTTTCTGAGCGTACAAAAATCTACACTTACTCCATCCTAAGTTAGTTTGGAGTAAGTTTTCACTGCCTAAACTTTCAAAACGGGCGCAAGTGGCCGGACCCGCCCCCTTAAAAAAAAAAAAAAAAAAATCTGTTCTAAACTGAAACTGTTCTAACTGACTAAAACTGGAGCAAACTAAATGCCGAGAATTGCAATTTCTAAGATACTCCATTCTAAACCAGTTGCTCCAAAAAAACAGGAGCAACTCGGGCCGAAACTTGGCCCCCATATGTTAGAACAGTTTCACTTTGGAACAGAATTTTTTTTTCAAAAGCGTGTGTGTCCGGCCACTTACGCCTGTTTTCAAAGTTTAGGCAATGAAAATTTACTCCAAACTAACTTAGAATGGAATAAGTGAAGATTTTTGTACGCTCGAAAAAATCTTGCCTACACTTTACAAATCAGGCGTCGGTTACAAATTAAGCGGAGGGAACGAGGAGTGGGGGGGGGGGGCGGTGGGGAAAGGAAGTAATTAAATTCTACAATCATTCAGCAGTCATACTTATACAAATAAAGATCCAACCTGAATAAAAATTTATAAACAAAGCAAAGATTAAATATTCCATGTTCCTACCTGTGTGAAGCAGCAGCAGCAGCCTTCGAGCTGCTGTGCTTCAGGCAGGCCTTCCATGTTGGAGACAGGGGTGGCGTCAGTGTCTCAACGGCAGCCCAACAGCGGCAGCAAGCAGCCTTCGAGCTGCGGTGCTTCAGGCAGGCCTTCCTTCCATCAGTGGCTGGACGGCAGCTGAAGAAACAACAAGCAGCCTTTGAGCTGCGAAGGGGACTGAGGCCATTCGGCCACGCGATAGGGGTGGCGTCAGTGGCTCGACGGCAGCCAAAGACACAGCAATCAAGCAGCCTTCAAGCTGTAAGGGAGACTGAGGCCCTTAGGCCAGGGACAGGGAGAGGCAGCCACATAGACACTTTTAAACTTAAATTTGCAGAATGGGTGCTGCGTTGTCAACATCCCGTATTATGCAATAGTTCGCCATCAATTCACTGCATAGGAGAGAATTGATTAGAGCTCACCGCATCATAGCCCGTAGGTTGATGGGCAGGAGACCTGACCCACGTCGACAATATCGAGCCAGGTGCTCGTACCTGGACATGAGCGAGGTTGATTGTGTCAAAAGGCTGCGTTTACGCAGAGAAGTTATCGCAGAGATCTGTGATATGCTGAGAGCAGATTTGCAGCCCAGAAGCAGAAAGCCAACTGCCCTGTCTGTTGCAGTGAAGGTAGCAGCTGCACTTTCTTTCTATTCCTCGGGATCGTTTCAGGCTACAACTGGAGATGTGTGTGCCATCTCTCAACGTGCAATACATGGCTGCATTTACCAGGTCACGGCTGCACTGTATGCGCGAAGGAATGATTTCATCAATTTCCCAATGACCGCACAAGCAATCTATGAGAGGACTGTGGGCTTCTTCAGGATTGCCGGCTTCCCAAAGGTACAGGGCTGCATTGATTGTACCCACATAGCCTTGCGAGCACCTGTGGAGTATTCTGAGCAGGACCGAAATAGGAAAGGTTTCCACTCCATCAATGTGCAGCTCGTGTGTGACGACAAGCAGCGCATCATGTCAGTCGATGCGAGATACCCTGGCAGCACCCATGATACGTTCATCCTACCCGACAGCGTTCTATCTGACATGTTTCAGCAGCAGCCAGAAGGGCAGAGCTGGCTATTGGGAGACAAAGGGTACGGCCTGACCACCTGGCTCATGACGCCCATACGCGTGACACGGACAGAAGCTGACCGTCAATACAACATGGCACACATTGCGACGCACAGCATCATTGAGAGGACCATTGGCATATTGAAACAGCGATTCCGATGCCTGGACCATTCTGGAGGACGCTTGCTATACTCTCCTCAGATTGTCGGTCACTTCAGTGCTGTGTGCTGCATGCTTCATAACTTAGCCATCATGAGGCAGCAGGAACTGGTAGTGGAACCAGAAGACCTACGTGAGAGTCCAGTGCCTGATGATAATACGGAACAGCAGGATGTGGATGATGACGGCGATCAGGAAAGCATGCAAGTGCATGATGCCGGAGCACGAGGTTGGAGGAGGGCCGTCCATCGTGCCCCTTTAACGATTGCTCGAGTCTTGCGCCAGCAGCTCATCCATGAACGCTTCAACTACTGATGCCTGAGGGCTCTGCGATCACTTTTGCACATGGACATGTTTATTCTTTGCAGTTGTTCCTACGTTGTGTTGTGTTAATGGAACATGAAACAGTTTTAATGAAAAAATATTTTATTGAAAAGTTAACGTCACTGTAATAAAATATTTGTTGTGTCAAACTATACTTTTAATTATGACTCTTGAAGATCACTTAAAAACTTTAAGATCACTTATAAACTTGTAAAGTTACAAAAGTTACAAAACAATCTCAATGTGAAAAATCTTACACTCTTAAGATCACTTAAACTTCAAGATCACTTTTGAGATGCAAAATTAAATAAGTTACAGAATGTGAGAGCATTTACACTATAAGATCACTTAAACACTGAGATCACTTGTAAGTTGTAAAGTTACAAAACTTACAAAACAATTTCAGTTTGAAAAACGCTACTACAGCTACATCCAGAACAAGAACAAAAGCAGCAAAGAAAGGCTGCAACCATGTCTCATCCACATCTCAGTGAATGTTCACTTCTCCATGGGGGTGTCATTTGATTGGCCGGGCTGGGTGCCCTTATTGCAGCAGCTACCTCACACGAGCCCTCCCTGATGGCCTGTGCCGACACTTGCATGCCCTCCCTGACGGCCTGTGCCATCGATTGCACTCTCTCGGACATCCCTTCCCGAAGTTCCCGTGTCATTACTGCTATTTCTCCCGTCAGGACCGTCAACTCTTCACCCACTGCACTGACGCCACCGATGAGTGTTCGGGTAAGCTCATTGGTCTCCATACCCAATGCCACAACCTGAGCCGCATCTGTTGCACGCTGCATCTTAGGAGAGCGTGTCTCCAATCTCCTCCTCCTCTGCCTGGGTCGGCTTTGTGGCACCACTACACTGAGAGGCGCGGGCACGGACGGTGGGATGCTCGGTGTTGCAAGCGGCACCACTACACAGGGAGGCGCGGGCTGGGACTGTGGGACGCTCTGTGTTCCAGACGACAGCACTAGAGTGCGAGCCGTGGGCTGGGATGGTGGGTGAATGGATGTAAACTGCTCCATGATATCAGCAGCAGCACTGGGACCCGCAACGTCGGAATCAAAACCATAGAAGGTGGAACCAGAACCTATGCGAGTGGGAGGCGCAGGCTGGGACGGTAGTGCACTGACTGTAGAATGCTGCATTATACCAGCAGCACCACTGGGACCCGCAACATCGAAATCAAAACCATGAAAGGTAGAACCAAAACCTATGCTAGGGATTGAAACTCTGATGCCCCTTGATGGGGGCTCATAAACATTAATTTGGAAGCTCTCCCCTGCAGACATTTCAGTCACCGCTGCCATCATCCAGTCTGGTTCGTCCGCAGCTGGGTTGTACTGGTCCTTGTTCTGTATCCTCAGGATCCTCAGGGTTGGCGGCAGCAGCAGCATCGTCATCGTCATCATCATCATCATGTTCTGCAAAATACATCATAACAGTCAAATGTTTAACAGCAAGAGAGGGGGTCGGATGGGTGGCATGTCTACTCTCACACATAGCAGGCTAGGCAGCAGGTTGATTTAAAGGGCCACGATGCATTTTCAGGACTTGCCCTCTTCCTCGCGTGCGGGCCCAGCTTGTGCTGTACCGATTGCTTTTCTCCATGTACGACTCATCATAGCAGCTACCCTCTGTTCCAAGGGTGTCAGTGGATGCAGATTGGCCATGCCTCCTCCTGTTCGAGTTGCTTCTCTTTTGTTGTGGGCCAAATTCTTCTGCAAAGAGTAAAATATAACTTTTTACAGAGTGTGTCAGTCTGTAAGATGGGACATACAGATAGCCAAGTTACAATTACGATTACATTAAAACTGGAAAATATTATTTACACTAACTACTTGACCAAGGTCGTGCCATTTCTTTTTACACCGGCTTCCAGATCTCATGGTATGCACCATTGCGCAGTAATCTTCTGCAACTTGGTTCCAGCGTTTCTTCATTTCTTTTGGTGGCACTTTTATGCGACTTCTGTTGCTGGTATCTAGCTCCTGCCATCTCTGCTCAATTACGTTGACTAATATCTTCACTTCCTCAAGCAAGAAATTCTTTGTTCTTGGTGGACGTTGATCCATTGCAAAGTTGAATTGGCACTCTTATTTCTCAAAACACACAGTCCTTAATTTGCATGTACCAATGCAGCACCTATTCTGCAAGTTTAGCAGTGAAAAGCTGAACTCACTGAATTCAGCAGGTGATTTATTCAACAGTGCTGCTAAAAGCACTCCTTCATACACAAAAATATCACTAAAATTAAACCACAAGCCTTTCCAGGGGCTCACGAGACAAATCTTCACTTTTTCTCTAGTCCCATTACAAATGGCCGAGTGCCAATGTTTATTTCCCACTGTGCGTGCATGCACGCTCCAACGCGCACGCGCAGGGTTGCCGGCACGACGTTGCCTTATTTAAATTAGGCCCGTCCCCCACTGCTTGTAGAATCGGCGCGAGTGTCTGGCTCCGCCCCCTGCTGTTCTGTACGCGATGCGCCAAGCTGCTGAAGACCTTCGAGGAGCCGGAGAATATCGGAGTTTTTTTTCGGCACAAGTTCGAGCGCAAAAAACGGGCGTCCAGGGCTGCGCTGTTTTAGGCGCGGCCCGAAACTTGGGCCTGTTATTTCCATTAACTTTTTTTCAGATTTTATAGAGATAGCACATGCTAATTATTATAATTATTGTTCTTGTGAAAGTTTATTTCAAGACCATCATCAAAGCATAAAACACTCCAGATCTATACCACATACAGCATAATTAACATTCACACGACCTCCATTTGCCTTGAAACCAAACCACAAAGAAATAGTGCATTGTTAAACCCATTATTGAACCTAAATTATTTTTTTAACTGGTCTTGTGTCCCACAAGTGGTCTTAAGTATGTTTGGTTTATGAAATCATAACATTTTATAGCACAGGAGGAGGCCATTTTATCAATTGCAATTCTGCTGGCTCTCTGAAGGAGCTATCAACTCAGTCCCATTCCCCTGCCCTTGTCCCATACATTTTTTTAAATGTTTCTTTTTCAAATATTTATCCACTTCCCTTTTAAAAGATGTTAAGTATTCTGCTTCCTTTATTGTTTCTGGTAGCATATTCTATATCCTAACAATATTCCAGTTTAGATGCTGAACATAATTTGCTCTTGATTTGTTGCTTGTGAGTTATTAGGTCAGCCGAGTTGTGGAATAGATTTAATTTACCACAAATTTTCACAATGTATCCTTTATTTAAATGTAATTTAATTAATTGCCTTCTGACATTAAGCTGACGGAAGTTTGATGTGAAGTCTTTAAAATAAAAAGCCTAGATCAATGATACAAAACTTGTTCAATGTTTGGGGCTGGAATACTTTCATTTTGTTGTGCAAAGGCAGAGAAGGGAAGCCCTCTCTCCATTCTGCTAAGTCCCTGATTTCTGCTGTGGGGAAATGGTAAGTAATCTTTCACTGTAGCAGGACCTCTAAAGGGAAAATAAAGAGAAAGGGAATATTTGGATGTTGTGCCGACAGTTCAAACAAAAAGTATTTAATATTATACCACATCATGGTAAAGAAAGTCTTGGCATTTATATATCACTTTATTAAGTAATTCAGAAATATTGCAAGGTGCTACACATATACTTTCAGAGAACAGTTGCTCTATGCATGTGCTGCCATTTATGCAAAATAAGATCTCTCAAACGGTGGAGCTGAATGACCAGTTATTCTGTTTTGGTTGCTGTTGGTTAAGGGAGAAATGTTGACCAGGATACTGTGAGCACTTCTGCTCTAGCAATAGTGCCTTCGGGATGTTAAACCAAAGCTCTATTTGCCTGTTCTGCTCATTCAGGCAGACATTAAAATGTCTCATTAGATGACCCTTCTGATAATGCAGTACTGCCTGAGAGAGTAAACCTGGGATATTTGCTCAATTTCTCAAGTGAGGCTTGAACCCACAGCCGCCTTAGGGGTGAGTGCTGCAAACTGAGCCATCATATTGGGAGTTTCCTGCTCCTGAGCCAATCAGGAAAAAATGTTTGCGATTCTGCTGATCTCGCAGTATAGGGATTACGAAGGCAAGAAGCTGTTGTGCTACACAAACTTAAATAATGTCCCTCCCTTTTTTTCTTTTTAAAAAAAAAAGACGGACTTCAATTTATATAATACCTTTCCAGATCCTAAGAACATCCCAAAATGCATAATAGCCCATTAATTACTTCTGAAGAGTAGTCACTGTTACTTTGTGATGAAAGATGGAACTCTTCCCTTATTAGTCGGGAAATTGTGTTGGGGAAATTGATGGGATTGAAGGCCGATAAATCCCCAGGGCCTGATGGTCTGCATCCCAGAGTACTTAAGGAAGTGGCCTTGGAAATAGCGGATGCATTAACAGTCATTTTCTAACATTCCATAGACTCTGGATCAGTTCCTATGGAGTGGAGGGTAGCCAATGTAACCCCACTTTTTAAAAAAGGAGGGAGAGAGAAAACAGGGAATTATAGACCGGTCAGCCTGACATTGGGTAAAATGATGGAATCAATTATTAAGGATGTCATTGCAGCGCATTTGGAAAGAGGTGAAATGATAGGTCCAAGTCAGCATGGATTTGTGAAAGGGAAATCATGCTGGACAAATCTTCTGGAATTTTTTGAGGATGTTTCCAGTAGAGTGGACAAGGGGGAACCAGTTGATGTGGTGTATTTGGACTTTCAGAAGGCTTTCGACAAGGTCCCACACAAGAGACTAATGTGCAAAGTTAAAGCACGTGGGATTGGGGGTAGTGTGCTGACGTGGATTGAGAACTGGTTGGCAGACAGGAAGCAAAGAGTTAGGGGTAAATGGGTACTTTTCAGTACCGCAAGGTTCTGTGCTGGGGCCCCAGCTGTTTACATTGTACATTAATGATTTAGACGAGGGGATTAAATGTAGTATCTCCAAATTTGCAGATGTCACTAAGTTGAGTGGCAGTGTGAGCTGCGAAGAGGATGCTATGAGGCTGCAGAGTGACTTGGATAGGTTAGGTGAGTGGGCAAATGCATGGCAGATGAAGTATAATGTGGATAAATGTGAGGTTATCCACTTTGGTGGTAAAAACAGAGAGACAGACTATTATCTGAATGGTGACAGATTAGGAAAAGGGGAGGTGCAACGAGACCTGGGTGTCATGGTACATCAGTCATTGAAGGTTGGCATGCAGGTATAGCAGGCGGTTAAGAAAGCAAATGGCATGTTGGCCTTCATAGCGAGGGGATTTGAGTACAGGGGCAGGGAGGTGTTGCTACAGTTGTACAGAGCCTTGGTGAGGCCACACCTGGAGTATTGTGTACAGTTTTGGTCTCCTAACTTGAGGAAGGACATTCTTGCTATTGAGGGAGTGCAGCGAAGGTTCACCAGACTGATTCCCGGGATGGCGGGACTGACATATCAAGAAAGATTGGATCAACTGGGCTTGTATTCACTGGAGTTCAGAAGAATGAGAGAGGATCTCATAGAAACGTTTAAAATTCTGACGGGTTTAGACAGGTTAGATGCAGGAAGAATGTTCCCAATGTTGGGGAAGTCCAGAACCAGGGGTCACAGTCTAAGGATAAGGGGTAAGCCATTTAGGACCGAGATGAGGAGAAAATTCTTCACCCAGAGAGTAGTGAACCTGTGGAATTCTCTACCACAGAAAGTTGTTGAGGCCAATTCACTAAATATATTCAAAAAGGAGTTAGATGTAGTCCTTACTACTAGGGGGATCAAGGGGTATGGCGAGAAAGCAGGAATGGGGTACTGAAGTTGCATGTTCTGCCATGAACTCATTGAATGACGGTGCAGGCTCGAAGGGCCGAATGGCCTACTCGTGCACCTATTTTCTGTGTTTCAAGGGGCCCAAGTTTCCACATGATTTGCGCCTGATTTTTAGGAGCAACTGGTGGAGAACGGACTATCTTCGAAATCGCAATTCTCCACTTTTTTTTTTCTGCAGTTCTAGTCAGGTAGAACAGTTCTACTTTGGAACAGAATTTTTTCTTCAAAAGGGGGCGTGTCCGGCCACTGACGCCTGATTTGAAAGTTTCCACAGTGAAAACGTACTCCAAACTAACTTAGAATGGAGCAAGTGAAGATTTTTGTCGAACTGAAAAAACCTGTTCTGCACATTAAAAAATCAGGCGCAGGTTACAAATTAGGCGTCCAGAACGAGGAGTGGGGGGAAGGGAAATCATTAAATTCTACAATAAATCCTTATTTATACTTATACAAATATTATACAAATAAATCCAACCTGAATAAACATTTATAAGCAAAGAAAAGATTAAATAAACCATCTTCCTACCTGTGTGAAAGTGCTTCAGCCAGCCTCACAAGTTAGTTCGTTCGTTCCCGACGGCGGGAGGGAGGGAGTGCGGGCCCGCCGCCCGAACACTGTTGTGGGGGGGGGAGGAAGCTGTTGCAGACAGCGGGCGGGAGGGAGGGAGTGCGGGCCCGAACGCAGCGGGGGGGGGGGGGGAGGAAGCCGTTGCAGACGGCGGGCGGGAAGGAGACAGTGAGAAGGCTGCAGGAAGCCTCAGTGCTGATGTGCTGATGGCAATGTGCTTTTATTAAAAAATGTTCAAAAATTAAACAGCTACAAAGAACTACAAAAATGGCCGAGTGCCAATGTTTCCTTCACACTGCGCGAACGCTCCAACGCGCACACGCAGGGTTGCCGGCAGGAAAAAAACTAATTTAAGTAGTATCCGCCCCCTCCCACGTACAAAATCGGCGCGAGTGTAGGCTCCGCCCCCCTGGGCGCCGCGCCAAACAGACAAGGAGCTGCAGGGCGCTCCAGAATCGCGAGTTTTTTTTCCGGCACCATTTCAGTTGCGAGAAATGGGCGCCCAGCTCGGAGGGGCGCCCGTTTGTTATCGTGTGGAAACTTGGGGCCTATGTTTCTATGCAACACTTCCTTCGTACTGAACCGATGGATCAACCTCGTACTCAAATTCTGAGTGATTGAAGTTTAAAAATGTATGTGGACTAATTTCCTTTCTACATTCTTGTCCCTGGTTTTATGACAAACTATATATTGTATAGTGTGTATGAGAGAGAGATAACTAGACCTTCCTATGCCTCTATTTCATCATGGGCTTCTAGGAAATATTTATCCGTGTAGTTGTGAGTCCTGCCAGTCAGAGGTTTCTCAAAGCTACCCGTGTCACCATGGGATGTGCTTAGTCGCTTCTCCATGATTTCTTTTGACAGCATGGCTGAGAATGTAGAAGTCTCAAATACCGTAGGGACTCCAATGCATACAGTAAAATCCTGCTTAAAACGTACTTTGTCTTGGGACAAGAGCCAACTGGGTTAGTCTTCCTTAATGGATACAAGCATTTCAACTTGAGAGCATTAGCCTTGGAATGGCCTCAAAGACCATTATTTGTTCTGTATAAATTAGCTGTCAGGCAGACAGTATACTGGACTTCTTTCAAATAAAATAGCATAAATTCCTATGTTGGACTTTGTTTAGTTTGGGCAGTACATGGTAAAATCATAAATACAAATTAAAGGCACAGTGGCAGCATGGATGTGAGACTGAGAGCAACGTCGATAGCACATTTCTAGACGCGGTTATCCCACAGTTTAAGAGTGTGCAGGCAGAGAGGGAGTGGGTGACCGCCGGACAGAAGAGGAGGACTAGGCAGGTAGTGCGGGAGTCCCCTGAGTCCATCGGCTGTTTGCTGAGTAGCGGCTGGATGTGTTGTGCTAAGGTTTAGAGTTTAGTTCTATTCGATAGTTGCGAGTGTAACTCGAGGGATGGCAGGCAGCTCAGTCCCGTGGATTGCACATCCTGTGGCATGTGGGAAGTCCTGGGTGCTTCGCGCAGCCGGGGCGACCACGTGTGCGGAAGATGTCTCCGGCTGCACCAACTCGAGCTCCGTGTTTTGGAGATTGAGCGGCAGCTGGGGTCACTGCGCTGCATCCGCGAGACTGAGAGCAATGTGGATAGCACGTTTCTAGAGGCGGTCACCCCACAGCTTAAGCGTGTGCAGGCAGAGAGGGAGTGGGTGACCGCCGGACAGAAGAGGAGGACTAGGCAGGAAGTGCAGGAGTCTCCCGAGTCTATCTCGCTCTCCAACTGGTACTCTGTTCTGAGTACCGGTGGGGGCGATGGTGGCTCTGGGGAGTGCAGGAGGGCGAGGAAGAAGAATGAAAGAGCTATAATGGTAGGGGATTCAATAGTCAGGGGAGCAGACAGGCTGTTTTTGCGGCCGCAGACGTGACTCCAGGATGGTATGTTGTCTCCCTGGTGCCAGGGTCAAGGATGTCACTGAGCGGCTGCAGAGAATTCTGGGGGGAGAGGGTGAACAGCCAGAGGTCGAGGTCCACATCGGTACCAATGACATGGGTAGGAAGAGGGATGAGGCCTTGCAGGCAGAGTTTAGGGAGCTAGGAGAGAGATTAAAAAGCAGGACCTCAAAGGTAGTAATCTCCAGATTACTCCCAGTGCCATGAGCTAGTGAATACAGAAATAGGAGGATAGAGCAGATGAATATGTGGCTGGAGAGATGGTGCAGACAGGAGGGCTTTAGTTTCCTGAGGCATTGGGACCGCTTCTGGGGGAGGTGGGATCTGTGCAAGCCGGATGGGTTGCACCTCAACAGAGCCGGGAGCAATATCCTCACAGGGGGTTTTGTTAGTGCTGTTGGGGAGAGTTTAAACTTGCTTGGCAGGGGGATGGGAACCTGAGAGTTGATTCAGTAGGAAGGGGAGTAAAGCTGGAATTAGCAAGCAAAAATAACGAAAGTGAGTTTGAAGGAGAGAGGAAACAAGCAGGGAAAAAAAGGTTAAAATAACAAACTTAAAGGCACTTTGTCTAAATGCACGTAGCATTTGCAACAAAATAGATGAGTTGACGGCACAAATTGAGACAAATGGGTATGATCTGATAGCCATTACAGAGACATGGTTGCAAGGTGACCAGGACTGGGAATTAAATATTCAGGGGTACTTGACAATCCGGAAGGACAGACAGAAAGGAAAAGGAGGTGGGGTAGCTCTATTGATAAAGGATGGAATCACTGCAATAGTAAGAAACGATATTGGCTCAAATGATGAGGGTATTGAAACCGTTTGGGTGGAGATAAGGAATAATAAGGGGAAAAAGTCACTGGTGGACATAGTCTACAGGCCCCCTAACAGTAGCAACTCTGTTGGTCGGAGCATAAACCAGGAAATAGTGGGGGGCTTGTAAAAAGGGAACAACAATAATCATGGGTGATGTTAACCTCCATATTGAATGGACAGATCAAATTGGTCAGAGTAGCCTTGAGGAGGAGTTCATAGAGTGCATAAGGGACAGGTTCCTTGAGCAGTATGTAACGGAACCAACCAGGGGGCAGGCTATCTTAGATGTGGTCCTGTGTAATGAGACATGATTAATAAACAATCTCCTAGTAAAGGATCCCTTCGGAATGAGTGATCAAAGCATGATTGAATTTCAAATTCAGATGGAGGGTGAGAAAGTTGGATCTCTAACCAGCATACTAAGCTTAAATAAAGGAGACTATGAAGGTATGAGGACAGGGTTGGCTAAAGTGGACTGGGAAAATAGATTAAAGTGTAGGACGGTTGATGAACAGTGGTGTACATTTAAGGAGATATTTCACAACTCTCAAGAAAAATATATTCCAGTGAGGAGGAAAGGATGTAAGAGAAAAGATAGCCATCCGTGGCTAACAAAAGAAATAAAGGACGGTATCCAATTAAAAACAAGAGCATACAAAACTACTGGGAGGCCAGAAGACTGGGAAGCTTTTAAAAGCCAGCAATGACTAAAAAAAATGATTAAGAAAGGGAAGATACACTATGAAAGTAAACTAGCACAAAATATAAAAACAGATAGCAAGAGTTTCTATAGGTATATAAAAAGGAAAAGAGTGGCTAAAGTAAATGTTGGTCCCTTAGAGGACGAGTAATGGGGAACATGGAGATGGCAGAAACTCTGAACAAATATTTAGTATCGGTCTTTATGGTAGAGGACACTAACAATATTCCAACAGTGGATAGTGAAGGGGCTATATCGGGGGAGGAACTTAACACTATCACAATCACTAAGGAGGTGGTACTCAGTAAGATAATAGGACTAAATCCCCTGGACCTGATGGCTTGCATCCTAGGGTCCCTAGGGTCTTAAGAGAAGTAATGGCAGGGATTGTGGATGCATTGGTTGTAATTTACCAAAATTCCCTGGATTCTGGGGAGGTCCCAGCAGATTGGAAAACAAAAAGCGGGAAACTATAGACCAGTTAGTCTAACATCTGTGGTTGGGAAAATGTTGGAGTCCATTATTAAAGAAGCATTAGCAGGACATTTGGAAAAGCAAAATTCAGTCAGGCAGAGTCAGCATGGATTTATGAAGGGGAAGTCATGTTTGACAAATTTGCTGGAGTTCTTTGAGGATGTAACGAACAGGATGAATAAAGGAGAACCAGTGGATGTGGTGTATTTGGACTTCCAGAAGGCATTTGACAAGGTGCCACATAAAAGGTTACTGCACAAGATAAAAGTTCACGGGGTTGGGAGTAATATATTAGCATGGATAGAGGATTGGCTAACTAACAGAAAACTAGAGAGTCGGGATAAATGGTTCATTCTCTGGTTGGCAACCAGTAACTCGTGGGGTGCCGCAGGGATCAGTGCTGGGACCCCAACTCTTTACAATCTAAATTGATGACTTGGAAGAAGGCACTGAGTGTAACATTGCCAAGTTTGCTGACGATACAAAGATGGGATGAAAAGCAATGTGTGAGGAGGATACAAAAAATCTGCAAAAGGACATAGACAGGCTAAGTGAGTGGGCAAATATTTGGCAGATGGAGTATAATGTTGGAAAGTGTGAGGTCATGCACTTTGGCAGAAAAAAAATCAAAGAGCAAGTTATTATTTAAATGGAGAAAGATTGCAAAGTGCTGCAGTACAGCGGGACCTGAGGGTACTTGTGCATGAAACATAAAAGGATAGTATGCAGGTACAGCAAGTGATCAGGAAGGCCTTTGGAATCTTGGCCTTTATTGCAAAGGGGATGGATTATAAAAGCAGGGAAGTCTTGCTACAGTAATACAAGGTATAGGTGAGGCCACACCTGGAATACTGCGTGCAGTTTTGGTTTCCATATTTACGAAAGGATATACTTGCTTTGGAGGCAGTTCAGAGAAGGTTCACTAGGTTGATTCCAGGGATGAGGGGGTTGACTTATAAGGAAAGGTTGGCCCTCTACTCCTTGGAGTTCAGAAGAATGAGATGTAATCTTATCAAAGTATAAGGTTATGAGGGGGCTTGACAAGGTGGATGCAGAGAGAATGTTTCCACTGATGGGGAGACTAGAGGGCATAATCTTAGAATAAGGGGCCACCCATTTAAAACTGAGATGAGGAGAAATTTCTTCTCTGAGGGTTGTAAGTCTGTGGAATTCGCTGCCTCAGAGAGCTGTGTAAACTGGGACATTGAATAAATTTAAGACAGAAATAGACAGTTTCTTAAACGATAAGGGGTTATGGGGAGCGGGCGGGGAAGTGGAGCTGAGTCCATGATCGGATCAGCCATGATCTTATTGAATGACGGAGCAGGCTCGAGGGGCCGACTCCTGTTCCTATTTCTTATGTTCTTATGGATACAAAATCGACTAAATGACAGAAAGCAGAGAGTAGTGGTGAATTGTTGTTTTTCAGACTGGAAGGGGGTGTACAATGATCTTCTCCAGGGGTTGATATTGGGCCCACTACTCTTTTTGATATATATTAATGACCTGGACTTGGCTATATAAAGCATAATTTCAAAGTTTGTAGGTACCTGTAACAGGAAACTCTGAAATGTAGCAAACAATGAGGAGTATAGTAATTGACTTCAGGAGGACATGGGCAGACTGGTGAAATAGCGAGACATGTGGCAGATTAAATTTAATGCAGAAAAGTGTGAAGTGATGCATTTTAGTAGGAAGAATGAGGAGAGGCAATATAAACTAAATGGTACAATTTTAAAGGGAGTGCAGGAACGGAGAGACCTTGGGGTGTATGTACACAAATCTTTGAAGCAGGAATTGAGAAGGCTGTTAATAAAGGACTTGGGATCCTTGGCTTTATTAACAGAGGAATTGAGTACAAAAGCAAGGGAGCTATGCTAAACCTTTATAAAACACTGGTTAGGCCATGGCTGGAATATTGTGTTCAATTCTGGGCACCACACTTGTTAGGAAGGATGTCAACGGCTTGGAGAGGGTGCAGAAGGTATTTACTAGAATGGTACCAGGGATGAGGGACTTCAGTTATGTGGAGAAGCTGGGATTGTTCTCCTTCGAGCAGAGAAGGTTAAGAGCAAATTTGATAGAGGCATTCAAAATCATGAATGTTTTTGATAAGAGTAAATAAAGAGAAGCTATTTCCAGCGAAAGGCTGGTAAACAGAGAACACAGATTTAAGGTGATTGGCAAAGGATCCAGAGGCAACATGAGGAAACATTTTTTTTACTCAGCGAGTTGTTCTGATCTGGAATGCACTGCCTGCAAGGGTGGTGGAAGCAGATTCAATAGTAACATTCAAAAGAGAATTGGATAAATACTTGAAGGGAAAAAAATTACACGGCTATGGGGAAAGAACACAGGAGTGGGATTAATTGGATAACTCTACCAAAGTCGGCACAGGCATGATGGGCTGTCTCCTGTGCTGTATGATTCTATGAACAAGTTCACAGTCATTCATTGAACAAACAAAGCTTTATAGTCCGGTGTATTTGTCAACTATCTGGGATTTATGATTTTAATTGTTTTATAAGTTTAAAGGGATGATAACCTAGAATAAAGACGTGAAATGACTATTGTGAACAATTAAAGACTTTTGTAGACAGTAGTTATAACAAAAGTATAGATTAACTAATATTACTTTATGCCCTTTATATTTTTAATAATAGATTTGAGTATCATAGCACAGTAGGATTAAAACAAAGTCAATTTAAAGTGTAGTAACTATCTTAGGAATGTTGATATAATGAGTATTTACTTTTCAGTGACTCTAGATAGTTTTAGGTACAGTAAAGGCTTTATGGGCTCAATTTTAGCAGTAACCTTTTTCTGGCGTAACTTAAAAATCCACAGTTTCCCCAATCAATTTGCACCAGTGTAACTCACTTAGCTACGTTTTTTTTAGGTTAGTTTTTTTTTTCTCAAAAGGGGGCGTTACCAGCCACTTATGCCAGTTTGCCCATTTCGGCAACTTTGGCCAGCTAATTGTTACTCCATTTCTGCTAAGACCAGCGTATGTGGCCACTTCAGAAAACCCTTGCGCAGGTAGGTACATCGGAGGCCATTTGGTCTGGGATAGGGGCGGGAAGCAGAGAGGACCTGCACCTAAACCAACCAAGCCTTACCCTTAGCAATGTTTGCAAACAAAAACTACGAACAATTCTATAAGAAATAAAAAATTGAAGTCCTACTTTCATCTTCAAACTGCAATTCACCTTTCTGCACTCGGCCCAGGAAGGTAGCGGGCCGGTGTGGGAGGCCACTCGGCCAGGGCTAGGGGTGGGCAGGAGAACTGATAGTACTCCTGCCTGCTGGTGATTTCTATCAGTTCTCCTGCGTGCCCCTAGCCCAACAAAGGAGGCAGAATAAATGCAGAGAATTTTCCTAAAGGAGCCCAGCAACATGGAGGAAGAACATCACCACACGCTCAACCTGACAGAGACCAAGATCAATTGGGACTGTTGCAGACTCGCAGCACGGTTGCGCATGTGCGGACATCACGAATCACCACTGCGCATGTGCAGACGTCCTGGCGCATTTTCCAGCGCAGAATGACTGGCCACGCTGCACGACTGCAGTGAAGAGGCCAGACAGCAGCCAAAGTTCCAACATTTTTTTTCGGCGCATCTTGGAACCTACATAAGCGGAGCAACTCCGGTAAGAGTGCTGAAAAATGGGCTCGGCCAAAATTGAGCCCATTATGTGGGAAGAACTCTCTTCAGGACATTTTTGCTTCTTGAGCTGCACAATATGCAAGATTTGCACTATGAATAGTAGTGATGCACATATATCTATATAATTAAAAGTCATTTGTGTAGTGCACATTAATCAATGTCATACCTTCTGAAGGCTTAAAATCTGAAAGTCTGTTGTCCAAGATGTTGCGCCCGAGAAATATCCATAGAATAAAAATGAGTGATTGGTTGGTAACTTAATAAATCCTTATTTCAATCAAATATACAATTGACTAAATATAAGTGAATCACAAGTGGTTTATAAAAATATATGAGGAACAAGGTAGCAACAGAAAATTGATCAGTCAAATCACCCACTTTTTCCTCTCTCAAAGCTGTCATTCCCGAACTGGGAAGTTGCAGAAACTGATCAGTCAAATCATTTCAAATAAGTGGCCATCTTGATTTTTCGCCAGGCAGAAATTATACTGTTGTAAGTGAAATTCAAATCATAGAAACCATTTAAAAAAAATAATAATAATTCAAAATAAAATGTTTATTTTTGCTGAATTGTCTGTCATTTAAAAAAAAATTCTGTCAGAGGTTGAGTCCTGAGGCTGAATCTGGACTACTTGTATGGTTTTGAGTGGAGTACTGGTTCACTTGCTTCTACATATTCCCTTCTGAGTTCTACCCTGATATTCTGGACTTGGCCTGCTCAAAGTCCTTCCCACCCTGAGTTCTTCTCCACTGTGCAGTTGCTGTGTTTGTTTTCCTTACTGCACTTGCTAACTCAAGTTCCAATGCTGTGGCTGAATGATAGAGCAGACAAATAAAATTAATTCCTGCCTGCTCACTGCATACTCAGGGCGGAGGGTTTCTCATCTGAAAGCTTCTCAGTCTGTCTGCTCACTTTCCGGCACAGATTCTTGGGTTATCTGTTATTTTGCCCATCAGTTCTGAGTGCTTCCAGGCTTAGACAGTTTCCTTACTACTTGGCCATGTAGTTCCTTGCCCATTTCCTAACTTGCACCAAGTCTCATTCACCTGTGCTCACTGACCTACATTGGTTCCCAGTCTGGAGAGTGACCGTGTATAAGGGGTAAGAGAGAACAGCATGTGGAGAGGAGCATGAAACTAAGTGAGAAATAAGAGAGCAGTAAAGGAGGAGAGGGACAGAAGTGACATAGGAAAGCGAGGGAAAGACAGAAATAGAGGGGAGTAGGAGAGATTCACAAATGAAGAAAGAAAGAAGTCAAGGGGTAGAGAGAAAGAGACTTCCCTTCCACCCCGCCCCCCCCCCTGTCCCCAGAGATACCAATATATTATCATCAGCTGGAGAAGCACAAGAGGCTGAGTTTGTTTGATTTGGAAGGCCCTAAAATATTTGAGTACTGCTGAATCTGATAGTTTTTGGTGTTATTTACTGTCAGGGATAGTTGTGGTGAGCACAGGGAAGCTTAAAATAACAAAATATGTTGCTTCAGAACTTTCAGAATTTTGCTTCAATAAAATTAGATGTGCCCAGCCCTGGCTCCTTTGAAGAGAAAGTTGGCTGCACTTTATTTGTGCTTGCTTACCTCTGGCACCCTCTCCATCTAAAACTATCTTCCCATCCTCTTGAGTTATGCCTTACCTGCTACCCGATGCTTCTATTTCTCAGCCATAGCTGGCAACTCTGTTATGCTCCTGACCAGTGCCTATGTTCCCAAGGCTGGCCACTTCTGGATCTGGGTCTGTATCCCCTTTTTACTGCTTCCAGCTCCATCATCCCTCCGTACTGCTAGATCAAAATGATGATTCCACGCCTCATTTGCCCTTTCAGTGCTCGCAGCATTGAAATTCTTGGTGGTCTCTGCTCTCCCATTAGTTCTCCTACAATGCAATCCAATAACAATGCACCTAACCTTATAATTTAATGCCTCAGCTGCACCCTACACCCTAGCCTCTTTCAACGGCTTCAATCCCTCCAAGCGCTTCACATTCCTATTCCCCCTCCAGTGTCCTCAACTACTTCCCTGACTGCTCACAGACCCTGTGCCTCCCTCCAATTCTCCTAGACTCTTAAGTTGTTGAGAAAACTTTATTTCATTTAACCAAGACATCAGTTTTGACTCCAGTTATTCATCATAAGGCAAACAAATTGTCATATAAAAAACAAAACTAAGTTTGTTGTGATTGCGTATAAAATGGGAAGGAGTGGTCCTGGAAGATGTAAAATGTGTCTGTTGATGTGTAACCTCAGCAATTAATCAATTTAAAATTTACACTGGACAGAGGTGCAAGAATGAATTTGTGACTTCTGAGGGTTAACTGTAAGCTTCTGACTCCCAGTATCTATTGTGCTTGCTTGCCAATGCAAACATTAGGAGCAAGTGTGTATTCACAAGAATGATTCCTGGAAGCCATTAAAAGAAATAAGTTTTGTGGGGTCTAGAAGAAGATTTAAAAGTTCACCTCTGGGATCGAGCATTGAAACCAGCCCAGATTAATTAGCTAAAAGTCACATGTCTCTGCAGATTAAGGGTCCTATGTGAATTGCATTTGTCAATTTCAACCCAGTTTCTTATGGCCCCACTCAAAGTATACGACAACTGCACTCGACATTTTTAATTGTTTGTCTTTGATGGATCATGAAAATATTTTCTTTTTGTGTTGCTTTGGACTATGTAGTTGCAATGGTTAGTTACAGAAAATTGAGACCTAATAATCTCAGTATTTACTATGACAGCTTGGATTCCATATGGGATGAAGTGAGGTAGCATACGAAGGCTGAGGGATTTAATTGTTAATTACTCAAGTGAGCAACCAGATGAAATCCTGAACTTTGATTTAAATCGACAACTATTACGTCATGTCAGTAAAGACGTTTTTAAATTACGGTCTGTATTTGTAGCGTCTGCGTTTGTGCATGTTGTAGCGGTCTGGCAAGTATAGGCCTACTCTATAGTTTTAAAGTTATTGACTTAGTCTTTAACTCTAATAGTTTGTGGTGACAAAAATGGACAAAGGTGTAGTACCAGAAAAAACAACTTTAGAATCTTCCACACGAATTGAGCCAAAAGATTTTTAAAAACCATGCATAAAAATTCTAATGTGTACAAGATGGGCAGTCCCACACATAGTTTGCTACTTCCATATAGAAAGCTCCAGAACATACGTAGTAGCACTAGATTGGGTCTCTTCTCCAAGCTTGGATTTTTTTTCTTGGGAAATGCGACCACATCTTCATTTGTATTACAATTTGCACCTCAGATTCTGTCATAATTTTTACATGTTTAATTATTTAATTTTGCTGGTACAATTTCTATGTGTTTTTTCTCTTCAAGTTTCTGTTTCATGACTATTAGCTATTAGTTGATCTACTACTGGTTTTAAAACCCCGGTATATTATCCCCTTATCAATTTACCTAGTTCTTAAGCAGCTCTCACCATTGTTGCTCTTCCCAGCGTGATGAATTGGGGCTGCATAGCTGATCCATCACAGCTCCACCACACACCTGCTTGCACCTCCAGCTGCCAGACCCATCACAGACCCAGATGGGACAGTTTTAGAAGACTATTCTCTTTTGTACATTTTGACTATTTTTAAATTGCAGCAATTGATTTGAAAGCTCCACTGAGATCAGCACTATGGAGACTGCCAGCTGGATCACTGGAGATGAGCATGTACTGCCTTTAGAATTCACCGATGTAGTTGGGAGGAGGAATATGGTAATTCACTTATAGCCTTTTAAAATGTTGCAATTTGTTACTAGAGTTACAGGCGGGTGCAAAGGGAAGCTCTGAGATGGCGGATCAGCTTGATGGTTCAGCTGTTGTGCCAGCTGATCTTGCCAAGAATTAGCACTGGCTTCTCCTTTTGGATGAAGTGATTTATGCAATTTTTCATTTGCAAAATAAAAGCAATTTACCTGTCCTAATCAAATACTAAGATTTATCCGCAACTGCACTATGATTTTCAGGTACATTTCCTATGAATTAGATCACTCTCAAACCCTGCAAAGACTGATTACAGGCTCAGCATTCGGCCTGATCAAATTCTCTTGAAGGCTGCAATGAAGAAAGTAAATGGAGACCAATAAAACAACAACAGGCAGAGAAAACGCAGAGTACAATAAAAAGAAAGAAGGGGAGGGGATTGAGGTACTCTGTTCAATTTAAACATTAAGTACAGTGAATGCTGTTTCTCTTCGCCTCCTCCCCCTCCCCACCACTTGCTACATCAGTTGACCCATGCAAGTATATTATACTGGCTACATCTAAAGTATAAAGTGCCCTGCAAATTGGTACGGAATGCTTGTGTCAAAGGATTTAAACATATTACACTTTGTAAATTGGAATGAAAAAGGCAAACGAAAGATTATTAGTTCTAGTTCCAAATATATCTTCCTGGCACCAGTTGGAGCTGAATATCATGGAAGCTAAATGTAGGGCACCGCTGACCCTTCCCACGCAGAGTCCATAGCACAAAACTAGAGGTACACGGCCTCGCCCTGATGGGAGGTGCCAAGCAAGAAAATTAGAGCCATGCCTAAATGAGTGTACTGATGACACCTTGACTTAGGCTGGTACAGAATGCTATAGCATAAAGTCAAAACTGCTGAGTCTCAGTAAATTATCTTCTTTGGCATTGGTTCTTGAAGGACTATGGATATGTTGTTCAGTAATCTTGCACTTTTAGCATCAGAGGCCCTGTTGGAATACAAAATAGTTACAATATGCCATTCGATGCTTCAGATAAAACTTGTTTTCTCGACTTCTATGGGGTTTGGAAGATTCTGAATGAAGAAGGAAGATTATCTGTATTGTCGAGTCTTCATTCTTTGATAGGTATACATGCTCTACACACCATTACCTATCCAACCATCCCTTCAGTCCCTGCAGGATCAGTTTTCCTTGGGTCATTATGGCTATCTTTCTTGCCTTGATGCTGGGGATGTTGGCCTGGTCGAGGACGCTAACGTTGGTGCATCTGTCCTCCCAGGGGATTTGCAGGATCTTGCGGAGACATCGTTGGTAGTATTTCTTCAGCGATTTGTGGTGTCTGCTGTGTATGGTCCACGTCTCTGAGCCATACAGGAGGGCCAACATCCCCAGCATTGAGGCATTGACCAGGCTCGACCAGCTCTGCTGGGCGGGCCACATTGTGCGCATGCCTGCCACAAGACTCCCAAAGCAAGCGCTCTGCTCTGAACTCCTATACGGCAGGCGGGTCCAAGGTGGGCAGAGGAAACATTTCAAGGACACCCTCAAAGCCTCCTTGATAAAGTGCAACATCCCCACCGACACCTGGGAGTCCCTGGCCAAAGACCGCCCTAGGTGGAGGAAGTGCATCCGGGAGGGCGCTGAGCACCTCGAGTCTCGTCGCCGAGAGCATGCAGAAGCCAAGCGCAGGCAGCAGAAGGAGTGTGCGGCAAACCAGTCCCAACCATCCTTTCCTTCAACAACTGCCTGTCCCACCTGTGACAGAGACTGTAATTCCCGTATTGGACTGTTCAGTCACCTAAGAACTCATTTTTGGAGTGGAAGCAAGTCTTCCTTGATTTTGAGGGACTGCCTACAATGATGATGATGGCTACCTTTTTTATAGGGCTCAATTTTCCCGGGTCATTTGCGTTGTTTTTTTTGGCACGCACCCTTTTTTCTGGCGTGTTTTTTTCAAAGTTATCCCCTGTGATCTGCGCCGGCGTAACTGAGTTAGGATTTTTCTAGGTGAGTTTTTTTTTATGTCTGCGCCGGTTTTCACAATTTTTCGCAGTTTGGCCAAAGATTTTTCCTCCGAGGTCGGCATATCTGGCCACTCCTGAAAAACCTTCTGGTGAGTTCGCAGAAAGCAGCGCACATTGACAAATCGATGCTGAAAGAAGCCATTGTTTTTAATCGAAGATTTTGGAGGGAGTCAAGAACACACTCAAAAAAATCACTAAAGTTCAACTTTCTTTTACCTGTCAACGTAGTAAATGGAAGATTTGGGGATTTCAGAAGTTTTCTTATTACATGCTACCACCGGACGCCTTCAAGCAGGGCTGGAGGTCGTAGCTTTGGGCAGCAGAATCAGCCCCGCGCCCAGACACGGGCTCGGGGCTCAGCTGGAAAACAAGCCGGGGAAGGAAGAGAGAGAGAGCGCGGTGCCGACTGATCGCAAGCCTTCTGCACTCAGCGCGGGGACGAGGTGCCGATCGGAAGGCTTCTTAAGACTGCAATGAGTTTTGGGGGGGGGGGGGCTTATGCACACTGAGCCCAGGGAAGGAGGTGGCGATCGGAAGGCTTCTGATGACTGCAGATTGCAATGAGTTTGGGGGGAGGGGAGGAGGAGGAGGACAGGGGTTGGGGGAAAGAGAGAAGGGGAGAAGTCACAAGACTGCAATTAGTTGGGGGAGGGGAGGAGGAGAAGTCTCACAACCTGGGATATGATCCATCCATACAGACCTTGGTGAGAGAGAACAAAGAACCTGTCCTGCCTGCTTTCCTGCCATTTTGAGCTACTTGCAAAGGTAAAATTTAACTATAGGGGCAATACTGACAATGCCATACCTTGTGCAAGCCTTCTGCATGATGGTGCTACGTAGGAGACAATAGATTCGACGTCATCGCATGAGGAACATCAGAGCCCGTAGGGTGCTGGGCAGGAGGCCTTACCCACTTCGGATATACTGAGACAGGCATTGGTCTCTGCACCTGAGTGATGCAGACTGTCAGAAGGTTGCATTTCCGCAAAGAAGTTGTAACTGAGATCTCTGAGTTGGTGAAAGCAGACCTGCAACCTAGAAGCGTCAGGAGGACTGCTTTGTCAGTTGAAGTAAAGGTTACAGCTGTACTTTCATTCTATGCCTCCGGCTCGTTTCAAGCTACAACTGGGGATATGTGCACCATCTCTCAACATGCAACACATGTCTGCATTCGTCAGGTGACTGCTGCACTATTATTGGAGGAATGACTATATAAAGTTCCCCATGAACGCCCAGGCAATGCGTGACAGGGCTATGGACTTTCCAGGATTGCTGACTTCCCAAAGGTACAGGGCTGCATTGATTGTACCCACATCACCTTGCGAGCACCTTTGGAGGATTCCAAGATGCACAGGAACAGAAAAGGCTTCAACTCCATTAAGGTACAGCTCGTGTGTGACGACATGCATCACATCATGTCAGTTGATGCAAGATACCCTGGGAGCACCCATGATGCGTTCATTCTACATGACAGCGTTATATCTGCCTTATTTCAGCAGCAGCCAGAAGGGCAGAGCTGGCTACTGGGAGACAAAGTGTACGGCCTCGCCAACTGGCTCTTTGACACCCCTACGCGTAACCCAGACAGAAGCTGACTGGCAATACAACATGTCGCGCATTGTGACGCGCAGCACCGTAGAGAGAACCTTTGGCATCTTGAAACAGCATTTATGATGCCTGGACCATTCCGGAGACTACTTGCTGTACTCCCCTGAGATTGTCGGTCAGTTCACTGTTGTGTGCTGCATAACTTAGCCATCATGAGGCAGCAGCAGCTGGTAGTAGAAGACACACCTGCGGTGAGAGTGGCTGATGATAATGATGAGGAAAATGCAGATGACGAGGAAGCCATGCAAGTACCTGAACCCGAAGCACGACGGCGGAGGAGGATGGGCCATCGTGCCCCTTTAACGATTGCTCGAGCCTTGCGCCAGCAGTTCATCTGTGAACACTTTGCTGCCAGAAGGCTCAGCGACAACTATTCCAAATAGACCATGTTTACTGTTTGGACATGTTCCGTAATGTGTTGTGTTAATGGAACAAATGATGGAAATGATTCTTGTTTACTTCAAAAGTTGTGTTAATAATGGAACAAATGATGGCTATGATTCAGATTTAATGTAAAATATATTTTATTCAAAAGTTTAACAGTTGTTTGTACTTAACTAAACTTTAATAAAATTATTCTTGTATCAAACTTTAATATTTTCAGTTACGATCACTTAAAACTCCAAAGATCACTTAAAAACTTTAAGATCACTTACTAACTTTTAAACCTGTAAATTTACATAACTTACAAAAATCTTTTAATTTGAGAACAACAGTTAAAACAGTAACAACAGCAGCAAAGAAAGGCTGCACCCATCTCTCCTCCACCTTATTCTAAGACCGCCTGCCGCGCTTGTTCTTGGTTACGCCACCACCCCTGTCTGCAGGCAGTGGCGGTGTTTCTGGGGTTGGTACCCAGCTTATTCTTTCTAAGATCTCGGGTAGTGCGCAGCTGTTGAGGGGAGGGGAGGGGTTGGGGGGTGGGGGAACGGCAATGTGGTGGGCCCGGCTTTGGACTCTTCAAAGGTTGGTGTGAGGATTGGAGTGGGAGTGGCAGTTGATTCTGTCAATAGGCACGGGGTCTGGGCGTGTTCCCTTATTGCAGCAGCTAACTTCAACATGCCGTCCCTCATGTGCCCTAACAGTGTCTCAACTACCTGCAACATTCCCTCCCTCGTGGTCACTGACATGGTTCCCATTTCTTGTGAGATTGCTGTTACTTCTCCCAAAAGTCCCACTATCTCAACACCTACCCCACTGATTGTGTCCAGGAGTGATCGTGTAAGGTCAATGCTCTCCCCACTCATTGCCATCATCTGAAGCACATCTGTTAGATCCTGCACCTCAGGAGAGTGTGGTCTAGCTCTCCTTGCCCTCCTCCCCATGGGTGTGGCTTGCACCCCACCACTGGGACCCGCTGCCTAGGACGGTGGGGCCCTGGGTGTGCCTTGCTGCACCACACCACTGGGACCGCAACCTCGGAAGGTGTGAAACCATGGAATGTCCCACCAGCACTCAAACCACTAGTCACGGAAGCGGTAGTCACGGAAGCGGCTGTCACCGCAATCAGCGACACCTCCTCCAAAGTCAGTAAAACATTGGGGTCTTCATCCAGCTCCATCCCCTCCCCTCCCCCTCACTCCCATGTTCTTGGTCTGGAGGGTTGGATTCGAAGATGTTATCCTGTTCAGGTTGGTCCTCGTCTGAATTTTCTTCGACATCGTCTGGGTCGGCCTCAAGTTCTGCAAAATATAACAGAACACAGACAAATGGTTAGCAGCAGAGAAGGGGGCAGGGTGGGTGGCATAATTAGGTTCACACAGTGCAGGCCAGGCAGCAGGCTGATTTGAAGGACCACAATGAATGATAGCACATTGCATCAACCAAGGTGTAGCTGACGGAGACATCCCCAGGAACCGAAGCATGGCTAGCCCGCGCAGTACTTAACATTTAGCAAAGCCAGACTGTGGAATTTACAGGACTTAACATCTCCCTCAAGTGTGGGCCCAGCTTGTGCAGTGGTGATTGCTTTTCTCCAGGCAGGACCCATCAAAGCAGCGACCCTCTCTTCCAAGGGTACCAGTGGCTGCAGATTTGCCGGGTCTCCTGTTCAGGTTCTTGTTTGATCATTTGTTGTGTGCCACTTTCCTCTGCAAAGATGAAAACATAACCTTTTAGAAAGGGTGTCTTTCTGCTGGGTGGGTCATATACAGATGGTCACATTTACAATTGCAATTGCATTGAATAAATGAAAATATTACTTGCACTAACTACTTGACCACGGTCCTGCCACTTTTTACACTGACTTCCACATCTTGTGGTGGTCACCATTGCACAGTAATCTTCTGCAACTTGGTTCCAGTGTTTCTTCATTTCTTTGGGTGGAACTTTTATGTGACCTCTGCTGGTGTCCAGCTCCTGCCATCTGTTTTCAATCACCGTAACTAGTGCCTCCACTTCATCCTGCAAGAAATTTTTGGTCCTTGCACAGCGTTGCATGTTGTACTGCTGCAGCTTCGATTTTTCCAATGCTCTCACACAGCACTCCTCCTCACACACACAACTGGCTCTTTAAAAATGGCTGATTGCCAACTCGGAGCTGTACTGCGCATCCGCGTCCATTGCAACGACGTCAAAGTCACTTTTTTTGTCGCGCATGCGCAGAAGGTGCCGCATGGTTTTTTGGCGCAGACAGCAGGCTCCACCCCTGAGACTACTGGACATGCTGCGCAGCGTCAAATTCAAATTATAGATTGGAGAAACTTTGACAAAATATTTCTGCCGCATTTCTGGCCTAGAAAAACGGGCGTAACTCTGGCAATACGCCAGAAAATGGGCTTGGGCAAAATTGAGCCCCTAGACTTGTGTTTAGCTTCAAGTTAAAACAAACCAGTGTTGCTGCACGGGTCCTGGGACTTTATAGATCATGGAAGTAGAAGACCAACTGCAAAACTGCCCATCTGACATCATGGCATAATTTTTTATGCATGTTAAACTACATGGTTTCCACGGATTCAATTAAGATAGACTTTACTTCTGTAGTATGTAGAGGGTAGAACTCTTGAGGAAAGATAACCTTGCAAAGTCGGGATCTTTTGTGTTGCAAATAAAAGTACTGTAGGCATGCTGAATGGAAATGTTGGTTTAATTGATATACAGCTTAATTTCCTTTATGGGTAGAATTGGTCAATGATGTTTTTCTACAGTAAATTCAATATAGTACATCGTAACTGTGTTTTCAATTTTTTTAAATTATTCATTTGCAGGCCCCTTGTAATTCAATAACTGAAGCCAAATGCTAAAGGAGACCTGGAGTAATGTGTTGAAAGATACAGCAGTGCTGGTAACTGTTTGCTATGATGACCACATCTGCTGTGCACTCCACCTGAACACTACAAGTGAAGTGTTTGATTTCAACGTCAGTCTGCAAGGTATGCTTCTTAATTTTGATGTTTTATAGTTCTCTTTATTTGCAGTTCCAGATTTTGAGGTTAGAAGTGTTGATAAGAATTTGAATGTGTTGTGCATAATATTGCAAAGGGAAGATACAAATTCAATAACTAAAAGTTTGTTAAAAGAAGTCACAGAAAATTTACCTCTTTGTGTTTTAATCTGCAATTTGGCAACAATGGTCTTGTTATGGAGAATGTAATCGTACTCTGAAGTGACCTCAAAATATTGCAAATTCACGGTGGATAACACTACAGAGTATTTAATACATATTTAAAATGCAGTATTTTCAAGTAATAACTACATTGAATTTTCAATATAAATATCAAAACACAGTGGAAGTAATCCTTATGTAACCATATTTTAACAGGAAAAACATCGACAGTGGGCACAATTATCTATGCTGAATCATTCTAATCTGTATTTAATTTTTAATGTAGTAAAATCTCCTATTTAAGCTACTTGGGTTGTTAATCTTGTACTGTTAGCAGTGAGAGTGTGTGTGTGTGTGTGTGTGTATCCCTATCTGTTCTTGAACAATAACTTACAACTTCAAGTGCTTAAAATCTGATTTTCTTTTTTTAAAGCAAATGTCTTGAACACCAAACCAAGCATGTGACCTTCAGGTGGACAAAGGGTTCCCTTCATTAATGGGTATTCAGAAAGCCATCCTTTGTCTGTTTTGTATCGCAATAAGCACAAAGTACTGAGGTAACTATTTTTGACAAAGTGGTTACTTTCATTGAAACAAAAACAAAATATGTAGATGCTGGAAATCTGAAGAAAAACCAGAAAATGCTAGAAATACTCAGCAAGTCAGGCACATCATCTATGTGGAGAAATGAAGATAACGGCCGAGAATTTCCTGCAGCAGTGATATTGGCGACAATTGCTTAAGTTAGACCATTGTGCGCCGCGATGCACCAGTGGCGAACTTACTCTTAAAATTTACTAAGAATGTGATTTGAATGCACCACAGTGAGGATAGTAGGAATTCAGGGAGCTCAGAAGCGGTGCCACCACTCAGAACTATATTCTTTTACTCACTGATTTTCTCATTATGGTGGCTGGTTCTATGTTGAATTTAGTCACAAAGAAGGAGGAAGATTAGACTAAAAGTTTGGCTTTGTTGAGAGTGCCACAGCAGCTACTGAAAGTATAACATTTGGGTGATTTTCACTGTTAAACTAGACTGGTGCTATATAGTTTTTGGTCCTATGATAGAGAAAGAGATGTTGAACAGAATTTCAAAACCGTGGCAGTTTTCAACTACTATTGCTTGGCCGTTTAGGCAATTACTTTTTAAGAATCTATTGTGTACGAGAGTCAATTTGAACCCAGTTATATTGCTCCAAACACAGTCTATAACTTTAATTCAGCAATAATAAACAATTCAATTTTACATTAGTTTATCTTAATTTTCTGTAACTTTATATAACTTCGAAGTGAAATTTGAGAATCAACTAATTCTTCTTCCATGTTAAAGTCATTTGTTACTTTGTCCTGAAATTTTTTTTTTACCTCGGGAAGTTTGTATCCCATGTTATTACGTTTTTAATTTCTCATTATAGTTCTACAACAAAAACTATAGCTTAAATTCTGAAGTCCTATTGTTGTTTCCTTAGACGTGCCAAAACATGGGAAATTCAGAGAGCCAGAATGATAGTGAACGAGCATTTTCTGGAGATGAACGTGCAGGTCTGGCGCGCAAACATATGTCTCGATCACTTCGTATTCCATCTAAAACCTCACGAAGAGCCAGGCCTGCCTCTGCAGTCAGGATTACGCACAGAAATTCTGAAACTAGCACAAAATCTAGTAGCACTCCCAGCATTCCACAGTCACTGGCAAGAGATGGCCTGGACAGGGATAATCCAGGAAACCTTAATAATGCTTTGGCAGAAGACTTTACTCATCCCTCCTGGGTGGGTAGAATTGGTAAAAGTGTTAGGCCTGTGTCTTACCATACAGGCTCTTCAGTTTCCAGTGCCAAACAGAGAAGTACTGTGCAAACAGTACATTCTAGGGATGAACTCGATATTTGTTTGGACAAGCATATTGTCCAGGGTATACAGCATTTTGATGAAATAAGGTTGGACTCAGTTTCCCAAGCAAACGTTGGAGACCTGCATCCAGTTACTGGAAATGGAACAACTGTTTTAGAAAGCACAAATATCAGAAAAAAACGATCCAAATCTGCCGACATGTGGCGCCAAGATAGCATGGAATTCTCCTTATCCGATCTTAGTCAAGATCGGTTAACCAGCACAGAAGATCTGTTGGATAATACCGATAACAAGGAATATGAGGAAAGTAGATTAATAAACAGTAATTCCATGGATTTGGAACAATTGAGTGGAAGCCAACGTGCCAACTCTCTAAATGAACTATATGGTTCAAAACTAACTGGTGCAAGCATGATCAGGACACGGAGAAATAGATTTATGACATACTGTCGGAATTTGAGGGCCCATTCACATGCTACAATGCAGCCAGAAAATACAAATACAGTGACATGGTCTGCTGGAGGAGATGCAAGTGTACCTTCATATGTTGCCTCTACACTCCCCTGCAGGAAGTCCCATTGCCTTTCTGAAGGAGCTTCTAAAGGACGATTAAGCCACATTAATGATCAGAACAGAACCGTGCATGTCAGAAGGTCCAAAACAACACAGGTAATTCATTTTTAAATAGGATAAACGTAATTTAAGCTTTTATTTGGTAATTAAATAGTACAGTAAGTGGTACAGGTTAATTTTAGACAATTGTCTGATTATGGGTTTTAGGTCAGCATGTGTAAAACAATGTTCTGAAAATGAAGAGGTGTCATTTTATTTTTGTCTTTTATTTAGCTGTGACCAGAAAGTTCCTCAAATATATTTTTTTAAACAATTCAATTAACATTTAACAGTATGATTACAGCTGTGATGGGCTTGTCGGAAAAGCCATCTGTTTTTTCTTGCAAGCTGCAAAGCATTACCTCTGGCTAGTTTGTTAAAGTACCATACCGATGGGCACCAACAACCTGAAATGGTTTTCTAGAATACATGTGATCCTGAATAATGTGTGCTACTTGGCTGCTGTACGAAGCTTATTTCATGTACATAAGATGATCTAATCGCAACAACTTTCCAGGATACCATTGACAGTTTAATAAGAAAATGAAAATCAAAAGCTACTTGTACTCTGCTTGTGAGTTGTAAATACTGCAGTTACTCACTGTGAAAGCTCCTAAACTCCATACATTAGCAATACAAAAAAGTGAACAACTTCATTGTTGCTAAACAACAGTTCAAAAAAATAAATTTGAAACCGAAACCGACACGAATCTTAAATAATCATCACCCAAGCTGAGGAAACCGAGCTTCTTCCAACTTCCTGGGTGCTGCTATATATTACCCATTCTTTGTTCTTTGTGTGAAGAATTTCCTGACATCAGTCCTAAAATTGCGGTAGTTTAATCCACTGTCACCTTGTCCTAATGACATAGTTTAATTATGTCCCTGATTTACTTTCTTGATTCAATTTACTATCATATATAACTGAGAGCCTTTTACAGTGCCTCCTTTTTGAGACTGAATAGCCCAAGTTAAAACAGTTAACGTACTGTAAAGACATCTGTTTATGTAACCACAAATACATTGATATGCACACTCAATGGGGGTTATTCTAGAATATACTTTGTATTCTGTTCGGTAATTCAGATCCGTAAAATAACAAGCTTCTTGTGGACAATATGCTTGGGTAGAGCACTGTCGCAATGTTGATCATTGCTGGGGAAAGATCATTTGAAATTAATTGTATTTGTAAAATCTATGACTTCACAAAATTACGGAACATTTCCAAGCAGCACAAAACAATGCCAGCTGAAAGTTTTAAATTTTGTTTCAAATTCTTCCAGGTATATGAGTATATCATTTGAAGGCATCACCCACTTGTATTGAAATATAACCAGTAATCGCAAGAGAATTGCATCCCTCACAGAATGGCAAGATATCACTGCAGCCATGCATTCCTGAATCACTCTCAGTTCTCCACGTCACTGTCTAAGCCAGCAGTCGTCATATATATTTCTTTACAACAAAAATATTTGTTAAAAAAATATGTTTCTGTGGCTTATCCCCAAGCTGAGTACATTCCTTCTCACCCTCCCTGGATAATGTGACCAACGTTTGTCTGATTTTCTTTCTTCTATTTCCTCTCCTGGGATGATGGCTCAAGCTAGGTCGGTTAGTTTAACATCTGTAGTGGGGAAAATGCTTGAAGCTGTCATTAAGGAAGAAATAGCGGGACATCTAGATAGGAATAGTGCAATCCAGCAGACGCATCATGGATTCATGAAGGGGAAATCATGTTTAACTAATTTACTGGAATTCTTTGAGGATATAACGAGCATGGTGGATAGAGGTGTACCGATGGATGTGGTGTATTTAGATTTCCAAAAGGCATTCGATAAGGTGCCACACAAAAGGTTACTGCAGAAGATAAAGGTACGTGGAGTCAGAGGAAATGTATTAGCATGGCTCGAAAATTGGCTGGCTAACTCTCTGCTTTCTATTAGGGATAAATGGGTCCTTTTCGGGTTGGAAATCGGTGGTTAGTGGTGTGCCACAGGGATCGGTGCTGGGACCACAACTGTTTACAATATACATAGATGACCTGGAAGAGGGGACAGAGTGTAGTGTAACAAAATTTGCAGATGACACAAAGATTAGTGGGAAAGCGGGTTGTGTAGAGGACACAGAGAGGCTGCAAAGAGATTTAGATAGGTTAAGCGAATGGGCTAAGGTTTGGCAGATGGAATACAATGTCGGAAAATGTGAGGTTATCCACCTTGGGGGGAAAAAAAAAACAGTAAAAGGGAATATTATTTGAATGGGGAGAAATTACAACATGCTGCGGTGCAGAGGGACCTGGGAGTCCTTGTGCATGAATCCCAAAAAGTTAGTTTGCAGGTGCAGCAGGTAATCAGGAATGGAATGTTGGCCTTCATTGCGAGAGGGATGGAGTACAAAAGCAGAGAGGTCCTGCTGCAACTGTACAGGGTATTGGTTAGGCCGCACCTGGAGTACTGCGTGCAGTTTTGGTCACCTTACTTAAGGAAGGATATACTAGCTTTGGAGGGGGTACGGAGACGATTCACGAGGCTGATTCCGGAGATGAGGGGGTTACCTTATGATGATAGATTGTGTAGACTGGGTCTTTACTCGTTGGAGTTCAGAAGGATGAGGGGTGATCTTATAGAAACATTTAAAATAATGAAAGGGATCGACAAGATTGAGGCAGAGAGGTTGTTTCCACTGGTCGGGGAGACTAGAATTAGGGGGCACAGCCTCAAAATACGAGGGAGCCAATTTAAAACCGAGTTGAGAAGGAATTTCTTCTCCCAGAGGGTTGTGAATATGTGGAATTCTCTGCCCAGGGAAGCAGTTGAGGCTAGCTCATTGAATGTATTCAAATCACAGATAGATAGATTTTTAACCAATAAGGGAATTAAGGGTTATGGGGAGCGGGCGGGTAAGTGGAGCCGAGTCCACGGCCAGATCAGCTATGATCTTGTTGAGTGGTGGAGCAGGTTCGAGGGGCTAGATGGCCTACTCTTGTTCCTAATTCTTATGTACAGTATAGTTCCATGGATGGCAAATTCTCTCTTTTATATCACTCAAGTGCTTCATTTCTGTTCATGGTCAATGAATGTCATTCGGCTGTTTGACTGTAGGGGCCACCACGACTGAGCCTGATCCTGCCCTCACTTTTCATTCATCTAGGTGCACTGCCAACAGGATTTTTTTAATAGCAATCTGGATGGAGCCTTTATGGTCTTTTTTCGCCTTCCTCTATCCCACCCCTTAGTTTGAGATCCTGAGGTCAGTTGAAATGCCCCTGAGCAACCAGGTTAACTCAGTGAAGAACAGGGGATTGGAAATGGGACCATTGTGATCAGCATCATTAAATATCACAATGTAAGGCATTTAGCTACTGAGCTAATAGATGGGACAGTCACACAAATGTATTTATTTTAATTTGAATGCATTGTGTAATTGGCATATTGCATAGTGTGAAGTAACCTACAGTTTCATTCACTTATGGAATAAACATTCAGCTTCATCTGCAATTGTCTTCTTGTACAAGAGGTCTATCCATAGTTCCATGCATTTGCTATTTCCCAAGTTTGATTTTGTCCTGTGTCCCAATAACAGTGCATTTATTTAGTGTTCCTAAGTGAAGCTGTATAGGACGCCAATCAAAATTAGAACGTTCACACTTCTTTTGCATGATTGCATACTGTTTATTACTGAGAACGGGAAGTGATTGCGACATGAAATCTTGTTTGCAATAGGGAACTAGAGCTTGGTAAACCCAGTGGTAACATCCTGGTCTTGCAACCCTAACTATGATGGTAGGTGACTTTTACAGCTCCGAACGAGTCATTAAATTATTTGTGTATTAGTATCATGAGATAGTTATTCAAAGTATTATTTCAACTTAAGCCTGAGTGTGCACACTACTTTTTAAGGATAGAAAGTCTTGGAAATTGGTGGAATATGGAAATTGCATATTTTTATGTCTGTAGGTTTGGAGTAAAACTAATGCTATTGTAAAATGAAGTGTGTTACAGCCTTTCATTTCTTTATCATATTCCACATGAAAATGTAGTATTTATGGAAATCTGTCGAGAATGCGTCTGAACATCTTGCTGTAACAGCAACCACAATGGCTGAGTTTAGCAATAAGCCACCCAAAGCAGAAAGTCCCAGGTTCCATTACTGGTTTGTAGGACGAGTTTATATTGGCTCTAGAAGGGTAAATTCAGCTGGAGTTTTCGCTTCTGATTACTTTCCAATAACTTCTGGAAAGTGCACCTGTGCAGATAGTTGGCTAAAATGGGATTGCAAAGCTACTATGGTGAATAGCCCATGATATTTGCTGCCCATGAAGAACAGTGACTTGGGAGAGGTGCAGCAGAACTATACCTCAGCAACAGTCAGTATATTCAGGTAAAGAGGGGACAAAATTAGCAAAAAAATCCCGTGTCACTACAGATTGTAGCAGATTCACAAACCCTTGTCATCACTGACCATCTTCATGATGTTTCAGTTCTCCAAATTAAGAATGTTTTTTGGGGAAATAGAATTATTGAAACATTGGAGGAGTGAGGGATATTTAAGTTTGATTTCCCCCCTACTTTGTTGATTTTCTAATTGGCATTGTGTCACTATGTAGGGACCGTGAATAATAACCAGGTTCTTTATGCGATGAGGGGGCATTGGAGTGGGGGATTTCTCCAGACTTTTCTGGTGCATCTTCTGGAAGATGGTAGTGGCAATGGTAGAGGCTTAATAGCAAATTACCTGAGTACTCTTGTTTCCCAGGTGCGTGGCCTGAGAAAATAAATGGAGCACAATTAAAGTAAATAACTTCGTAGTTGAGGAGGAATGGCTTTCAATAATATTGTTCAAATCTGTATCCTCAGGAAAGAATAGAGGGCTGTGATGATAGGCTTGAGAATAGACTCTGCTGAAGTAACTTGTAAACTTTGTAAAGAAGTGGAAGATAAAATAAATGTTGTTGAACCTGTAATTACTACAAATTTGTGTGTATTAGCTTTGTATTTAGATTATTTTGTTTTGTACTTTTCCTCTCTTAACTAACAATATACTAGAGAAATCAACTGACCAATTGTAGTTGTATCTTTTTGTACATGTTTTTACGCAGGATGTTACTACAGGAGATGGAAGTGAATGTGCAGATAGTGGTATTGATGGTGCGACAACAGATAATGACCGTCTTTCCCGCTATTCCAATATTACCAGTTCGATATGCCCTCCCCCCACTTTTAATCGCGGGTTAATTGGTAATGAGATTGGTTCAGCAGGTGACGCACTTCGCCAGGGGGTGTATGAGAACTTTAGATGTACATTGGAGTCAAATGTCGTCAACACAGAGAATCCAGAAGAAGCCGAATCAGCCTTGAGTGACGAACAAAGTAGTGGTACCCTCAGTTCTCCAGGACAGTCAGATATTCAAACTACAGAGCAAGGGTCTGTGCGAAAAGCAGGCTCACTTGCTGTGAAGAACTTTTTAGTCCACAAGAAAAATAAGAAAGTGGAATTGGCCACACGAAGAAAATGGAAATATTATTGGGTATCATTAAAAGGTACAGTTCAATTTCTATTGATCTCTTTTTTTTAGAAAACCCATTGCATGAATTCTTAACTATGAAATGAAGCTAAATGCTGCACACAATAAATTGTGCTTTTCTGTTTGCTATTGATGGTATTTCTAATTGTAAATATTTTAGTATCAGCATTCTGAAATAAAAGCTACTCTACACTCACTTTAGCTTTATTCAAATGTACTGCATTCTTCAAAAAGCTAACACTTATCTACTCGTAACTTGCTAGATTCTGGGCTGGATCATCCTCATGCTTATTGCCTGTTTTTGGATTTAGGCATAAAACAGCGGATAAGGTGAAGGAGAGGCATGGCACCAAATCTCTGCTGATCCTGAAGGGTTTTACAATTTTCTTTCACTCTTATTCATAATCACTTGCAGTGCCTGCCTAAAAACCTGCCCTCAGCCTGCAACTGGTGAAAAAAGTGTACAACTTCCCTCCTCCAATGCCAATCACCACTCCCTCAAAACAGCGCCTCTATTAAAGTGCTGTTACAGGTTGCTAGAAATGCTGGCAAATCAAAAGTGCTGGATGATGGCCACTTTGATCTTTTATTTTGCTGAATGGAACCATTAACTGTGAAAGCCTATCGTCATGAAATTATTTGAAGCTGAATTTAGGGGCTGGTTGGATCCTTGCTGAAGTTGAAACCTTGATTTTGGCATTTTTGGATCCCTGCACCTATTGCCTCACCCTAGCTATATGCCCTTTACCTTATGTCTCTGTTTTGAGGAGGGGATGATGAGGTTCAACAGGAAGCACTAAGGGATGCGACTTTGGTAAGGCAGCATAGATGCTATTTAGCATTAACTCACAGATACCTACTTCATGAGGTATGCCAACCCAGGGCCTTTCTGAACTTGTCAAGATGCCAATGCATCAGAAGATTGTACTTCCCATGGGAGACCCTAATATAGTTATGCTAGCTACAGATCTGGAGCCGACATCAAACTGAGCTACAGCACTACCAGGAACCATCTATCACAATCAGTCAGCGTCAGACACTCAGTTTCTACTTACATAGTATTTACAGCAGAGAAATAGGCCAGTTGGCTCAACAGGTCCATACCTGTGCAACAGTTGACATGGCCTATGTCATATTGGTTAATTGGCAGCCCACCGTTGTATAAAGAAAGTAACAGATGCCCTGTTTTGCAGAACAATCTAATTTATCTCTTTCCCAATGGACATAGCTCATCAACACGAAAGGATAATACAAGTTGATAGAGTGGCTGTGATTTTCTCAAGTTCAACTATAGTTGTACATGTCCCCTATATTGTGAATTTTGTGGATTTCCTTCCCTCAGTCCTAAGATCCAGGCTTTCCTTTTCCTTATTTCATCAATAGGATCTCCATTGCGAACTTAGTGAATTTTGAAGCTTTGTAGCCCAATGATCCAGCCTCTGGGATCTTCTGCTACTTCTAAATATTTAGAATGGCTGCCCTAGAACTTCTTGCTGATGCAGCCACTTAAACACTGCAACAGCACTGGATTTCACGTCCAGCCAGAGGGAGATTACCAATAGAGGGCACAAATAGCACAGGGTGACTGCCTGGAAGAATGTTGTCAGGTGCTATCAATGGCACCTGACAATATTTCTTTCCATAGATAGCGAGACATGAGGAGTCGACACATGGTAAAATACCTAGCACCAATGTGTAGCAGCAGGTACTGATGGCAGGGACAGCCGTGAAGACAGCTCACTGGAGGGCATGGTCCTCTCCCAGCTCTGCTGAGGCTGACACAGATGCAGACTTCATGGGCCCAGTCATGAAAAAAACACTGCTAGCCTCACAGGTGTTTAGAAGACCTGCCAAGGAGTTTCAGCACTATGGCTGTCCATGGAGGAGTCTGCTTCCAACCTGTGTGGTGGCATCTCGCATGGCGCCAGCACTCTGCAGTCTACCCTGGAGAGTATGGCCACCTCAAAGGATGCTGCAGCAGGCCCTAACAAAAGCAGTCAACGTCACCGTCCTTTTCAGAGTTGGTAGAAGCTCAAACGGCTGCCATCTAGGCGCTGGGCTTCACCTTGGAGAGACTAGGGACATTCTGTAACGTTAAAGGCACTATATAAATATAAGTTGCTGTTGTAGACTGGTGAACCGAATAGATAGGGACCCTCAAGGAGTCATTCATCTTTTGCAGTCTGTTCTTTTTCTGCAGAGTGATGGAAGTAATGAGCTCCAGTCCCGTGGGAGTGGCAGTGGTGTGATGGGAGCAGAAGTGTTGCCTTTTCTCAGGATATCAGCATCCCTTCAGCAATGGTTACCATGGTGCCAGCAAGTTAGCTAGGCCAGACTATCACAGCAGCAACCAAGGTGCAGACATTTGCAGCTGGGCCCTCACAGGCCCGAGCGTGCAGAAATTACTAGAAATCGCTGAGCCACTGTGGCAAATCCCTGAGCTCTCTCCTGTTGAGGCCGTTGGGGAAGGTGATGTACTATTGAGCTTTGGTGAACGAGGCATTGGTAAACCTTTTAATGCAGCTGTGTACTCCACACTGGGAGATGCAGCAGATGTCCCCTGTAGCAGACTGAAAGCAGCCATTGATGAAGAAGGCGGTGATGACTTTTTAACAACCTCAAGCTAAGCATGCTCCCCCATGTCCAGCAGGCAGAAGGTCCTGTTTTAGGAGGCTGCAGAGGTTTGAGACGGTCTGCTTGGTGAAGTGCAATCTTCTAAGTCACTGCTCTTCAGATAAATCCAAGGAAGGGACTCTTGGCCTGTAGACACTGCGCTGAGAATGACCTGTAAGTTGCTATGGTAACTGAAACTGCTGCCCCTTTTCCACCAAGTATTCCTCCGTCCAGAAGCAGTGATAACACTCATGACAAGCACAGAGAGTTTACTGAGGGCGATGGGGTCCGGTAGCTGGAAACTCTCTTGGCAAAACAGACAGCAAATAGATCCTGTTTCTATATAAGGGACGATTTTCATTCCTATACTCCAGTGGCAACAAGACAATGTAGGTGGTTCAAATAGTGATTGTGCACTTCCTTCTCTGTTCCCAATGTGCTCCTGTGTGCTGTCATTTTAACGGCCTGGTTTTCAGCAGCTTTGGGACCGCATACCGCAGGCAGGGGCCTCATTAATATTTAAATATTGGGGTCCTTTGATGCAATTTTACCTGCCGATCAGTGCCAGATGCACCAGTGAAATCTGCCGACTAGAAGGCGCAGGGCCAGAAGAAGACCAGCATTTTTTTGTTTATTTCCTTGTGGAGCCAGGAGGAGCAGGCGTGCTCCTTTAGGCTCTGCAAGAAAACCTTGGGTCTCCTCTGCCACAGGGTTCTCTCCCACTCCCCTGACCGTGATCACCTCTTGATTGCCCTCTCCCCCCACCTCCTGCCCCTGTGAACCACTTACCCTGTGCCAGGCACTATTCCGCTGGGGTTCAGTGGGGATCCGACTTAAGACATAAAAATGAGGCCCGGGAGTTCATATCTTCCAGGACTCGGACTGTGGGGGCATGAGTGGTTTGCTGAATGCACAACTGCTGCCTGGAGTTAAAATCCAGGCTACAGGTTCCGTGGCTCTGAGACACTAATCCTGCCAGGTTGTACTGGTGGGTCAGCCATTGGGCTTCATTTCTCCCAATTTTTAGTTGAAATGGGGTTGGGGTCCAAATTGTGTCATAATATATTCTTGAGGTCCTTCCCTATTTCTCTCAAATCAAAAAACTGCATGGTTAAAATGGCGACGGCGGGTGCACGTGTGGAACTAATCGGGAAGCCCGCACCTGCTATTTTAACCCACATGCCCACCCTGTTCCTATCTGGTGTACAGGATTAAAATCTGCCCTATATAGATCAGGAAAGTGCGTAGCACTATTAGTGTAAAGCTATTAAGCTGATCTCAGCTGAAGCACTATCCAAAGTGCTACAATTAGCCTCAGTGCCTCTGGGTGGTGGCCAAAGTTGACCAGGGTTCGTGTTCCTGATTGCCATCCAGTGCCCCTGCTGGAAGTGTGCATCTTTGGATAAAAGGTGAGGATTGGATCAGACTTAGCTGTGATGTTGTGGAATATTCTACTGCTATTCACCATCAAGGCTGATGCCTGAATAATGGATGAGGTACTGGAGGGTATTCCAGCAAGCAGATCAGATCTTCGTGAGAGGAGGGTGAAAATTGACCAGGAAACATACATAAATCTAAAAAGTGCTTGGCAGCTATCAATACATCATCGAGAAAGTATGAAGCTCTTAAAAATACCTGTCAGTTTTCCTTATAGTTTAGAACATTGTGTAGAAAAAAAGTTAATGCATGAATAATTAATGTCAATTAAATTTAATTCAGAACATTATTTCCCTTTTTCAACTTTAGGCTGCACCTTATTTTTTTATGATGCAGATGGGAGATCGGGAGTAGACCATAATAGTGTACCAAAGCACATGGTTTGGATTGAAAATAGTATTGTTCAGGCTGTGCCTGAACATCCAAAGAAAGATTATGTGTTCTGTCTCAGTAATTCCCTTGGGGATGCATTCTTATTTCAGGTTTGTAGCCTATTATTTGTCTTTCTGGTATTTTTCATTTTAAATGTTCATCAACAGATTTCTAATATTGTAATATTACTGTCTCAAGAAAATGTATTATATTTACTATATTTAGTGCGTCTCAATAACTAAACTGGTACAAGTAGATTTTTACACTTGTTACTGAAAACAAAACAAACTGCATATATTTTAATACAGAATGTTTTGACTGATTATGTGTTGAATTTGAGTTGTCCTTCCTTGTGTATTTTTGCCCTGGATTCATCCAGCCTGTTCTATCCATGATTATCCAACTAATTTCATAGCTGCAAACAGACTTTGGACTGAAAAAGTTTATATGTGAATTTCTTCACATTAACCCTTAGGTTGCTATGGAATTCCAAGGTGCCTTGAGTGACCAATAAAGTTTTCAGTTCATACACAATGGCACTGAATTAAATCCTTTTACAACAATAATGTACACTTGTTTTAAGTTTAAGCACTTTGTTAACAGTTTTCCTGAGCCGCTGGGATCTGATTGTTCCATTTACGAGGTAGAACCTACATTGTAAAAACTATTCTTTGATAACTGACTCTTAAGATTCAAATTTCAAATTAATGGGGCTTATTATGAATATGAACTTGTTACAGATGTAACCATGTCAGATTTTTTTATTGGCTGTGCCAACTTTTCATATATGGGGGTAATTTTACCTTCCCAAAACAGGTGGGGTAAAAATGTGAAACAGGAACCCAACCCGCATACTTCCGGCTTTAACAGAGGTGGGATGAGGGGTGGGTGACCAATCCACTCTCGGGAAGCGGGTGGGTCGGTCGGTGAAACTTATTAAGGAGGCTGCGTGCCTTCATTGTAAAAGTGTTGTTATTTTTAACCACTGTGGTTCGGGTTTCCCAGGCCTAGGGAAACCCTGCAGGTAAAAACAGGCGAGAAAGGCTGGATTTATGAGAAAAGTGCCTTCACAGCACTGCTTCTGGGCTATGAGGAGCAGGTGTGTTTCCTCCCCGCCCAACAAGCAAACCTGTAAAACAGCCTTACACCCCCTCTGATCTCCAGCTCTCCCTCCGACCCCACCCATCTCTTTCTGATCCCCCTGCGATCTCTTCCAATCATTCTTTTAAACCCCCCCCCCCCCCCCAATCTTTGACTCTCCTCCAACCCTCCCATCTCAGCCCTGGCCTCCGACCACTCACTGATCTCTCCCAAACCTCCCCCCCCGCCCCACTCCTGACCCCCTCCCTGACCCCCAACCATGTTCCAGCTACACGCCCCCTCCCCCCGGCCACCCCACCCTGCCCTGGTGATTTCTAACCCCAACAACTATGAAACTTTCCTGATCCTATAGCCTTTTCTGGAGGCTTCTCTGCCCGACAGGCAGCCAAGCCTGTCAATCAGGCTGGCCTCCGGGATGGAAATCTGTTTAAAAAATAAACACGCTCACCATGCCGTTAACACTGCAAGTCGTTCAGGGAAAACCGCCCTTCCAGGTTTCCCGTCCATAACTTCCCCACCCACCCCCCCCCTCCCCGCCCAGCCCCAGTAAATATCGGGGCCAATGTTTCATTGTCATAAAGGAAACACAACTAATTATAGAGTTGTAAACAAACTTTGGATCATCCCAAAGCGCTTTACAGCCAATTAATTATTTTTGAAGTGTGGTCACTGTTGCTATGGAGGCAAACGTGTTAATTAATTTGTTCACAGCAAGGCTCTACAACAGCAATGATATAAATGACCAATTAATCCTTTGAGATAATGCTTAGGATGTTGTGGACAAAGTTAATACTCCTATCTGGGTTATATATTTAAGTAGACTACTAGAAAATATGCTTTACAAACATAATTTTATTCTGAAAATCACATTTTATATTTGGGAAAAATTAAGGAACCAAAAATGTGATATTTACCAAAAGTCAACAACTTCTTGAGTGGCTATTGAAATAATCCATTTAACTCAACAAATATTACCATTTTAATGCTGAGAATTGGATCCATTGGTCGACTAGGAAGCCTTTAATATCTGATGTAAAATTATATTTAAATTTAAGTGTACTCTAATTACTCTGGTATACTGTGCATGCATGCATATCCAAAATAATTTTTCATAGGAATGTGAATGAGTTTGTATTTGAATTAAAAAGTAATTAACAGATACATTGTTAAGTCAGCTATAGCAGTGAGCAAAACAAACTTGAATGTATCTTGTGTGATTAATTTCTGCAGAAGTGAACTGTTGAACTTGCCCCATTGTGGTTTGAATTGTTAAATCAAAAATGCATAAATAGTGAAACCTACCATAATTGATCTTTTTGAAACTGCACTTTCACAATTTTTATAGTTTGGTGGCCATCTTTGGCGAGATTCCCACAAGAATTACTGTTACATATAGAATGCCTCATAGTACCACTGCGCCCCCCGCCCCCCCCCACTGTTCCATTGAGTTGAGCGACCTACTTGTTAAAAATAGTCTGTAGGCTGTCTTTATATTATACATAGAAAATGCTATGACGACATCTGAAAAGTGAAAGGTTGGTTTACTGTATGGATGTGTTAGAACTGAACTCTTCATCAGAGGAGTCTGCACTGGGAACATTAAATTCTCTCTTCTCTTTTTCAAATGTTGACATATCTGCAGTATATTTCCAGCATTTTCTGTTTATATTTCAGGTTTTCTACATTTGCATTTTTCTTTTCACCTTTGCATTATGCAATATTCCATCATGTTCTCCACATATGGTTTTACAAACTGAGTTTGTACTTTCAAAATTTATAATTGAAGTACTCATTTCTCAGAACTTCACCTACAAAGGACTTGTAAGGACTGATACTGCGATAATTTCCCTGCTGTAGTTTCCTGATTCAGTTACTTGAGTGACACATTTTGCCGCGATAATCAATATTTTTAATATTTGCATAACTAGAGGTACAAACGTGCGACAGAATAAAATAATGACATTTATTTGTTGCATGTAGTATAATGGGAAAAGTTAGCATCAAGTCAGCTTCTCACTAAAATTCTAAGTTCAGTGGTGTAAAGGAAAGAACTGGATTTAGAAAAAATAAATGGCTTGTATTTATAACCGCAAAGGTAATTTCTTTTCTCAGTAACATTGACAGAGGTACTAGACAAGAATGTTGGACACAGCCTGCAGAACTGAGGAAAAGTTTTGACCTACAGGAAGCTTGGTTAGCACACTGTTTCAAAAGCCTTAATAGTGTCTACAGGATGGGCAAAGCAGTCTTCTGATGTTCTTAAAAACCTTGAGGAAGAGATTTATACCTCTCTGCCCGATAAATGATAGAGGTTTCTTCAATTGTAAGAGGGTTGTAAGCATATCCCTCCCTCACTGCCAGTCTGAATGAGTGAAGCAATCTACAGTCTTGACCTGAGGCCCATTATCTGCAACCTGTTTGGAGGAGAAATTGTTCCTAGAGGTTTTTAAAATTTTAAATTAATTTTTTTTTCTTATCCTTTATCTCAATCCAGTCTTTCGTTCCTTCTCTTAGGGCCCAAGTTTCCACATGATTTGCGCCTGATTTTTAGGAGCAACTGGTGGAGAACGGACTATCTTAGAAATCGCAATTCTCCACATTTTTTTTTCTGCAGTTCTAGTCAGGTAGAACAGTTCTACTTTGGAACAGAATTTTTTCTTCAAAAGGGAGCGTGTCCGGCCACTGACGCCTGATTTCAAAGTTTCCACAGTGAAAACGTACTCCAAACTAAGTTAGAATGGAGCAAGTGAAGATTTTTGTAGAACTGAAAAAACCTGTTCTACACATTAAAAAATCAGGCGCAGGTTACAAATTAGGCGTCCAGAACGAGGAGGGGGGGGGAAGGGAAGTCATTAAATTCTACAATAAATCCTTATTTATACTTCTACAAATATTATACATAAAAATCCAACCTGAATAAACATTTATAAGCAAAGAAAAGATTAAATAAACCATCTTCCTACCTGTGTGAAAGTGCTTCAGGCACGGAGAATGCTGGGGGGGGTGAGGGGGGGAAGGGAACAGCCGCTTCGTTCCCGCGGGGGAGGGGGGGGAGGAGACAGTGAGAAGGCTGCAAGTGTTGATGTGCTGATGGCAATGTGCTTTTATTAAAAAATGTTCAAAAATTAAACAGCTATAAAGAACTACAAAAATGGCCGAGTGCCAATGTTTTTTTCACACTGAGCATGTGCGAACGCTCCAACGCGCACGCGCAGCGTTGCCGGCATGAAAAAAACTAATTTAAATAGTACCCGCCCCCTCCCACTTACAAAATCGGTGTGAGTGTAGGCTCCGCCCCCCTGGGCACCGTGCCAGGCAGACAAGGAGCTGCAGAACGCTCCAGAATTGCGAGTTTTTTTTTTAGACGCCGTTTTAGGCGTGAAAAACGGGCGCCCAGCTCGGAGGGGCGCCCGTTTTTTATCGTGTGGAAACTTGGGCCCTTAATTTCTCTTTCCGTATGTAAATTGACTCTTAATTCATTCTGTTTCATTCTCCTTGTTCCTCTATTTCTTGTACTTAAATCCCGTTGGTTTATGAGATAGACTGTTGGTCCTGTCATTCACCAAAGTCCCAGATCAGCTTGCGCATCCAGCAATTAGCGGTGCAAAAAAATCTGAGCTCAAGGGTTGGAAAAAACAAACGGGACAGAGTCTGAAAACAAAATGGGTAACAAACTGTTCAAGTCTTACAGCTCGATTAGTGAAATAATACTAATAAATAATATACCTCTAAAGAAGAGCATTCTAAAAAGGACTGCTGAACTATCTCACAAATATCCAGGCCTGTTCTTGCAACTCATTGCTGCATGCAAATATTACTCCCATTTTGGTAAAGCTTTTTTCTTCTGACTGTAGTTGTAAGCTCAGAGCAGGGAGTTGTATCTGTAATGTACTTCCATTGAGAAATGGACTGCAACCACTATGTCACTTAAAATTAATGGAGAAAGTGTGTGTGGATTGAGAAAAAAATGGCGAATGTCGCATTGGATTTACAGTAAATGCTGCAGAGATGTTTGATGTTCAAAGAGGAATGTCAGTTGTCAGTGAGACTGGGATTAAAAATAATAAATACAATGTAGTTCCAGTGTATTTGTATTCACCATCTGATTTGTATTAATCTACTGTACAAAATGTTAACATGCGTAACAACAAATTAGTTTAAATCTTATATGTCTAATATGTTGTATTGTGATGCTCTTGAGTGTAACGTTGCATAACCAGTTTAATACCTGAAAAGTTATGTTTCTTTCCCACAAACAAAAGTTACACATTTTATTTCATTTTGTTCATCTTGTATTGTTTTATTTCTAACATCATGATCTAGAATTAGAGGACTTATATCTGGGGATGGTAATTGATGGAAAATATACCGCTGATGAGCGTAGTTTGCATAGCTCATGAATGCTGCACATGCTATTAAGTTACGGCATGAGTGGATTGTTTTCTACACATGCGTATAAATCTGTTTTAATTCTGCCTCTTCCTTTCTGTCTTTCTGACTTTTTATGTCTCTCATGCTTTCTTTCTCTCTCTTGCTCTCTCTTTCTCTTGCCACTTTGGGGATATTCACTATTTTAGCTATGGAATCAGATTATATGAAGTGGTCCTTCATATTTTCTTCCCATTCTCTTTGTGACCTGCAAATTTTGTCAGTTGCCCAGTCCTCATCCAACTTTGTCTTGTTGCTTCCCCATCATCCAGATCCAGCATCTCTGAGATCTCAACAAACATATAAATGAAGTAAAGGTTTTATAATTCTGATCCGTGGTTTGGTCCTGGATACTGTCTTTATCTTCCAATTGATTTGTGACATATTTTATATCTTCACGTCTTCACATACATAAATGCTTATATTTCCTTGTCAATGTTTCTGATCCAATCGGCAGTAGTGTGACTGATCACGTGAAGCAATTGGCCACTTAGTAAAGGTAGTATAAACCATTGTGCTCAGAGCCACATGCGTTGTATGAATTATTGTGATTGCAGTAGGAAGAAATGGAAATCTTGTTTGTCTCTCTCGGTGTTGCAGACTTCCAAGAGGCTAGATTTTAATGTTTGGCTCCTGCTCTTGTTTAAAATGTACATCCTTTTGCCAAAGCTTGATCCTGCAGCAGTTCAGATTCTTACCTTGGTATTTCCATCTTGCTGATCCCACAACGTTTCAGTTTTTCTGTGGGAGACATCAGTATTGCTAGGAGTTATTTTTCTCGGCCACACCAACACTGATTGTGAATTGGAAAAAAACTGGGACTGAGTTGTGAGAATCGCTGCTTCACTATCCTTCCATGATATGCTAGCGTTATTGCTGGGACACTTAATACTGGACAACCATGTTTGGAGCAGGCAGTAGTTCTATGTGCAACTGGTCTCACTAAATAAACTTGATTCTAAATGCAGTTTCAGTTTTGATAACATTTTATTTTATTCAGTTTTTTTTCTCAAATTAATAATTTTAATAATTTATGTATAAGCAGACCTGCAGCCAGACAGAGCTGGAAAACTGGATTACTGCGATTCATTCTGCCTGTGCAGCTTCAGTGGCAAGGCAGCATCGCAGAGAAGATACTGTCAAACTGCTGCAGTCAGAGATTAAGAAGCTGGAACAGAAAATTGACATGGATGAAAAAATGAAGAAAATGGGGGATATGCAATTATCTTCAGTTAATGACCCCAAAAAAAGAAAGACTATACTCGATCAGGTAACATTTTTCTGTCTACGATTTAAATTTTCTTTCCTGACTACTAATTTAGTCATTACAAATCTTCTATAAATTATACACCAAGTACTGCTGTGGGTAAGGTGCAATATGAAAAATCAAAGAAGCAAGCACCTTTAAGTGTACAGCAGGCAGGAATTAAGTGATCTCTAATTGAAGTTACAAAACAATGCCATGTTTAATTCACTGTCAACCCGCTCGCAAGAGGAGGATTGGCACTTTGAATATTTTAATGAGGCTGCTGCCACATGGTGACCCACCATTTTAAATTTAACTGCGGATGGGCGAGTTTTCAAGGCCTTGAGGAACCCATCAGCTAAAGGGAGGCAAGGACTGTTGGATCCAGGAGCTTACATGCCTTTTCAGCGTTCCTGCCTCGCCAACCCCCTGTGATCAGAGTGCCCCCACCACCCTTCCAATCTCCCCTGACCCTCCCGCTAGAGGCCTCCGATCTCCCCTCCTTTCTGACTTAACCCCTCCGGCCTTTTGACCGCGCCCCCCCACCACCACCCGATTCCGCCTTCTCTCCTCTCTGCGGCTTGTGTATCATGCCCAACAGCCAGCCTGCCTCTCCATAGACATAGAAAATAGGTGCAGGAGTAGGCCATTCGGCCCTTCGAGCCTGTACCACCATTCAATAAGATCATGGCTGACCATTCGCCTCAGTACCCCTTTCCTGCTTTCTCTCCATACCCTTTGATTCCTTTAGCAGTAAGGGCCATATCTAATTCCCTCTTGAATATATCCAATGAACTGGCATCAACAATTCTCTGCGGTAGGGAATTCCACAGGTTAACAACTCTCTGAGTGAAGAAGTTTCTCCTCATCTCGGTCCTAAATGGCCTACCCCTTATCCTTACACTATGTCTCCTGGTTCTGGACTTCCCCAACATCGGGAACATTCTTCCCGCATCTAACCTGTCCAGTCCCGTCAGAATTTTATATGTTTCGATGAGATCCCCCTCATCCTTCTAAACTCCAGTGAATACAGGCCCAGTCGATCCAGTCTCTCCTCATATGTCAGTCCTGCCATCCTGGGAATCAGTCTGGTGAACCTTCACTGCACTCCCTCAAGATCATCCTTCCTCAAATTAGGAGACCAAAACTGAACACACTATTCCAGGTAAGGCCTCACCAAAGCCCTGTACAACTGCAGTAAGACCTCCCTGCTCCTATACTCAAATCCCCTAGATATGAAGGCCAACATACCATTTGCCTTCTTCACCGCCTGTTGAACCTGCATGCCCACTTTCAATGACTGATGTATCTTGACACCTAGGTCTCGTTGCACCTCCCCTTTTCCTAATCTGCCGCCATTCAGATAATATTCTGCCTTCGTGTTTTTGCCACCAAAGTTGATAACCTCACATTTATCCACATTATACTGCATCTGCCATGCATTTACCCATTCACCAAACCTGCAGCCTTTTGGCGTCCTCCTCACAGCTCACACCGCCACCCAGCTTAGTGTCATCTGCAAACTTGGAGATATTACACTCAATTCCCTCATCCAAATCATTAATGTATATTGTAAGGAGCTGGGGTCCCAGCACTGAGCCCTGCAGCACCCCACTAGTCACTGCCTGCCATTCTGAAAAAGACCCTTTTATCCCGACTCTCTGCTTCCAGTCTGCCAACCAGTTCTCCATCCACATCAGTACATTACCCCCAATACCATGTGCTTGAATTTTGCACACCAATCTCTTGTGTGGGACTTTGTCAAAAGCCTTTTAAAGTCCAAATATACCACATCCACTGGTTCTCCCTTGTCCGCTCCACCAGTTACATCCTCAAAAAATACTAGAAGATTTGTCAAGCAGGATTTCCGTTTCATAAATCCATGCTGACTTGAACCGATCCCGTCACTGCTTTCCAAATGCACTGCTATTTCATCCTTAATAATTGATTCCAACATTTTCCCCACTACTGATGTCAGGCTAAGAACATAAGAACATAAGAATTAGGAACAGGAGTAGGCCATCTAGCCCCTTGAGCCAGTTCCGCCATTCAACAAGATCATGGCTGATCTGGCCGTGGACTCAGCTCCACTTAACCACCCGCTCCCCATAACCCTTAATTCCCTTATTGGTTAAAAATCTATCAATCTGTGATTTGAATACATTCAATGAACTAGGCTCAACTGCTTCCTTGGGCAGAGAATTCCACAGATTCACAACCCCCTGGGAGAAGAAATTCCTTCTTAACTCGGTTTTAAATTGGCTCCCCTGTATTTTGAGGCTGTGCCCCCTAGTTCTAGTCTCCCCGACCAGTGGAAACAACCTCTCTGCTTCTATCTTGTCTATGCCTTTCATTATTTTAAATGTTTCTATAAGATCACCCCTCATCCTTCTGAACTCCAACGAGTAAAGACCCAGTCTACTCAATCGATCATCATAAGGTAACCCCCCTCATCTCCGGAATCAACCTAGTGAATCGTCTCTGTACCCCCTCCAAAGTGAGTATATCCTTCCTTAAGTAAGGTGACCAAAACTGCACGCAGTACTCCAGGTGCAGCCTCACCAATACCCTATACAGTTGCAGCAGGACCTCCCTGCTTTTGTACTCCATCACTCTCGCAATGAAGGCCAACATTCCATTCGCCTTCCTGATTACCTGCTGCACCTGCAAACTAACTTTTTGGGATTCATGCACAAGGACCCCCAGGTCCCTCTGCACCGCAGCATGTTGTCATTTCTCCCCATTCAAAGAATAATCCCTTTTGCTGTTTTTTTTTCCAAGGTGGATGACCTCACATTTTCCGACATTGTATTCCATCTGCCAAACCTTAGCCCATTCGCTTAACCTATCTAAATCTCTTGGCAGCCTCTCTGTCCTCTACACAACCCGCTTTCCCACTAATCTTTGTGTCATTTGCAAATTTTGTTACACTACACTCTGTCCCCTCTTCCAGGTCATCTATGTATATTGTAAACAGTTGTGGTCCCAGCACCGATCCCTGTGGCACACCACTAACCATCGATTTCCAACCCGAAAAGGACCCATTTATCCCGACTCTCTGCTTTCTGTTCGCCAGCCAATTCTCGATTCATGCTAATACATTTCCTCTGACTCTGCGTACCTTTATCTTCTGCAGTAACCTTTTGTGTGGCACCTTATCGAATGCCTTTTGGAAATCTAAATACACCACATCCATCGGTACACCTCTATCCACCATGCTCGTTATATCCTCAAAGAATTCCAGTAAATTAATTAAACATGATTTCCCCTTCATGAATCCATGATGCGTCTGCTGGATTGCACTATTCCTATCTAGATGTCCCGCTATTTCTTCCTTTAATGATAGCTTCAAGCATTTTCCCCACTGCAGATGTTAAACTAACCGGCCTATAGTTACCTGCCTTTTGTCTGCTCCCTTTTTTAAACAGAGGCATTACATTAGCTGCTTTCCAATCCGTTGGTACCTCTCCAGAGTCCAGAGAATTTTGGTAGATTATAACGAATGCATCTGCTATAACTTCCGCCGTCTCTTTTAATACCCTGGGATGCATTTTATCAGGACCAGGGGACTTGTCTACCTTGAGTCCCATTAGCCTGTCCAGCACTACCCTCCTAGTGATAGTGATTATCTCAAGGTCCTCCCTTCCCACATTCCCGTGACCAGCAATTTTTGGCATGGTTTTTGTGTCTTCCACTATGAAGACCGAAGCAAAATAATTGTTTGAGGTCTCAGCCATTTCCACATTTCCCATTATTAAATCCCCCTTCTCATCTTATAAGGGACCAATATTTACTTTAGTCACTCTTTTCCGTTTTATATATCGTAAAAGCTTTTACTATCTGTTTTTATGTTTTGCGCAAGTTTACTTTCGTAATCTATCTTTCCTTTCTTTATTGCTTTCTTAGTAATTCTTTGCTGTCATTTAAAATTTTCCCAATCTTCTAGTTTCCCACTAACCTTGGCCACCTTCTACGCATTGGTTTTTAATTTGATACTCTCCTTGGTTATCCCTTCTCTTACCGCCTTTCTTTTTCACTGGAATATATTTTTGTTGAGCACTATGAAAGAGCTCCTTAAAAATCCTCCACTGTTCCTCAGTTGTGCCACCGTTTAGTCTGTGTTTCCAGTCTACTTTAGCCAACTCTGCCCTCATCCCACTGTCGTCCACTTTGTTTAAGCATAGTACGCTCGTTTGAGACACTGTTTCCCCAGGCTCAATCTGTATTACAAATTCAACCATACTGTGATCACTCATTCCGAGAGGATCTTTTACTCGGAGATCGTTTATTATTCCTGTCTCATTACACAGGACCAGATCTAAGATAGCTTGCTCCCTTGTAGGTTCTGTAACATACTGTTCGAAGAAACAATCCCGTATGCATTCTATGAATTCCTCCTCCAGGCTACCCCGTGCGTTTTGATTTGACCAAATGATATGTAGGTTAAAATCACCCATGATTACTGCCGTTCCTTTTTCACATGCCTCCATTATTCCCTTGATTATTGCCCGCCCCACCGTGGTTATTATTTGGAGGCCTATAAACTACGCCCACCAGTGACTTTTTCCCCATGCTATCTCCACCCACAATGATTCAACATTTTGTTCATTAGAGCCAATATCATCTCTCACAACTGCCCTGATATCATCCTTTATTAACAGAGCTACCCCACCTCCTTTCCCTTGTCTATCTTTCCGAATCGTCAGATACCCTTGTATGTTTAATTCCCAGTCTTGGCCACCCTGCAACCATGTTTCTGTAATGGCCACCAAACCATACCCATTTGTAATGATTTGTGCCGTTATTTACTTTATTTCGAATGCTGCAAATTGATGCAAAACAGAATTCAAGTCTCAGAAACTGAAAATGTTTGTCAGTTTGCAAACAATTGAGCTGCAGAAATGAGCTGCAAATTATATTTCCTTTGTTTCATTTAAAACTGAACTATCTGTGAATCCTGAGAGCTGTGAAGTATTTGACAAGATCGGTCCAAGTCAACATGGATTTATGAAAGGGAAATCTTGATTGACAAATCTTCTAGAATGTAATTAGTAGAGTGAACAAGGGAGAGCCAGTGGATGTGGTGTATTTGGATTTTCAAAAAGCTTTTGACAAGGTCCCACACAAGAGATTTGTGTGCAAAATTAAAGCACATGGTATTGGCGGTAATGTATTGACGTGATGTACAGGAGGGCATTAAAAAAGAGTGGGAGAGCGATAGTGATAGGGGATTCAATCATAAGAGGGATAGATAGGCGTTTCTGCGGCCGCACCAGGATGGTATGTTGCCTCCCTGGTGCAAGGGTCAAGGATGTCTCCGAGCGAGTGCAGGACATTCTGAAATGGGAGGGAGAACAGCCAGTTGTCGTGGTGCACATTGGTACCAACGACATAGGTAAAAAAAAGGGATAAGGTCCTACGAGACGAATTTAAGGAGCTAGGAGTTAAATTAAAAAGTAGGACCTCAAAAGTACTAATCTCGGGATTGCTACCAGTGCCACGTGCTAGTCAGAGTAGGAATTGCAGGATAACACAGATGAATACGTGGCTTGAGCAGTGGTGCAGCAGGGAGGGATTCAAATTCGTGGGGCATTGGAACAGGTTCTGGGGGAGGTGGGACCAGTACAAACCGGACGGTCTGCACTTGGGCAGGAACGGAACCAATATCCTAGGGGGGAGTGTTTGCTAGTGCTGTTGGTGAGGAGTTAAACTAATATGGCAGGGGGATGGGAACCAATACAGGGAGACAGAGGGAAACAAAAAGGAGACAAAAACAAAAGACAGAAAAGAGATGAGTAAAAGTGGAGGGCAAAGAAACCAAAGGCAAGAAACAAAAAGGGCCACTGAATATAAAAGGGCTGCAGGAGGGGGTAAAAACTTAAAATCATGGTTTTAAAAAGTAGGATGAAAACACTCAACCTAAATGCACACAGCATTAGAAATAAAGTAAATGAGTTGACGGCACAAATCATTACAAATGGGTATGATTTGGTGGCCATTACAGAAACTTGGTTGCAAGGTGGCCAGGACTGGGAATTAAACGTACAGGGGTATCTGACGATTCGGAAAGATAGGCAGGAAGGGAAGGGAGGTGGGGTAGCACTGTTAATAAGGGATGATATCAGGGCAGTTGTGAGGGATGATATTGGCTCCAATGAACAAAATGTTGAATCATTGTGGGTGGAGATTAGAGATAGTAAGGGGAAAAAGTCACTGGTGGGCGTAGTTTATAGGCCACCAAATAATAACTTCATGGTGGGGCGGGCAATAATCAAGGGAATAATGGAGGCATGTGAAAAAGGAACGGCAGTAGTTATGGGGGATTTTAACCTACATATCGATTGGTCAAATCAAATCGCAGGGGGTAGCCTGGAGGATGAATTCATAGAATGCATACGGGATTGTTTCTTAGAACAGTATGTAAGAGCCTACAAGGGAGCAAGCCATTTTGGATCTGGTCCTGTGTAATGAGACAGGAAAAATAAACGATCTCCTCGTAAAAGATCCTCTCGGAATGAGTGATCACAATATGGTTGAATTTGTAATACAGATTGAGGATGAGGAAGTTGTGTCAGAAACGAGCGTACTATGCTTAAACAAAGGGGACAACAGTGGGATGAGGGCAGAGTTGGCTAAAGTAGACTGGAAACAAGGACTAAATGGTGGCACAATTGAGGAACAGTGGAGGACTTTTAAGGAGCTCTTTCAATGCGCAACAAAAATATATTCCAGTGAAAAAGAAGGGCGGCAAGAGAAGAGATAACCAAGGAAATAAAGGAAAGTATCAAATCAAAGACCAATGCGTATAAGGTGGCCAAGGTTAGTGGGAAACGAGAGGATTGGGAAGATTTTAAGCAACAGCAAAGAATGACTAATAAAGCAATAAAGAAAGGGAAGATAGATTACGAAGGTAAACTTGCGCAAAACATAAAAACAGATAGTAAAAGCTTTTACTGATATATAAAACGGAAAAGAGTGACTAAAGTAAATGTTGGTCCCTTAGAAGATGAAAAGGGGGATTTAATAATGGGAAATGTGGAAATGGCTGAGACCTTAAACAATTATTTTGCTTCCGTCTTCACAGTGGAAGACACAAAAACCATGCCAAAAATTGCTGGTCATAGGAATGTGGGAAGGGAGGTCCTTGAGATGATCACTATCACTAGGGAGGTAGTGCTGGACAAACTAATGGGAGTGAAGGTAGACAAGTCCCCTGGTCCTGATAAAATGCATTCCAGGGTATTAAAAGGGATGGCGGAAGTTATAGCAGATGCATTTGTTATAATCTACCAAAATTCTCTGGACTCTGGGGAGGTACCAGCGGATTGGAGAGCAGCTAATGTAATGCCTCTGTTTAAAAAAGGGGGCAGGCAAAAGGCAGGTAACTATAGGCCGGTTAGTTTAACATCTGTAGTGGGGAAAATGCTTGAAACTATCATTAAGGAAGAAATAGCGGGACATCTGGATAGGAATAGTGCAATCAAGCAGATGCAGCATGTTTAACTAACTTACTGGAATTCTTTGAGGATATAACGAGCATGGTGGATAGAGGTGTACCGATGGATGTGGTGTATTTAGATTTCCAAAAGGTATTCGATAAGGTGCCACACAAAAGGTTACTGCAGAAGATAAAGGTACGCGGAGTCAGAGGAAATGAATTAGCATGGATAGAGAATTGGCTGGCGAACAGAAAGCAGAGAGTCGGGATAAATGGGTCCTTTTCCGGTTGGAAATCAGTGGTTAGTGGTGTGCCACAGGGATCAGTGCTGGGACCACAACTGTTTACAATATACATAGATGACCTAGAGGAGGGGACAGAGTGTAGTGCAACAAAATTTGCAGATGACACTAAGATTAGTGGGAAAGCGGGTTGTGTAGAGGACTCAGAGAGACTGCAAGAAGATTTGGATAGGTTAAGCGAATGGGCTAAGGTTTGGCAGATGGAATACAATGTCGGAAAGTGTGAGGTCATCCACCTTGGGAAAAAAAACAGTAAAAGGGAATATTATTTGAATGGGGAGAAATTACAACATGCTGCTGTGCAGAGGAACCTGGGGGTCCTTGTGCATGAATCCCAAAAGGTTAGTTTGCAGGTGCAGCAGGTAATCAGGAAGGCAAATGGAATGTTGGCCTTCATTGCGAAAGGGATGGAGTACAAAAGCAGGGAGGTGTTGCTGCAACTATATAAGGTATTGGTAAGGCCGCACCTGGAGTACTGCGTGCAGTTTTGGTCACCTTACTTAAGGAAGGATATACTAGCTTTGGAAGGGGTACAGGGACGATTCACTAGGCTGATTCGAGAAATGAGGGGGTTACCTTATGATGATAGATTGAGTAGACTGGGTCTTTACTCCTTGGAGTTCAGAAGGATGAGGGGTGATCTTATAGAAACATTTAAAATAATGAAAGGGATAGACAAGATAGAGGCAGAGAGGTTGTTTCCATTGGTGGGGGAGACTAGAACTAGGGGGCACAGCCTCAAAATACGGGGGAGCCAATTTAAAACCGAGTTGAGAAAGAATTTCTTCTCCCAGAGGGTTGTGAATCTGTGGAATTATCTGCCCAGGGAAGCAGTTGAGGCTGGCTCATTGAATGTTTTCAAGTCAAAGATAGATAGATTTTTAAGCAATAAGGGAATTAAGGGTTACGGGGAGAGGGCGGGTAAGTGGAGCTGAGTCCATGACCAGATCAGCCATGATCTTATTGAATGGCGGAGCAGGCTCGAGGGGCTAGATGGCCTAATCCTGTTTCTAATTCCTATGTTCCTATGTTCCTATGAATAGAGAACTGGTTGGTAGACAGGAAGTAAGAGTAGGAATAAACGGGTCTTTTTCAGTCTGGCAGGCAGTGACCAGTGGGCAAGGTTCAGTGCTGGGACCCCAGCTATTTACAATATACATTAATGATTTCGATGAAGGAATTGAATACAATATGTCCAAGTTTGCAGATGACATTAAGCTGGGTGGCAGTGTGAGCTGTGAGGAGGATGCTAAGTGGCTGCAGGGTGACTTGGACAGGTTAGGTGAGTGGGCAAATGCATGGCAATGCAATATAATGCAGATAAATGTGAGGCTATCCACTTTGGTGGCAAAAACAGGAAAGCAGAATGTTATCTGAATAGTGACAGATTAGGAAAAGGGGAGGTGCAACGGCGAGACCTGGGTGTCATGGAACATCAGTCATTGAAGTTTGTCATGCAGGTACAGCAGGCGATGAAGAAGGTAAATGGCATGTTGGCCTTCATAGCGAGAGGATTTGAGTATAGGAGCAGGGAGGTCTTATTGCAGTTGTGGAGGGCCTTGGTGAGACCACACCTTGAATATTGTGTACAGTTTAGGTCTCCTAATGTGAGGAAGGACATTCTTGCTATTGAGGGAGTGCAGCGAAGGTTTACCAGACTGATTCCTGGGATGGCAGAACTGACATGAAGAAAGACTGGACTGACTAGGCTTATATTCATTGGAATTTAGAAGAATGAGAGGGGATCTCACAGAAAATATAAAATTCTGATGGGACGGGACAGGTTAGATGCAGGAAGACTTGGGCCCCAAGTTTCGTGCCGCGGCGAAAACGGCGCACCTCCGAGCTGGGCGCCTGTTTTTCGCGCCGAAAACTATGCCTAAATAAATGTCCGATATTCTCGAGAGATGTCTGCTTGGCGCGGCGCGCTCTTCGCAGCAGGGGGCGGAGCCTAACACTCGCGCCGATTTTCTAAGTAGCAGGGGGCGGGTACAATTTAAATTAGCCTTCGTGGTGCCGGCAACCCTGCGTGTGCGCGTTGGAGCGTGCGTGTACGCGCAGTCTCTCACAAACATTGGCACTCGGCCATTTTTAAAAATACTGCAGAAAAAGTGAAGATTTGTTTCTTGGACCCCTGCAAAGGCTTGTAATTAAATTTTTTTAAATATTTCTGTGTGAGGGAGTACTTTTAGCAGCACTGCTGAATAAATCACCTGCTGAAATCAGTGAGTTCAGCTTTTCACTGCTAAACTTGCAGAACCGTTGCTGCATTGGTGCATGCAAATTAAGGACTGTGTGTTTGGAGAAATAAGAGTGCCAATTCAACTTTGCAATAATACGTGGTGTTGACAATGCAGCACCCATTCTGCAAATTTAAATATAAAACTGTCGATGTGGCTGCCTCTCCCTGTCCAAATGGCCTCAGTCCCCCTCACAGCTCGAAGGCTGCTGCTGTATCTTCGGCTGCCGGCCAGCCACTGACGCCGCTGATATCCTATGGCCAAATGGCCTCACGTCCGTCCGCTGCTGATTCTTTGGCTGCCGGCCAGCCACTGACGCCGCCCCTAAAGCGTGGCCGGATGGCCTCAAGAACCTTATTGAGCTGCGTGTGTCCTGCGTTGATTCTTCGGCTGCCGGCCAGCCACTGACGCCGCTGATATCTCATGGCCGAATGGCCTCACATCGGTCCGCTGATTCTTTGGCTGCTGGCCAGCCACTGACACTGCTGATATCTCATGGCCGAATGGCCTCACATCAGTCCGCTGATTCTTTGGCTGCTGGCCAGCCACTGACACTGCTGATATCTCATGGCCGAATGGCCTCGGGTCCGTCCGGTGCTGCTTCTTCGCGGCCAGCCACGAAGAGAATGAAGGCCTGCCTGAAGCACTTTCACACAGGTAGGAACATGGTTTATTTAATCTTTTCTTTGCTTATAAACTTTTATTCAGGTTGGATTTATTTGTATAAGTATAACTAAGGATTGATTGTAGAATTTAATGACTTCCCTTCCCCCACTCCTCCCCCCACCTCATTCCCTACGCCTAATTTGTCACCTACGCCTGAAGTGTAGACAAGGTTTTTTCGAGCGTACAAAAGTCTTATCTTACTCCATTCTAAGTTCGTTTGGAGTAAGTTTTCACTGTGGAAACTTTCAAATCAGGCGTAAGTGGCCGGACACGCCCCCTTTTGAAAAAAAAATTCTGTTCCAAAGTGAAACTGTTCTAACTGACTAGAACTGGAGCAAACTAAATGTGGAAGAATTCCGATTTCTAAGATACTCTGTTCTACACCAGTTGCTCCTAAAAAATCAGGAGCAAATCATGTGGAAACTTGGGGCCAATGTTCCCGATGTTGGGGAAGTCCAGAACCAGGGGTCACTGTCTAAGGATAAGGGCTAAGCCATTTAGGACCAAGATGATGAGAAACTTCTTAACTCAGAGAATTGTGAACCTGTGGAATTCTCTACCACAGAAAGTTGTGAGGCCAGTTCATTAGATATATTTAGAAGGGAGTTGGATGTGGCCCTTACAGCTAAAGGGATCAAGGGGTATGGAGAAAAAGCCAGAAAGGGGTACTGAAGTTGCATGATCAGCCATGATCATAGTGAATGCTGGTGCAGGCTCGAAGGGCCGAATGGCCTACTCCTGCACCTATTTTCTATGTTTTTGTTTTTGCTGTTGATTTAGTTCTTGTAGTTGTTGCTGCAAACATTGTTATATCTTTGGAGTTAAAAAATTATTACATTTTTCAAAGTTTACAACATTTTATAAAATGTTGTTAAACATAACCATTCTTGTACTGTGTCTAACTTTCAGAAAATGAAGGGTAAAACTCAACGATAGTGGGTGGTAAATGTGAAACATAACTCACTGGTCACATAAAGCATTGATTTATGAGCTGCTGACGTAACACTTTTGCAGCGGCGAAAGCTCCAGCGGCTTCCCCTATGGTGTTGGGGGTGGTAGTGGCATAGGTTCATCGCCAGGCTCCTTGTCCTCATTTCCCTCCTCTTCCCCCCCGCCCCTCTCTCTCCTAAGGTGATCCTGCAGTCTCCTGTCGCAATTCCTATCCCCTGATGATGGCTAAGTTGTGTGACCTGCAGCTCACCAATATGAACTCTGAGACCTGCTCAGGGTAGTGTTGCAGGCTGCCTCCTGAGTGGTCCAGGCATCGAAAATGCTGCTTGAGTACTCCAATTGTCTTTTCGACGATATTGTGTGTGGCTATATGGCTGTCATTGTAGCGCTGCTCAGCTTCTGTCAGAGGGTTCCTGAGGGAGAGGGGGAGTCATGAGCCAGGTAGCGAGGCCATAATCTTTGTCTCCCAGCATCCAGCTGTGACCTTGTGGCTGACGCTTAAACAGATCAGAGACCGTGCTCTCACGCAAGATGTACGATCATGAATGCGCCCTGGAAAATTGGCGTTTATTGCCAGAATTATTTACTAGTGGTCGACAATGACCTGCACGTTCAGGGACTGGAATCCTTTTAAGTTTCGGTAAACCTCTGGCTCCTCTAAATGTGTTCGCAGGGCGATGTGCATACAGTCTATGGCACTCTGAACCTTGGGGAAGCCAGCAATTCGTGCAAAACCCAGAGCCCCCTCACTGTGCCTCCCTTGTCATTGGGAAGTTTATAAAGTCCATCCGGCGTGCGTACAGTGCAGCAGTCACCTGGTGAGCGCAGCGATGTGTAGCGTGCTGCGAGATGCAGCGTATGTCCCCAGCTTGATGCCTGAAAGGAGCCAGGGGCATAGAAGGCAAGTGCCGCAGTCACCTTGTCCTCGATGGTCAGTGCAGTCCTGTTGGTGCTGATGGGCTGCAGGTCTGCCTTTATGAGCTGGCATATCTCTGTGACCACCTCTTTTCGAAAGCACAACCTTCTAATGCACTGTGCCTCAGATGGATACAGGTATGAGTGTGTCTCCCTGAAAACTCGTTGGGAGTAAGGCCTCCTCCTCAAGTCTGCGAGCTCTTTGATTAGGCACAGTGAATAAACCATCTTCCAGCTCTATTCTGCATCATATAAGTAGTCAGCAATATTGGTAGAGATATTTTAGGCCCCATTCCTTTAAATGTCCTGCAAATGTTCTCAAAATGTCCTCAAATTTTCTCCAGTGTTCTTAAAATGTCCTCCAATTTACTCAAATAATCCATTAAAGCCTCAAATAACCTTAAAATCTAACTTTGAACTCACAAAGATGTCTGTCTTCAAACTCTGTGTTCTCTCATGTGGAATGGACTGCAGCACCGTTTTTAAAAATGGTGTCCATAGCATTGGATTCGATCAGATAAGACTGCACTTTTCTTGGTTGTAATTTCAGCCAGTGGTAAAAATGGTGGTATTGATGAATTCATCTCTAGTGGTCATTTTTGGTGGTATTTTGGTGTTGCACACTTAATGATGTCATAAAAATGGACAAAAATAAGATTGGTGGTATTTCTTTTACCACCAGTGGTAAATCACTGATGAATTTAACACTGATGGTATTTTGGTGCTAAATTATGAAATCGGTGGTAATCTGCAATGATTGGTATTTTCGGTGGTAAATGATTGAAAAAATGAGGAAAATCCAATGTTTCTATTTTCAGTCAGATACAAGGGAAAACCATTTCTACACTTTCAGTACCATGATAGTTTCTATTTCACAGCAAGCCAGAAAATATAGAAAAACAAATAAACCCCAACTGACCTCCCCAGCTGAATGATGAGCCATCCCTCATTCTTGGCTCTATTCCTATCAGTCGTTTCTCAGCTGTAATCTCCCTCATACCACTTGCTTTCTGCTCTGAGAAAGGCTCCTGCTCAAGCCTGCTTGCTTGCTTTTTGTGCTGCCTTTGGATCCACCCATCTCTCTCGATCTGGGCCATCTGGTCCTTAGCCTATGAGCTATCCTGCTTGAGATCTATCGGTGTGTGTATCTTAAGGGAATGGAATAGAATCAGGGGACAAGTTTCGGCCTGAGATGCTACTTTTGGAACAACTAGTTTAGAATGGATAATCTTAGAAATTGCAATTCTCGGCATTTAGTTTGCTCCAGTTCTAGTGAGTTAGAACAGTTTCATTTTAGAACAGAGTTTTTTTTCAAAAGGGGGCGTGTTCAGCCACTTGCGCCTGTTTTGCAAGTTGAGGCAGCGAAAACTTACTCCAAACTAACTTAACATGGAGTAAGTGTAGATTTTTGTACGTTCAGAAAAACCTTACCCACTGAGAAAATCAGGCGTAAGGAAGAGAGATGGGGAGCGGGGGGGAGGGAAGTTCACAAACATGAAACACATGAAAGAGCCATCATCAATAATAAATGATAAATAAATCAATAAATCAACCAATAAATCAATCAAAAAATAAAAAATAAATAATTAAATCAATAAATAAAAAATTAAGTTTCTACTCAAGGGGTCCCCCCAGTGTGTGTGTGTCTCTGTCTTTGTCAGTGTCTGTCTCTCTCTCTCTGTCTGTCTGTCTCTCTCTGTCTGTGTCAGTGTCTCTGTGTTTCTGACAGTGAGAGGGGGTGTGGAGGAGGTGGGGGAGAAAGGGAGGGGGGGGAGAAAGAGAGGGAGGGAGAGAGAGGGGGAGGGGAAGAGAGAGAGGGGCAGGGGTAGAGAAGGGAATAATGGAGGCATGTGAAAAAGGAACAGCAGTAATCATGGGGGATTTTAACCTACATATCGATTGGTCAAATCAAATCGCACGGGATAGCCTTGAGGAAGAATTCATAGAATGCATACGGGATCGTTTCTTAGAACAGTATGTTACAGAACCTACAAGGGAGCAAGCGATCTCAGATCTGGTCCTGTGTAATGAGACAGGAATAATAAACAATCTCCTAGTAAAAGATCCTCTCGGAATGAGTGATCACAGTATGGTTGAATTTGTAATACAGATTGAGGGTGAGGAAATAGTGTCTCAAATGAGCGTACTATGCTTAAACAAAGGGGACTACAGTGGGATGAGGGCAGAGTTGGTTAAAGTAGACTGAAAACACAGACTAAATGGTGGCACAATTGAGGAACAGTGGAGGACTTTTAAGGAGCTCTTTCACAGTGCTCAACAAAAATATATTCCAGTGAAAAAGAAGGGCGGTAAGAGAAGGGATAACCAGCCGTGGATAACCAAGGAAATAAAGGAGAGTATCAAATTAAAAACCAATGCGTATAAGGTGGCCAAGGTTAGTGGGAAACGAGAAGATTGGGAAAATTTTAAACGACAGCAAAGAATGACGAAGAAAGCAATAAAGAAAGGAAAGATAGATTACGAAAGTAAACTTGCGCAAAACATAAAAACAGATAGTAAAAGCTTTTACAGATATATAAAATGGAAAAAGTGACTAAAGTAAATGTTGGTCCCTTAGAAGATGAGAAGGGGGATTTAATAATGGGAAATGTGGAAATGGCTGAGACCTTAAACAATTATTTTGCTTCGGTCTTCCACATTGGAAGACACAAAAACCATGCCAAAAATTGGTGGTCACGGAAATGTGGGAAGGGAGGACCTTGAGACAATCACTATCACAAGGGGGGTAGTGCTGGACAGGCTAATGGGACTCAAGGTAGACAAGTCCCCTGGTCCTGATGAAATGCATCCCAGGGTATTAAGAGATGGCGAAAGTTATAGAAACATAGAAACATAGAAAATAGGTGCAGGAGTAGGCCATTCGGCCCTTCTAGCCTGCACCGCCATTCAATGAGTTCATGGCTGAACATGCAACTTCAGTACCCCATTCCTGCTTTCTCACCATACCCCTTGATTCCCCTAGTAGTAAGGACTTCATCTAACTCCTTTTTGAATATATTTAGATGCATTCGTTATAATCTACCAAAATTCTCTGGATTCTGGGGAAGTACCAGCGGATTGGAAAGCAGCTAATGTAATGCCTCTGTTTAAAAAAGGGGGCAGACAGAAGGCAGGTAACTATAGGCTGGTTAGTTTAATCTCTGTAATGATTCTTGAAGCTATCATTAAGGAAGAAATAGCGGGACATCTAGATAGGAATAGTGCAATCAAGCTGATGCAACATGGATTCATGAAGGGAAAATCATGTTTGTGTAATTTACTGGAATTCTTTGAGGATATAACAAGCATGGTGGATAGAGGTGTACCGATGGATGTGGTGTATTTAGATTTCCAAAAGGCATTCGATAAGGTGTCACACAAAAGGTTACTGCAGAAGATAAAGGTACGCGGAGTCAGAGGAAATGTATTAGCATGGATCGAGAATTGGCTGGCTAACAGAAAGCAGAGAGTCGGGATAAATGGGTCCTTTTCGGGTTGGAAATCGGTGTTTAGTGGTGTGCCACAGGGATCGGTGCTGGGACCACAACTGTTTACAATATACATAGATGACCTGGAAGAGAGGACAGAGTGTAGTGCAACAAAATTTGCAGATGACACAAAGTTTAGTGGGAAAGCGGGTTGTGTAGAGGACACAGAGAGGCTGCAAAGAGATTTAGATAGGTTAGGCGAATGGGCTAAGGTTTGGCAGATTGGATACAATGTCGGAAAGTGTGAGGTCATCCACCTTGGGGGAAAAAAAACAGTAAAGGGGAATATTATTTGAATGGGGAGAAATGACAACATGCTGCGGTGCAGAGGGACCTGGGGGTCCTTGTTCATGAATCTCAAAAAGTTAGTTTGCAGGTGCAGCAGGTAATCAGGAAGGCGAATGGAATGTTGGCCTTCATTGCGAGAGGGATGGAGTACAAAAGCAGGGAGGTCCTACTGCAACTGTATAGGGTATTGGTGAGGCCACACCTGGAGTACTGCGTGCAGTTTTGGTCACCTTACTTAAGGAAGGATATACTAGCTTTGGAGGGGGTACAGAGACGATTCACTAGGCTGATTCCGGAGATGAGGGGGTTACCTTATGATGATAGATTGAGTAGACTGGGTCTTTACTCGTTGGAGTTCAGAAGAATGAGGGGGGGATCTTATAGAAACATTTAAAATAATGAAAGGGATAGACAAGATAGAGGCAGAGAGGTTGTTTCCACTGGTTGGGGAGACTAGAACTAGGGGGCACAGCCTCAAAATACGGGGGAGCCAATTTAAAACCGAGTTGAGAAGGAATTTCTTCTCCCAGAGGGTTGTGAATCTGTGGAATTCTCTGCCCAAGGAAGCAGTTGAGGCTAGCTCATTGAATGTATTCAAATCACAGATCGATAGATATTTAACCAATAAGGGAGTTGAGGGTTACGGGGAGCGGGCGAGTAAGTGGAGCTGAGTCCACGGCCAGATCAGCCATGATCTTGTTGAATGGCGGAGCAGGCTCGAGGGGCTAGATGGCCGACTCCTGTTCCTAATTCTTATGTTCTTATGAGAGAGAGAGAGGGAGGGGGAGGGTATGAAGGAGAGGGAGGGGTGACGAGAGGGGGGAGGCTGAACGGGCCCGGCTGTCGAGAAGCAGCTGGGCCGAAGACTTCGGGCGGTGCCCACCCCCAGCACGATGCCGGGTGGGCGGGCGTGCCCGGGCGAAGACGTGGAGAGGGAGCGAGCCAGACCTGAAGGGCGGCAGTGGCCGAGAGCCGGAACGGAGCAGGGAGTGGGGGGGAGCCGGAGTGGGGGAGCCAGAGCAGGAGCTCAAGGGAGGTGCAGTCCAATCTTCGCCGCCCCAGTGAGCCCATTTGGCCAGGGCTAGGGGCGGCGTTATTTGTGCCCCTCCCACAAAGTTTCAGGCACCTGGAGCTACTGCACATGCGTGCCCACTGTAGCGCGCATGTGCAGAGGTTCCCGGCACTGTTTTCAGAGCTGGGACCTGGCTCTGTCCCCCACAGCTTGTGCTGCGCTGTGCCGAGGGCCTGGATCGACCTGACGGAAGGGAGAATACCGAGGTAAGTTTTCGGCGCGGTTTTGAGCGCGGAAATCGGGTGTGGCTCGCGGGGCTGCGCCGTTCTAAGCGCGGCCCGAAACTTGACCCCATAGAATGGTTACAGAACAGAAGGAGGCCATTTGGCTCGCCGAGCCCATGCCACTCTCTGCAAGAGCACTTTAGTTAGTTCCACTCCCCCGCCCTTTCCCCGTAGTCATGCAATTTTTTTTCCTTCAGGTATTTATCAAATTCCCTTTTGAAAACTGCGACTGAATCTGCCTCCACCACTCTTTCAGGCACCACTCTTTCAGGCAGTGCATTCCAGATCTTAACCACTCGCTGCGTTAAAAACCTTTTCCTCATGTCACCTTTGTTTCTTCTGCCAATCACCTTAAATCTGTGTCCTCTGGTTCTCGACCCCTCCGCCAATGGGAACAGTTTCTCTCTACCTACTCTATCTAGACCCCTCATGAGTTTGAACACCTCTATCAAATCTCTTCTCAACCTGCTCTGCTCTAAGGTGAACAACCCAAGCTTCTCCAGTTTATACCACATAACACGTCCCTCAGATCAGTTGATGGTTTGGCCGGATGCTCTTTACCTTTCCACCATAGTTCACTGTTCATTGGTTTATATGTAACCTTCAAGGCTGCTGATCGAGGGCCGTGTGGCTCATTGTCGGCACGATGGGCTGAAATGGCCTCCTTCTGCGCTGTGGATTTCAATGTTTCTATCCCTGGAACCATTGTTGTAAAATTTTTCTGCACCTTCTCTAAGGCCTTCACATCCTTCCTAAAGTTCAATGCCCAGAATTGGACACAATACTCCAGTTGAGGCCGAATCTGTGTTTTATAAAAGTTCATCATAACTTCCTTGCTTTTGTCCTCTATATTTAAAAAAACCCAGAGTCCCGTATGCTTTTTTTTTAAACGTGCCCTGCCACCTGCAATTATTTGTGCACATATACCCCCAGGTCTCTCTGTTCCTGCATCCTCTTTAGAATTGTACCCGTTAGTTTGTAGTGCCTCTTCTCGTTCATCCTACCAAAATGTACAACTTTGCATTTTTCTGTGTTCAATCTTTGAACACATCCTTTGGGTAAGATGCTGTCTCTGGTTGAAAATCTTGATTTAAACTGAATAAAAAATATACTTTTGTAGTCATACTAAAGGAGGATCACATGAATCTTGCCTGAAAAATTCTTGGGGTAAAATTTCTTGTCATTACATATGTTAACGCCTTATCCAGTGAAATGGGGGGTTTAACCTTAATTCGCAAAATGTTGATTGCTGTCAGGAAGTGAATAATCTACATTTCTAGGCTCTATTTCTAAATAACAATATTCATCTAAGAAGCTTGGTTAGCACAAAAGTGCTAGGATTATCATAATAGTTTGATTTGCATTTTCTTTTGCCAGCATAGGATTTATAGTACTTTGTAATAGCATTGCAGTTGTTCAAAAAAAGTAAGCCTGATTCATTTCCTAAATTGCTTTCAACCAGGAGCTAATGTTTAGCTTAGTATGAGTAAACATTTTGCAATTATTGCTTGCTTGAAGATTAGGGCTGATTTGGAAAATGTATGTTTTCTTTTAACATTGATACCATGAATGACTAATGTTAACATCAGCTAAAATTTGCTAAATGGGATATTTCTGAAAGTAAAGCTGGTTTAGAAGATCGTTTAACAGCTGACTCTGCATGCATATACTTTATGTATACTTAATATTAATGAAGACTGGGAATTTTACTTGGGTCTTGTGCTTGACAGCCCAATATTTTAATGCAGTTATTACTGAATTTGAAAGAGATCTAATCAGGATAAGAAAACATTTTCCTCACTCATGATGAATAATGGTCCATTTCTTGCATGCTTCGTCCACTGGTAGATGCTGTTTTACCAACTGATAAAGCTGTTATTGTAGCAGTGTGTATCTGTCTCTGAGAAGGAGGTAACTGAGTTTGAACATCAGTCAATCTATGTAGCCATGCATTACAGTATAAAATATACACATGCATTGTTCCAGTAGTGAGGAAGAATATATTTTGATTTCCATTTCCTTCTATCTTTGAACAGATCTTTTTATGGGAACAAAATCTAGAACAATTTCAGATTGATCTTTTCCGACATCGTTGTTACATGGCAAGTCTTCAAGGTGGAGAGTTACCAAATCCAAAACGACTTCTTGCATTTGCAAGTCGGCCAACCAAACATGCCATGGGTCGTCTAGGTATTTTTTCAGTATCTTCTTTCCATGCCTTGGTGAGTTTGTAGTATTTAGGTTTTACTACAAATACAAGTATAGGAGCGTTTTAGTAGATCCATTAACCAGCACTCCTTCATTGAAGGTGTCTCTACTTTTCCTACAATGTCTATAAACATTTTAAAATCAACAGAAGTATCACTGTATTTTGACTTTTTTTTAACGCTCATCTATGTAATTTATGTAACATGGTATATGATATAAGTGTAACCACAGTTTTCAAATGATTTACCAAGATCAATATATTCCAAGGGCAATTGCAGGTGAGTAGATTATAGTGATCATTTAGCAGAGAAGACTGTTTAGATAGCATGTGTGAAACTTAGATTCTGTAGGTATTTGGCTCATTTATATTTCTTTGGATAATAAAGCTTTTATTACAGCACTGGAAACTGTGGTCTCTGACTCAGAGTAGGAGATAATTGAGTTTGGACATCAGGCACTCTGTCGTCGTATGCTAGAAGAAAGCTGTTCAGTTGTGATCTATTGGTATTTCATGAAAATGAGATTTTAACCAATACATGTTCAAGTTTTATGCATGATGAATGTATGTTAAACTCGAATTGTATTTTCAGATGCATTCGTCACATTCCAGATTTGTTGTGCATACAAATATCTGTGCTATACTTCAAATAAAACTATAAAGGAAAGCTGATCATTTCCTATCTGCAAAGTAACATTCCCACAAACAGAAAATAGATTCCAATTGACTTCAAAAGTTAATTAAAAAAAAAGGTATTGCAAAGAAATCCTCTGTGCTGATGATGTGTTAAGAGTAATCAGCCCAAACTTGACTTCAGGAAAGAGATGCCTTGTGGCTCAAAAGGGACACACACAGCTGCATTTTAGCAGCAGAATAATACATTGTGCATTTCATGGTATAATGTCTCTGACCTTGCAAAACAGCATAACCTATTACCCTGAATAGTATATAGACGATCCACAAGTAGATATTAAACAAATGTGTTGTATCTGGTATGTGTTTATAGTACCTGTAAAGCATCCTGCGCACAAAAATCCTAATTGGCTCAAATTTTCCAGGAACCAATGAAAAAACTGTGTCTGACCAAATGTCTTTCCAAATCCTTTCAGCAGCCATGTGCATCACACTCCCATATCTCAGCAGCCCCTTTGCAACAACTCACTGTGAGAAACAGCACAGGTGATCCATGATTTTAAAAAAAAAGTTGCAGAACAGACTCCAGCCATTTCTAGGGGAATATTCATGTAATAGAATCATAGAAAATGGGTGCAGGAGCAGGCCATGCGGCCCTTCGAGCCTGCACCACCATTCAATAAGATCATGGCTGATCATTCTCTCAGTACCCCTTTCCTGCCTTCTCACCATACCCCCTGATCCCTTTAGCCGTAAGGGCCACATCTAACTCCCTTTTGAATATATCCAACGAACTCGACTCAACAACTTTCTGTGGTAGAGGATTCCATAGGTTCACAATTCTCTAGATGAAAAAGTTTCTCCTCATCTCGGTCCTAAATGGCTTATCCCTTATCCTTAGACTGTGACCCCTGGTTCTGGACTTCCCCAACATTGGGAACATTCTTCCTGCATCTAACCTGTCCAATCCCGTCAGAATTTTATATCCTTCTATGAGATCCCCTCTCATCCTTCTAAATTCCAGTGAATATAAGCCTAGTCGATCCAGTCTTTCTTGATATGTCAGTCCTGCCATCCTGGGAATCAGTCTGGTGAACCTTCGCTGCATTCCCTCAATAGCAAGAATATCCTTCCTCAGATTAGGAGACCAAAACTGCACACAATACTCCAGGTGTGGTCTCACCAAGGCCCTGTACAACTGCAGTAAGACCTCCCTGCTCCTATACTCAAATCCTCTCGCTATGAAGGCCAACATGCCATTTGCTTTCTTTACTGCCTGCTGTACCTGCATGCCTACTTTCAATGACTGATGTACCATGACACCCAGGTCTCATTGCACCTCCCTTTTACTAATCTGCCACCATTCAGATAATAATCTGCCGCCTTGTTTTTGCCACCAAAGTGGATAACCTCACATTTATCCACATTATACTGCATCTGCCATGCATTTGCCCACTCACCCAACCTGTCCAAGTCCCCGTGCAGTCTCTGAGCATCCTCCTCATAGCCCACCCAGCTTAGTGTCATCTGCAAACTTGGAGATATTACATTCAATTCCTTCATCTAAATCATTAATATATATTATAAATAGCTGGAATCCCAGCACTGAACCTTGTGGGACTCCACTAGTCACTGCCTGCCATTCTGAAAAGGACCTGTTTATTCCTACTCTTTGCTTCCTGTCTGCCAACCAGTTCTCTATCCACGTCAATACATTACCCCCAATCCCATGTGCCTTAATTTTGCATACTAATCTCTTGTGTGGGACCTTGTCAAAGTCTTTTGAAAGTCCAAATACACTACATCCACTGGTTCTCCCTTATCCACTCTACTAGTTATATCCTCAAAAAATTTCAGACGATTTGTCAAGCATGATTTCCCTTTCATAAATCCATGCTGACTCGGACTGATCCTGTCACTGCTTTCCAAATGCGCTGCTATTACATTTTTAATAATTGATTCCAGGTAATATGCTAGGCAGAGTGGTGTAAAAGCTACTACATCACTGCTGTAGTTCTAATATTTGAAAACCAGTGGGTGACAATTAATATCAACCTATCACGATTTTAATATGAAATGCACACAGAAGAGGTAAGTCATTACTACTTGTGGATGTGTACACAGAAAATACACTGACCATCTGAACATTGTGTTGTGAAGAGGACACAAAGAATCTGCAAAGGGATATAGATAGGTTAAGTGAGTGAGCAAAAATTTGGCAGATGGAGTTATATGTGGGAAAATGTAAGTAGGAAGAATAAAAAGCTAATATTTAAATGGAGAGAGACTACAAAATGCTGTGGTACAGTGGGATCTGGGGGTCCTTGTACATGAAACACACAAAGTCGGCATGCAGGTACAGCAAGTAATTAGGAAGGCAAATGGAATGTTGGCCTTTATTGCAAGGGGGATGGAGTATAAAAGTAGGGAAGTCTTGCTACAACTGTACAGGGCGCTGGTGGGACCACATCTGGAGGACTGCGTACAGTTTTGATGATCTTATTTAAGGAGGGATATACTTGCATTGGAGGCAGTTCAGAGAAGGTTCACTAGGTTGATTCCTGAGATGAAGGGGTTGTCTTATGAAGATAGGTTGAGCAGGTTCAGCCTATACTCATTGGAGTTTAGAAGAATGAGAGATGATCTTATTGAAACGTACAATATTCTGAGGGGGCTGGACAGGGGAGAAGCAGAGAGGATGTTTCCCCTCGTTGGGGAATCTCGAGCCAGGGGGCATAGTTTCAGAATAAGGGGTCGCACATTTAAAATGGAGATGAGGAGGAATTTCTTCTGAGGGTTATGAATCTTTGGAATTCTCTACCCATCAGAGAGTTGTTGAGGCTGGGTCATTGAATATATTTAAGGTAGAGATAAGTCAGATTTTTGAACGATAGGGTTATGGGGAGCAGACAGGAAAGTGGACTTGAGGCCAAGATTAGATCAGCCATGATCTTATTGAATGGTGCAGCAGGTTTGAGGGGCCAAATGGCCTATTCCTGTTCCTATTTCTTATGTTCTTAAATCTTTTCTATGGAAGAAAAATCTGATAGAAAATTAAAACGCTAAATAAATGTCTGATCTGAAAATTCTCTTCCCCTATATTCTTCTTTTTGAATTTTTTGGCTTGTGTATTTTTTTAAATTTGTAAACACCATTGTTATTTGACTACTTTTTTTACTACGCCCTGTATGCATACAATAGATGTTATTCCAGTTTAACTGGAAGGCCTTTCTCCACCCACTATATTCATTGATCATAAAGGAGTGTCTCTCACTGGTCTTGTCACAACACTTTTTTAAATGCTTCTCTTAGTCAAATGAAGGGCAGAAGGAGGTTTTATAGATGTAATAAGGGACAATTTTGAAAACTGTCTGAAATAGTTTGCGAAGAGACAGAATTCTTTTGATATTCTCAACTGCATATTTTGTTTTCAGAGGTTATGTGGTATTTAATTTCTATTAAAAAAAATGATACCTATTCGACGTAAAATCAATCAATCTATCACTTATTACTGTCTCAGAATAAGTGTGATACTGTTATTTTAGGTGGCAGCCCGTAGTGAACCTGGATTGAAAAACCGAACTCAGGCAATTTCCAGATCAGTAAGCAAACGCAGGAATAGATTTTCCTCTCTGTGGGGATTGGATACAACGTCAAGAAAGAAAGCAAAAGAAAGACCTAGTATTAATCAGGTTAGATATTGCACCAATGTTTTTATTTCAATTGATTGCAGAAACAAGTTTTGAAGATGCTAAGAATATAAGAATGAACACTACATCTTTTATATTGATTAAAATGTTCTATATAATCTCATGAAACAAAATGTACGTTCTTTATTATACATGGCAGATTCTTCTTTAGTATTGAAGTATGATTACTTCAAGATGTTTTGGCCTTTTACTTTGACCAATGTCAACTGCAGTAAACTGAACACAAATATGAGTATAAATGTAATGGGCCTGAATTCGCGCTCTCCATGGGTGCGTATGAGGTGTGCACGCCCCCATGTGGTCCCCACAAGTTCCGGGTTTAGGTATGCAAAGCGCTTGTGCATAAACCAGGAACTTGTGATCTATCAAGAATTTTCTTGGAAGATCCACTGCATCCAAAACTAAACGGCCTCCGCGGGCGGAGAGTTGGGCTATTTGCCCAAACTCCTGCCTAGCGAATGTCCTTCAAATTCTTATGACTGGTAAAAGTCTTATCAGCGTAAGACTTTCAAAGTACAGGAAAATACATTTTTAAGAATAATTTAAACATTTAAAATCTTGTTAAATAAGTTTATTTTTAGACCCTTTAAAATATGTAAATTTATTTTTCAAAATATAAAATTTTTGTTTTAAATAATTAATTCTATTCCATTTTTATTAATTTGAAATATGTGATTTTTTGTTATTTTCAGTGTTTCTGTGTATTTGGGGATATTCCCATTCATACTTATGGTGGTTCCATACATACCGAACTCATAAGTATGAGTTAGTTAGTTCTGGTTAGTTGGGCCGGCTCATGTGATCCCAGTGATGCGTGTGAAACCCATAACGCTTCTGGGATATGTGTGCCTCTATGAAGGCATTCGTCTAGAGGCCAGGACCGCAAGTCTCCGAACCTCCGGGACCCACAGATACTTTCCGACCGCAAATTCTGGGCCATTGATTACACCAGAGATGTTCTGAAAGATAGTGAAGAGAAGTATTTTTGATTGGTTTCTGAAAAATTAACTGTTTAAGATATTAAAGAAATCAATTTGTTCATGTTGCATACCACAGTTATATTAAACAAATAATTCTGTAGATGTTTCACAATGGGGGGGGGGGGGGGGAGTCACTTTTACTTTTTCTTAACCTCAGTAGTTTCCTCCATCATATATTTTGCCCAAGCTACTCAATACCTCCACATTTGTTCACTTACCTAGCTCTCTTAACTACTCCCACATCCTGTGCTGATTCCTTGCAAACACAGGACCTCTCTTCCCCACACACAATTAATTTCTGTGCTATAAGCACTGTGAGCAATTACACATAATAAAAACACTGAACTCCTTGTGAGCAACACCACTGAAGATCAAGTAGTCTATATAATCAATTTATCTATTGTATATTAAATGTCTTGTGCCTGTGCAGATTTTATGTCGTGAAACATTTACTTCCTATGATGTCACACTTTGGCTGTGACACTTCATTGACTCAGTGATAAAGAAGCAACTATGAATTGAAGAGGTGGGGAACATATGAATCAAAGCGAGGAAAGTAGTTAGATAACTACCAGTGAAAATCTTCTAAGCGAATGAATGGTCAGGAGAACTTAAAAAAGGATTAAGTGAACCATTTGAAAACATATTTTGAAAAAGTTTTCTTCTGATACCTTTGTTTTCAGCAACTGAAAATTCTAACGTCCAAAATAAGGTGGTAATCAAAAAATGAAAAAAAAACATAAACAATAACATGATGGTCTATCCATTGAATTGCTTTTTCATACCTTTGCTAAAGTTTTTATTTCAAGCTGTCAGCCTTTCAAATGCCTGGGCTTGAATAGATATTTTTGCCCCAGAACAGTTAAAGGGAATTATCACTACATCTGTGAATTCTGAGTATGTATAACCTACATGATTTCCCAGCATGTATTGGTGGGTTCCTCTGAGTGGATAGCGCTATCACCTCTGAGTCAAAAGGTTGTGGGTTCAAGTCCCACTCCAGAGAGATGAGCACAAATATCTAGGCTGATATTCCAGTGCAGTACTGAGAGTGCTGCATTGTTGGAAGTGCCATATTTTGGATGAGACATTAGACCAAGGCCCCGTCTGCTCTCTCGGGTGGATGTAAATGATCCCGTGGTATTATATCGACAGGGAAGTTAATCCCGGTGTCCTGGCCAATATTTATCCCTTAATCAACCACTTAATGATCAGATAATTTTTTTTTTTTAACACATTGCTGTTTGTGGGAGTTAGCTGAGCGCAAATTGGCTGCCGCATTTCCTAAATTACAACAGTGACTACACTTCAAAAGTACTTCATTGGTTGTGAAGTGCTTTGGGACGTTTTGAGGTCATGAAAGTCTTTCTTTCATCCTGTGAAGATTTGAGAGTTTTTTTCCAAAAGGTTTCAAAACAAACTGGAAATTCAATTCTCAGATTTATTTCAGGCAAGTTATATTTAAGATATTAACAATAGCTCTCTTTATTATCAATTACTTAGTTTTACTTCACAGTTATAAAACAAAGATGGTTTATCAAGACTGTATTTCTTGGTGGAAAGGCTGAAGACTATTTCAGTTGTTTTTCCAAGTCCTTAAATCTAACCCGAAGATGCATTTGAGTAATTGGATTTCTCCTGATTGGCTGTTTTCCGTGTCCGTCATGGTAAGCCCCTGCCCTCTTCATTTTGGCTCTAAAATTAGGTAAATTGTTTTGCTTCTGAGAAAGACAGCAAATAGGTCGGAGGAGAAGGTTGATGGGGCATATGGCAGGCTGGCTCCTAATGGTCCAAAAGGCTCCAAAGGGAGATCAGTCCCTGTTCTTCGGACGTGACCGAACATGCCCCACCCCCTTCTAGTGCTTTCAATGCTCAAAGACCTACTAGACGAACTCCAGGCCTACTCCTACCCAAAGACCCCAGTAGTAAAGCTTTAGGAGGGGAAATTCGGTACCACCCCATTTTGGTACCATCCGCGAGGCGGGAGTTCCTGTGCCTGGCATGGATGTCCCGCCCCGTGAGCTATATTGGGCTTACTGCCCCTGAGAGGAACTGCAAACTCTCGCGCTGCAGTTCCTCTTGGGGTTGGGACTGGGATGGTAAAGCACGCAAAGTTTCCAGTGCTATGCGGTGTAACACGTAACGCAGGCGGGTAGACAGGACCCTCCCCTTCCATTAAGGAGGGCCAAGCTGTCAACTCTGCGGGCGGGAAACAGGGCCATCGCTGGACCACCTGGGAGCGGGGTGCCATGACAGCAGCCCGGCACACAAGCAGAGTGCTGGGCTGCAAGATCGCAGCACAGACCCAGTGATCTACAAAGAAGAAGGCCGCGACGGTAAGTCGACCATTTTTTCTTACTGTCACACCTCCCCTTTAATTTTCACCCCGCGAGCAGCCTACAGCAAAGCTGTTGCAGGGCACTACCAAATTTTCACTCCGGGGTGAAAACAGGTCGCTGCGCATGGTGATGACGTCGTGACGCAGCGGCCTGGGGCGCTACCAGTCGGAGTGAGACGCTACCGGTTACCACTCCTGCTAAACTCTCGTGGAATTTCACGGGAGTTGGTACCGGCGCGCGCCGGGCGAAAAGTTGTTTGCACCCCAGGCGGTAACTGGAGGCGCAAACAATTCGAATTTTTCCTCCTTAGATCCCTTTCTCAATGATTCCAGATTATGGGACCTGCCCTAGTGATTTTGGATCCCCTTTATGCAGTGCTGCTAGATGCTGGCACCTACTCAAAGTACTGCTAAAGTGTAAGAGCGCATTTAAAAAATAACTTTTTCTTGGGATATGTGTGTCACTGGCAAGGCCAATATTTATTGTCCATTCCGAGTTACCCCTAAAAAGTAATGGTTGGCCAACTATTAAGGCTCGATACAACTGAGTAGCTTGCTGGGCTCGGGGCCAGTTAAGTATTCATTATATATTAAACTAAAAATCGTATCAGTATATTGCGCTTAAGGTTCTCCTTTACTGCTATATAAACAGACATCACAATTCATAAGTGTACAAAGGAGAGAGAGCTAAGAATTATGGGAGTTGAAATATAAATACAGATAAAACAAAACTGAAGAAAAATAACAGAAAAAAGGAAAGCAATGGGGAAAATAAATTCGATTACATGCACAACTCATCAAAGAAAAAACAAATAAACAAAATGGTTGCGCAGGAAGGTTTTTTGCATTCTATTGAAATAGCCTCTTGAGTATAAATGATTTTTCACAAAGTTGCACTGCATCATTGTCACCTACAGGTATTGTAACCTAGCAACATTTCTCCCTAGCAGCCTTTAGTCAGACGCAAGCTTCTGCTGCAGAAAATAACAGGGACATTGCAACCATTTTAATTTAATTTCTCTCACCATACAACTATTCTCTGGTAAAGTAGGGCGAGCTGCCTAATACACAGTTGTTTTTATTATTCATTTTTGAGATATGGACATTGTTGGTAAGGCTGGCATTTATTGCCCATCACTGGATGCCCAAGGTTTTATACAACTGGTAGGCCACTTCAGAGGGTAGTTAAGAGTCAAGCACACTGGTGTAGGACTGAAGTCGCTTGTTGACAAGACCAGGTAAAAATGGCGCGTTTCCTTCCCTAAAGGACACTAGTGAACCAGTTGGGTTTTCACAAGAATTTGATAGCTTCATTGTCACTTTTTACTGGTACCAGCTTGTATTTCCAGATTTGTTTTTTGCAGGAGGTCAGTTTTTATAGTTTGAAGTTGTCTGGAAAGAAAAATAATGCCAAAAACAAGTCAGTCAGTTCCCAACAAGGGACAGTGCATTTTGTTACTAATTTTTCAAGGAGTAAAGAAAGTGGGATTTGCGTTAACTGTTAGTTGAATGTTCATGTTGTCTAGAAGAATAAAGCAGCTTAACGATTTGTTACTAAAGTGTTTCTCAGTCCGCCTACTAAAAGATTGGTGACCCACACGGAACAAAATATCCAGTTCAGATCACATGGGGGTGTTATTGTGGGTTATTGTATTGTATAATTAGATACTGAGTTGCATAGAGACATTCCTGAATGCAAGACACTCCCAATAGCTTATGGGAGTGATTGGCACCGCTGTACCTGAGAGAATATTTACAGCAGACTTCATTCCCCAGAACTCGATACAGCACTGCTTCCTTCCTCATTGGGCTGGAAATACACAGATCAAGAAAGTTCTCTTGTACACATTTCAGGGATTTCTCCCCCTCCTTGCCCTTTGCAGTCTGTTAGGAAATTAACTGAAGTGCACTGTAATCATTACATGAAAAATAAATTGGCTTCATGATTTATAATCGGCCTCATCTCACTCAATTGTACCTCTTGGAAGAAAGGAGACATGCATGTGGTAGCACATGAGAGATTACTGTATATAGCTCGAATAACAAGGAGTTTCATTTTTATGATCCCCACCCCCCCCCCCCCCCCGGTCATACTATTGTATGACTAGATATTGAGCAGCAAACTCCTGATTATAAGGATGTGGGATTGCACTTAGCGAAGTAATGCTAAAGCCGAAAGCAATTGGTAGAACCGGGATTTGGCTACATTATATTCAGTACAATAAACCATCTGAATTTCTCTCTTCCCATTACTCTGGTTACTCCATGTGAGAGCTTACCTGGCAGCATTCCCTGCTGGGCTCATGTGAATCAAGCCATAATTACCTCTTCTCTGGGATGTGTTAACGAATCTCATTGCTTAAACCTGATATGGTATTTGAGAAATACTATCCTGAACAGACACTTCAGCTGGGTCTAATTTCTTATGCATTGAATCTTAATGCTGTATGATATGGATTTAACTTATATTGAGATTAATTTCACGATTACAATATCTTATTAATATCATTTAATATAGTCAAAATCCCAAAATACGATACCAGGTTATATATAATGTTTGCATAATTGCATTTAAAAAAAAATGATTTAAATGTGATATTTTTAACAATGCAAATCCATAAGCCAATGATAGGGAAAAAAGATAATTTTATTTATAGAAGAGTGATGGCTATATGAATGGCACTTAGCTGTTTGTTACAATCAAAAGCTCTGGAATCATATAAGAATCCTATAGAAACAATCAGATACGGAAGGGAGAAAGCAAGGTTTTTCTGAATGGATGAACAAAGTTAGGTCTTCCTCATCTGTAATTATCTTGAGTCTACCAAGACTCTCCTATGTCTCTCAATTTTGTCCTTCTCTATTTCAACACCATTCATGGAATACGTATGCTACCCATTTAACCTTTCCAGGTGCAATACTTTAAATTTTTCAGCATTAAATTTCTTCTGCCATTGTCCACTTACATATTTGTCCAGTTTATTTTGTAATTTTAGAGCTACTTCCTTCAACTCCACTACTCTTCCTAGTTTTGTGTCAACTGCAAGTTTTACTGATTTGTCCAATTTGTGACATCTTTGATAATGACTTCTATGCTTCCCACAATTGTTGGCATGGAGCAGAAGTAGGGAAGCCAAGCAAGAGAAACAATGGAAAATAGAAGAAATAAAGTAACAAATATAAGAAACCATGGGGAATAAATGGGAAAAAAAGGACAAAAGAGGGAAAAAGTGAAGAATTGAATATTACTGTCAAAATATTTTAATGTATTTTTGTTTTATTTTAGCTCTTTGGTGACAGTGAAGCAACACTGAAGAAATCTTTGGAAGGCATCTTTGATGAATGTTCAACAGATAGTAGTGTAAGTATGTATTGACCGTGTGCACTTGTTGCTTGACTAAAGCACAGCTAACATGGGGATCAGCTTAATTGTATTGATACTGTACAGTTTGTATTGTCACATTTTGTGACTGACCGAGACTCAAAAGAAGTGGTTTGCATCAGTACCTTTTTGAAAAAAAAAACACCCGGACATTTTGTTTTCTTCTCAAAGAGCATTCCTTTCTAGTAACAGCAGCTTTAGTGGAGAGGCCATTTATAAGAGAGTCTTCATTTTCTGGTGGTTGTTGTCTATTCTTCCCCTTCCCCTCCCCCCCCCCGAAGTAGCTGCATGCATACACAATTTTCCAGCAGGGTGCAGTAGTTCAGCAGCAGTCATCTCCACATGTGACATTAAATAACACGGTAAGTGATCCATCCTAATCAATTTCGCTTGTTACCTTAGCGGCAACTAGGACTAGCATTTGCTGGGAGAAGCCAAAATGGGGATGTAGTTATACACTGGGACTTGTTCTAGTCTGCCAGTAGAGAAACCAGGTTTACTTGAGCTAATCCCTGGCATTTACATGACTAAATAAGGCCCTTATTCTAGTTGCAGAATAATAGAACTATAATAACTAGATTGTAATTTTTGCTGCTGGATAAAGATGCCAGATTCAGTAGTGGAGTGCTGGAAGCTGGCTGACCTGAAGAAGATCTTGTGGAATTTACCCTAAATGAGTGTCAGTATAAAAGCAGCTCATTATTCTGGAACTGTAACAGCTGTATTATCCTACTTGTGCTCATTTAAGTCATGTCTAATTCAATTCCATTATAGCAACTCGAATCTGCTCTGCCCAATAAATGTAAACCGGCTGATTATTTGAAACCATTATCATTTTAATGGGATTGATATAAGTGGCAAATCCTTTGGTGAAACCTTTGGGAAGTACTGTACTTTATGTTGACTGAAAGGTAGTTATTGCCCAGGAGTTGCTCCGTTTTTTTTGGAGCAACTTGATTTTTCTGGAGTATCTTAAAAATCCCCATTCTGCACATTTAATTTGCGCCAGTGTAAGTGAGTTAGTTAGGATTTTTTTTAGTTTTGTTTTTCTTTTCAAAAGGGGGCGTTATCAACCACCTACGCCAGTTTTGGCCATTTAAGCCAATTTGGACAGCTAATAGTTGCTCCAAACTAACTTAGGCCAGCGTGTGTGGCCACTTATGGCTGCACAGAAAACCCTTGCGGAGAGTTAAGAAATCAGCGCAGGTAGCCAGAGATTGGGGGGGGGGGCGGGGGGGAAGGGAATCACAGAGGACCTTGCAAAGCACTAAACACCTTCACAACAATAATACAGATCTTGTACTGTAACTTTTGCATAATTTACAATCCACTATATAAAGCTTCATAAAATATGCACTTTATAATATCATTTATATCAGAAGACAAAGGTTTCATAAAACCATTTATTAATCAAATATTTTGCTAGCAGGGCTATGAAGGATGGTCACTTGCACAAGGTACCTGAGGGTGCCCATGCAGTTACTCCCCAATAAGGCACCCGTGGGTGCTGATGGAATGTTTCCAACAGGGTATCTATGGGCATCCATGCAGTTGTTCACTAAGAATTGGTGGGATTTTTAAAAAATTGACCTAAGTCATGGTACTGAGACACCAAACCTAAGGAAAGTTTTCTCTGGTCAATCTCACTTCTTAACAGCCAGTTGCATTGTGCCATTGGCAGAGATTTTTTCTAAATCATTTAAAGAAACGCTCCTCCTCACCCGCCCCCCCCTCCCCCCTCCCCCCCGATCAAAGGTCTCCCCGCACCAACCTGTTTCTTGGCAACGGCCGGCCACTTGGCCAGGGATAGAGGCGGTGAACATCGGGTCGTCCCTTCAGCCAGGGATCGGGGCAGCGGGCATCGGGTCCGGCTCACGCCGGACGTGCTGGGAGGGCGAGGAGCTACTGCGCATGCACGCAGCTGCCGGCACTGTTTTCAGCGCAGGGCTGTAGCTCCGAGACCCCCCCCCCACTCCACGAGAAACGCCGCACCAGGACACACAGCAGAGCGGACAGAATCGTTAGTAAGTTTTTTGCCGCTGTTTTGAGTGCACAAAGTCGGCGATTCTCGGGAGAGTGCACCGGAAAAAGGGGTTGGGGAAATTTGGGCCCATGGTGTTAAGAGGAAAAAACTGACTGATCAAGCTTCCTCCACAACCCCCCCACCCAACCAACCAGATGGCTCAGTAGTTTATCCAGTGAGTAGTGGCGCCACACAGATCAAGAAAGTCTAGTTTTAATTCCCAGCCTTAGCTGGTACCATCTGGGTCAGTAATATAACAACAACAAATACAACTTGTATTTATATAGCACCCTTAACGTCGTGAAACATCCCAAGGTGCTTCACATGAGTATTATGAGATTAAAAAATTTGACACTAGCTGCATAAGTAGAAATTAGTGTAGGTCAAAGAGGTATGTTTTAAGGAGTGTCGTGAAGGAGGAAAGAGAGGTAGAGAGGCAGAGAGGTTTAGGCAGGGAGTTCCGGAGCTTGGGGCAACAGAAGGCAAGGCCACCAATGGTTGAGCGATTGTAATCAGGGATGCTCAAGAGGGCAGAATTAGAGGAGTGCAGACATCTTGGGGGAGTTGCGGGGCTGGAAGAGTTTAGAGATAGGGAGGGGCCGAGGCCATGGAGGGATTTGAAAATAAGGATGAGAATTTTGAAATCGAGGTATTGCTTAACCGGAAGTCAATGTAGGTCAGTGAGCACAGGGGTGATGGGTGAGCGGGACTTGGTGAGAGTTAGGACACAGGCTGCCTTTGGATGACCTCAAGTTTATGTAGGGTAGAATGTGGGAGGCCAGCCAGAAGTGCATTGGAATAGTCAAGTCTAGAGGTAACAAAGGCATGGATGTGGGCTTCAGCAGCGGTTGAGCTGAGGGAAGTGCGGAGACGAGTGATATTACGGAGGTGGAAATAGGTGGTCTTAGTTATGCTACATATCTGTGGTCAAAAGCTCATTTCTGGGTCAAATATGACATCAAGGTTGCAAACAGTCTGGTTCAGCCTCAGACAGAAGTTGGGGAGAGGGATTGAGTCAGTGGCTAGGGAATAGAGTTTGTGGCAGGGACCGAAAATAATGGCTTCGATCTTCCCAATATTCAATTGGAGAAAATTTCTGCTTCGCCAGAACTGGTTGTTGGACAAGCAGTTTGACAGTTTAGAGACTGTGGAGGGGTCGAGAGAAGTGGTCGTGAAATAGAACTGGGTGTCATCAGCGTACATGTGGAAACTGACGCCGTGTTTTCAGATGATGTCGCCAAGGGGCAGCATATAGATGGGAACTAGGAGAGGGCCAAGGATAGATCCTTGGGGGGACACCAGAGATAACGATACAGGGGTGGGAAGAGAAGCTGTTGCAGGTGATGATAATGTCTGTTCTCTCAGATGCAGTCCATGACCTCCTCATCACAGAGCACACAATGGGGGCTACAACATTTTGTAGTCTGATTGGTAAAGCTGTGTATCCCCAACCCGTAACATGGTTTCCAGGGGTTCTGCAGCTCTGGTGACTTGGGCTGGTTTGAACTCATGGGTCCCTCTGTTTGCATTGGAGCTACTCCAGAGTTTTCTCTAATGGTGAAATGAAAAGCAGTTGAGGAGCTGAAGAAATTGACTTTGTTTTCTTGTTCAGTAGAGAACTGAAATAAAAATACCAAAATTAAAAATATTTTAAAGCGAACAAATTCTAATAAGCTATCTTGAATTAGTAAAACTGCAGAACAAGATTGTCTGCTCAAGTCTCTTGTCGTCTTTCCGCACCTAACTCTATCAGCATAACCCTCTATTCCCTTCTCCCTCATATGCTTCTCTGGCTTCCTCTTAAATATATCTATACTATTTGCCTCAACTATTGTCTCTGGTAGCGAGTTTGGCATTCTCACCACTCTCTGGGTAAAGAAGTTTCTTCTGAATTCCCAATTTGATTTATTGTTGACTGTCTTATATTGATGGCCTCTAGTTATGCTCTTCTGCACAAATGGAAACATTCTCTATCTATTTACTCTATCAAAACCTTTCATAATTTTAAAGACCTCTGTTAGATCACCCCTTAGCCTTTTTTCAAGTAAAAAGAGACCCCGCCTATTCATCCTTTCCTGGTATGTATGCCCCCTCATTTCTGGTATCATCCTTGTAAATCTCTGCACCCTTGCTAGTGCTTCTATATCCTTTTTATAATATGGCGACCAGAATTGTACGCAGTACTCCAAGTGTAGTCTAACCAAGGTTTGATACAAATTTGGCATAACTTCACTACTTTTTAATTCTATCCCTCTAGAAATAAACCCAAGTGCCTGGTTTGCTTTTTTTATGGCCTTGTTAACCTACTTTGTGTCGCTACTTTGTGATTTGTGTATATGTACTCCGAGATCCTTTTGCACCTCTACCCCACCTAGACTCTCGCCCTCCAAGTAATAACTTACTGAGCAGTTTCAGTGTAGAACTATGTGAAAGAGTCACAGGATGATTTTTAAAATATATACAGAGTATATGTTATATAAACTTAGGACAAGAAATTTTAGCCCAGGGTCTCCAGCAACGAACATGAATGGATAGCAATGTATTAGAATTAGAAAGTGTATTATCTAACTACCATTTCTGCAATTCTGAATTTTCTTTGATTTAATCAGCAGCTGTCACTTTTGGTCATTTGGTTTATGTTTTTGTGGTGCAACAATCTAGCAAGTCCTTCAAAATGTATTGTTAGGAGATAAACCATCAATGCATCCCACCCGGATCCACTTTCTCCACCTTGGGCGGTTTTTGGCCAGGGTCTCCCATGCGTCAGTGGTGATGTCGCACTTTACCAGGGAGGCTTTGAGGATCCTTGTAACGTTTCCGCTGCCCACCTTTGGCTCATTTACCATGAAGGAGTTCCGCATAAAGCATTTGCTTAGCGAGTCTCGTATCTGGCATGCGAACTATGTGGCCTGCCCAGCGAAGCTGATCGAATGTGGTCAGTGCTTCAATACTGGGGATGTTAGCCTGGACGAGGACACTGATGTTGGTGCGCCTATCCTCCCAAGGGATTTACAGGATCTTGCGGGCAACATCGTTGGTGATCTATCTCCAGCGACTTGAGGTGCCTTCTATACATCATCCATGCCTCAGATCCATACAGGAGGGCGGGTATTACTACAGCCCTGTAGACCTTCGAGTCTTAACGCAAAGACCGTGAAGTAGTCAAGCGCAGGCAGTGGAAGGAGCGCGCGGCAAACTAGCCCCACCCACCCCTTCCCTCGACGAATGTCTGTCCCACCTGTAACAGGTTCTGTGGCTCTCGTATTGGACTGTATAGCCACCAAAGAACTCACTTTGGGAGTGGAAGCAAGTCTTCCCCAATTCCGAGGGACTGCCTATGATGGTGATGATGGATGGCTGAAATATACTGTTACCACATGGCTTATGACCAGGAAGGAATAGGAGAACTTCAGTTCAACATTCTTACAATTTATTAAGATTTAGCTACTTAAATGCTAATGAGGGAGTAGTAGTGTAATATGTTGAATGAATAATCACTTTGAGGCACAGCAGTTCTACGTTAGTTGCATGTATTAATTAGAACTGAATTCTTGTTAGCAAACTGTAGATGCCACCTAGTGGTTGAAAAGGTAAACAGCTTTCAGTAACTGGTACATTAGCAGGTCAGAAAAAGAGATTACGTACCCCACAAGAGTTGTCACCTTTCTTCAGAGAAGGCTTCCTCCACATACTGCTCAAGCAAGCTGGCATCAGTTCATGATCCTGGGGGACAAACATCGCATAAAGGATAACTTCCTGTTTGAGGTTTATGCTGGCACGGTACTGTGACATCAGAAGAGAACCCAATTTGGCCTGTTTCTGCTCCCAGACCAAGTCATTTTGCAGAGTACTTGTATGGTCAATTATTCTTTAATATGAATATGATATTATTCTTTATATCAGTCTGCATTAAATTTCATCTGTCATTTTTCTGCCCAATTACATTAGCCTTGCAGCACTTTCATTTACCCTTTTACATTCCTCACAGTGGCAGGAGATCATGATCCTAAAGTCTGACTACCTCAGTCAATAAGCTTATCTCACAAAAACAATTAAGGATGGCCAGAAATGCGGAGATGATACATTACTTCTGATGGCATACCTGTGGTGCTACTGAGCAAAATCATATTCATCAAGATGTCCACTGGTATTAAAAAGATGGATGTTACAAATTCGGATCTGCTGTAGATAGTTTCTCGAATTAGTTGGCATCAGATCTCATGCCCCGTGCATGGTAGAATTGACTCATACCACCCAATATTTACTTACATGATAAAGTAATGTGGGGATGTAGCTATATGTTCCCCATTACATATGAACTGGATATTACGCTTTTGAACATGCTCTCCTGTGTGCTTCTCCAATATTTTGGAAGGCGTACCAAATTAATACTAGGTGAGGTCAAGCTTGAAATTAAGTGTTAAGCTGCTTTATTTCATAGTTAGATTAATGCAAAGAGTAACAATTAATTCACTTAGTTGAATTGGTATAACTTATCTTCATGTAATCATCCAAAATAAAGAACATGCCATGCTTCCACACATTGGTGATCATCCTACATGACTTAAACAAGAAGCCTTCTAACTTTCCTCCAGCATTTCTAACCTCTTTGCCTTAGCATAGGCCATCAGTGCATTCCTTTAACAAACCTAACTGCCCTTCTAGTCTTCCTGTCTCAAAAAGCTCTCTTTCTGTATTCCTGTGTGCCCCTCAACTGTCTTCCAGGCAGAAATCAAAAGGCTTACTAACACAATGGGTGTGAGGTGTTTTTCAATTATCCACACAAGTTAGTGAATTGTTTAGTTTATTCCTTTCAGCATAATAGCTATCTTTTGTCGAGGTACCATTTTAAAGAAAACTTAGGAGTATACACATTGCTTTTAAAAACCCAACATTAAAAGTATCTCTTTTTCCAAATCCTTTCAGTGGCAAAATAGTAAAAAAAAAGAAATCCTGAAACCTAATGAATTTTGCTGTTTTTATTTTGAAGTAATAGATGAATTGAAGTTCCTGACATTTGGTGCTGACTGTGCTCAAGATATTTCTATAGCATATCATTGGAGCATCTTTAGAGGTGGCTGTTTGAATTCTGATGCACAGTATCAGTTTAGAAAACAAGAATGAACTTGCTTTTAGATAACATCTTTCATGTCCTCAGGATATCCCAAAGTGCTTCACAGTCAATTAAATACTTTTAAAATGTACTCACTGTTATGTCGGCAAATGCAGCTGCCAAGTTGTGCATGGCAAGGTCCTACTGTGCAAACTTGCCCATTCTTTGAATGGTGCTTTAACTTATACTTCCACCTGAACAGGCAGGTGGGGCTTCAGTTTAATATCTCTTCTGAAAGATGGCAGCTATGACAATGTAGCACTCCCTCAGTACTGCACTGAAGTGTCAGCCTAGAGTATGTACTTCAGCCCTGGAGTGAGTCTTGAATGCTCAAACCTCTGAATCTAAGGCAGGAATACTACCCACCAAGGCAAGCTGACACTTGCTATCTACCATTCGCACGCACAACAACAAGATACAATTAGGTAAAAGTGCTTGAGGGGAAATCAAACCCCTCTAATACCATCTGTAATTCTGGCAGCAGGGTGGAGCTCATTGGAACCAGGGAATTCCTATAAATATCTATAAATACTGAGTAAGCATAGCATTGAGATAGTAAAGTAGGTCTTGCTGCATGCAAACTAAAAATAACATCGATCTTTCTCAATAGTGCATTAACCATGGATGCATTTTAGACATTTATTATGTTGAGAAAAAGACTATAAGCATTTAACACAGCACTTAAAGCTATTACTGCACATCTTGATTAAAGATCCAACAGTGTGAAGAAAAATTACAAACTTAAAAACACACTACATGACTATACTAAACTTAAAAACTACATTTTTGAAATAAAATTTACTTTTTTCCTTTTGAGCTGCAAACATATGGAATGTTTCTCCTGATGTTGGCAAAATAAATGAACCTATGACTCCTGGACGGACCTTGCCTTGTATCAAACATAACAGAGGAAAGAGGACACGTGGGGGAATTCTCTGATATGTCAATGTCACCACATCACAAATCTCTTAAAGGAGAAATTGCCTCTCATGAAAATGTTTTTGTTCCCAGGAAGGTGATTTGGTCACTGCAGCATTGATGATGCACACTGGACTACTTTAGGCATGCTAAAGAAGAGAATTAATTAATTTTGTAGTGCTACCAATACAGTTTTAATGACTTATTTTGGCCACTACCTTTATTTCAAACTGTTATACAAAATTCCGAATAACTATCATTTTTTCAATTTGAACGCACAATTTTTTTCCATTGTTCTCCCCATGCCTTGGTGTTCCAAAGACATACACCAATTATGACCAAGTTAATGGATGATGTGCTGTTAACCTATGCCACACTAAGCTCACTGTTAAGAAATGTCAGAAGATCCATAATTGAGTTTGTTTTGATTGTTTTTTCCTTCCCTCTGAATAAGCAACTGGCCTTCACTCAGTGCTTCCTCACAGTGCCATGTTTGATACCTGGGGGCTAGTGGTGTGGGAGATTGTGGGAACGGACTTGCATTCCACCACTCTGATGTTTGAATTGTGCTGCTTGATTCACATTAGATGCCTTTTAATATTTTATGTTAATTTCTGTTCAATTCATTTTTGAAAATTTTAGATAAAGCAATGATTGTTACTGATATTTAAGTAACTGGCTTCGTGGAGTTGATGGTCTTGATCATGTGAGGAAGTTGAATTATCACAGATTAGAAGAAATGGTCATTGAAGCACCCTGAGCTTTTGATACTACAATTTTTAATTCAGCAGCCTATAATTGTTGGCTTCAGCAACTCCACCTAGCCAGTTTCCCCATAATGCTGTCAGCACTTTCCGCTGGAATAAGAACATTTTAAACATCAACAGAAGTAGAAAAAAGGTTGAAGTTAGTCTATTCTTTGTAACTGTGATTTTTTAAATAGTGCTGATGTTGGGTTTTGCTATTGAATATCGTGACATTTACTTTGAAATAGTTACACCTTATATCCATGTATTGTATTGCATAAAGAAATTGCCGTAGTGTATTTCTGTAATCATATGCAAGAAGCCTTTTTATATTGACTGAACTGTTGCAAAGAAAAAATTTGAGTGTAGGTTATTACTGCCCTTTCCTTCAGAGAGAAAAGAGCCTGGCCACGAGTATTCAGCAACAAAAACCTGAGAGTGACAATTGGGTTACTGATTTCCTCGCGCCTTCATGGGTCTGTTTACCAGATGATCAACCCATTTTGGTTGTAGTACATCCAGGGAACTCAGCACAGGAAATTCTTGAAGTGGCCTGTAAGGTATGTCCAAGATTAATTCTCCTTATACTTTCAACAAGTAATTGTTAGTGGAGTTGAATACAGACAAAGCTGCTTTGAAATGTACTTGTTGGCTAAACAAGGGATCCCACAGAACATTAAAATGTTGATTCCAGGATGAACTTTTACTGCAATTGATGGCAAATGCTAAAAGCTTGATGATTAAATATTTTTTGCTCAACAAATCCTTTATTTAATTCAGTTGTTTAATTTTGTTTTTCCTCTTCTGTTGTTGACATTACTACTCTTTTCAATGCTTTTAAATCTTCTTTTGCATTCTTACTTTTAAGAATTTTTTTTTGTCTTCATCTGGTACATTTGCTGTTTGATTGCATCTGGGTATAATTTTGACTTGTATTATTATTACGAAGTGGTTCAAAACATAGAGAACCTAAATGATCTTAGCATGTTCAATATGGAAATATGAATATTATCAGTATTAATAGGAACATTTATCTGTATTTGTATTGAACGTATTAAATGTTAAATTAAATTAAGTATATCAACCCCCCCCCCTCCTTTTTTTAAAACAAAAGTGTACAAAAAACTTTAGAAATTATGGGCCCAAGTTTCCACATGATTTGTGCCTGATTTTTAGGAGCAACTGGTGGAGAACGGACTATCTTAGAAATCGCAATTCTCCACATTTTTTTTTCTGCAGTTCTAGTCAGGTAGAACAGTTCTACTTTGGAGCAGAATTTTTTCTTCAAAAGGGGGCGTGTCCGGGCACTGATGCCTGATTTCAAAGTTTCCACAGTGCAAACGTACTCCAAACTAAGTTAGAATGGAGCAAGTGAAGATTTTTGTAGAACTGAAAAAACCTGTTCTACACATTAAAAAATTAGGCGCAGGTTACTAATTAGGCGTCCAGGTTGGGGGGGGGGGGGGGAAGTCGTTAAATTCTACAATAAATCCTTATTTATACTTATACAAATATTATACTAATAAATCCAACCTGAATAAACATTTATAAGCAAAGAAAAGATTAAATAAACCATCTTCCTACCTGTGTGAAAGTGCTTCAGCCAGCCTCACAAGTTCGTTCGTTCCCGACGGCAGGGGGGGAGGGAGGGAGTGCGGGCCCGACCGACCGAACGCGGGGGGGAGGAAGCCGTTCCAGACGGCGGGCGGGAAGGAGACAGTGAGAAGGCTGCAGGAAGCCTCAGTGCTGATGTGCTGATGGCAATGTGCTTTTATTAAAAAATTTTCAAAAATTAAACAGCTACAAAGAACTACAAAAATGGCCGAGTGCCAATGTTTCCTTCACACTGCGCGTGTGCGAACGCTCCAACGCGCACACGCAGGGTTGCCGTCAGGAAAAAAAACTCATTTAAATAGTACACGCCCCCTCCCACGTACAAAATCGGCGCGTGTGTAGGCTCCGCCCCCCCCCTGGGCGCCGCACCAAACAGACAAGGAGCTGCAGGGCTCTCCAGAATCGCTAGTTTTTTCTCCGGCACCGTTTTAGGCGCGAAAAACGGGCGCCCAGCTCGGAGGGGCGCCCGTTTTTTATCGTGTGGAAACTTGGGCCCAAAGTCTGGAGGTAACTAGCATTGCCGTTCAATATTTCTTCACGAGTAGGGATGACGCAGAAGATACAGTCAGAAAGCGTATTATAATTTCTTATGGGTTTTCTTTCCCACAGTATTTCATGTTTCTGCTACTTTTTCTTGAAATTTTTTTCTGCAAATTAAAAAAATTCAAAATTAATTAAAAACTTGCCATCAGGGAGGCATTTCCAGTTATCTAGAATGAAGTATCTAAGGAAAAGTAAACTATTCTAATTCCATTAATTACCTCCACTTTTAAGCCAATTATTACATTTATTACTGCATAGTCAATGGAAAATTTAAAGCACTTTTATTCATTTAATTTAAACAAATTACATTTTTATTTATACACATTTACTAACCTCAGTAATTAGTGGTCTTTTCTGTAACTTCAGCGTACAGAGCAATCCTTTGTAAAATAGAGAGACACCAGTGTACATTTATTTTGCTGGGATTAACCAAATATTTTCCCTTCACTGTTGCAGGGGGACTGATCCACAGGTGTTATTAGCCTTCTGTACCTTACCCAAGTCACTGTTGTTCATGCATAATCTAGACAGGGCGTGTCACCATGTGTTTTGGCCATGAGGCATTTAAAAAAAAATTATCTGTTCACGTGATGTGGGTAAGGCTGCCCATCTTTAATTGCCCTGAGTAGAAGGTGGTGAGCTTTCTCGAACAGCTGTGGCCCTTGTGGTGTTTGTGCTTTCATGATGGTGGAATGTAGGGAATTCCAGAATTTTGACTCAGCGACACTGAAAGAACAGCAATAGCTGTCCAAATCAGGTGTGTGACTTGGAGGGAAACTTGGAGTTGATGGTGTTCCCATGATATTGCTGTTTTTGTCCATCTTGGGAGTTAAGGTCACTGAGCTTGGAAGTTCTATTGAAGTAAGCTTGGTGAGTTACTGCGGTGCATCTTGTAGATCAGAAATACAGCAGCCATAGTGAGGTGGTGGTGGATATTGAGTCCAGTGGTGCTGATCAAACAAACTGCTTTGTCCTGAATGATGTTGAACTTGTGTTGTTGGTGCTACGAGTTCAGGCGAGTGATAAATCCTTCAACACTATTGTGGCTGAGATCAACTAAACTGGCACAGACCAGGGATCAAACCTGGGATCTTTATGACCCAGTGCCACAGTGTGCAATGAATCAAAAAATCTTTTAAAACACAAATTAATTTCTCAAAGTATACAAAAATTAGAAAAAGAAATGTTTCTGCAATGCTTTTTGCTGTGCTGTCTTATTTGCGTATTAATTAAACGGACACCTTTTTTAGTTCGTATAAATAGATACATGATGGATATATTTTGGGGACTAAGTAAATTAATTGAGTAATTCAATATTTGTGCAACTCGATTAATATTCTGGTTGTGTGCACCCAACCCCTTGATGTCAGTTAGTGATAACATAAAAACTTATTGCACAATAAAAATAGTGTATTCTTTTCTAAGCTGGTTAAATGAATCATTCCTATAATGAAAATAAAAATGTTAGGATACATCTAAACAACCCTTCACAGAATATTTGGTTAATCTTTTTAATCTAATAAGACTGACAAAAATAGTAAAATAATACAACTTGATAAATTTTATCCATAGGTTTTATGTTCATCTATTGCTGAAGTTATTGAAACAAGCAAAAGGAACAGCATAAAGCATATATTTGATAAATTTCCAGAGCTAGCTGCAGAATCAAACTGGAAGTGAGATGTTTGTTTCAAAGTGAGGCACATTGGGAGGAAGAGAAGCACAGACACACAACAAGGGAGAGAAAATGGCATAGATATACAGAGGAACTTTAAGCAACAGTGATAGATGAGTAGTACAGATTCACTCAAAATACTCAGAATGAGAGAAGAGAACCATAACTGACGAGGACGGTTATGTACAGCCATAGTTGAATTTGTTCCAGAAGGATGTACTTGCACAAAATGAAAATTAAATTATTTTGCTTCAAATTATCAAGATTGTGCTGTAATAAAATAAGGTATGCCCACCCCTGCAATTGATCTTATCCATAATAATTAATCCTCCTACTTTTCTCCTAATTTATCCTCTTATTTTATATTTGTCACTATATTTTGTTCCTTAACATGTCTCTCATTTTGCTGGTAGACTTTTGAAATAGACCTGTGATATATGAAAATATAAGTGCAAAAATTTGCTAGATTTTGAGACTTTGATCGAATTATAATTAATGAGAGAGTTTTTGTGATGAAATCCAAAGGTAAAGATGCAATGTTATTGTCTCTGTGTGGTGCAATTTTAAAGAAAGTAAAATCATTACAAGCACCTCTCTTTATAATGCACTCTTTTCAAGAGCTGTATTGCAACACTTACAGTGGAGGTGGAGTTACCAAGAGGTAGTTTGTTCATCAGAGTGCCATAAACAAGTATTGTGTTATCAATCAATGAGAATTTTTAGTGCTATTTTTGCAGTTTTTCTAAATATCACCAGACGACAACACTGTCTTCTGAGTCAAAATAATATAGGTTAAGTTTAAGTATGCCCTGACATGGTCTAAATCACCAGCAGCCACACATCTATTTGTGTATGCATATTTTGCTATTTATGACCATGTTCATTAAATATACAAATGTGAATGGAGTTTGTTATGAATTGTCGTCTTCTGCAATATAACTTCTTGTTACCTGTGTTTTCTCTCCTGTCTCCTGCATCAGCTCATGCACATTTACCTTTTTGTTTGATCTGCATCTTCTCACTTCAAATCACAATGTGAGTTAAGAACCTGAAGAGTTCTGGTACAGTAGTATGATTCAGATTTCAAATAATCAATCATTTCATTACAGGCTTTTAAGAGCCAGGCAATCTTATTTTAAAGTTAATCTTATTTTATGTCATGTCGGGGGGAAAAAACACCAAGCTATGACGATGGATTCCAAATTTTTGTTATTTAGATGGACAATAGATGTCACAGAAATACTTGCATAAGTATAAGAGTCTTTTCACTTATTTATTTAACTTTTACACATTCTTGATGTGCAAATTTTAAAAGCCTGCAATGAAATTTAGGATGCTGAATAGTTAGTTCCAGTAGATGCACTAAAATATTTTTGCCAAATGTTTTTCATAATTTTAAGTTGTGCTTCATTGTTTAACCCTTTAATCATTTATGGCATATCCTTAGTAGGCCACTTGGAAATTAAACTCCTCTTCTTTAAAGTTTTCTGCGTGAATTGTAATTTAATATTGCAGTTAATTACACTGTGTAAAGATATGCTTCAGTTTTTCTAACATTGTGCTGACTTACTTTTTTGATCAACAGTATTGTTATTTACATTAAAAATGTGTTCTCCTGCCACCTAAGGCAGGGAGAAGGTCTCAATATACAACTTAAAAAAAAAATACAATGAAGCCTTCTGAATAACCTGCTTGTTTTCTTTTGAAGGAAAAAGATTCTTAAAAGCAGCATATTCTTATAACTAGGTTTCAAAATCTTAAGATATAGTTTGGGGAAAGTTCCATCACATAAAAAGTCTAATGTAACTATCTGCTCAGAGTACTGTAGTAATATAAGGCAAATTGGTGCTGATAGGATTGCTGGACTTGGTAACCAGCACTGCCATTTCACTGTCATTTTGGAATGCCTTCTGAGCTCTGTAAAATGAGTACTGGAATAAAGGAATGGTTATCAATATCCAGCTATATAGGATGGGTGTTGGAACATTTAAAAAAAAACAATTTATTTTCAGTAATATTTCATTCTCCATCCTATTGTGTGCCAAATTCATAGGATGAGTTTTCGCACGCTTTTATGAGTCTTTTGATGAAGTATTTGTTTAATGGGAAAGCAATTGTGACAATTCTTACACAAGTGCGATACAAGTGATGCTCAAAGTTCACTTCACTGTATTAAATGTTTATGCTATTGCACATTCTTTTTGGCCTCGCTGTGTTTTGTTGCCTATTTTGAGGCAGATTCAGTCGAGCCTTTATTCGGGAAAACAAATTAGCTGGTTGGGTGGCTGGAGCAAACAGCAGTATCCCTGTGCTTGAACAGAACCAAAACAGTTTTTTCCTTGTGGAGGGGAAAACAGAGAGACAGACTATTATCTGAATGGTGACAGATTAGGTAAAGGGGAGGTGCAACGAGACCTGGGTGTCATGGTACATCAGTCATTGAAGGTTGTCATGCAGGTACAGCAGGCGGTTAAGAAAGCAAATGGCATGTTGGCCTTCATAGCGAGGGGATTTGAATACAGGGGCAGGGAGGTGTTACTACAGTTGTACAGGGCCTTGGTGAGGCCACACCTGGAGTATTGTGTACAGTTTTGGTCTCCTAACTTGAGGAAGGATGTTCTTGCTATTGAGGGAGTGCAGCGAAGGTTCACTAGACTGATTCCCGGGATGGCGGTACTGACATATCAAGAAAGACTGGATCAACTGGGCTTGTATTCACTGGAGTTCAGAAGAATGAGAGGGGATTTCATAGAAACGTTTAAAATTCTGACGGGTTTAGACAGGTTAGATGCAGGAAGAATGTTTCCAATGTTGGGGAAGTCCAGAACCAGGGGTCACAGTCTCAGGATAAGGGATAAGCCATTTAGGACCGAGATGAGGAAAAATTTCTTCATCCAGAGAGTGGTGAACCTGTGGAATTCTCTACCACAGAAAGTTGTTGAGGCCAATTCACTAAATATATTCAAAAAGGAGTTAGATGTAGTCCTTACTACTAGGGGGATCAAGGGGTATGGCGAGAAAGCAGGAATGGGGTACTGAAGTTGTATGTTCAGCCATGAACTCATTGAATGGCGGTGCAGGCTCAAAGGGCCGAATGGCCTACTCCTGCACCTATTTTCTATGTTTCTAACACTATTTTGTTAATATTTGTATGTACATTTGGATATTTTGTTCAAACAAAGGAACTGGGTTCTTTACTATCACACATTACCAGCTAAATGCCTCTCTGCGTCAGATTCCGGTTACATTTTATCAACACCTTCAGGGGAGAAATTTGGCAAAAAATAATAAATAACTCTAATTTCTGAATCACAGTTGATCTGCTTGATGACAATGGAAGCTAAATATTACTCCCAAATCATAGGGCTCAATTTTCCCGTGTCATTTGTTCCGTTTTTTTGGCGCGCGCCTTTTTTTTGGTGTATTTATTTTTTTTTTTCAAACTTCCCCCCTGCAATCTGCGCCAGCATAACCGACTGAGTTATGATTTTTCTAGGCCAGTTTTTTTTTTGATGACCCCCATGTCTGCTCCGGTTTTTATAATTTTTCACAGTTTGGCCAAAATTTTTTCCTCCTAGGTTGGCATATCTGGCCACTCCCGAAAAACTTTCTGGGCATTTAAAAAAACCAGCGCACATTGACAAATTGGTGCTGAAAGATGCCATTGCTTTTAAGAACATAAGAACATAAGAAATAGGAACAGGAGTAGGCCATACGGCCCCTCAAGCCTGCTCCACCATTCAATAAGATCATGGCTGATCTGATCATGGACTCAGCTCCATTTCCCTGTCTGCTCCCCATAACCCTTTACTCTCTTATTGCTGAAAAATCTGTCTATCTCTGCCTTAAATATATTCAATGACCCAGCCTCCACAGCTCTCTGGGGCAGAGAATTCCATAGATTTACAACCCTCAGAGAAGAAATTTCTCCTCATCTCTGTTTTAAATGGGTGGCCCCTTATTCTAAGACTGTCCCCTAGTTTTAGTTTCCCCTATGAGTGGAAATATTCTCTCTGCATCCACCTTGTTGAGCCCCCTCATCATCTTGTATGTTTTAATAAGATCACCTCTGAACGCCAATGTGTATAGGCCCAACCTACCTTCATAAGTCAACCCCCTCATCTCTGGAATCAACCTTGTGAACCTTCTCTGAACAGCATCCAATGCAAGTATATCCTTCCTTAAATACGGAGACCAAAACTGTACTCAGTACTCTAGGTGTGGCCTCACCAATACCTTGTACAGTTGTAGCAGGACTTCTCTGCTTTTATACTCTATCCCCCTTGCAATAAAGGCCAACATTCCATTTGCCTTCCTGATTCCTTGCTGTACCTGCATACTAACTTTTTGTGTTTCATGCACAAGGACTCCCAGGTCTCTCTGTACTGCAGCACTTTGCAATTTTTCTCCATTTAAATTTTAATTTGCTTTTCTATTATTTCTGCCAAAGTGGATAACCTCACATTTTCCCACATTATATTCCATCTGCCAAATTTTTGTCCACTTACTTCGCCTATTTATATCCCTTTGCAGATTTTTTGTGTCCTCCTCACAATTTGCTTTCCCACCTATCTTTGTATCATCAGCAAACTTGGCAACATTACACATTAATCGAAGATTTTGGAGGGAGTCAAGAACACTGTAAAAATCAATAATAAAGTTCAACTTTTTTTAATCTGTCAACATAGTAAATGTGAGTTTGTTGGATTTCAGAAGTTTTCTCTTTTTTTTACTCAACTCACACGCCACCACCGAACATCTTGAAGCAGGGCTGGAGGGTCGTAGCTTTGGCCGGCAGAATCGGCCCCGCGCCCGGACACTGGCTCGGAAGGAAAACAAGCCCCGGGGGGGGGCGGGGGCGGGGGAAGGGAGGGAGGAACATCAGAGCCCGTAGTGTGCTGGGCAGGAGGCCTTAACCCACCTCGGGTATATCGAGACAGGCGTTCGTACCTCCACCTGAGTGATGCAGACTGTCAGAAAGCTGCGTTTCCGCAAAGAAGTTGTAAGTGAGATCTGTGAGTTGGTCAAAACAGACCTGCAACCTAGAAACATCAGGAGGACTGCTTTGTCAGTTGAAGTGAAAGTTACAGCTGTACTTTCTATGTCTCTGGCTCGTTTCAAGCTACAACTGGGGATGTGTGAGCCATCTCCCAACATGCAACACATGTCTGCATTCGCCAAGTGACAGCTGCATTGTATGTACAGGAACAGAAAAGGTTTCCACTCCATTAATGTACAGCTCGTGTGTGATGACATGCATCGTATCATGTCAGTCGATGCAAGATATCCTGGGAGCACCTATGATGCGTTCATACTACGCGAGAGTGCTATATCTGCCATGTTTCAGCAGCAGCTAGAAGGGCAGAGCTGGCTGCTGGGAGACAAAGGGTACGTTCTCGCCACCTGGCTCATGACGCCCCTACGTGTAACCCGGATGGAAGCTGACCGTGAAGGCAACATGTCGCACATTGTGACGCACGGTATCATAGAGAGGACCATTGGCATCTTGAAACAGTGTTTCCGATGCCTGGACCATTCCGGAGGCTACTTGCTGTACTCCCCTGACTGTTGTATGCTGCATGCTGCATAACTTAGCCATCATGAGGCAGCAGCACCTGGTAATGCAAGACCCACCTGCGGTGAGCGTGGCTGATGATAATGATGCGGAAGATGTAGATGATGAGCACGAGGACGAGGCCGAGGAAACCATGCAAGTGCTGGAGTATAACGGCGGAGGAGGGCGGACCATCGTGCCCCTTTAACGATTGCTCGAGCCTTGCACCAGCAGCTCATCCATCAACGCTTTACTGCTGCCTGAGAGCTCAGCGACGACAATTCCACATGGACCATGTTTACTGTTTGGAGCTGTTCCGTAATGTTGTGTTGTGTTAATGGAACAAATGATGGAAATTATTCTTGTTTACTTAAAAAGTTGTGTTAAGAATGGAACAAATAGTGGAAATAATTCAGTTTTAATATAAGATATATTTTATCCAAAAGGTTAACAAACCATTCTTTTGCACTTAACTTCAATAAAATTATTCTTGTATCAAACTACTTTAAGATCAGTTTAAAAACTTTAATATCATTTACAAACTTTTAAACTTGTAAATTTACATAACTTACAAAAAACTTTTAATTTGAGAACATTTACAACAGTAACAACAATATCATCATCATCGTAGGCGGTCCCTTGAACGAGGAAGACTGCTTCCACGTGAGTTCACAGATGTTTCAATGAAGGACCCGATGTTCCAGTCCTGAACTCTAATTGAGGGGGTGGAAGATGCCTGTGCGTAATTTTTTAACATGTGGTGACCGTTGCACATCAACCACCACACGAGCCTGACAGAGCTAGGCGTTTATCCAGATGCAAGAGTTAACCAAGACGACTGGAGACCAGCTCTGCTGCACAGACCTAGTGCGCGCACACATCGTAGTGTGGGCATGCCCGTGCTGCCCCTAGGCCCTCGGCTCTTCTGGGCCCAGTACCCTAATTCGCCGCACCTTCGCCACGATCTCTCGCCGCTTCTCCATTGCAAGTATTTGCCGCACCTCCGCCATGATCTCCCACCAAATCTCAACCACGATTCCTCATCACTCCTCCACCCGGATCACTCGTCGCAAGTCTGCCACAACCTTCCCGCTCCTCTGCTTTACCAGGGCCCCGCTGATGCTCCTGCCCACGCTCTAAATGGTGACCTGGGTGCTGATGTCACCTCGAAGCCAATAATACAACAATAATAATAAAAACAGCAGCAAAGAAAGGCTGCACCCATCTCTCCTTCACCTTATTCTAAGACCGCCCGCTGCGCTTGGTCTTGGACACTCCACCAACCACCGCTGCCCGCAGGTGGTGGCGCAGTGTTTCTGGGCTTGGTACCAAGCTTATTCTTTCTAAGATCTCAGGTAGTCTGCCCCTGTTGAAGGGCGGGGGGTCGGGGGAGCTGTTGGCAGTAGGTGGCAAGTTGGAGGGCCCGGCTTTGGGCTCTTCAGAGGCTGGTGTGGTGATTGGAGTGGGAGTGTTAGTTGATTCCGTCAGTGGGCGCGGGGTCTGGGCATGTTCCCTTATTGCAGCAGCTAACTGCAACATGCCATCCCTCATGTGCCCTGATAGTGTCTCAATGACCTGCAACACTCCCTCCATCATGTTCAGCAAAACTGTCTCAACGACCTGCAATATTCCCTCCATCATGGTCAGTGACTGTGTTTGCACTATCTCTGACATTCCCTCCCTGATTGTCACTGATAGCCCATCAGCTACCTCTGACATTCCTTCCCTCATGGTCACTATTCCCTCACTGATGGTCCCGGACATTGTTCCCATTTCTCGTGTCATTGCCGTTACTTCTCCCGACAGTCCCGCTACCTCATCGCTCATCCCACTGATGGCGTCCAGGAGTGATTGGGTAAGGTCAGTGCTATCCGCTCTCAATGACATCATCTAAACCGTATCTGTTAGATCCTGCACCACAGGAGAATGTGGTCGAGCTATTCTTCCCCATCTCCCCAGAGGTGTAGCTCACACCACACCACTGGGACCCACAGCGTGGGACGGTGGGGCGCTGGGTGTGCCTCGCTGCACTCTACCACTGGGACCGCAACCTCGGAAGGTGGGAAACCATGGAATGTCCCACCAGCACTCAAACAACTAGTTACGGAAGGGGCGGTCACCCCAATGAGTGGCACCTCCTCCAAAGTCAGTAAAACATTGGGGGCTTCATCCATCCCCTCCCCTCCCCCTCCCCCTCACTCCCACGTTCTTGGTGTGGAGGGTTGGGTTCGAAGATGTTATCCTGTTCAGGCTGGTCCTTGTCTAAATTTTCTTCTACATCGTCAAGGTCGGCCTCAAGTTCTGCAAAATATAACAGAACACATACAAATGGTTAGCAGCAGAGGAGGGGGCAGGGTGGGTGGCATGAGTAGGCTCACACAGCGCAGGCAGCAGGCTGATTTGAAGGACCACGATGAATGATAGCACATTACATCAACCGAAGTGTAGCTGACGGAGACATCCCCAGGAACTGAAGCATAACTAGCCCGCGCAGTACTTAACATTTAGCAAAGCCAGACACTGGAATTTGCAGGACTTACCCCCTCCCTCGGAGTGTGGGCCCAGCTTGTGCAGTGATGGGTTGCTTTTCTCCAGGCAGGACCCATCTCTTCCAAGGGTGTCAGTGGCTGCAAATTTGTCTGGCCTCCTGTTCGAGTTCTTGTTTGTTGTGTGCTACTTTCCTCTGCAAAGATGAAAACATAACTTTTTAGAGAGGGTATCTTTCTGCTGGGTGGGACATATATAGATGGTGACATTTACAATTGCAATTCCATTGAAAAATGAAAATATTACTTACACTAACTACTTGACCAAGGTCCTGCCACTTTTTGCACTTGCCTCCAGACGTCAGGGTGGAGATTATTGCGCAGTAATCTCCTGCAAGTTGGTTCCAGCGTTTCTTCATTTCTTTGGGTGGAACTTTTATGTGACACCTGCTGGTGTCCAGCTCCTGCCATCTGTTCTCAATCACAGTAACTCGTGCCTCCACTTCTTCCAGTAAGAAATTCTTGGTCCTTGCACCGCGTTGCATCTTGTACTGCTGCAGCTGCGATTTTTCCAATGCTCTCACGCAGCACTTGTATAACACACAACTGACTCTTTAAAAATGGCCAATTGCCAACTCGGAGCTGTAGTGCACATGCGCGTCCATTGCAACGACGTCAGAAACTTAATTTATTTTTCCACCTGCATGCGCAGAAGGTGCGGCACCGTTTTTCGGCACAGACAGCAGGCTCCACCCCCCTCCGAGGCGACTGGACATGCTGCGCGACGCCAAAATCGAATTATAGGTCAGGGAAACTTTGGCAAATTATTTCTGGCCTAGAAAAACTGGTGTAATTCTGGCAATATGCCAGAAAACAGGCTTGGGCAAAATTGAGCCCAATGAAACTACCTCTTATCCCTTTGATTATAGCAGTTACTAGTTCTCAGACTTCCAAGTTTTTCATGAGTTTGCATGATCTTTGTAGCAGTTATTATTTCCCCAAACTCCTTTAATTTTGCTTGAGGTCTTCATGATGTACCATCATATGATCTGGCATGCTTTGATTTAAATTCTGTTCAAATGCCAAACTTCTTTTTCTGAACGAGTACATAATGCAGCATGGTTACCACAAACATAGATCCTTGAACATAGATCTTTAAAAAGTATTCAAATAACTAAGCTATTTAAAACAAAAAAAATTGTCTTGTCATTGGCTAACCACCATGCAGAACCTTAGAGGAAATGTTTTTATCTCTTTCACATGCCTAAGAATTTTAACTTTAAAAAAGCACCCACGAGCAACAAATCCATCCTCCACAGTCTTCATGACTGTGAAGAATGATTGTGGAATCTTAATCAATCTCATGTTTATTTAACCCATTTGAAATTAACATTCTAACACTTGAGTACTGCCTGATGCACAAATCAAAATGCAAAAGAGATGCATAGTTATGGCATAATTAAGGGAGTAGATCAGGGACGTTTTCTATTTGTGCTGTTATTCTCATGCTATTGTGTATTACTTCATAAAGTCCATACAGCAAAGGAGTTTCAACGAAGTAGCACTTTCTACATCACCTTTTCAGTATAATACTGAACGACTGATATGCTACAGAACTTGTTTGGAGCTAAGTAATTTCAAGTCTTTTTTTCTGTGGTACATTACATTAAACTATGTTTTAAATATGGAATATCAGTCATTATGTTTCTATTAACCAGAGAAAGGTAGTGATCTATTTTCTTTTATCTGCATCTATCTATTCCTAGTGTTTTCATATTTTATAGGTGCAACATTTGGAGCCAGGTGGTCACTACGTGCGTTTGAAGTTTACAGTGGACAACCACATTCAATATTATATACCAAAGCAAGAGGATATTCATGAACTGGTAGGCAGCCTGAATCGAGGTTTACACAACTGAAGAACAGTTATTGGTAATTTATGAATGTGTAGAGGACAGTGGGTATCCCTTGATAACATAGAATACAAATTCTGAATTGTGCAAATGTTTCATTAACAAAAGTTGAGTTTTAATATATATAATTTGTATAAATATAAAAAAAATCAAGGAAAAATTGCTAACCTCTATTTACTATCTACCATATTTATTTTCTTAATTTTTTGCGCACAGACCCTGCAAAGGCAGAGCCTTTCTAATATAACATTATGTGGTGTGTCACCTCTCTGTTTGGCTATGAATACTGTCTTGTCACCTCTGTCTTGGTTTTCGAGTCCTTAAGGCAGTGATCAGAATCAAATGGTACAGGAGAAAACAAACCGAAAGATGTGGTTGAAGAATAATGTCAGAAAGAACATATAGAAATACAATTAACCATGCTGCTATACTACTGTTTTTGCATTGATGCAAAGCAGTTATTACATTTTTGGGTCTTTTTTGCCCTTGCTCTGGATTTTTCAGCTTTCATACATTAGACTACTCTCTTAGCTGTTTATGACCTCAAGATTGCTTTCACTGGTCCTGATGTCCAGGTAAGTTTTGATAGGTGCCCAGGATAACAAACTGAGAACCCTTTTTGACATTACTTTGGCTAATAGATTTATCCTATACATCCGTCTCATCTTTGAAAGCAGTAAAGTTACACTAACATAGAACTAGTTTAAATGTCAAAACAAACGTATTAAAACAAGTAAATAACAGGTTCACATTTTTGATTTGAGTTTGATAATTTTAAATACTTTGACAATTAAACACTTTTGGACCAAAAGTCCACATGGGGAGGTGCCCCCTGCATTCCATGGTTTGGAAGGGAACCAATTAAAAAAAAAAAAATGTTCCTCAATCTTCAAAGTCTGGGCTACGATCTTCAGCCTGGACCCCAAAGTGGTTTTCAGCTCAGCCATTCGAGCTGCCAGTGTGCTTGCTTTGAGATATAGGGCTGATCCTGCCCTAATCATCTGTTAGGCCTGCCATGTGGGAACTTCCTCTTACTCTATTGGCTTTGTAAGGGATAGGTGGAGGCTCCTTTGACTACCAGGCCCATAGAAATACCAATCTTAAATTGGGATGCAGCATATCTGGGGGCTGGCTTGATTTCCGACCTTTCTGGTGCACTCCAACTGGAGTGAATTTTCCAGCAACGTTGAACGTTTAGCCATACAGGGCTGTGGTAGAATGTAAAATACGAGGATTTTTATTGTGTTGGAGTTGAAACAGTATTAATGGGAAATGTATATAGTGCCACACATACACACACGGGTGCAAAAAGTAGAAAAATATTCAGTTCCCTTTCACCACCATAAGAACATAAGAAATAGAAGCAGGAGTAGGCCATTTGGCCCCTTGAGCCTGATCCGCTATTCAATAAGATCATGGCTGATCCTGGCCTCAACTCTACTTCCCTGCCCGCTCCCCATAACAAAGCGCAGTGAAATTTTAGAAGTGAGCACAGAAGAATGTACACCATACAAAGTTAATTAATTACCAATAAGTACAGATAATAGATCTGCACCATTTCTGCATGGTTTCTAATGAATTATTCTAGCAGGAAGGGCCGTGATAATTATAAAACCATGGAATGTGTTTGTCCTGTCTTTCTTTTATGTTTAGTATTCACATATGGATTACATTTTCTGAAGTAGCCATCAATAAATAATATTGGCATCCATTATGGATAAATTGCCAAGCAACTGTCAAGATGAAGATGGTTAAAAAATTAAATTTAGAAACCATTGTCTTGACAGTACTACCTTTGGGAGATGTTAATATGATGTTGGTGCACGCTATCCAACAGCAAATGTGGACCATAAAGTATGTTGCATAATCTATAACACTGGGAATTCACATGCATTACAAATACATATTAATAAATACTTTAATAGTTAGTTATTTCTAAGCAATTTGCATTATCTTTCACTGATTTTTCAACTCAATTTTGAAATTAACAAAAGTTATTTTGTTTTCTCAGTTGTACCAAGAAATCGAAATTTGTCCTAAAATTACTCATCGTGTTCAGTTTGACAAGTCTGATACTTCTGTTAATTATGGTAAGGATATGTGCAAAATTTATATGCAGATTTCCTCAATTACTTTTATTAGTCAATTGTGGCTTATTTTTGTTTTCTTATTTCGATATCCCCAACACCCTGATTTAAAGGAAAATGTGTAATTTTTATTATTTTTACAACAGGGACCAGTTGCACAAAAGTTAAGACCAGTCTTGAAGCCAGCCTGGGACTGATTTGTTTGATTCGACTTGGGGATAAAGTCATTGTATAATTAGAGGCTTAGTTGTATACAGTCGACTCATAATGTGAAGTTGGTTAATTTAATTTAAATGTAAATTGAAATTACATTGGATTACATAGGATATACGACACAGAAACAGGCCATTCGTCCCAACAAGTCCATGCTGGCATTTATGCTCCACTCCAGCCTCCTCCTGTCTTTCCTCATCGAAATCTATCAGCATAACCCTCTATTTCCTTCTCCCTCATATGCTTGTCTAGTCTCCACTTAAATGCATCTATACCATTCACTTCAACCACTCCCTGTGGTAGAGAGTTCCACATTCTCACTATTTGGTTAAATAACTTTCTTCTGAATTCCCTATTCAATTTCTTGGTGACTATCATATTGATGCCTCTATTTTGCTCTTCCCCACAAGTGGAAAAATTTTTTCTGTATCCACTCTCTCAAAATCTTCCTCTATTAGGTCACCCCTCGGCCTTTTTTCAAGAGAAAAGAGACCCAGCCTGTTCATCCTTTACTGATATGTATACCCTTGCATTCCTGGTATTATCCTTGTAAATCTTCTCTGCACCCTGTCCATGCCTCTATATCCTTTTTATAATATGGCGACCAGATCTGTACGCAGTATTCTTAGGGGTCAAGTTGTTCCTATTTTTTTGGAGCAACTAGTTTAGAACGGAGTATCTTAGAAATTGCAATTCACGGCTTTTAGTTTGCTCCAGTTCTCGTGAGTTCGAACAGTTTCATTTTAGAACAGATTTTATTTTTCAAAAGGGGGCGTGCCCGGCCACTTACGCCTGTTTTGCAAGTTTAGGCAGCAAAAACTTACTCCAAACTAACTTAGAATGGAGTAAGTGTAGATTTTTGTACGTTCAGAAAAACCTTGCCTACACTTAGAAAATCAGGTGTGGGTTACAAATCAGGCGTAGGGAAGAGGGGGGGTTTACAAACATTAAACACTTCACTTTTACAAATAAAGAGCCATCATCAATAATAAATGCTAAATAAATCAATAAATAAACCAATAAATCAATCCAAATAAATGAATTAAAAAAAAATTAAAAATCACTCAATAAATAAAAAAATTATTTCTACTCACCTACTGCAGCACCGGGGAGGGGAGGAGTGGGGGGGGGGGGGGTGGAGAAGAGAGGAGGGGGAGAGGAGGGAGGGGGAGAAGATGGGGGGGAGAAGAAAAGAAGATGGTGGGGGGGAGAAGAAAAGAAGATGGTGGGGGGGGAGAAGAAAAGAAGATGGCGGGGGGGGAGAAGAAAAGAAGATGGCGGGGGGGGAGAAGGTCGGGGGGGGGAAGATGAGAAGGTGGGGGGAAGATGAGAAGGTGGGGGGGGGAAGATGAGAAGATGGGAGGGGGGGGAGGTGAGAAGGGGGGAGGGGAGAAGATGAGAAGATTGGAGGGAGGAGGATGAGAAGATTGGGGGGGTGGGGAGAAGATGAGAAGATGGGGGGCGGGAGAAGAGGAGAAGATGAGAAGGTGGGGGGGAAATGAGAAGGTGGGGGGGGAGAAGATGAGAAGATGGGGGGGGGGAAATGAGAAGGTGGGGGATGAGAAGGTGGGGGATGAGAAGATGGGGGGGGGTGGGGAGAAGGTGGGGGGGTGGGGAGAGAAGACGATGAAGAAGCCCCGCACACAGCCGATGCTGGGCTGCCGCCGCTGCCGACTTTTCGGGCGGGTCCGCCCCAGCGAGAGGCGCCGGGCGGGCGGGGCCCGTCGACGTTGAGGAAGCCGGGCCCCACTGAGGACTTCAGGCGGGACCCGCATGCAGCTGATGCCGGGCTGCTGCTACCGCCGACTCTTCGGGCGGGGCCCGCCCCAGCGAGAGGCCAGGCGTGCGGGCCCCGCCGCCGAGGTAAGATGCGCAGGCCACTCGGCCGGGGATAGGGGTGACGTCCCTTCGGCTTGGGATAGGGTCGTCGCCCCGGAGACAGGATGCCGGCAGCTACTGCGCATGCGCGCAGCCTCTACTGCGCATGCGCGCAGCTGCCGGCGCTGTTTTCGCCGCAGGGCTGTAGCTCCGCCCCTAGCAGTTCCTGCTGCGCCGTGCCGAGGTGGAATTGGGCCTACAGCTATCTGAGAATCGCGAGGTAAGTATTCGGCGCAATTTTTATTCTATAAATTAGGCGGGCCTCTTCGATGTGCGCCGTTCTAGCGGGCGGCCGAAACTTGACCCCATCGTGTGGTTCCAAGGTACAATACAGGTTTAGCATAACTTCCCTATTCAATTCTATACCTCTAGAAATAAACCCTAGTGCTTGGTTTGCTTTTGTATGGCTTGTGTCGCAACTTTTAGTGATTTGTGTATTTGTACTCCGAGATCCCTTTGTTCCTCTCTTCCCCTAGACTCGCACCGTCCAAGTAATAAGTGACCTCCCTATTCTTCCTACCAAAATGTAATACCTCACATTCATGTGTTGAACTTCATTTTGCCAATTATGTGCTCATTCTGCAAGTTTATTAATGTCCTCCTGTAATTTGTTGCAGTCCTCCTCAGTATTGACAATTTGGTGTCATCCGCAAATTTAGTAATTGTGTTTTTGCTTCCAAAGTCTAAATCGTTAATATAAATTGTGAACAACAGTGGTCCCAGCACTGATCCTTGTGAAACAACACTACCCACCTTCTGCCACTGTGAATAGCTACCTTTTACTCTTTCTGTCTTGAAGCCAGCTAGCTATCCATTCTGCTACTTGTTCCCTGACTCCGCATTCTCTGACCTTGTTGATCAGTCTATTATGGAGTACCTTATCGAAAGTTTTTGAAAATCTAGATAAATTACATCTAATTACCATTGTTTACTCTCTCCGTTACCTCTTCAAAAAATTCAGTGAGATTGGTTAAGCAAAACATTCCCTTTTTGAAATCCATACTGACTATTCGTTATTATATTTTTGGTTTCGAGATGTTCTTCTATTTTCTCCTTTAGTTGGGATTCCATTATTTTTTTCTACCACTGATGTTAAACTGACTGGTCTATAATTCCCCGGATATGTTCTATCCCCCTTCTTAAATATACGCATTTAATTACATTAGCTATCTGTTCTCTGGCACTACACCTTTTTCTACCGAATTGTTAAAAATGTGTAGTAATGCCTCTGCTATCTCTTCCCTGGGATTCTTTTAAAATGTGTGGATGCAATCCATCCAGACCATGGGTTTTATCCTCTTCGAGTTTGATTTGGTTTATTTAATATATCCCCACTTTATTTTAAATTTACTTATCTCATTACTAATCTCATCATCCAATGTCATGTCCACCTGTTCCATCTCCCTGGTAAATACTGAAAGAAAATAATTATTTAATATTTCTGCCATCTCTCTATTACCTGTGGTATTATCCTGTCTATCCCTTAATGGCCCTATTCCCATCCCAACTTCCTTTTTTTATTGATGTGTCTGTAAAATTTTTACTATTTTGTTTTATGTTCGTTGATAATTTAATTTCATAGTTCCTCTTTTCCTTCCTAATTGTTATTTTGACTTCTCTCCTAATTTTTTTTTTATACCCTTATGCACTCTCCTGCTGTCTATGCACTTTATTTCCTTACCCTCAATTATTCCCTTTCGCTTTATTCATCCCGTGGAGTCTCATCAGTGTTTAGTTTGTTCTTTCCTTTTAGAGGAATATATTTTTCCTGCACTCTGTTGAACGCTGTTTTAAATGTTTCTCGTTGCTGTTCTACATCGTTTTTGCCAGTATTTTTACCAATTTTATTTTCCCAAGTTTTATTCTCAGCCCCTCCAATCTATTACCCTGGTTTTTGTCATAGTTTTGTCTTTCTCAATTATAATCGTAAAGCATAATATATTATGGTCACTATTTTCTAGATGTTCCCCTACCTTTACTTCTCTTATCTGCTCTGGTTCATTCCTCATTACAAATTGGGTTAGAAACGAATCCTGTACACATTGTAGGAACTCCGTTCTAACTAATTTTTTTTCAATCTATGGGGGAGGCCATCTTAGACTGGGTGTTATGTAATGAGAGAGGATTAATTAGCAATCTCGTTGTGCGAGGCCCCTGGGGGAAGAGTGACCATAATATGGTGGAATTCTGCATTGGGATGGAGAATGAAACAGTTAATTCAGAGACCATGGTCCAGAACTTAAAGAAGGCTAACTTTGAAGGTATGAGGCGTGAATTGGCTGGGATGGATTGGCGAATGATACTTAAGGGGTTGACTGTGGATGGGCAATGGCAGACATTTAGAGACCGCATGGATGAACTACAACAATTGTACATTCCTGTCTGGCATAGAAATAAAAAAGGGAAGGTGGCTCAACCGTGGCTATCAAGGGAAATCAGGGATAGTATTAAAGCCAAGGAAGTGGCATACAAATTGGCCAGAAATAGCAGCAAACCTGGGGACTGGGAGAAATTTAGAACTCAGCAGAGGAAGACAAAGGGTTTGATTAGGGCAGGGAAAATGGAGTATGAGAAGAAGCTTGCAGGGAACATTAAGACGGATTGCAAAAGTTTCTATAGATATGTAAAGAGAAAAAGGTTAGTAAAGACAAACATAGGTCCCCTGCAGTCAGAATCAGGGGAAGTCATAACAGGGAACAAAGAAATGGCGGACCAATTGAACAAGTACTTTGGTTCGGTATTCATGAAGGAGGACACGAACAACCTTCCGGTTATAAAAGGGGTCGGGGGGGTCTAGTAAGGAGGAGGAACTGAGGGAAATCCTTATTAGCCGGGAAATTGTGTTGGGGAAATTGATGGGATTGAAGGCCGATAAATCCCCAGGGCCTGATGGACTGCATCCCAGAGTACTTAAGGAGGTGGCCTTGGAAATAGTGGATGCGTTGACAGTCATTTTCCAACATTCCATTGACTCTGGATCAGTTCCTATGGAGTGGAGGGTAGCCAATGTAACCCCACTTTTTAAAAAAGGAGGGAGAGAGAAAACAGGGAATTATAGACTGGTCAGCCTGACATCGGTAGTGGGTAAAATGATGGAATCAATTATTAAGGATGTCATAACAGTGCATTTGGAAAGAGGTGACATGATAGGTCCAAGTCAGCATGGATTTGTGAAAGGGAAATCATGCTTGACAAATCTTCTGGAATTTTTTGAGGATGTTTCCAGTGGAGTGGATAAGGGAGAACCAGTTGATGTGGTATATTTGGACTTTCAGAAGGCGTTCGACAAGGTCCCACACAAGAGATTGATGTGCAAAGTTAGAGCACATGGGATTGGGGGTAGTGTACTGACATGGATTGAGAACTGGTTGTCAGACAGGAAGCAAAGAGTAGGAGTAAATGGGTACTTTTCAGAATGGCAGGCAGTGACTAGTGGGGTACCGCAAGGTTCTGTGCTGGGGCCCCAGCTGTTTACACTACATTAATGATTTAGATGAGGGGATTAAATGTAGTATCTCCAAATTTGCGGATGACACTAAGTTGGGTGGCAGTGTGAGCTGCGAGGAGGATGCTGTGAGGCTGCAGAGCGACTTGGATAGGTTAGGTGAGTGGGCAAATGCATGGCAGATGAAGTATAATGTGGATAAATGTGAGGTTATCCACTTTGGTGGTAAAAACAGAGAGACAGACTATTATCTGAATGGTGACAGATTAGGAAAAGGGGAGGTGCAAAGAGACCTGGGTGTCATGGTACATCAGTCATTGAAGGTTGGCATGCAGGTGCAGCAGGCGGTTAAGAAAGCAAATGGCATGTTGGCCTTCATAGCAAGGGGATTTGAGTACAGGGGCAGGGAGGTGTTGCTACAGTTGTACAGGGCATTGGTGAGGCCACACCTGGAGTATTGTGTACAGTTTTGGTCTCCTAACCTGAGGAAGGACATTCTTGCTATTGAGGGAGTGCAGCGAAGGTTCACCAGACTGATTCCCGGGATGGCGGGACTGACCTATCAAGAAAGACTGGATCAACTGGGCTTGTATTCACTGGAGTTCAGAAGAATGAGAGGGGACCTCATAGAAACATTTAAAATTCTGACGGGTTTAGACAGGTTAGATGCAGGAAGAATGTTCCCAATGTTGGGGAAGTCCAGAACCAGAGGTCACAGTCTAAGGATAAGGGGTAAGCCATTTAGGACCGAGATGCGGAGGAACTTCTTCACCCAGAGAGTGGTGAACCTGTGGAATTCTCTACCACAGAAAGTTGTTGAGGCCAATTCACTAAATATATTCAAAAAGGAGTTAGATGTAGTCCTTACTACTAGGGGGATCAAGGGGTATGGCGAGAAAGCAGGAATGGGGTACTGAAGTTGAATGTTCAGCCATGAACTCATTGAATGGCGGTGCAGGCTAGAAGGGCCGAATGGCCTACTCCTGCACCTATTTTCTATGTTTCTATGTTTCTATGTTTCTAATCTCTGGAAATTGGAATTGTGCCGAGTGTAAGATATCCAGGTTTGCTGATGGTACAAAGCTAGGTGGGAAAGTAAGTTGTGAGGAGGATGCAAAGAGAATATAGGCAGGTTAAATGAGTTGGCAAGAACATGGCAGATGGAATGCAATGTGGAAAAATGTGGTGTTATCTACTTTATTGGAAAAAATAGAAAAACAGAATATTTTTTAAATGGTGAGAGATTGAGAAATGTTGGTATTCAAAGGAGCCTTTTACACGAATCACAGAAAGTTAACATGCAGGTACAGCAAGCAATTAGGAAAGGAAATGGTATATTACAATGTTCCCTGTAATTTTTTTTGGTGTCGCGTGGCCCCTTTAAGGGGCTGTGCGGCACATTCAAAATGCCATGTATGCGCGGTTTTTACATTGAAATGCCGTCTGCGCGGGATTCCTGGAGCGCTATGTGGTCGCGCAGCTTAAAGAGAACATTGGTATATTGGCCCTTATTACAAAAGGATTAGAGTATGAGTAAAGAATTCTTCGTGCAATTATACAGTACCTTAATGGGACCATACCTGGACTATTGTGTACAGTGTAGATCTCTTTACCGAAGGAAGGATATACTTGCCTTGGAGGGTGTTCACTCGACTGATTCCTGAGAGTGAGGAATTGTCCTTAGAGGAGAAATTGAGTAGACTGGGCCTATATTCCATGGAGTTTAGAAGAATGAGGTGATCTCATTGAAACGTATAGAATTTTTAAAGGGCTTGAAAAGGTAGATGCTGGGAGGATGTTTTCCCTTGCTGGGGAGTGGAGAATCCCGGATCATAGTCTCCGATTAAGAGGTCAGCCATTTAGGACTGAGATGAGGAGAAATTTCTTCACTCAAAGGATTGTGAATCTCTGGCATTCTTTATCCCAGAGGGCTGTGGATACTCAGTCGTTGAGTATACTCAAGACAGAGATCGATAGATTTTTGGATACTAAAGGAACCAAGGGATATGGGGAAAGTGCAGGAAGGTGGAGTTGAGGTAGAAGATCAGCCATGAATAGCAGAGCAGGCTTGAAGGGCTGAATAGCCTACTCCTGCTCCTAGTTCTTATGTTCTTGTATGGCAAAGAACCTGGAGGATGGCAAATGTTGCACACTGTTCAAAAAAAAAAGGAAAGGGATAATCCCAGAATTATAGGCCAATTCGTCTCATCTCAGTTGTGGGTAAACTTATTGGGCTAGAAATTCAGTTTTTGGTGATAGTGGTATTTTTCCGCCAAAAATACCATTATGACTCTGCTTCCACTACGAGGCCTAACTTTCGGGCTTCAGTTCACCCAGCAATAAAAGTAAGTGCTGCACAAGGATTCGTGGTGCAAACCGCAAATTTCTGCAACTTTTCTCCAAGGCCAATACCGCTGCGAGTTGGGCCTTGGGATGGGGGAAAACACCCCCCAAAAAATAAAAAAATCACAAAACATTCACAAGACACTTAACTATCGAATCGCTGCAAAAGAACTAAAAAATAAAAATTTTAACTTACCTTTTTTGCAGGTCTTCATACCAACTGCTGCTCCAAGGGCTGCTACGCAAATTTTTCCCGGGCATTTTTTTCCGGCCTAGCTATGCGTGCGCTGTGAGCCAAATTTTGGCGAAAGCGCTATTTCGAGTCTTGCACGCCGACGCTCTGCTCCCCAGCAGTACTTAAAAACCGCTGGCCCAAGATTTCTTTGAATTTCTCCGTTCGCTGTTTTTTGCCAAAATGGTGAAATATCGGTTTAAAAAAAAAGGTGCAAGGTTGGCGAATTTCCAGCCCCTAGAGTCCACAATATGGATGAAATTAGTGAACATTTAAAGGCATGGGTTAATCGAGGACAGCAAGCACATATTTCTTAAAGGCAAGGTTTGTTAATTTAGGAAGGACCAGGATTGGAAGTATACACTCAATAGAAAGACACCGAAGAGTTCAGATGAGCATAGAAATGTAGGGATCAAATACAGAATTCCCTGGAAATTTGAGTGCAGATAGATAAAGCCATAATAAAAAGACCAACAGCATTTTGGGCCTCGTAAATAGGGGCACAAAGTACAAGAGTGAAGAATAATACATTTGTGCAAAATATTGATTAGCCAATAGTTAGAGTAATATGTGAGGTTTTGGGTGTCTAATTATAGAAAGAATATTAAAACCGTAGCGAGCATGTAGTGTAGATTCACCAAATCGATAGGGTTGGGAAATTTTATGTTGTATGTAATATTGGAACGACGGCTGAGATATATAAGAGGATTTTAAAATCATGAATGGTTTTGAATGAAAGTGAATAGGGAAAAGACTATTTGAACTGGGGAGCAAGTGACAAGGGGTCATCTATGTAAAATTGTCCCTGAGCGAGTGAGTTGAGAGGTTAGAAGAATTTTCTTTGTGCAGAGTTGTAGGAGCATAGAGTGGTTAAGGCAGAGACCATTGCATCGATTAACAGAAAATTGGATAACTATTTGAAGCAAAGATACAGAGCTATGTAAAAAGAGTGAGCCAGGGGATTAGTTTTGGATTGCTCTTGCAATGAATCAACACCAACCTAATGAGCCAAATGAGCTGCTTCTGTGCTGTAAACTTCCATCGTTCTTTAATTTAGGTAAAGGCAATACTTTACCACAAGTCACTATTGATGCAGAGAGCAAATTATTTCAAAGAGAATTGGTTACGTATTGACAAAGAAGAATATGAAAGGATATTGGGAAATGACAGTATATCCGTGAATGAGCTGAAACATGCATAGGCGCAGTGGGCTGAACGGCCTTCGTTTGTGCTGTAATTTTTATGTTTCTATGTAGCAGGAGAAAAAATTAACCACTATGTGGTGCTGCAGGACTCTTGTATCTATTATGAACACTTTTGTTGTTCACATTGTACAAGAAAGAGGTGAGGACAGAATTTTAGTAAAAGGCTTCATTATTCAATTAAACCATATCAGTTGATTCAGAAATTATATACATGCTCCACTAATACCGTCGCTGGTTACGCTAGCGTGAATCGGTGACTTCAGGCAGGTGCAGTTGACCATCGCTGTTTAGGGTGTGGAAAGCCACTCCTAATTGCATTCCAGCTACCTCTGCTAGAATGATAGAATCATAGAATGGTTACAGCACAGAAGGAGGCCACACGGCCTGTCGAGCTCGTGCCAGCTCTCTGCAAGAGCACTTCAGCTAGTCCCATTCCCCGTAGCCCTGCAAATCTTTTTCCTTCAGGTATTTTTCCAACTCCCTTTTGAAAGCTACAATTGAGTCTGCCTCCACCACCCTTTCAGGCGGTGCTTTGCAGATCCTAACCACTCGCTGCGTAAAAATGTTTTTCCTTATGTCGCCTTTGCTTCTTCTGCCTGTCACCTTAAATCAGTGTCCTCTGGTTCTCGACCCTTCCATCAGTGGGAACAGTTTCTCTACTCTGTCTAGATCTCTCATGATTTTGAACATCTCTATCAAATCTCCTTTCAACCTTCTCTGCTCTAAGGAGAACAACATGTAACTGAAGTCCCTCATCCTTGGAACCATTCTAGTAAATCTTTTCTGCACCCTCTAAGGCCTTCACACTCTTCCTAACGTGTGGTGCCCCAGAATTGGAAACAATACTCCAGTTGAGGCCGAACCAGTGTTTTATAAAGGTTCATCATAACTTCCTTGCTTTTGTACTCTATGGGCTAGAAATTGGCCAGCCTTGCACCCATTTTTTCGGTGATATTTCACCTTTTTTGACGGTAAAAGGTATTCACCTAAATTGGCCAAAGTTGTGTGCCGGCAGTTTTGAAATACCGCTGAAAAGCGGACCGCTGTCGTGCAACACGAAAAAAAGCGATATTGCTTTAAATTGGCCATTTGGCGCACCTGTATTCTGCGCGAAAAAAAACGCCTGAGAAAAGCCTGCGTTGCAGCCCCAGAAACAGCGGTAAGTATGAAGACCTACAAAATAAGTAAGTTAAAGTTTTTTTTTAAAATTCTTTTGCAGCGATTACTTAAGGGTCTTGTAAATGTTTCGTGATTTAAAACATTTTTTTGTTTTTTGCAATTTCTTTTTTTGAGTGGCTTCCTTCCTCCCAGGGCCTGTCTTTTTAGCGGTAATCGGCCTCTGACTAAAGTTGGCGAGGACCGTGGTTTCCACCGCGAATCCTCGTGTAATGTCGATTTTTACCGTCAGGCGCCTTTTGAAAAAATAGCGGTATTTTTAATGGTATTCTTGGCGAAAAATGTAGAAAAAAAATAGCGCTCTCACCAAAAGACCAATTTCTAGCCCATAGCCTCTATTTATGAGACACAGGATCCTGTATGCTTTTTTAACCGCTTTCTCAACCTGACCTGCAACCTTCAACGATTTGTGCACATATACCCCATGGTCTCTCTGTTCATGCACCCACTTTTGAATTGCACCCTTGAGTTTATATTCCCTCGTCTCGTTATTCCTACCAAAATGTATCAAATCGCAGTTTTCTGCATTAAATTTTATCTGCCACCTATCGCCCATTCTAGAAGCCTGTCGGTCTGTCTTGAAGTCTATCACTCTCCCTCCTCACTGTTCAATATACTTCCAAGTTTTGTGTCATCTGCAAATTCTGTACACCCAAGTCCACGTCATGAATATATATCAAGAAAAGCAGTGGTCCCAGTACCGACCCCTGGGGAATACCATTGTATACCTTATTCCAGTGTGAAAAACAACCATTCACCATTAGTCTTTGTTTCCTGTCACTTAGCCAATTTGGTATCCATATTGCCAGTGTCTCTTTTATTCCATGGACTTGAACTTTGCTGACAAGCCTATTATGTGATACTTCATCAAACGCTTTTTGGAAGTCCATGTACACCATATCAACTACATTGCCCCCATCAAACCTCTGAGTTTTAAAAAAATGAGATAACAATCAGGTTAGTTAAACACGATTTGCCTTTGATAAATCTGTGCTGGCTTTCCTTAATTAACCCACACATGTTCAAGTGACTGTTAATTTTGTCCCGGATTAATGTTTCTAAAAGCTTCCTACTACCCAGGTTGGTCTGTAGTTGCTGGGTTTATCTTTGTACCCTTTTTTGTACAAGGATGTAACATTTGCAATTCTCCAGTCCTCTGGCACCACCCCCGTGTCTAAGGAAGATTGGAAAATTATGGCCAGTACCTCTGCAATTTCCACCCTTACATCCCTCGGCATCCTAGGATGCAACCCATCTGTTCGTGGTGACTTATCTACTTTAAGTACAGCCAGCCTTTCTAGTATCTCTCTTTATCAATTTTTATCCCATCCAGTATCCCAACCATCTTCTCTTTTATTGACTTTGGCAACATATTCTTCCTTGTTAAAGACAGATGCAAAGTACTCCTTCAGTACCTCAGCCATGTCCTCCGCCACCATGTGCAGGTCTCCTTTTTGGACCCGAATCGGCCCCACCCCTACTCTCACTACCCGTTTACTATTTATATGCAAAAAGAAGATTTTTGAATTCCATTTTATGTTAGTGGCCAGTCTATTCTCATTTTGCCCTCTTATTTCCTTGATCACTTCAGCCTGGTTCTCACTTGTATTCTCAACCTGACATCTGTCACATGCCCCCTTTTTCTGCTTCATCTTACTCTCTGTCTCTTTCATCATCTAGGGAGCTCTGGCTTTGGTTCTCCCTCGTGTTACTGTACCCAAACCATTTCCTCTTTAAAGGCGGCCCATTGTTCGATTACAGTTTTGCCTGCCAATCTTTGACTCCAATTTACCCAGGCAAGATCCGTTCTCAACCCATTGAAATTGGCCCTCTTCCAAACAAGTATTTTTACTCTAGATTGCTCCTTGTCCTTTTCCGTAGCTAATCTAAACCTTATGATACTTTGATCACTGTTCCGTAAATGTTCCCCTACTGACACTTGACCCACCTCATTCCCCAGAACCAGATCCAGCAAAAGCCCCCTTCCTCGTTGGGCCGGAAACATACTGATCAAGAAAGTTCTCCTGAACACACTTCAGAAATTCTTCTCCCTCTCTGCCCTTTACACTATTATTGTCCCAGCCTATATTAGGACAATTGAAGTCCCCCATTATCACTGCTCTATAGTTCTTGCACCTCTCTGTAATTTCTCTGCAAATGTTCTCCTCTATATCCTTCCCATTAGTTGGTGGCCTCTAGCATACACCTACTACTACTAAGCAGCACTCATGATGAGGATGACGCTCTTTACACCAAAATAAAGATGGGCTCACAGGTGTTAGAATGAGTTACATCTTAAAGGGTGGAAGATGCCTGTGCGTGGATTTTTTTAATATTGGTGTCATGGCACCTCTTGTTTCTTAACTCGAACCAAATAGATTTTGTCCTTGACCCCCTCCAGGACATCCTCTCTCTCCAGCACTGTAACAGTCTTCTTAATCAGTATTGCCACCCCACCTCCTTTCTTTCCTGAATATATGCAGGAATATTTAGTACGCAATCATGCCATTTTTTGAGCCAGGATTCCGTTATCGCCACAACATCATATTCCCATATGGCTATTTGTGCCTGCAGCTCACCAACCTTATTTACTTTGTTTCAAACATTTACACACAAGCACTGTAAACCTATCTGAGACCTCCTTGTATTCTCTCTTCATCTGACCCCATCTAATAGCGTGCTATTTCTTACTCTAGTGGTATCTGTCTCTCCCAATCCTTTGAGCATCTTGTTTCTCCTTTCTAATGCTATATCCTGGTGCCCATCCCCCAGCCAAATTAGTTTAAACCCTCTCCAACAGCACTAGCAAACCCCTCTGTCCCTCGCGCGGATATTGGTCCCGGCTCTGTTGAGGTGCAACCTGTCCGCCTGTACAGGTCCCACCTCCCCCAAAACCGGTCCCAATGTCCCAGGAATATAAAGCCCTCTCTCCTACACCATCTCTCCAGCCAGGCAGTCATCTGTCCTCCTATTTCCTATACTCATCAGCTTGTGGCACTGGGAGTAATCCAGAGATTACTATCTTTTGAGGTCCTGCTTTTTAATCTCTTTCCTACCTCCCTAAAATCTGCCTGCAGGATCTCATCCTTCTTTCTACCTATGTCGTTGATGCTGATATGAAGCATGATCTCTGGCTATTCACCTTCCCCCCTCAGAATATTCTGCAGCTGTTCAGTGACATCCTTGACCCCTGGCTCCAGATAGGCAACATACCGTCCTGGACTCATTTTTGCAGCCGCAGAAACGCCTGTCTGTTCCCCTATCAAATCTATCACTGTTGCTTTCCCAATCTTCCTCTTCCCTCCTTGCATAGCCGAGCCACTCATGGTGCTATGGACTTGTCTTTGGCTGTACTCCCTAGAGGAACCATCGCCCTCTCCTGTATTCAGTACTGAACAGTTAGAGAGTGAGAGACACTCGGGGGACTCCTGCACTACCTGCCCTGTCTTCCTTGTCTGTCTGGCTGTCATTTATTCTCTCTGATTGCACACTCTCACGCCTCGGGGTGACCACCTCCTGAAACGTGCTATCCATGAAGCTCTCAGCCTGATGGATGCACCGCAATGACGCCAGCTGCTGCTCAAGCTCCGAAACCCGGAGAGGAAGGGAGTAGATTGGTGGAAAATGGATGATCAAAATTAGGGTTATGAGTGTATTATCCTTCTCACTTTGTCTTTAGTCCACAGTCGTAAAAGAAACTCTCCCATCTTCATTGTTAATGCTGTCTTGAAGAAATTTGATTTCTTCTTTCATCTCAAACATTTCTCTTCTCTTCAGTAATTCTTAAGTCTCCATATAGTTTGAGCCCAAGCAAGGCTTGAATAATGTTCCATATTTGCAGGCGGGTGAGAGGGCTTCTAACTCTTGACTCACAATCATGAACAGCTTATCATCTGAAAGGTGAATATTCTCTCATCTCGAGCATCCAATCTTGCGACATCACAACCTTTCTTGCATTTTCTTATTTTATGAATACTACTATGGGTATTGTGTTATGTATGCAACACCATGTAACCAGTATTTTACTGCCACCAGAGGGCGCATCTGTTGGAGTCCCAAGGAATCCTTGGGAGCACTGCATATAAGCAGGCCTCCCATGCTGTGTGAGCACTCGAGTCAGAATAAAGAGACTAAGTCACACTTAAGTCTACAGTACTCAGTCACATTGCTTTATTTGAGACATAACAACTGGCGACGAGTAATAGATAACAGACCATCACGTGAAAATGCAGAGAACTGTCGGTATCCTGGAGAAATTCTCAGAAGGTGACGATTGGGAAGCCTTTGTGGAGCGACTCGACCAATACTTCGTGGCCAAGGGGCTGGAAGGGAATGTGAACGCTGCCAAACAAAGGGCGATCCTCCTCACAGTCTGCGGGCAGCATCCTTTGGCCTCAAGAATCTTCTTGCTCCGGTGAAACCAACAACCAAATCTTATGAAGAACTGTGTACGTTGGTCCGGGAGCACCTAAATCCGAAGGCGAGCATTCTGATGACAAGGTATCGATTTTATACATGTCAGCGGTCTGAAGGCCGGGAAGTGGTGAGCTACATCGCCGAACTAAGGCGCCTTGCAGGACATTGCGAATTCGATGGATTCCTGGAGCAAATGCTAAGAGACTTTTTTGTGCTTGGCATTGGCCATGAGCTTTATCCTTCGCAAACTATTGACTGTTGAAACACCGAACCTGAGCAAAGCCATAACGATAGCCCAGGCATTTATGTCCACCAGCGATAACACCAAACAAATTTCGCAGCATAAAGATGCATCGGCAAGTACTGTACACAAAGTAACGGCGTTTTCAGGCAGGAATGCATATGGCAGAACATACACACCTGCAGCTGCACGACCTCAGATGACTGAGTCCGCCACCAAGCGTTAATGCGAGACAGTTAACACCTTGTTGGCGCTGAGGAGGTGATCATCGAGCCCATCAATGCCACTTCAAACACTATGCGTGTAAAGGCTGTGGAACAATGGGACAACTCCAGTGAATGTGCAGACAAGCTGCAAACCCTACAAACCACCACGTTGCAGAGGAAGACTGATCCATGGCGGATCAAACCGAACTAGAGACTCGAACCGAGGAGGCAGAAGGGTACGGGGTACTCACCTTCACCACGAAATGTCCACCGATCATGTTAAAAGTTGAACTGCATGGAATTCCAATATCCATGGAATTGGACACGGGCGCGAGTCAGTCTATCATGAGCAAAAAGGCCTTCGAGAGGCTGTGGTGCAACAAGGCACAAAGGCCCAAGCTGAGCCCTATTCATACCAAGCTGAGAACTTACACTAAAGAGCTGATCTCTGTAATTGGCAGTGCAGCAGCAAAAGTCTCCTACCATGGAGTGGTGCACGAACTACCACTATGGATTGTACTAGGAGATGGTCCCACACTGTTCGGCAGAAGCTGGCTGGGAAAAATCCACTGGAACTGGGACGACATCCGAACACTTTCGTCTGTCGACGACGCCTCATGTGCCCAGGTTTTGAGCACGTTTCCGTTGTTGTTTAAGCCAGGCATCGGAAATTTCTCTGGGGCGATGGTGCAGATCCACTTGGTTCCCGGTACACGATCCATTCACTACAAGGCATGTGCAGTGCCATACATGATGCGAGAGAAAGTGGAGATCGAGCTGGACAGGCTGCGACGAGAGGGCATCATCACGCCGGTTGTGATCAACAAGTGGGCCAGTCCGATTGTTCCAGTTCTCAAGGGCGATGGCACGGTCAGAATAAAGTAATGATTAATCGTTTTTCGCTGCAGGACCAGTACCCACTACCCAAGGCAGATGACCTATTTGCGAAGCTGGCAGGAGGGAAGACGTTCACCAAGTTGGACCTGACCTCCGCCTACATAACGCAGGAGCTGGCGGAATCTTCGAAAGGCCTCACCTGCATCAACACGCACAAAGGTCTGTTCATCTACAATAGATGCCTATTTGGGATTCGATCGGCCACGGCCATTTTTCAAAGGAACATGGAGAGTCTGCTAAAGTAGGTTCACGCACCGTGGTTTTCCAGGACAACATATTGATCACAGGTCGGGACACCATCGAACACTTGCAGAACCTGAAAGAGGTTCTAAGTCGGCTAGATCGTGTGGGACTCGGGTTGAAATGCTCGAAATTTGTTTTCCTGGCACCAGAGGTAGAGTTCTTGGGGAGAAGAATCGTGGCAGACGACATCAGACCCACCGACGCTAAGACGGAGGCCATCAAGAATGTGCCGAGACCACAGAACGTGACTGAACTGCGGTCGTTCCTGGGACGACTCAATTATTTTGGTAATTTCTTACCCGGGTTAAGCACCTTGCTAGAACCTCTACACATGTTGTTACGCAAAGGAGATGACTGGGTATGGGGGAAATCACAAGAGACTGCTTTTGAGAGAGCCAGAAACCTGTTCTGTTCCAACAAACTGCTTGTTCTGTATGACCCATGCAAACGTTTAGTGCTAGCTTGCGATGCGTCTTCGTACGGGGTCGGGTGTGTGTTACACCAAGGAAACGAATAGGGAACATTGCAACCGGTCGCTTATGCATCCAGGAGTTTGTCCAAGGCCGAAAGGGCCTACAGCATGATTGAAAAAGAAGCTCTGGCATGCGTTTCTGGAGTGAAAAAAATGCACCAGTATCTGTTTTGGCTTAAGTTCGAGTTAGAAACTGACCATAAGCCGCTCATATCGCTATTGTCAGAGAGCTAAGATATTAATACCAATGCCTCTGCTCACATCCAAAGGTGGGCGCTCATGCTGTCTGCAAATAACTATGTAATCCGCCACAGATCAGGCACAGAGAACTGCACTGATGCTCTCAGTCGGCTACCATTGCCCACCACTGGGGTGGAAATGGCACAGCCTGCAGACTTGCTCTTCGGGATGGATGCATTTGAAAACGAAAAGCCACCCGTTACGGCCCGCCAGATCAGGACCTGGACCAGCCAGGATCCTTTACTGTCCCTTGAAAAAAGCTGTGTCCTCCATGGGAGCTGGTCCAGTGTCCCAGCGGAGATGCATGAAGAGATCAAGCCGTTCCAGCGGCACAAAGATGAAATATCCATACAGGCGGACTCTCTTTTGTGGGGTAATCGCGTGGTTTTGCCTAAGAAAGGCAGGGAAACGTTCAGACGTGACCTGCACAGTACCCACCCAGGTATAATAATGATGAAAGCAAAAGCCAGATCCCATGTGTGGTGGCCTGGCATCAAATGAGATTTAGAGTCTTGCATGCGCCAATGCAACACTTGCTCTCAACTGAGCAATGCACCCAGGGAGGCACCGCTAAATTTGTGGTCATGGCCCTCCAAACCATGGTCTAGGATCCACGTTGACTTCGCTGGCCCGTTTCTAGGCAAAATGTTCTTGGTTGTTGTGAATGCTTATTCAAAATGGATTGAGTGTGTAATAATGTTTGTAAGCACGTCCCCTGCCACCATCGAAAACCTACGAGCCATGTTTGCCACGCACGGCCTGCCTGATGTCCTTGTCAGCGACAATGGGCCGTGCTTCACCAATGCTGAATTCATGACCCGCAATGGGATCAAGTACGTCACATCTGCCCTGTTCAAGCCCGCATCTTACGGCCAGACAGAACGGGCAGTCGAAACCATCAAGCAAAGCTTGAAACGCACGTCTGAAGGCTCCCTGCAGACCGCCTATCCAGAGTCCTGCTCAGCTACCGCACTCGACCCCAATCGCTCACCACGGTTCCCCCTGCCGAACTGCTCATGAAAAGGGCACTCAAAACAAGGTTCTCTCTAGTCCACTCTGATCTCCATGATCATGTCGAGGGCAGGTGGCATCAATAAATCTTGTACCATGATCGCGCAAATTTGTCACGTGATATTGAAGTCAATGACCCTGTATTTGTACTCAACTATGGACATGGTCCCAAATGGCTTGCTGGCACTGTCGTAGCCAAAGAAGGGAGTAGGGTGTTTGAGGTCAATCTTGCAAATGGACTAACTTGCAGAAAGCATTTGGACAAAACCAAACTGCGATTCACAGTCATCCATGAGCAACCTGAAGAGGACTCCACTGTTGTGTTCCTAACCCAGATGAGACGGCACACAGGTAGGTTAAAGTAAGTGACCGCAGTCTTTATGAAGACACGTCAGAGTGAGTAACAGGCCTTAGGGGCCAACTTATATACAGTGCTCCCAAGGGATGCTGGGATCCCTTGGGACTTCAGGGGGTGCGCTCCCTGGTGGCGGAACATGGGAGTGCATGCTTTACAGATACACAGCATCACTCCCCCCTCCCCCCCCAAAGTCAAAGTGAAAACTATTTACAAGGTGAGGCGGTCTTTCTTTCCCTGGTGGACCGCCTCGGTACAAATGTCTCTTCTGGTGTGTTGGCTGTGCCCTCGCTGGGCTGGCGTGTTGTTGGCCCTGCAGGGCTGCTGGGTGAGTCTGGCCTTGTTGGGCGAATGGGTTTGATTTCCTGGTCCGGCGTGGTGGTGTTGATCCTTTGGGTGTGTGTTGTTGGCTCGAAAAAGGTGCTGTCTGCTGTGGGTTGCTCAGGGCAGTCTGTGAACGGCAGCCTCGTTTGGTCCAAGTGCTTTCTGCAAATTTGTCCATTGTCTAGTTTGACTACAAACACCCTATTCCCTTCTTTAGCTATCACCATGCTCGCAATCCACTTGGGACCATGTCCATAGTTTAGCACAATACACAGGGTCATTCAGATCAATTTCCCGTGACACAGTGGCACGACCATCGTTTACATTTTGTTCCTGCTGCCTGCTCTCTACCTGATCATGCAGGTTTGGATGAACCAGCGAGAGTCTGGTTTTAAGTGTCCTTTTCATGAGTAACTCAGCCGGGGGCACCCCTGTGAGCGAGTGGGGTCTCGTGCGGTAGCTGAGCAGTACTCGGGACAGGCGGGTTTGGAGTGAGCCTTCTGTGACTCGTTTAAGGTTCTGTTTGATTGTACTGCCCGCTCTGCCTGCCCATTGGAGGCTGGTTTAAACGGGGCCGAGGTGATACGTTTGATCCCATTGCGGGTCATAAATTCTTTAAATTCGGCACTGGTGAAACATGGCCCATTGTCACTGACCAGTATGTCAGGCAGGCCGTGGGTGGCAAACATGGCCCTCAGGCTTTCAATGGTGGCGGTGGCGGTGCTTCCCGACATTATTTCACATTCAATCCATTTTGAAAAAGCATCGACCACCACCAGAAACATTTTACCAAGAAACGGGCCCGCATAGTCGACATGGATCCTCGACCATGGTCTGGAGGGCCAGGACCACAAACTTAGTGGTGCCTCACTGGGCGCGTTGCTCAACTGCAACACACGCTGCATTGCCGTACACAGTACTCTAAGTCAGAGTCAATACCGGGCCACCACACGTGGGATCTGGCTATCGCTTTCATCATTACTTTACTCAGGTGTGTGCTGTGGAGATCCGCGATGAACGTCTCCCTGCCCTTTTTTGGTAGCACTACGCGGTTACCCTACAACAGGCAGTCTGCCTGAATGGACAGCTCGTCCTTTTGCTGCTGGAAAGGCTTGATTGGCTCTTGCATTTCAACGGGGATGCTGGCCCAGCTCCCATGCAGTACACAGTTTTTTACTAGGGACAGCAGAGGATCTAGGCTGGTACAAGTCCTAATCTGGCGGGCCGTGACAGGTGACTTATCATTTTCAAACGCTTCCATGAACATCAACAAGTCTGCGGGCTGCGCCACCATCAACAAGTTTGCAGGCTGCGCCATTTCCACCCCGTGGTGGGCAATGGTAGCCGACTGAGAGCATCCACACAGTTCTCAGTGCCTGGCCTGTGGCGGATGGTATAGTTATACGCTGATAGCGCGAGTGCCCACCTTTGTATGCGGGCTGAGGCATTAGTATTTATCCCCTTGTTTTCAGTGAACAGGGATATGAGGGGCTTGTGATCGGTTTCCAGCTCAAATTTGAGGCCAAACAGGTACTGATGCATTTTCTTTACCCCGAACAGACACGCTAATGCCTCTTTCTCAATCATGCTGTAGGCCCTCTTGGCCTTAGACAAGCTCCTGGAAGCATAGGCGACAGGTTGCAACTTCCCCGCAACGTTAGCTGCTTATAATACACACCCGACTCTGTACGACGACGCATCACATGCTAGCACGAGTCTTTTACACGGGTTATACAATACAAGCAGCTTGTTGGAGCATAAAATGTTTCTGGCTTTCTTAAAAGCAATTCCTTGTTTTTTTCCACATACCCAGTTCTCACCTTCACGCAATAACACATGTAGCGACTCTAAGAGGGTGCTTAACCCCAGTAGGAAGTTACCAAAATAGTTGAGTCCCAGGAACGATCGCAGCTCCGTGACGCTCTGTGGCCTGGGTGCGTTCCTGATAGCCTCTGTCTTGCCGTCTGTGGACCGAATGCCGTCCGCCACGATCTTTCTCCCCAAAAACTCCACTTCTGTTGCCATGAAGACGCATTTCGACCTCTTCAGCCGCAGCCCTACGCGATCCAGTCGCTGGAGGACCTCCTCCAGGTTTTGTAGGTGCTCGACGGTGTCCCGACCCATGACCAATATGTCATCCTGAAAAACCACCGTGCGTGGTACCGACTTGAGTAGGCTCTCCATGTTTCTCTGGAAGGTCGCTGCAGCTGACCGAATTCCAAACGGGCATCTGTTGTAGATGAACAGACCCTTTTGCATGTTGATGCAGGTGAGGCCCTTCGAAGACTCTTCCAGCTCCTGCGTCATGTAGGCCGAAGTCAGGTCGAGCTTGGTGAACGTCTTGCCTCCTGCCAGCTTCGCAAATAGGTCGTCTGCCTTAGGAAGCGGGTATTGGTCCTGTAGCGAGAAACGATTAATGGTTACTTTATAATCACTGCAAATCCTGACCGTGCCATCACTTTTGAGTACTGGAACAATCGGGCTGATCCACTCGCTGAATTCCACTGGGAAGATGATGCCTCGCGTTGCAGCCTGTCCAGCTCGATTTCCACTCTCTCCCTCATCATGTGAGGTACCGCTCGCACCTTGTGGTGAATGGGTCGTGCCTCTGGGACCAAGTGGATCCGCACCTTTGCCCCGGAAAAGTTTCCAATGCCTGACTCAAAAAGGGAAGGAGATTTGTTAAGAACCTGGGTACATGAGGCCTCATTGACATATGATAGCGCTCGGATGTCATCCCAGTTCCAGCGGATTTTGCCCAGCCAGCTCCTTCCAAGCAGTATGGGGCCGTTGCCTGGGACAATCCAGAGTGGCAGTTCGTGCACCGTGCCCTCGTAGGTGACCTTGACCATGGCGCTGCCCAGGAGTGATGAGCTCTTTGGTGTACGTTCTCAGTTTCGTGTGGATGGGGCTCAGGGCTGGTCTGAGTGCCTTGTTGTACCACAGTGTCTCAAACATCTTTTTACTCATGATGGATTGGCTAGCGCCAGTGTCCAGTTCCATGGCTACAGGTAAGCCATTCAATTTTACATTTAGCATTATAGGTGGACATTTCATCGAAAATGCATGCATCCTGCGTACTTCAGCATCTGCCTCCTCTCTCTGAGGCTCGAAATTGCTTTGGTCCACCATGGACCGATCTTCCCATGCCATGTGGTGGTTAGTAGGTTTTGCAGAGCTTGCAGCTCGTTGGAGGTGCTCCATTTGTTCCACAGCTCTTGCAAACATACCCTTTGAAGCGGCATGAATAGGCTGAATGGAAGCCTCCACAACGCCAACAAGGTGTAAATTGCCTTGCATTCATCCTTTGTTGCAGACTCTGAGTCATCTGGGTCACCTGAGGCCTGCTGGCAGTTGCAGACTCATGGTTTCTGCCCTGTGCATTTCTGCTCGCAAACATAATTCCCGTTAATTTATGAACATTGCTAGCACTTGTGTGCTGAGAGATTTGTTTGGTGTTATCACTGGTGGACATAAATGCCTGTGCTATCGCAATGGCGGGTCGGTGTCTCAACAGTCAAAAGTTTTCGTAGGATGGTCTCATGGCCAGTGCCCAGTGCAAAAAAAAGTCCCTGAGCATTTGCTCCAGGTAGCCATCAAACTCACATTGTCCTGCAAGTCGCCTTAGGTCAGCGACTTAGCTCGCCACTTCCTAACCTTAAGATCACTGGTACGTATAGAACTGATACCTCGCCATCAGCACGCTCTCCCTCGGGCTAAGATGCTCCCGAACCAGTGTACACAGCTCCTCATACGACTTATCTGTGGGTTTCACTGGAGCCAGAAGATTCTTCATGAAGCTGTAGGTCGATGCCCCGCAGACCGTGAAGAGGACCGCTCTCCTTTTTGCAGCTCTTCCTTCTCCGTCCAGCTCGTTGGCTTCAAAGTACTGGTCTAACCGTTCGACATAGGCTTCCCAGTCCTCACCCTCCGAGAACTTCTCCAGGATGCCCACAGTTTGCTGCATCTTTGTGTTCCATTCGTGTACTCGTCGCCAGTTGTTGTGTTCCTAACACAGATGAGACGGCAACCAGGGAGGTTAAAGTAACAGTGACCTCAGTCTTTATTAAGACACTCCAGAGTGAGTAACAGGCCTTAGGGAGCCGGCTTATATACAGTGCTCCCAAGCGATGCTGGGATCCCTTGGGATTTCAGGGGATGCGCTTCCTGTGGAGGAAAATGGGAGTGCATGGCTTTACAGATACACAACAACCACCAACTTCAACCCTCCAATACACACACAAGTGGCAACCGACATCACGGTTGACCACGAAGCTGAACTCATCATCCCCAGCAGCCCAGCAAGGCCAGCTGCGCAGCAGCCCAGCGAAGGCCGAACCAACTCCCCTGCTTCTGTGTTTGTACCAAGACGATCGACTAGGGAGCGGAAAACCCCAGATCATCTCACCCTGTAAATAAGTGTACTATTGACTTTGGGGGGAGTGATGTTATGTATGCAACACCATGTCACCAGCATTTTACCACCACCAGTGGGCGCATCTGTTGGAGTCCCAAGGGATCCCAGCATCCCTTGCGAACACTGTATATAAGCAGGCCTCCTATGCTGTGCGAGCACTCTGGAGTCAGAATAAAGAGACTAAGGTCACACTTACTCATATCTACAGTACTCAGTCACATTGCTTTATTTGAGACATAACATATTGCTCCATTGAACTATCAGCATTCTTTAAGATGGCATCTAAGCTCCTTAATGTGGCATCTCGCTCACTCTTCCTCTTCCTGCTCGTTGTATTAAAATCAAGACTTATTGCAATTAAAATAATTCTTTCCCAGGTTTTCCACATTGTATTGCTCCTTACTACAGTTTTCTTCTCCAACAATTTACACGTTCTCTTGTACTCTCCAACTTTGGTATTACCTTCAGCTAATAATTGAAAGCTAAATCAACTGGTGTTGATGCTCCAGTCAAAAGTATTAACCATCTGTTGGCCTCTGTCATTGCGGCTACCTTATTTTAGGATGTGGTGTCTTTTATTGTCTAGTAGCATGTCTTTCTACTCAAGTGCGTGCATATAGTGATTTGGTTGCTCCCTGACTAAACAATTTCTGGTGATGCACAACTTAGATTTTGAACTTGATTGTGTGAATGTTCAAAATGCTAAAATGTGATATTGGGATTACACAATATTCCAATGGCAACCTTGGAGAATTGCTCAACAAAGAAATTGTACAGATCAAATGGTGAATTGCCTACGCATCACCAGTTTTCCCTGGAAAATTATCAAAACTAAAGCTCTAGACAAGTTATCTACATAAATACAAATGAGAAAGTCAATATGACTCATCTCAGTTAAGCTATCTGGAAGGATTCCTACTGTATCTCACCGCCACCTCCTCCACCAACCAAACCCCCACCCATCATGGTGTCCAATTGCTTCTCGGGGTTTTTACCTCGAATACTCTACCTGGAATGATCACTTTTTGTATGAAGAACTAACTTGATGTAATCCTAAATTTGACTTTAACTAGATTGCACCTGTGGCCCTTGATCAACAACTTTGAACTGCATATTCTGTATTTACTTAAAACAATGTTAAAAAAAATCAGTATCTGCACCCTCTGGAACTCTCTCAACCTGCTCTAACATGTGTTAAAAGTCTAAGAAGTCAGTCATGAGCTATTAAAGTCCCATCCAACACTAGAGTACAAGTCACTGGCGAAAGCAAACAAAGCTGGGTAAATTCAAAAGTATTGTGACCATTTTAACAGTCTAAAACAGGTACAGCTGTGACAGATGTAGTAGTGTGACAGCTCACATGCAATCCAGGTGTGCATTTGGGCAATTGTTTATTTTGTCAGTGCCTTTTTTTAGATGAATATGCTAATGAGGGGTCTAACACCTGTTTCAGAGCGCCTTGAGCAATTTGTCAGCGCTGATTGGAGCAGGTGCTGCTTTGCTCAGGTTTTCTGGAATTTGCTGCGATTTAACCAGTGGCCGCCAACAAACATATATATATTTTAAAAAGAACTATTTTAATGTGCAGCCAAGAGGAGACTGTGTTGCTGTCCTGCAGTGGCCCATGATCAACCCCTCCAGTTCTTACTCGCTTCCCCCTCCCCCCCCACCCCCTGGAATTACCCGAGGGCAGTTTCCAAGAGCTAAGCAGCACAAATTCAATCTGGCCACGTGGGCGAGCTGCTTCTAGAGGCATGACGGGCACCAGCAGCTTGCCTTGATCATTACAATGCGGCCCAGGGCCAATTTCTGTTGAGCCTCAGGCCTCCTGGTTCAGGCGTGTGCTGCACCCGCTAACAGGCCATAACTAGTTTAGTCCCCCAAGGGTCAAAATAGGCTCCCATTGTTAGGACATCAACCAGCACCTCATCAAAGAATACTTCAATCATTCTTTCAGTTGCAATTGATGTCACAGTCATCACCGTAGAAATACTTTCCAGTGTGTAGAGCTCCTGTCAGAAAGATGGTCAACTTCAAATCAAACTTAGTTGCCACGAGCTTCTATTAGTGCTGTTAGAAAACATGTTCAGATAGGTCAGTGAGTGATAGGTCAGGCGAGGTTCAACACTGCCTCCTGTACGCCAGCACAGCCTTCGGCCGCCTGAGGAAGAGAGTGTTCGAAGATCAGGTCCTCAAATCTGGCACCAAGCTTATGATCTACAGGGCTGTACTGATACCTGCCTTCCTGGATGGCTCAGAGACGTGGCTCATATACAGTAGACACCTCAAATCGCTGGAGAAATACCACCAACGATGTCTCCGCAAGATCCTGCAAATCCCCTGGGAGGACAGACGCATCAACATCAGTGTTCTCAATCAGGCCAACATCCCCAGCATCGAAGCACTGACCACACTCGACCAGCACCGTTGGGCGGGCCACATTGTTAGCATGCCCAACACGAGACTCCCAAAGCAAGCGCTCTACTCGGAACTCCAACATGACAAGCGAGCTTCAGGTGGGCAGAGGAAAGCCTCCTTGATAAAGTGCAACATCCCCACCGATACCTGGGAGTCCCTGGCCACAGACAGCCCTAAGTGGAGGAAGAGCATCCGGGAGGGCGCTGAGCACCTCTCGTCTCGTCTCGTCGCCGAGAGCATGCAGAAAACAAGCGCAGGCAGCGGAAGGAACGTGCGGGAAACCAGACTCCCCATCCATCTTTTCCTCCAATGACTGTCTGTCCCACCTGTGACAGAGACTGTAATTCCTGTATTAGACTGTTCAGTCACCTGAGAACTCACTTTTAGAGTAGAAGCAAGTCTTCCTCGATTTCGAGGGACTGCCTATGATGATGATGATGAGTGATTATGCTTCTGCAAGAAGATTTGATTTCATTTCTGCAGACACATGAAACTTTGCTTCCCACACAACAGGACTGAAATAGATCCAGTTCTTTGTCACAGTGATTACAAGTGGAGCATGACATCCGGCAGTGGTGAACGTGGCTTTGAACAAACCATCCTTGTATATTGTTGGACTAGAATCAAACCCAGTACAGCTACAGCACTGGCATCTACCCGGCAATGTCGGACACTGCCCAGGTCTGTCCTGTCCACAAAAAGCAGGACAAATCCAATCTGGCCAATTATCGCCCCATCAGTGTACTCTCAGCAAAGTGATGGAAGGTGTTGTCGACAGTGCTATCAAGCGGCATTACTCACCAATAACTTGCTCGCCAATGCTCGGTTTGGGTTCCGCCAAAACCACTCTGCTCCAGACCTCATTGCAGCTTTGGACAAGGACAACAGAGCTGAATTCCTGAGGTGAGGTGAGAGTGACTGCCCTTGACATCAAGGCAGCATTTGACCGAGTGGTATCCAGGAGCCCGAGTAAAACTGAAATTAATGGGGATCGGCGGGGGGGGGATTTCTCCACTGGCTGGAGTCATACCTAGCACAAAGGAAGATGGTTGTGATTGTTGGAGGTTTATCATCTCTCCCCCCAGGACATAGCTGCAGGAGTTCTTCCGGCCAGTGTCCTAGGCCCAAACATCTTCAGCTGCTTCATCAATGACCTTCCCTCCATCATAAGGTCAGAAGTGGGAATGTTTGCTGATGATTGCACAGTGTTCAGTTCCATTCGCAACTCCTCAGATAATGAAGCAGTCCATGTCTGCATGCAGCAAGACGTGGACAACATTCAGGCTTGGGCTGATAAATGGCAAGTAACATTCGCGCCACACAAGTGCCAGGCAATGACCATCTGCAACAAATGAGAATCAAACTACCTCTCCTTGATATTCAACGGCATCATCACCGAATCCCCCACCATCAACATCCTGGGGATCACCATTGACCAGAAACTTATTTGGACCAGCCACATAAATATCATGGCAACAAGAGTAGGTCAGTGGCTGGGTATTCAGTGGTGAGTATCTCCCCTCCTGATTCCCCAAAGCCTTTCCACCATCTACAAGGCATAAGTCAGGAGTGTGATGGAATACTCTTCATTTGCCTGGATGAGTGCAGCTCTAACAACACTCAAGAAGCTTGGACACCATCCAGGACAAAGCAGCCGCTTGATTGGCACCTCATCCACCACCTTCACCACCGGTGCACCGTTGCTGCAGCGATCATCTACAAGATGCACTGCAGCAATTTGCCAAGGCATCTTCGGCAGCACTTCCCAAACCCATGACCTTTACCACCGAGAAGGACAAGGGCAACAGGCGCATGGGAGCACCATCACCTGCAAGTTCTCCTCCAAGTTGCACACCATCCTGACTTGGAAATATGTTGCCGTTCCTTTATCAGTGCTGGATCAAAATCCTGGAACTCCTTCCCTAACAGCACTGTGGGAGTTCCTTCACCACAAGGACTGTGGCAGTTCAAGAAGGCGGCCCATCACCACCTTCTCCAGGGCAATTAAAGATGGCCAATAAATGCTGGCCTTGCCAGCGACGCCCATATCCCGGAACGATTAAAAAAATATATACTCCGTATGTGTCAATTGATGCAGATAATTATGAGAGAGATTTTGTAAAGGAACTCAAAATGGATAGGAGCAGGAAGTTGGGAAGGACATATTTCTAACCTTCCAAGTCTTACATTTCTCGGTGCAACCCATGAAACTTCAACATTGGATCTTTTTGAGAATTCTGCCTCAAGCAGGACTCATTCTAGATTAGGGGGATTTACTTGTATCCATTTTTTCAGACTTTCCTCTTGTCCCCCCCTCCAGTCCACATTCATTGGCAATAAGGCTATGAGATTAAGGATCTGTTTTAACATGACTGTGCCAATCCTGAGCCAAATGTGGAGCATCCATATGGCCATAGAAGAGCCAACTTCAGCTTCAATTATTAGAGTTTTCTGTGACTGTCATACTTCTTCTATATCCAGACTATCATATATGCGAGCAAAAGCTCTGTGCTTGCCCCCTCCACCCAGAAAAATAATTCATAAACGTAGCTGCGGCTTGGGTTCCATTATATGAGGATCACAATTTACTGAGTCAATTAGCTTTAGTTCAGCTACAAGCAAACAGTGCTGATCAGCCTCCTTGCCAATGTAGGTGATATAGCTCTCAAAGATCTTTCAACTGATGCAACTCTAATTGATGGGGTGCACTTCATAGTGCAAGGAATTATATTACTTGATTTGTGGTAGTTTTGAAGAATAATTCTAATAGTATTGCTTGATACCATTACACACTGCACAGTGGTATGTTGCCTGTCAAATGCTATAAGGATACTCCAACATTTGCCCCTTTTTACTTTGTGTACTGTTCTCTAATGGCCATTATCAACTTTCTGCTTGTGAACCATGCATTTTAAAAAGAATGGCCAGGTTTATGTTTACGTAAAAACATTTAGATGTTTTCTAGACCAAATAAAGCATGAATTATCCAAGCTTATTAAACATTTATTTATTTTTCAGCAGAATTTTAGTTTTATTTATATGACTTGCATCTCTTTCTTTGTTTAGGATTTTGTGTGTCTTTAGTTGAAGACGAGGATTCACACCAGCAAATGATTATTACAGATGTCAAAGAAGGAGGCCTGGCTTCGTCTAAAGGTAATCTGGTTCTCTTCACGCATATTTTTAGCTTTTAAACTTTTAAGTGCGTTCAATTTTGTCTGCCTGTTGCAAAGATAATTTGAAGTTCCTTTTTAACTAGCACGCCACAGTTAATGAAGATTGCTTTTTTTTTTATTCGTTCATGGAATGTCGGTGTCGCTGATAAGACCAGCATTTATTGCCCATCCCTAAGTACCCTTGAGAAGGTGGTGGTGAGCTGCCGCCTTGTACCGCTGCAATCTGTGTGGTGAAGGTACTCCCACAGTGATGATATGAAAGGAGTTCCAGGATTTTGACCCAGCGACAATGAAGGAACGCCGATATACTTCCAATGTTCAGGATGGTGTGTAACTTGGAAGAGAACTTGCAGGTGATGATACTCCCATGCATCTGCTGCCCTTGTCCTTCTACGTGGTAGAGGTCGCAGGTTTGGGAGGTGCTGCCGAAGAAGCCTTGGCAAGTTGCTGCAGTGCATCTTGTAGATGGTACACAGCCGGTGGTGGATGGAGTGCCAATCAAACGGGCTGCTTTATCCTGAATGATGTCGAGTTTCTTGAGTGTTGTTAGAGCTGCAAATGGCGAGTATTCCATCACAGTCCTGACTTGTGCCTTGTAGATGGTGGAAAGGCTTTGGGAAGTCAGGAGGTGAGACACTCGCCACATAATACCCACCCTCTGACCTGCTCTTGTTGCCACAGTATTTATGTGGCAGGTCCAGTTAAGTTTCTGGTGAATAGTGGCCCCCAGCATATTGATGGTGGGAGTTTCGGCAATGGTAATACCGTTGAATGTCAAGGGGCAGTGGTTAGACTCTCGCTTGTTGGAGATGATCATTGCCTGGCACTTGTCTGGCATGAATGTTACTTGCCAATTATCAGCCCAAGCCTGAATGTCGTCCAGGTCTTACTGCATTCAAACATGGATTACTTCATTATCTGTAGAGTTGCGATTGGAACTGAACACTGTGCAGTCATCAGTAAACATCCCCACTTCTGATCTTATGAAGGAGGGAAGGTCATTGATAAAACAGCTGAAGATGGGTGGGCCTAGGACACTGCCCTGTGGAACTCCTGCAGCGATGTACTTGGACTGTGATGATTGAGCTTCAACCGCCACAACCATCTTCCTTTGTGCTCGGTATGACTCCAGCCAGTGGAAAGTTTCCCCTCCTGATTTGCATTGATGTCAGTTTAACTCGGGCTCCTTGGTGTCACACTCGGTCCAATGCTGCTTTGAAATCAAGGGCAGTCACTCTCACCTCACCTCTGGAATTCAGCTCTTTTGTCCATGTTTGGACCAAGGTTGTAATGAGATCTGGAGCCAAGTGGTCCTGGCGGAACCCAAATTGGGCATCGGCGAGCAGGTTGTTGGTGAGTAAATGCCGCTTGATAGCACTGTCGACAACTCCTTCCGTCACATTGATGATTGAGAGTGGACTGATGGGGTGGTAATTGACCAAATTGGATTTGTCCTGCTTTTTGTGGCCAGGACATACCTGGGCAGTTTTTCACATTGACGGATAGATGCCACTGTTGTAGCTATAATTGAACAGTTTGACTAGAGGCGTGGCTTGTTCTGGAGCAAAAGTCTTGTCGGGGCTCATAGCCTTTGCTGTATCCAGTGTGCTCCACCGTTTCTTGATATCACATGGAGTGAATCGAATTGGCTGAAGACTGGTTTCAGTGATAGTGGAGAGCTCAGGAGGTGGCCGATATGGATCATCTACTCGGCATTTCTGGCTGAAGATGGTTTCAAACGCTACAGCCTTTTCTTTTGCACTCATGTGCTGAGCTCTGCCATCATTGAGGATGGGGATATTCATGGAGCCTCCTCTCCCGTTAGTTGTTTAATGGTCCACCTCCATTCACGACTAGATGTGGCAGAACTGCAGAGCTTTAATCTGATCTATTGATTGTGGGATCACTTAGCCCTGTCTGTAGCATGCTGCTTCCTCTGTTTAGTATGCATGTAATCCAGTGTTGCAGCTTCCCCAGGTTGGCACCTCATTTTTAGGTACACCTGGTGCTGCTCCTGGCATGCTCTTCTACACTCCTTATTGAAACAGGGTTTGTCCCCTGGCTTGGTGGTAATGGTAGAGTGAGGGATATGCCAGGCCGTGAGATTACAGATTGCGGTGGAATACAATGCTGCTGCTGATGGCCCACAGCGCCTCATGATACCCAATTTTAAGCTGCTAGATCTATTCCGAATCTATCCCAATGAGCACGATAGTGTCACACAACATGATGGAGGGTGTCCTCAGCGTGAAGACTGGATTTTGTCTCCACAATGACTGCTACCAATGTTGTCATGGACATATGCAACTGAATCGGGTAGATTGGTGTGGATGAGATCAAGTAGGTTTTTCCCTCGCGTTGGTTCTCTCACCACCTGCTGCCGACCCAATCTGGCAGCTATGTCCTTAAGGATTCGGCCAGCTCAGTCAGTAGTGGTGCTACCGAGCCAATCTTGCTTCCAAAATTCCTGCTTTTTACATTTGGGAACGATCGGGTAAATGCAGCTTACCGATGAATCTAATCAATCCAATCTAACATGTATAATGATGGCCATTGCTCATTCAACTGTACTGCAGATGCTTACATAAGCCAAGTTTTCACTCTTACACTTGTTAAGAAAATTTAGTGATATTTTTGTTTCAGGATCTATTTGGAGCTCCTTTTTACAAGAACAGTGAAAACCACCCATATGCAAATTGCACATACAGGTACAAAGTCTCAAATCCGGCTGTCCGAAAATCGGAATTGTCTGAAAACCGGACATTTTTGAGAAAATCCCATTTGATATTCAGTAGTCTGGAATCTGTCATTATTGTCCAAAAACCGGCGGGCTGGACTAGTTATCGGCTTCGGAGATGCGGAGGGTCCTCTTTGAAGAAATCTTGACGGGCATCGCGCCCCGAAAATCGACTTTTGCGAGGCCTCACCGGGTCCATTTGCACTTCGTGGAATTTTCAGCCCATAGATTCTCTTGTCCAAAATCCGAAAACCGCCACGGTCCCGAGGTTGCCGGATTTGAGACGTTTTCGACCCATCGACTTTCTTGTCCAAAATCCGGAACGATCCGAAAATTGGCATGGTCTCAGCCACGAGGTTGTCGGATTTGAGACGTTATACTTGTACCATAATTCATTTCCTCACACAGTCAAATATGTTACATTCTTGTACTCTTAATTTGATTCATGTCTTAAGTTCATACCAGTATATTCGTTCTGGTTATCAGTCATGTTTTTTTATCACTACTATTCTGACTTCAATCCTGGGGAATCTAAAGCAATATGTGGAGGAGAAAATAAAGAGAAAGTTCTTGAATAAATCCATCTAGACAAAACTGAGAATCTTTCCTATTGAAATTTCCACTGGATTTAGTAACTACTGATCACGCAATTCCCAATTTGATGTTTCCCAACTTGATAAAGTCCTAGGATCTTTGCCAAAGCCAGTGCCCTGGTAGACACAATCTCAAGAACGTTAGGAATTTACTGTGTCTTGGCACGTGCATCCTGAAGAATCGCCAAACAAATACAATTTTGATGCTGAGATTAAAAAGAAAAACTGAATGTTGGAAATCTGAAATAAAACAAAAAATGGTAGAAATGCATAGCAGACCATCCAAAACAAAGGGGAGGAAATAGGAACAGCAGTAGGTCATTCAACCCCTCGAGCCTGTTCCACCATTCAATGAGATCACGGCTGATCTACGATCTAACTCCATATACCCGCCTTTGGCCCACATCCCTTAATACCTTTCGTTAACACACAGCTATCAACTTTGTACCACCAATGAATACCACCAACGATGTCTCCGCAAGATCCTACAAATCCCCTGGGAGAACAGACGCACCAACGTTAGCGTCCTCGACCAGGCCAACATCCCCAGCATCGAAGCACTGACCACACTCGATCAGCTCCGCTGGGCAGGCCACATAGTTCTCATGCCAGACACTAGACTCCCAAAGCAAGCACTCTACTCGGAACTCCTTCACGGCAAATGAGCCAAAGGTGGGCAGCGGAAACGTTACAAGGACACCCTCCCTGAAAAAGTGCAACACCCCCACTGACACCTGGGAGTCGCTGGCCAAAGACCGCCCTAAATGGAGGAAGAGCATCCGGGAGGGCGCTGAGCTCCTCGAGTCTCGTCGCCGAGAGCATGCAGAAAACAAGCGCAGGCAGCGGAAAGAACGTGCGGCAAACCTGTCCCACCCACCCTTTCCCTCAACGTCCCACCTGTGACAGAGACTGTGGTTCTCGTATTGGACTGTTCAGCCACCTAAGAACTCGTGCTAAGAGTGGAAGCAAGTCTCCCCCGATTCCGAGGGACTGACTATGATGATGATGATGATGATCAACTCCAATTTAAAATTCACAATTGATCTCGTATCAATTGCCATTTGTGAAAGAGAGTTCCAAACTTCTAATAACCTTTGTATGTCGAAGTGTTTCCAAATTTCACTCCTGAAGTTTTTAGACTATGCTCCCTCGTCCTAGAATCTGCAACCAACGGAAATAGTTTCACTCTGTCTACCCTATCTGTTCCCCTTAATATCCTAAAAACTTCAATCAGATCTCCCTATAACCTTCTAAATTCTAGGGAATACAATGCTAATTTGTGCAATCTCTCCTCTTAACTGAACTCTTGAAGTCCATTGTGTCAGCAAACATAATCCTAATCTCTTGTAGCTCCATTTCCACGAGGCTTACACATGAATAGCCGCTTGGGCAATAGACCAGAGGGTGCCTGGTGTCCATGAAATACTACCTCAGTGCAACAAAATAACAACTAACTTGCATTTATATAGTGCCTTTAATACAGTAAAACATCCCAAAGCACTTCACATGAGTGTGTAGATGAATAAATCAATTCGTTCCTAGCACTTAGTGCTGGGGTAAACATGGAGGGGTTGTGGAAATGAAAGTAGTGAAAGGGTTTTCGAAGAGGCAGTTTCTCTTGGAGAAAAGGGATACTGGATTGTACTTGCTTCCCACCTTCCAGATAGTCTTGGAATTTAAAAAAAAGGCCAATAGTAGCACCAATATCGTGATAGGTGGAAGGATGGAGATAAATTGTGAATTAGAGAATGAGTTGAAGGAAGGGGGAGGAGGAGTTTTTTTTCAAAGGGCAGAGGGTAAAGTTTGAGAGATTGGAGATAGTTGGGAGGTGGAAACAAGGAAGTTGTCCAAGTTAGCCATATTAGTGATCAGGACAAGAGAGTTGGCAAGACTATGTGAGTTGCCTGGGATGAGAGGATGAGTGTGGAAGTGAACTAATTTGAAAGGTGTCGTTGAATGAGAACAGGAGGGCAAAAGGAGAGGAAGTCGGGGGATTAAGATGAAGGTTGAAGTTACTGACAATGAGTGGATGCTTGGTGCAAAGAATAAGGGAGGAGTAAAGAGCGGAAATCGAGACAAGAAAATTATCATGGGACTTGGCAGGGGATTGATGACAAAGACTTTGAGTGAGAGGCAGGAAGAGGGTGAGATGCTCAAATAAAGAAAGGGTGCCTGAGAAATATGGGGAGAAGATGAGTTGGGACTTGGCAATAAGAACCATATTGTTGCTACAACAGTTGGGGCACACAATGGAACATGCACCCAAACAAGGGTGAAGGAAAAGCAGTTCCTGTCCATAAGCCAGGTTTCTATCAGTACCAGAATTAATCTGCAATGGAGTTATGAATGGGCCTTGTTTGTGATAGTGATCTTGAGGGAAGATATGAAGCAGGCCAGTGTCAGGAAGAAGGTTAGAGAAGTTAATTTCCTGGAAAGGTGCAGAGTGGGATGATTGCTGGGAACTGGAGATGAGGCAGTTTGCGTTGCTATGCGCAAGAGCTTGTGACGGGTGGCACAATAGGTTTGCTGGAGGGTATTCGGGCTTAAGGAGAGGGAGGTCTTGAGCTTCAGCCAGGTATGGTGGCAAAAGGTGAGGTTAGTAGGTGACAGGGATTTGTTGTTAAAAGAAAAGGATGGAATGAGTGGGCGTATGGGAGACCGAGGCATCATAAGGTGGGATAGATTGAGAGAATAGAGCAGGTATGTCACGTGACTAGTTGAGCGGATAGGGGCTCAGATTCATGAAAAATGCGCACACAAGTGGACACAGAGGGAAGCTTAAAATACATGGCTAGGTGGCAGAGAGCTTAGCCATGCAAAGAATTCATAGAATCATAGAAGTTTACTGCACAGAAGGAGGCTATTCGGCCCATCGTGTCTGTGCCAGCCGAAAGAGTTTCCAGCCTAATCCCGCTTTACAGCTCTTGGTCCGTAGCCCTGCAGGCCCCGGGACTTCATGTGCACATTCATTTTTAAATGCGAAGAGGATTTCTACCTTTCAGGCAGTAAGTTCCAGACCCCCACCACCCTCCGGGTGAAAAAAAATTCTCCTCCGCTCCCCTGTAATCCTTCTACTAATTAATTTAAATCTATGCCCCCTGGTTATTGACCTCTCTGCTGAGGGAAATAGGTCCTTCCTATCCACTCTATCTAGGCCTCTCATATTCTTAGAATTAAGGGTTTGAAATGTAGAGTCACCAGTCCACTAGTTGAGATCAGGCCTGTCTTGAGGGTTGAGCACCAAGGCTGATGTAATCATTGGCCAGGCTCACATTAATGGCTGAGTAATGGTGGTCCTGTGGGTGATCGTCTGGTAGTTACAGTGTGTCTTCAGTGGGCTTGTTCTGTCTCTAATCTTGTTTACTGCTCAGTCTTGTCCTTTTGGGTTCCACAACAAATGTAGCTTTCCTGCTCCAAAAAAAATTGGAAGCAGCAATCCAATTGCAAGAAACTACAGTTTCCTCAGTTCCAACTTACAGCTGAAACTAATTTCATTCTAAAACCTTGGGTAGTGTCCAATTCTAGACTTTTAAGAACAGGTTTGCCCTTCGAAGTAGGATCATATAGATCAGAATGGATACCAGTTGAGCACAGTATAGACAGTGAAACATGCAAGCCCCACTGCTTCTGTGAATTTGCCTAGAGGTCAAATACTGAATGGAGCCTTTTTGTTTTGTGATGCTATTGCCTGCTATCTTTAGAGTAATGGAAGCAGTACCCTATTGTGATATCCTACTTAATAGTAATTGAAATTTGTGCTCAGCTTAGTGTGCAATGGAATCAAAAAAAAAAAATTGTTTCATCATGAAAACTGCAAGAATTCAAGCCATTCATTCATGCAGAGGCTGGAGAGCAACAACATTGTGACTAGAGCCATCTTTTCAGGGCTTTAGTTAATGAATTTCAATTCACTGGCTGAATGGGCAATTTCGGCATGCTGTCTAAAAATAATGGGGACGAATTTCCAGAGCATTCTCCTGTTCATTTGACGACTTCGATGGAAGATTTGCGAAACCCCAGAAAAACGGCTTAAACACAATTTAAGACTTGATAACCCTGTAGAAATTCAGCCCCGAGCTGTTTAACTGTAATAAAAACAGAAAATGCTGGAAATACTCATGGCAGGCAGCATTTATGGCGAGAGACAGTGTTAATGTTTCATGTCGATGACCTTTCATCAGAACTGGAAAAAGTAAGAGATGTTCTGTTTAATTGTGGCTACTTGTACTGTTTTCCCAATGCACTTTGTTCCAGATATATATTTTCAGTCATAAAGTACTATCTGATGCATAATTAATACGCATGATTGTAAATGAAAATTGGAGCTTGTGTTGCGGCAGAGAAACACAGTGTTACCTAGCATACAAATCAAAATGAGCAAGAATATATGTTAACTTTATATGGCCTTTCAATGAAATGGCTGTAAACTTGCCATTATTGGCCACTGGCCATCATTTGAATGTTCCTGTTAGTTGACCACAGGGCTGTGGGTGTTTCACGTAAATTAGGGCTAGAGCAAGTGTGTCATCAGTCTCACTGTTTTATTAAGAGCTACTCAAACCAATTTCTGTTTTAACACTGCTCCAAGTAACTAAAGTTATTTTGGAGGGAGGGGGTAATTAGGAAATAGACACTAGTTTTGTCCTTCTTTGGGCAAGAGCAGAACTCGAGCTATTTGTCGCTGCCCAGTTAACGAGAATATTTCAAATTTGTCTTTAAGAAAATAAAAATTCTCCCCTTCCCACATGCTTTTGCTTCTCTTCTTTACTGGCAGGAATCAGTCTTCGATACAAAGTGCCTGATTCCAACCGCGTTGCACTTAAATATGGTGTGGTGGAAGCAGAGCTGCGTAATGAAAAATATCCGTATTAGATCTTTTTTCATAATCTTTAGATAGAACAAGAAGCTTTAGATAGATCAAATATTGTGAATTTTGAAAAATGTGATCCCAGCTAGCTATATTAAGATTTCCTTTTACAACTCTTTGCTTCCTTCTATCCAACCATCTGCTTATCCACATGGTCACATTGTCATTGATTCCATGTGCCATTACCTTTGCCATAGGTCTCTTATATAATACTTTTTTGAATACCTTATAAACCACCATATTCCCTTTATTTATTCGCTCTGTGTTCAAAGAATTCCATAAAATTGGTCAATTAGACATGCTGTTTAGAAATTTGTCCTGACTGGTCATGATGAACTTTTGTTTCTCCAAGTGCACAGTAATTTCATCCTAAATTATTGACTCTAGTAGTTTACCAACAGCTGAAGTAAGGCTATCTGGTTTATGATTTCCCACCTTATCCATGTCTCCTTTTTTGAAGGTAGGAGTCACATTTTCCACCGTTCTGTTCACTGGAATAATCTCTCTGATTTTCTATTTTTCCCCAAACAAGTTTTATGTCTTCAACTTTTTTCCCCCCATTTCTATTCTTATTCTCACTGAATTTATTCTGCGTTTTCACTGTACCTCAAATGTTCCCCGACTTTTAGGTTACCTATTTGCTCTGCTTCATTATACAGAACCAAGCCAAGTAGTTGTTTTTTTTATTCATTCATGGGCTGTGGGCATTGCTGGCAAGGTCAGCATTTAGTGCACATCACTAAATGTCATTGAGAAGATGATGATAAATTGCCGCCTTGAACTGCTGCAGTCCGTGTGGTGAGGTTACTCCCATAATGCTGTTGGGGAGGGAGTTCCAGGATTTTGACCCAGTGACGATGAAGGAATGGCAATATATTTCCAAGTCAGGATGATGTGCGATTTATAAGGGAAATTGGAGGTGGTGCTGTTCCCATGTTCTTGCTGCCCTTGTCCTTCTAGGTGGTAAATGTCATGTGTTTGGGAGGTACTGTCAGAAAATCTTGGTGAGTTGCTGCAGTGCATCTTGTCGAGGTTACACACTGCAGCCACAGTACGCCAGTGGTGGAGGGAGTGAATGTTTAAGATGGTGGATGGGGTGCCAATCAAGCGGGCTGCTTTGTCCTGGATGAGCTTCTTGAGTGTTGGAGCTGCACTCACTCAGGCAAGTGGAGAGTATTCCATCATACTCCTGAGTTGTGCCTTTTCGGTGGTGGAAAGGCTTTGGGGAGTGAGGAGGTGAGACATTTGCCACAGAATATCCAGCTTCTGACATGCTCTTGTAGCCACAGTATTTACGTGGCAAGTCCAGTTAAGTTTCTCGTCAATGGTGACCCCCAGGATGTTGATGGTGGGGGATTTGACATTCAATGTGAAAATTGTTATGCATTTTTTAACTAGAACCACAATGCTGTTGAATGTCAAGGCGAGGTGGTTAAATTCTCTCTCGTTGAAGATGGTCATTGCCTGGCACTTGTGTGGCGCGAATGCTACTTGCCGCTTATCAACCCAAGCCTGAATGTTCTCCCGGCCTTGCTGCATGCGGGCATGGACTGCTTCATTATCTGAGGAATTGCAAATGGAACTGTGTACTGTGCAATCATCAGCGAACATCCCCACTTCTGACCTTGTATTGGAGGGAAGGTCATTGATGAAGCAGCTGAAGATGGTTGAGCCTAGGACACTGCCCTGAGGAACTCCTGCATCCATGGCCTGGGGCTGAGATGATGGGCCTCAAACAACCACAACCACCTTCATTTGTGCTATTGCTGGGAATGACTCCAGCCAGTGAAGAATTTTTCCATTGACTCCCATTGACTTCAATTTTACTTGATGCCACACTCAGTCATATCCTGTTGGTGCCAAGGGCAGTCACTTTCACCTCACCTTTGCATTCAACTCTATTGTCTATGTTTGGACCAAGGCTGTAACGAGCTCTGGAGCTGAGTGGATCTAGCCGACCCCAAACTGAGCATCGATGAGTACCACTATTGATACCACTATCGACGATCCCTTCCATCGCATTGCTAATGATTGAGAGTAGGCTGATGGGACAGTAATTAGCCGGATTGGATTTGTCCTGCTTTTTGAGGACACGACATACCTGGGCAGTTTTCCACAATATCTGGTAGGTGCCAGTGTTGTAGCTGTACTGGAACAGCTTGGCAAGATGCTTTCATTTTAGAGCACAAGTCTTCAGTACTATAGCCGGGATTTTGTCAGGGCCTACAGCCTTTGCTGTATCTAGTGCACTCAGCTGTTTCTTAATATCACGTGGAGTGAATCAAATTGGCTGAAGACTGGTTTCTGTGCTGCTGGGGACACTGGGAGGAGGCCGAGATGGATCAGCCTTGTCTTTTGCACTCACGTTATGTTCATGGAGCCTGTTCCTTCTCCCGTTATTTGTTTAATTGTCCACCACCATTCACGACTGGATGTGAATGGACTGCAGATCTGATCTGATAATTGTGGGATCGCTTAGCTCTGTTCGCTGTTTCTTCTTCTTGGGCGGTCCCTCGTATCGAGGATGACTTGCTTCCACACCAAAAAGGGATGAGTTCACAAGTGTTTCGATGAAGGACCTGATATTCCAGGTCCCGAACTGCATATTGAAGGGTGGAAGATGCCTGTGCGTGGATTTTTTTAACGTGGGGTGGCTGTTGCACACCAGCCACCACACAGGCTTGACAGAGCTAGGTCTTGGTCCAGTGGCAAGGATTAACCAAGATGACTGGAGACCAGCTCTGCTGCACGGACCTAGTGCGCGCACACATTGCAGCGTGGCGGCCCCGACCTGCGAGGAAACACCAGTGGCAGATCGGGGCCATAAAAAATGCGGCGGCCATGGGCAGCGTGGCGGCATACCGCTGCAAGGTACAGCGCGAGCCGGTTCAGGAGGGCAACTGGATCGCATGCATGTAGTCCTGGAGTACCGATTCATTACCCGAGGGAGGGTGGTCGGTGGTTATCAGCAGGAGGTTTCCTTGCCCATGTTTGACCTGATGCCATGAGACTTCATGGGGTCTGGAATCAATGTTGAGGACTCCCTGGGTCACTCCCTCCTGACTGTACTCTGGTGGGTCTACCCTGCTGGTGGGACTGGACTTACCATGGGATGGTGATGGAGGGGTCTGGGACATTGGCTGAAAGATATGATTTTGTGAGTATGACTATGCTGTGGGACAGTCTCCCAATTTTGACACAAATCCCCAGATGTTAGTGAGCAGGGTTGACTGGGCTGTGTGTGTCATTGTTGTGTGTGAATCTGGTGTCTAGGTTGATGGCGTCCAATTTTATATTCTTACAGTTTTCCATAGTGATTTGGTACAACTGAGTGGCTTGCTAGGCCATTTCAGAGGGCAGTTAAAAATCAAACACATTGCTGTGCGTCTGGAGTCACATAAGCCAGACTGGGTAAGGACGAGAGATTGTCTTCCCTACAGAACCAGTTGGGTTTTTGCGACAACCATGAATATTAGCTTTTTATTCCAGATTTATTTTATTACCTGAATTTAAATTCCCTAATTGCCGTGGTGAGATTTGAACTCGCATCTCCGGATCATTAATCCAGCAACATAACCACTATGCTACTGTACCTCGTATTTATTGGAGTAGCAACATATTGACTGGAAAAACTGACCTGAACACATTGTAAAAAATCTCTTGTTTCACTGCAAACATTTTCCCTATCTGTCTATTTTTCGATGATTACAATTGCTTACAGTTGTAACTCTATTGTTAATCCACATCTCTCCAATCTGTAATCTGCAAATGTAATCCTCAATTTCCTTTCTGCTGTTCAACAGTATATAATAGAGTCTCAGTATTGTGACTGATTCCTTGTTTTTCCTCAGCTCAAATCAATAATCTCTGAGCTGCTCTCTAGTTATATCCTGTACTCGAGCACTCAACACGAGTAGTAAGAAGGAGCTAAATGTTGTCATACATTTTCCATAGATTGTGTCCCTGATCTTGGCAGTGCCGTCAGTGGAAAGCATGAAGAGAAGGCTAGGTTTTTTTTCCATATAAGGGGAAATTAGTGAGTGATGCTGTCATATCTGCCTCCTTCAGGGTTTCTCGCAAAGACCTTATGAACTGGTTATTTGCTCTTATGGTTGTCAAAAATGCATCATGATGAAAGAACCTCTAATAAAAATGTTGTTTTTAAGTGGGTAAATTTAATAAGATAAATAAACTGATGGAAGACGAGTGTTACTTTTTGAATTGTAAATTATTAACATATTTTCTCTGGATTCTGCATTTAGGTTTAAAAGTAGGCGATGAAGTTTTGGAGATTAATAACATGAAAGCTAAAGATCTGGTTGTATCTGACTTGAAGACTATCCTGTCTGCGCCTTCACTTTCTCTTGCTGTACGAACATATGGTCAGCCAGTAGATGGGCATATATACATCTCACCTCTTCGACGAGTGGGAGCGACAGATACATTGGGTGACAGTGGATTTGTTTCCAGCCATCAAGGTAGGGGCCTGCATTACTAGTTAACATTTTTATTATGCATAGGATTATACTTCGATCTTTCAAGGCAATAATATGATGAAACACAAGGTTTTTTTTCAACCTAAACCGCCTGGTGGCAAATCAACAGGTTTGGATCGGCCAACTGTTGTTACAGTCCACCCGATCTTACCTTCGTGGAAAGTAAAACTGGGCGGGGTGTGAAATGGACCCCCAATCCTATCCTTTCAGTTTCCTGCCAGGCACTTTAGGTTAAAATTATGTTCCAAGATTAGTATTCTTTTACCTTCCAAAGATTGCATTTTTTTTCTTTCTATCCTTCTACTTGTTTAAATTTTCTTGATGAGGTTTGTTGATGCTAGTGTTTGCGATAGTGGTTTTGTAACATTAAATTAAGCCCTGAAATGTTGGCTTCTCGTGCTGTGCTGTGCAACAATCTCGAACTGTGTTTTCAACAACAACAACAAATTGTTTTTATATAGCGCCTTTGACATAGTGAAACGTCCCAAGGCGCGTCACAGGAGTATCATGAGATGAAAAATTTGACACCGAGCCACATAAGTAGAAATTAGCGCAGGTGACCAAAAGCTTGGTCAAAGAGGGTAGGTTTTAAGGAGCGTCTTGAAGGAGGAAAGAGAGATGGAGAAGTTTAGGCAGGGAGTTCCAGAGCTTGGGGCCTAGACAACAGAAGACACGGCCACCAATAGTTGAGCGATTATAATCAAAAGTGCTCAAGAGTACAGAATTAGAGGAGTGCAGACATCTCTGGGGCTGGGGGGGAGGCGGAGTTGGAGTTGGAGTTGTGGGGCTGGAGGAGATTACAGAGGGACAAAGCGTGGAAGGATTTGAAAATAAGGATGAGAAATTTGAAATCGAGGCGATGCTTAACCAGGAGCCAATGAAGGTCAGCGAGCACAGGGGTGATGGGTGAGCAGGACTTGATGCAAGTTAGGACATGGGCAGCCGAGCTTTGGATCACCTCTAGTTTACGTAGCGTAAAATGAGGGAGGCCAGCCAGGAGTGTGTTGGAATAGTTAAATCTAGAGATAACAAAGGCATGGATGAGGGCTTCAGCAGTGGATGAGCTGAGGCAAGGGCGGAGACGAATGATGTTACGGAGGTGGAAATAGGCGGTCTTAGTTATGCTGAGGCTATGTGGTCAAAAGCTAATTTCAGGTTCAAATATGACACCAAGGTTGCGAACAGTCTGGTTCAGCCTCAGACAGAAGTTGGGGAGAGGGTTGGAATCAGTGGCTAGGGGCTGGAGTTTGTGGCGTGGACCGAAAACAATCACTTTAGTCTTCCTAATATTCAATTGGAGAAGATTTCTGCTCATCCAGAACTGGTTGCCGGACAAGCAATCTGACAATGTAGAGGTCGTGGAGGGGTTGGAGAGAAGTGGTTGTGAGGTCGAGCTGGGTGTCATCAGGTTGAAACTGACTCTGTTTTCGGATAATATCGCCAAGGGACAACATGTAGATGAGAAATAGGAGGGGGCCAAGGATAGATCCTTGGGGGACACCAGAGATAACAATACGAAGGCGGGAAGAAAAGCCATTGCAGGTGATTCTCTGGCTACGATTAGATAGATAAGAATGGAGCCAGGCAATTGCAGTCCCACCTAGCTGGATGACGGTGGAGAGGCTTTGGAGAAGGATAGAGTGGTCAACCGTGTCCAAGGCAGACAAGTCAAGAAGGATGAGGAAGGATAGTTTGCCTTTGTCGCAGTCACAAAGGATGTCATTTGTGACTTTGATGAGAGCTGTTCCGGCACTGTGGCAGGTGTGGAAACTGTATTGGAGGGATTCAAACATGGAATTGTGGGAAAGATGGGCACAGATTTGGGAGGCGACAAAACATTCAAAGATTTTGGCGAATAAAGGGAGGTTGGAGGTGGGGCAGTAGGTTGCAAGGACAGAACGAGGTCAAGGGTTGGTTTTTTGAGGAGAGGGGTAATGACGGCAGATTTGGGGAAAGAGGGGGGACAGTACCTGAGGAGAGAGAACCGTTAATGTCAACTAACATGGGAGCCAGAAAAGGAAGTTAGGTGGTCAGTAGTATGATGGTAATAGTCAAGGCAGCAGGAAGTGGATCTCATGAACAGGATGAGCTTGGAAAGTTCATGAGGGGAGTTCGGAGAGAAACTCGAGAAAGATGTGAGGTCAAGGCTAGGGCAAGGGGGAATCCTTAGATTTGGCCCAGTGGGCTAGGGGAAGGAAGGGAAGAGGCAGAAGCGGCCAAACAGATTGTCTCAATCTTAGCGACAAAGAAGTCCATGAGCTCCTCACACTTACTGTCGGAGGTGAGGGTGGAGACTGGGGAGAGGGTTTCAAAAAGACGGTTAGCAGTGTAAAATAGAAGCCAGGGTTTATCTTTACATTCCAGAAATATTCTGGAATAGTGAGCGATTTTGGCAGATGAGAGCAGGACCCGTTAATGCTTTATGTGGTCCAGCCAGATCAGGCGGTGAATGGCTAAACGAGTTGTCCACCATATCCGTTCAAGTCTGCATCTCTTGGACTTAAGGAAGCGAAGATCAGGGCTTTACGACGGGGAGCGGCCAGGGTGAGAGAGAGTAATTGTTTTAACAGAGACCAGGGCATCAAAGGTGGTGGTGAAGGTGTGATTGAGCAGATCGGTAGCTGCAGAGATGTCACGGTGAATGGAGGGTCAAAGGCTGGACAGTTTGGTGTTCATAAGTGCAGTTGTAAGAGAGGCGGACACAGAAAGAGGTAGGGTTGGGGAAGGGGTTGGAAAGCGATACGAGAAAGTGGTCAGAGATGGCCTTATCTGTGATTGACACGATGGGAGTAGCGAGGCCACGAGAGATGGCAAGGTCGAAGGGCTGGCTGTGATTATAGATTGGGGAGTTTACATGGAAGGAGATATTAAGGGAGGATAGGAGGCTAGTAAACTCAGAGGAGAGAGAGCATGATGAATTGAGATTGAGGATGAAATCAAAGGATGAGAATTTTTTGAGGCAGAGGGAGGAAAGTAGTGAAGATAACTTGGTAATAACATTTTTATGTTACTTGGGTGGGCGGTGTAGAAAAATCGAATAGCTAAAACGAGTTTCACTTTGTTCAGAAAACTGTTTTGAATGTTTTCTTTATCATTAATCACCATTTTTATAATCTATATATAATGAAAAATATGTACGTGCCGTGGAACTTTGATGATTTACACGAATGGGGAACTTGGGGAACGGTAATTTCGATGGTATGAGACGTGAATTGGCTAGAATAGACTGGCGAGTGATACTTAAAGGGTTGACGGTGGATAGGCAATGGCAAACCTTTAAAGATCACATGGATGAACTTCAACAATTGTTCATCCCTGTCTGGAGTAAAAATAAAACGGGGAAGGTGGCTCAACCGTGGCTAACAAGGGAAATTAAGGATAGTGTTAAATCCAAGGAAGAGGCATATAAATTGGCCAGAAAAAGCAGCAAACCTGAGGACTGGGAGAATTTTGTAACACAGCAGAGGAGGACAAAGGGTTTAATTAGAAGGGGGGAAATAAGAGTATGAGAGGAAGCTTGCTGGGAACATAAAAACTGACTGCAAAAGCTTCTATAGATAGATATGTGAAGAGAAAAAGATTAGTGAAAACAAATGTAGGTCCCTTGCAGTCAGATTCAGGTGAATTTATAATGAGGAACAAAGAAATGGTGGACCAGTTAAACAAATACTTTGGTTCTGTCTTCACGAAGGAAGACACAAATAACCTTCCAGAAATACCAAGGGACCGAGGGTCTAGTGAGGAGGAGGAACTGAAGCATATCCTTATAAAGCGGGAAATTGTGTTAGGGAAATTGATGGGATTGAAAGCCGATAAATCCCCAGGGCCTGATAGTCTGCATCCCAGAGTACTTAAGGAAGTGGGCCTAGAAATAGTGAATGCATTGGTGATCATTTTCCAACAGTCTACTGACTCTGGATCAGTTTCTATAGACTGGAAGGAAGTTAATGTAACACCATTGTTTAAAAAAGGAGGGAGAGAGAAAATAGGTAATTATAGACCAGTTAGCCTGACATCAGTAGTGGGGAAAATGTTAGAATCAGTTATTGAAGATGAAATAGCAGCGCATTTGGAAAGCAGTGACAGGAGCGGTCCAAGTCAGCATGGATTTATGAAGGGGAAATCATGCTTGACAAATCTTCTGGAATTTTTTGAGGATGTTAACTAGCAGAGTGGGCAAGGGAGAACCAGTGGATGTGGTGTATTTGGACTTTCAAAAGGCTTTTGACAAGGTCCCACACACGAGATTGGTTAAAGCACATGGTATTGGGGGTAATGTACTGACGTGGATAGAGAATTGGTTAGCAGAGAGTCGGGATAAACTGGTCCTTTTCAGAATGGCAGGCAGTGACTAGTGGAGTGCCGCAGGGCTCAGTGCTGGGACCCCAGCTATTTACAATATACATCAATGATTTAGACGAAGGAATTGAATGTAATATCTCCAAGTTTGCAGATGACACTAAGCTGGCTGGCAGGGCGAGCTGTGAGGAGGACGCTAAGAGGCTGCAGGGTGACTTGGATAGGTTAGGTGAGTGGGCAAATGCATGGCAGATGCAGTATAATGTGGATAAATGTGAGGTTATCCACTTTGGTGGCAAAAACACGAAGGCAAAATATTATCTGAATGGCGGCAGATTAGGAAAGGGGGAGATGCAACGAGACCTGGGTGTCATGGTTCATCAGTCATTAAAAGTTGGCATGCAGCTACAGCAGGCGGTGAAGAAGGCAAATGGTATGTTAGCCTTCATAGCAAGGGGATTTGAGTACAGGAGCAGGGAGTACTTACTGCAGTTGTACAGGGCCTTGGTGAGGCCTCACCTGGAATATTGTGTTCAGTTTTGGGCTCCTAATCTGAGGAAGAACGTTCTTACTATTGAGGGAGTGCAGCGAAGATTCACCAGATTGATTCCCGGGATGGCGGGACACTCATATGTGGAGAAACTGGATCGACTGGGCCAGTATTCACTGGAGTTTAGAAGGATGAGAGGGGATCTCATAGAAACTTATGAGATTCTGATGGGACTGGACAGGTTGGATGTGGGAAGAATGTTCCCGTTGATGGGGAAGTCCAGAACCAGGGGACACAGTCTAAGGATAAGGGATGAGCCATTTAGGACTGAGATGAGGAGAAACTTCTTCACTCAGAGAGTTGTTAACCTGTAGAATTCCCTACCGCAGAGAGTTGTTGACGCCAGTTCATTGGATATATTCAAGAGGTAGTTAGATATGGCCCTTACTGCTAAAGGGATCAAGGGGTATGGAGAGAAAGCAGGAAAGGGGTACTGAGGGAATGATTCGCCATGATCTTATTGAATGGTGGTGCAGTCTCGAAGGGCCAAATGGCCTACTCCTGCACCTATTTTCTATGTTTCTATGTTAGAAATAATTTTACATAGATGACAGTTGGACTGCAGAATTCTCTGTCACACATTGTTGAAGCAGCATCCCTATAAATATTTATCAAATAAAATTAGATGGCTGCATATTAAAGGAAACGGACGGCAAGAGGGAAGTGAGTATAGATTAGGTGATGCAGAAAAACACCAGCACAAAGCTGATGGACCAAATGGCCTGTTTCTGAGCTGTGACATTCTATGAGGTAAGGTGAGAATGACTGCACTTGACATCAAGGCAACAATCGATCAAGTGAGGCACCAAGGAGCCCGAGTAAAATTAAAGTCAACGAGGATCAGGGAGCAAACTCTCCAGTGGCTGGAGTCATATCTGGCACAAAGAGAAATTGTTGTGGTTGTTGGAGGCCAATCATCTCAGCCTTAGGATATCACTACAGGAGTTCCTTAGGGCCATGTCCTACACGCAACTATTTTTACCTGCTTCATCAATGACAAAACGTCCATCATAATGTAAGAAGTGAGTTTGTTTGCTGCTGATTGCACAGTGCTCGGCTCCATTAGCAATTCCTCAGATAATGAGGCAGCACATGTCCGCGTGAAGCAAGACTGGGACAAAAGCCAGGCTAGGATTGATAAGTGACTAGTATAGCTCATGCCACAGAAATGCTAGGGAATGACCATCTCCAATAAGAAAAAATCTAACCACCTCCCCATGACATTCAACGGCCTTTCTGAGCTCATTCAATGTCCCCTACCATCAGCATCATGGGTGTCACCATTGACCAGAAACTCAACTGAAACAGCCACAAAAATACCATGGTTATAAGAGCAGGTCAGAGGCTGGGTATTCTGCAGTGTGTGGCTCAGTTCTTGACTTCCAAAATATTCTCCACCACTTATAAGGCACAAGTCACGGGTGTGTTGAAATACTCTCCATTTGCCTGGATGAGTACAGCTGCAACAATACTCGATGCTTGACACCATTCAGGACAAAGCAGTCCGCTTGATCGACACCCCATCTTCTAGTTTTAAACATCCACATCCTCCAGCACCGGTGTATCATGGCTGCAGTGTGTACCATCTACTGGATGTGCTTCAACAACTCGTCAAGACTTCTTTAGCAGCACCTCCCAAACCTGTGACCTGCACTACCTAGAAGGACAAGGGCAGTAGGTGTATGGGAACATCATCACCTCCAAGTTCCCCTCCAAGTCACGCACCATCCTGACTTGGACATGTAGCGCGGTTCCTTCATTGTTGCTGGTCAAAATCCGGGAACTCTCTCCCCAACAGCACTGGGAGTACCTTCACCACACGGACTGAAGTGGTTCATGAAGATAATCCACCACCAACGTCTCAGGGACATCTAGGGATGGGCAATAAATGCTGGTATTGCCAATGATGCCCACATTCAAAAGAATTATAAAAAATTCTATGGAGGGTTCCCTCTGGTGGATAATGTGAACGGGCAGATAAGCAAGTGTCCAAGGGTTGCATGGCTGATTATTGTATTTGAATTTTGAACATGTTGCCTCTCTGTACTCATCCATCTTGGCTCATCCTTCATCTCCAGCAGCATTCCTTTTTGTTGCTTTGTTCCTTTGTTCCTATTGGCAGGATAAGGTAGCACTAGAGCAGATGATCTGCTAGATCAAAGCTCCCTGACGTAACAGACCACAATTCCAACACTAGGATCTGTCACAGGCCCAAGAGAGCCAGCCAAAATGCTACATTGGCACCAACCAAACACGCTCCTACCTCTCTCCCCATCAGCTACAGAGATGCATTAAACACTCTATTTACCAGTAGATGGACATGTATTGATGTCAAAGTTAGCAGCTCCATACAGATCAGTACTGCAGGGGCTGCTGATGGAATCACTGGAAGTGAATGCATGCTACTTTTAGTGTTCAGCTCTGAAGCTGGGGATCAATGGTCAGCATTGAACAAAATGTTTAGCTGTCTATTTTGGATCTTTGGTTAGGTGTGTGGGGGAGCTTTGAGCCACCAAACCAGTTGATAGATGAGCTGCTCTGCTGGCAAGATTACAACAGTGGAGGTGAGTGAAGGAAAAAACAATGCTAGCTGTCCAACTCCAGCTGCTCTAATTCTATTTTGAAAAATTCTCACCGATACTTGGATTTTACTGTATATAGGTATTTTGTGGTGAAATGTATAGCTGTGCCATTTTCAGGTAATACAGCAAGCTATACTTCCTAACTGCAGGAATGACTAGAAAATGCATTTATAGTCTTAAACACAAATCAAAGATTAGTGGTGTATAAATTAACTGGACTTAATTTAAACTATTTCTCTGTGCTAAGATTGGTTTCTTCCTCATGATTTTTAAGAGCAGATCTTGCTTTGTTTAAACTACAGCTGCAGTAAAGTTATGAACAAGACTTGCATGAGTGATGATTAAGAAAGAGAAGGGAAAAATCTTCTGTTATCGGCAGATCTGTATTACCAGAGATTTAATTGAATGGCTAGTATACCGATAATATTTTGTATCAGTCTTTACGGTAGAGGACACTAAAAATATCCCAACAGTGGATAGTCAAGGAGCTATAGGGGAGGAGGAACTTAACACAATCACAATCACTAAGGAGGTGGTACTCAGTAAGATAATGGGACTAAAGGCAGATAAATCTCCTGGACCTGATGGCTTGCATCCTAGGGTCTTAAGAGAAGTAGCGGCAAGGATTGTGGATGCATTGGTTGTAATTTACCAAAATTCCCTGGATTCTGGGGAGGTCCCAGCAGATTGGAAAACTGCAAATGTAATGCCGCTATTTAAAAAAGGAGGCAGACAAAAAGCAGGAAACTATAGACCAGTTAGCCTAACATCTGTGGTTGGGAAAATGTTGGAATCCATTATTAAAGAAGCAGGACATTTGGAAAAGCATAATTCAGTCAGGCAGAGTCAGCATGGAAATATGAAGGGGAAGTCATGTTTGACAAGTTTGCTGGAATTCTTTGAAGATGTAACGAACAGGGTGGATAAAGGGGAACCAGTGGATGTGGTGTATTTGGACTTCCAGAAGGCATTTGACAAGGTGCCACATAAAAGGTTACTGCACAAGATAAAGGTTCATGGGGTTGGTGGTAATATATTAGCATGGATAGAGGATTGGCTAACTAACAGAAAACAGAGAGCCAGGATAAATGGTTCATTCTCGGGTTGGCAATTAGTAACTAGTGGGGTGCCGCAGGGATCGGTGCTGGGACCCCAACTAATTACAATCTATATTAACGACTTGCAAGAAGGTACCGAGTGTAATGTTTAGAAACATAGAAAATAAGTGCAGGAGTAGGCCATTCGGCCCTTCTAGCCTGCACCGCCATTCAATGAGCTCATGGCTGAACATTCAACTTCAGTACCCCATTCCTGCTTTCTCGCCATACCCCTTGATCCCCCTAGTAGTAAGGACCTCATCTAACTCCTTTTTGAATATATTTAGTGAATTGGCCTCAACAACTTGCTGTGGTAGAGAATTCCACAGGTTCACCACTCTCTGGGTGAAGAAGTTCCTCCGCATCTCGGTCCTAAATGGCTTACCCCTTGTTACCCCTTTGTTGACGATATAAAGGTGGGAGGAAAAGCAATGCGTGAGGAGGATACAAAAGGACATAGGCTAAGTGAGTGGGCAAAAATTTGGCAGATGGAGTATAATGTTGGAAAGTGTGAGGTTATGCACTTTGGCAGAAAAAAATCGAGGAGCAAGTTATTATTTAAATGGAGAAAAATTGCAAAGTGCTGCAGTACAGCGGGACCTGGGGGTCCTGGTGCATGAAACTCAAAAGGTTAGTATGCAGGTAAAGCAAGTGATCAGGAAGGCCAATGGAATCTTGGCCTTTATTGCAAAGGAGATGGCGTATAAAAGCAGGGAAGTCTTGCTGCAGTTATACAGGGTATTGGTGAGGCCACACCTGGAATACTGCGTATAGTTTTGGTTTCCCGATCTAAGAAAGGAGATAATTGCTTTGGAGGCAGTTCAGAGAAGGTTCACTAGGTTGATTCCGGAGATGAGGGGGTTGACTTATGAGGAAAGGTTGAGAAGGTTGGACCTCTACTCGTTGGAATTCAGAAGAATGATCAGTGATCTTATCGAAATGTATAAGATTATGGGGGGCTTTAAAAAGTGGAAGCAGAGAGGATGTTTCCACTGAAAGGGGAGACGAGAACTAGGGGCATAATCTTAGAATAAGGGGCTGTCCCATTTAAAAGTGAGATGAGGAGGAATTTCTTCTCTGAGGGTTGTAAATCTGTGGAATTCGCTGCCTCAGAGAGCTGTGGAAGCTGAGACATTGAATAAATTTTAAATGGAGATGGACAGTTTCTTAACCGATAAGGGGTTATGGGGAGCGGGCAGGGAAGTGGACCGGAGTCCATGATCAGATTAGCCATGATCGTGTTAAATGGTGGAGCAGGCTTGAGGGGCTGTGTGGCCTACTCCTGCTCCTATATCTTATGAGTAGAATTATGAATTTGTTAAACAGATACTGGTATAAAATCCAGGATTCAGTTTTTATACCTATTCATCTTTATTCCGATGATTCATGCTATTAACCAGCGTGACCATCACATGACTTTCATACCAATATAAAGTTCCTTAAATTGAGTACAATATGTAAGCCGTATGATTCCAATGAACAAATCTACCTTACTCCATTTAATAGAAGGCTAAATTTTGCTTTCCTTTGATTGATCATCAATTCTACGTGGGAATGGGTGGTGATACCCAATTACCTTGCTACAAGAATATATATAGCATCCATCATTTTGCCATGAAAACAATTTACATGACGGTTTCGGTTTCATGCTTCTAATATTAGATAAACTGGCATATTGAATGAATACTTAATATCTGATAGGATCGAACTGATAGGATTGAATCAAACGTGTATAACACTTTTGGAGAGATCACTAAGTAGCAAGATAAATTAAAAAAAAATAAAACTGTAAATCAAACAAAAGCAGAAAATACAATAAACACTTAGCAGGCCAATTAGCAACGTTTGAACAGAACAGGCAGGTTAATGATTCAAGAACAATCCTTCATCATAACTGGAAAACATTACAGATGCACAATATTTAAAAGGGAACAGAATAAAGGGAAAGGGGAGGTGCGCGCACATGCAAAATACTGCAGATGCTGGAATCTGAAATAAAAACAGAGAATGCTGGAAATCTGTGGAGAGAAAAACACAATTAACGTTTCATGTCGATGATGCTTCGTCAGAACTGCCAAATGTTCGAAAAGAGCACATTCTTAAGCACTAAAAGGGGGAGGGGAAGAAAGAACAAAAAGGAAGGTCTGTGATAGGGTGGAAGACAGGAGAGATTAGAGAGACAAAAGGGATGATGGGCCGAATTGAAATACTAATGATAGAAGTTCGAAAAAGGTTAATCTGGATAGAATGTGAATGGCGCAGAAATGATCAACTACCATTATAGATAAAGAAAAAAAAGAAAAAAACATAAGATGGGGAGGGGCGGGGGGGGGAGAAAAGGGAGCCAAAGATGGCTAGAGGTTAAACTCTGAAATTGTTGAACTCGATGTTGAGTCTAGAAGGCTGTAAAGTGCCTAAACGAAAGATGAGATGCTGTTCCCCGAGCTTGCGTTGAGCTTCATTGGAACAGTGTAGGAGTCTGAAGACGGAGATATCGGAGTGGAGTAGAGAATTAAAGTGACAGGCGGCCGGAAGCTCGGTCACACTTGCGGACTGAATGGAGGTGTTAGCAAAGCGGTCACCCAATCTAAGCTTGGTCTCCCCAATGTAAAGGAGACACACACACACACTCTTGTTTCGGTTAACAAAGTCTCGCAGTCCACCTGGTTAAGAAACAAGGATGCAAGTAAAACTGCTGTGTTTAAGTACATTTTCAGGCACAAGACTAAAATTTTCTATCGTCTTCAAAAACAGAATAGTACTTATTTTGCCTGAAGCAGAAAAATCAAACCTATATTACCAATTTTTACCAAATTTGCCATTACCTTAAGGATGAATGGTTTATGAAATAAAATTAAGATTACAATAATAATGCTAACATTTCAGTAACATAGAAATTTCCAATAAATACTTGGGGTAATAGTTAATTTGGCTGCTTTACTTTCTAAAGGGATACTAGTTGGAGTTTCATCAATTGTGAATCCATTTTTTTTAAATAAAAAAGATACAGTTGAAGGTTGTGAATCACAGTCTAAATAGTTAGATGCATTTTAATCTGAGAAAATGCTATTGTACAGGTAAGCTGAATAATTTTCTTTTGACAGGATATATTTTACCTCATGGTATTCAGAGACAGCTTTCAACCACATCTGTGCATTTTGAGCATGTGTAATTTGCAGAATTTCACAGCATGCAATCTGTGCAAAAAAACATTGACCCTTAGAGTAGACAGTGTGTGTCCCTCACCCTGAAGGACTGAAGTGTGTCTATGTTTTTCCAACAGACTTTGCAAAAAAAAGTGATTGAATTATCAAAGCTTTATATCAGGCAAGCTTGGCATTTATTTATATTTATTAACAACAGTCTCTACCCCAGGCTTCCTTCCCTCCCCGATTTATAAGGCCCTCCTTCCCAAATCTTACCCGAGTGCTGGAAACTGTTCCTTTGGTTCTTACCAGTGGCCTCCTGCCATTCAACATTGCGCTCCCACCCAATGGCCCGCTGCTGCTTCCAGCCGGTTTCCGATAGAAGACTTGCTGAAGCCAGATTTTGCTCTTGGGCTTCCCGCTGCCAAGGTTGGGACGGTTCGCCATCCACCTTGGCCCTTGCCTACCCGACTTTCACCCCAAGTTAAAATCGGGGCTTTAGTTAATTTAAATAGACCTGCGAGTGTTACTCTGTGAGCAACAATTCTACAGCAAGTTACTTCTACTGTCTTCTGTTACACAGCATAGTGCGCTCTGATTCATGCATAAGTGAGGAAGGTTGGAGTTAAGATTGAAAGTAATTTCGGCTGGAACATGAAAATTTAGAAGTATATCATCAGAAGTTAAGACAGATAATTATGCTACCTTTTGGAATCCAAAAAATTATGACATATTTTGGGTGTCTTCTAAAGCAACAATATCCTGAATGTAGAACTGAGTAAGAAGGTTGTGGATTTCAGTTCCACTCCAGAGACTTGAGCACAAAAATCTAGGCTGACACTCTAGTGCAGTACTGAAGGAGTGCTGCACTGTCTGAGGTGCCATCTTTCGAATGAGACGTTAAACCGAGGCCCTGTCTGCCCCCTCAGGTGGACGTAAAAGATCCTATGGCATTATTTTGAAAAAGAACAGCAGAGTCATCCCTGGTATCCTGGCCAATATTTATCCCTCAATTAGCATCCCTCAATAAAACAGATTATCTGGTCATCATCACAGTACTATTTGTGGGAGCTTTGTGTGCATCATTGGCTGGTGTGTTTCCTACATTACAATAGTTCCTACAGTTCAAAAAGTACTTCTGTAAAGCACTTTGGAGCGTCTGGTAGTTGTGAAAGCTGCTATAAATGCAAGTCTTGCTTTCTAGAAGTGGAGTAAGTTTAAATGTAGGACACAAACTATATCCACTGCATTTCCTTCATCCATCCTCTCTATTATATCCTCAAGTGTAATATCTCCAAGTTTGCAGATGACACTAAGCTGGGTGGCGGTGTGAGCTGTGAGGAGGGTGCTAAGAGGCTGCAGGGTGACTTGGACAGGTTAGGTGAATGGGCAAATGCATGGCAGATGCAGTATAATGTGGATAAATGTAAGGTTATCCACTTTGATGGCAAAATATTATCTGAATGGCGGCAGATTAGGAAAGGGGGAGGTGCAACGAGACCTGGGTGTCATGGTACATCAGTCATTGAAAGTTGGCATGCAGCTACAGCTGCTGGTGAAGAAGGCAAATGGCCTTCATAGCGAGGGGATTTGAGTAAAGGAGCAGGGAGGTCTTACTGCAGTTGTACAGGGCCTTGGTGAGGCCTCATCTGGAATATTGTGTTCAGTTTTGGTCTCCTAATCTGAGGAAGGACATTCTTGCTATTGAGGGAGTGCAGCGAAGGTTCACCAGACTGATTCCCGGGATGGCGGGACTGACATATGAGGAGAGACTGGATCGACTGGGCCTGTATTCACTGGAGTTTAGAAGAATGAGAGGGGATCTCATAGAAACATATAAAATTCTGATAGGACGGGACAGGTTAGATGCAGGAAGAATGTTCCCGATGTTGGGGAAGTCCAGAACCAGGGGTCACAGTCTAAGGATAAGGGGTAAGCCATTTAGGACCGAGATGAGGAGAAACTTCTTCACCCAGAGAATTGTGAACCTATGGAATTCTCTACCACAGAAAGTTGTTGGGGCCAGTTCGTTAGACATATTTAAGAGGTAGTTAGGTATGGCCCTTATGACTAAAGGGATCAAGGGGTATGGAGAGAAAGCAGGAAAGGGGTACTGAGGTGAATGATCAGCCATGATCTTATTGAATGGTGGTGCAGGCCCGAAGGGCTGAATGGCCTACTTCTGCACCTATTTTCTATGTTTCTATGTCTGTATTTCAAAGATTTCTATTCGGTTGGTTAAGAAGACTTATCTTATTGTCCCTGATTAGCTCATGTTTCTCCAAGTGTTTAGCAATTTCAATCCAGATTATGAATTGTAATAACTTACCAGCAACTGAAGTAATACAAATTAGTGTATAATTTCCTAGTTTATCCTTGTCTTTTATGGAATCGGGAGTCACATTTGCCACTCTTCAGCTGTCTGGCACAATTTACCTTTCCGTAAAGTTTTGGAAAATTATAGTCTGAGGCTTCAGTATTTCTTCCTCTGCTTCCTATAAGAGGCCTTTTTATTGCTCTTTATTTTTTGCTAATTTCCTCAGAATCTCTCTTAATCTTTCTCATCTCATTTTTTGTAGCTTTCCTATACTATCCATTTTTATTCTGGCATTCATTTTTATTATCAACCTGTAAGTGCTGAATATTTTTTGGTTTCAAATTTGATCTAATCTCCCTATACATTCATGGAACACCAGTCTTTAATACACTCCCCCTTTTCCTTTACTGGAATATACTTGATTTAAAACTCTTCCTCCTTTTTAAATATTTCCTATTTATTATCTATGATTCTATTTACCAATTTTTCCTTCCATTTAATCTGAGCAATTTCCTTTTTAATCTCACTTTGTTTTTTGGAATGGTTCTTGTCATTTTAAATTCAAGATTGATCAATTAGACATTTTTGTGTAAGCTGGGGGGAGGAGGGTACAGGGGCCAGTTACGATAAAAATATAAACATTCCTAATTGCTGACTAATAAGGGTACACTTGGGAATCACTGTTCCCTAGGCGTGCGCCAGAGGAAAGAATGGCAAAGATCCACAATATTCCCAATTGTGTTCCACCAGGATTTGCTGGGACTTCCATGGGACGGAACTAGACCTGTGCTTGCAATAGCTGCAGGCCCAGCTTTGTTATTTGAATGAGATGTTCATGTGGATCCCCACAATCCCACCTCATCTACTTGTTGGGGGTCCATGTGAAAAAAGAAAACCAGACTTGCATTTATGTAGAACCTTTCATGACCACCGGATGTCCCAAAACACTTTACAGGCAATAAAGTACTTTTGAAGTGTCACTGTAGCACTGGAGAAGTACCACCAACGCTGCCTCCACAAGATCCTGCAAATCCATTGGCAGGATAGGCGCACCAATGTCAGTGTTCTCGCTCAGGCCAACATCCCCAATATCAAAGTGTTGACCACGCTTGATCAGCTGCGATGGACGGGCCACATTGTTCGTGTGCCCGATACTAGACTCCCAAAATAAGCGCTCTACTCAGAGCTCCGAAACAGCAAGTGAGCACCAGGTGGGAAGAGGAAATGCTTCAAGGACACCCTCAAAACCTCATTGAAAAAGTGCAACATCCCCACCGACACCTGGGAATCACCAGCCCAAGACCGTTAAAAATGAAGGAGAAACATCCAGAAAGGCGCAGAACACCTCGAATCTCTTCGCCGGGAGCACACAGAAGCCAAGTGCAAACAGCAGAAGGAGCGTACAACAACCCAAGCAGCCCACCCACCCATCCCTTCAACCACCGTCTGCCTCACCTGTGACAGAGACCGCAGATCCCGCGTTGGACTCATCAGTCACCTGAGAACTTGTATTGGTGTGGAAGCAAGTCATCCTCGACGCCGAGGGACTGCCGAAGAAAAAGAAGAATGTAGGAAATGCGGCAGCCAATTTGCACATAGGAAGCTCCCCCAAACAGCAATGTGATAATGACCAGATGATCTGTTTTGTGGATTGAGGGATAAATATTGGCCAGGATACCAGATTAACTCCCCTGCTCGTCTTCGAAATAGTGCTATGGGATCTTTTACGTCTACCTGAGAGGGCAGACAGGGCCCTGTTTAACGTCTCATCCGAAAAGTGGGACCTCCGACAGTGCTGCACTCCCTCAGCACTGCACTGGAGTGTCAGCCTAGATTTGTTTGTGCTCAACTCCCTGGAGTGGGACTTGAACCCACAACCTTCTGACTGAGGCGAGAGTGCTACCCACTGAGCCACAGCTGACACACACGCCTGGGTCTTTAGTCTGCCTCAGAGTCACACTGACCAGAGGGTCTACAGGGATCCCGAGGACAGGCCAAAGACTATATAGAAAAATGGGAGATTTAATTTGAAGCCTCTACTTGCGCAAAACATAAAAACGGATAGTAAAAGCTTTTACAGATATATAAAATGGAAAAGAGTGACTAAAGTAAATGTTGGTCCCTTAGAAGATGAGAAGGGGGATTTAATAATGGGAAATGTGGAAATGGCTGAGACCTAAAACAATTATTTTGCTTCAGTCTTCACAGTGGAAGACACAAAAACCATGCCAAAAATTGCTGGTCACAGGAATGTGGGAAGGGAGGACCTTGAGACAATCACTATCACTAGAGGGGTAGTGCTGGACAGGCTAATGGGACTCAAGGTAGACAAGTCCCCTGGTCCTGATGAAATGCATCCCAGGGTATTAAAAGAGATGGCGGAAGTTATAGCAGATGCATTCGTTATAATCTACCAAAAGTCTCTGGACTCTGGGGAGGTACCAGCGGATTGGAAAACAGCTAATGTAACGCCTCTGTTTAAAAAAGGGGGCAGACAAAAGGCAGGTAACTATAGGCCGGTTAGTTTAACATCTGTAGTGGGGGAAATGCTTGAAACTATCATTAAGGAAGAAATAGCGGGACATCTAGATAGGAATAGTGCAATCAAGCAGATGCAGCATGGATTCATGAAGGGGAAATCATGTTTATCTAATTTACTGGAATTCTTTGAGGATATAACGAGCATGGTGGATCGAGGTGTACTGATGGATGTGGTGTATTTAGATTTCCAAAAGGCATTCGATAAGGTGCCACACAAAAGGTTACTGCAGAAGATAAGGGTACGCGGAGTCAGAGGAAATGTATTAGCATGGATAGAGAATTGGCTGGCGAACAGAAAGCAGAGAGTCGGGATAAATGGGTCCTTTTCGGGTTGGAAATCGGTGGTTAGTGGTCGGTGCTGGGACCACAACTGTTTACAATATACATAGATGACCTGGAAGAGGGGACAGAGTGTAGTGTAACAAAATTTGCAGATGACACAAAGATTAGTGGGAAAGCGGGTTGTGTAGAGGACACAGAAAGGCTGCAAAGAGATTTAGATAGGTTAAGCGAATGGGCTAAGGTTTGGCAGATGGAATACAATGTTGGAAAATGTGAGGTCATCCACCTTGGGGAAAAAAAACAGTAAAAGGGAATATTATTTGAATGGAGAGAAATTACAACATGCTGTGGTGTAGAGGGACCTGGGGGTCCTTGTGCATGAAACTCTTTTGAGTTTACCTGAAAATAAACATAAACATTAAACGGTGCCACCCGACCTGGGTGACACTCCAGACATTTACAAGGCCCTTTTTTTTCCCCCCCTTTTTTTTGTTTTTTTTTGTGTTTTTCTTTTTTTGGTTTTTTTTTTTGGGCACTAAAATCACAATTTTCCCCCGTGCCCCCTATAAAAGGGAAGGGGGACACTAAAAGCACCGGCAATTAAAACAAATTAAACTTAACGTAAAATCAAATTAAAATTTGGTTGCCGGGCGTGATGATGCACTCCAGTCCCTCCGGTGCCCACCTCTCGCGGAAGGCCGCGAGCGTACCGGTGGACACCGCGTGCTCCATCTCCAAGGACACCCTGGACCGGATGCAAGAGCGGAAGAGAGGCAGGCAGTCAGGTTGAACGACCCCCTCGACCGCCCGCTGCCTGGACCGGCTGATGGCACCCTTGGCCGTGCCCAGGAGCAGTCCTACGAGGAGGCCTTCGGACCTACCCGCTCCCCTCCGTACAGGGTGCCCAAAGATCAGGAGAGTGGGACTGAAGTGCAGCCAGAATTTCAGGAGCAGCCCCTTCAAATAATGGAACAGGGGCTGCAACCTCGTGCACTCAATAAAAACATGGAACACGGACTCCTCCAGACCGCAGAAATTGCAGGCGGCCTGGGAGTCCGTGAACCGGCTTAAAAATTTGTTGCACGGCACTGCTCCGTGCACCACTCTCCAGGCCAAGTCCCCGATGAATAGTGGGAGGACCCCTGCGTAGAGTGCCCTCCATCGGGGACCCCCGCCTCCTCCGGACGGCAAGATGGTACGCCATGGCGTGTCCGGACGGCTGGCGAGGATGGCAAAGTTGAGGGTGTGCAGGAGCAGCCCGTACAGGAAACCCCTCCGCGCGGAACTGAAAGGCACGGAGGGGATTTCCCCGAGGCGGCTCAAGTTGTGAGGCGCCGGCCCCCGAGGGAGGTTCCGGGGTTTGGCGCCGATGAGGAATTCCGTCCGGACGGGGGTCAGTTCGGACGGGATCTCCCCACGTGCTTGAGCCTCCTCGATGCACCTAACGGAGTCAGGGCCCAGAGCTGTTTTTAGCGACTCGATGGCATCGGCCGCGTGGCGGACGTTGGCAGAGTTTAGGCGCCGCGCCAGCGTGTCTGGCGCCATCCAGCCCGCTCCTCCGCCATCGAGCAGGTCCCTGACCCTGGTCACCTCACCAGCCACAGCCCTCTCTTCCGACCGCCACATGAAACCTCGGCCGTGGAGGTACGGATTCCCGAGCAGCGGCTCCTGCAGGACGGCCGCCACTCCAGCCGGCGGAGAGCTGCGCTTGGTGGAGACTTTGTTCCAGACCCTGATGAGTTCCCTGTAAAAGACAGGCAGCTCCCGGAGGGCGGTCCTGGCACCCCCCAAGTTCACAAACAGGAGCTGCGTGTCATAATTGAGGTCGAGCTGCTGGCGGAAGAAATACCTCGCCAGAGCGCACCACCTAGGAGGGGGCTCGACGTAAAGGTATCTCTGCAGGGTCTGAAGACGGAAAGTCGCGAGCTGGGCGCTGACGCACACCAACGACTGACCGCCCTCAAGCGGGAGACTCAGGACCGCGGCAGAGACCCAGTGCTTCCTGTTGTTCCAGAAGAAGTCCACCAGCTTCTTCTGTATCTTGGCGACAAACGCAGGGGGAGGGGTCAAAGTGACCAGCCGGTACCACAACATTGCGGCCACCAGCTGGTTTATGACTAGCGCTCGACCCCTGTAGGACAGCACTCGGAGCAGTCCTGTCCAGCGCCCTAGGCGAGCGGCGACCTTGGCCTCCAGCTCCTGCCAGTTCGCCGGCCAGGCTCCCTCGTCGGGGCTAAGGTAGACTCCCAGATAGAGGAGATGGGTCGTGCTCCAGGCAAAAGGCCTGAGCTCCTCCGGCAGGGAGTCCACCCGCCACTGGCCCACCAGGAGTCCGGAACATTTCTCCCAGTTGATCCTGGCGGAGGACGCGGCCGAGTAAATCTCCTGGCACTCACGCATCCTCCGCAGGTCAGCGGGATCCTCTACCGCGAGGAGCACGTCATCGGCGTAAGCCGAGAGGACGACCTCCACGCCCGGCCCTTGCAGAGCCAGTCCCGTCAACCTCGTCCGCAAGAGGCGCAGGAAAGGCTCCACGCAAACGGCGTATTACTGGCCGGACATGGGGCATCCCTGGCGCACCCCTCTCCTAAAGCGAAGGGGCGCCGTCAAGGACCCGTTAACCTTAATCAGACACTCCGCGGCGGCGTACAAAAGTCGGATCCGGGCGACGAAATGCGTCCCGAACCCGAAAGCGCGCAGAGTTCCGAGTCCTTGTGCATGAAACTCTTTTGAGTTTATCTGTGAAAACATAAAACATTAAACGGTGCCACCCGACCTGGGTGACACTCCAGACATTTACAAGGCCCATTTTTTTTTTCCCCCTTTTTTGTGTTTTTTTTTTTTTTTTTTGGGCACTAAAATCACAATTTTCCCCCAGTGCCCCCTATAAAAGGGAAGGGGACACTAAAAGCACCGGCAATTAAAACAAATTAACTTTAAAACGTAAAATCAAATTAAAATTTGGTTGCCGGGCGTGATGATGCACTCCAGTCCCTCCGGTGCCCACCTCTCGCGGAAGGCCGCGAGCGTACCGGTGGACACCGCGTGCTCCATCTCCAAGGACACCCTGGACCGGATGTAAGAGCGGAAGAGAGGCAGGCAGTCAGGTTGAACGACCCCCTCGACCGCCCGCTGCCTGGACCGGCTGATGGCACCCTTGGCCGTGCCCAGGAGCAGTCCTACGAGGAGGCCTTCGGACCTACCCGCTCCCCTCCGCACAGGGTGCCCAAAGATCAGGAGAGTGGGACTGAAGTGCAGCCAGAATTTCAGGAGCAGCCCCTTCAAATAGTGGAACAGGGGCTGCAACCTCGTGCATTCAATAAAAACATGGAACACGGACTCCTCCAGACCGCAGAAATTGCAGGCGGCCTGGGAGTCCGTGAACCGGCTTAAAAATTTATTGCACGGCACTGCTCCGTGCACCACCCTCCAGGCCAAGTCCCCGATGAATAGTGGGAGGACCCCTGCGTAGAGTGCCCTCCATCGGGGACCCCCGCCTCCTCCGGACGGCAAGATGGTGCGCCATGGCGTGTCCGGACGGCCGGCGAGGATGGCAAAGTTGAGGGTGTGCAGGAGCAGCCCGTACAGGAAACCCCTCCGCGCGGAACTGAAAGGCACGGAGGGGATTTCCCCGAGGCGGCTCAAGTTGTGAGGCGCCGGCCCCCGAGGGAGGTTCCGGGGTTTGGCGCCGATGAGGAATTCCGTCCGGACGGGGGTCGGTTCGGACGGGATCTCCCCACGTGCTTGAGCCTCCTCGATACACCTAACGGAGTCAGGGCCCAGAGCTGTTTTTAGCGACTCGATGGCATCGGCCGCGCGGCGGACGTTGGCAGAATTTAGGCGCCGCGCCAGCGTGACTGGCGCCATCCAGCCCGCTCCTCCGCCATCGAGCAGGTCCCTGACCCTGGTCACCTCACCAGCCACAGCCCTCTCTTCCGACCGCCACATAAAACCTCGGCCGTGGAGGTACGGATTCCCGAGCAGCGGCTCCTGCAGGACGGCCGCCACTCCAGCCGGTGGAGAGCTGCGCTTGGTGGAGACTTTGTTCCAGACCCTGATGAGTTCCCTGTAAAAGACAGGCAGCTCCCGGAGGGCGGTCCTGGCACCCCCCAAGTTCACAAACAGGAGCTGCGTGTCATAATTGAGGTCGAGCTGCTGGCGGAAGAAATACCTCGCCAGAGCACACCACCTAGGAGGGGGCTCGACGTAAAGGTATCTCTGCAGGGTCTGAAGACGGAAAGTCGCGAGCTGGGCGCTGACGCACACCAACGACTGACCGCCCTCCTCAAGCGGGAGACTCAAGACCGCGGCAGAGACCCAGTGCTTCCTGTTGTTCCAGAAGAAGTCCACCAGCTTCTTCTGTATCTTGGCGACAAACGCAGGGGGAGGGGTCAAAGTGACCAGCCGGTACCACAACATTGCGGCCACCAGCTGGTTTATGACTAGCGCTCGACCCCTGTAGGACAGCACTCGGAGCAGTCCTGTCCAGCGCCCTAGGCGAGCGGCGACCTTGGCCTCCAGCTCCTGCCAGTTCGCCGGCCAGGCTCCCTCGTCGGGGCTAAGGTAGACTCCCAGATAGAGGAGATGGGTCGTGCTCCAGGCAAAAGGCCTGAGCTCCTCCGGCAGGGAGTCCACCCGCCACTGGCCCACCAGGAGTCCGGAACATTTCTCCCAGTTGATCCTGGCGGAGGACGCGGCCGAGTAAATCTCCTGGCACTCACGCATCCTCCGCAGGTCAGCGGGATCCTCTACCGCGAGGAGCACGTCATCGGCGTAAGCCGAGAGGACGACCTCCACGCCCGGCCCTTGCAGAGCCAGTCCCGTCAACCTCGTCCGCAAGAGGCGCAGGAAAGGCTCCACGCAAACGGCGTATAACTGGCCGGACATGGGGCATCCCTGGCGCACCCCTCTCCTAAAGCGAAGGGGCGCCGTCAAGGACCCGTTAACCTTAATCAGACACTCCGCGGCGGCGTACAAAAGTCGGATCCGGGCGACGAAATGCGTCCCGAACCCGAAAGCGCGCAGAGTTCCGAGTCCTTGTGCATGAATCCCAAAAAGTTAGTTTGCAGGTGCAGCAGGTAATCAGGAAGGCAAATTGAATGTTGGCCTTCATTGCAAGAGGGATGGAGTACAAAAGCAGGGAGGTCCTTCTGCAACTGTATAGGGTATTAGTGAGGCCGCACCTGGAGTACAGCGTGCAGTTTTGGTCACCTTACTTAAGGAAGGATATACTAGCTTTGAAGGGGGTACAGAGACGATTCACTAGGCTGATTCCGGGGATGAGGGGGTTACCTTATGATGATAGATTGAATAGACTGGGTCTTTACTCGTTGGAGTTCAGAAGGATGAGGGGGGATCTTATAGAAACATTTAAAATAATGAAAGGGATAGACAAGATAGAGGCAGAGAGGTTGTTTCCACTGGTCGGGGAGACTAGAACTAGGGGGCACAGCCTCAAAATACGGGGGAGCCAATTTAAAACCGAGTTGAGAAGGAATTTCTTCTCCCAGAGAGTTGTGAATCTGTGGAATTCTCTGCCCAAGGAGGCAGTTGAGGCTAGCTCATTGAATGTATTCAAGTCACAGATAGATTTTTAACTAATAAGGGAATTAAGGGTTACAGGGAGCGGGCGGGTAAGTGGAGCTGAGTCCACGGCCAGATCAGCCATGATCTTGTTGAATGGTGGAGCAGGCTCGAGGGGCTAGATGGCCTACTCCTGTTCCTAATTCTTATGTACTCTGAAAAATTTGAGGCAGTCGGGGGCTTTCTGGTTACTGATCTCCATTAGCAGCCAGAAAATTCCAATCTTGGAGGCCTGGAGCTCAGCCCTGCATCTGCAGTCAAATTTGCTGCCTTATTTTAGGCGTAAAGCCCAGCAAGGTGGCAGGCTTGTGCCTGGAGGTCTCCCAAGCCAGAAATGTGTGCAGCTGTGTCTTCTTGGGCGTAGCACACTTGTGGTGCACAGAACGAAAAATCTACCCTATATTTTCCTAAATCTTCCTTAACGGCTGCAGTGGTTGCAGTGCTGAATTCTCATTTGTCGTCTCTTCACATTTCAGTACCAACTGGAACTGTCCCTCTTTGTCTTTGCTCAATAATCTAGTTTTACTTTGGTGAAAGAATACATGAAGTTGTTCGTGAGGCAGTGCAGTGCAGAAAAAAGAAATGGATTAAACGGAAAGCAAAATAAATGGAAAAATAATGTAGGTGAATCAGTGCTTACAAATAGCACTGTTAACATAAATTGCAATCCACCCATGTTTCTTGTGGGGACTGTAATAGTTATCACTTTTACAAAAAATAATTAAAGGGGACTTGATGCTGTGATCTCTACCAGCTGTTATCTCTCGTTTTAAGTAATTACAGGGAGCTTGGAAAAGTGATCTCTACCAGCTGTTGTTGATGTCCTTTTAGATTCCCACAATTGTTAAAAGTGAACAAAATAGCAGCTATAAAGTTTACAGCTTTAATGGATTTTGTAGCAGTAATCCTGTTACCCTAAACCTGACCTATTATCAGTTGACAAAAGCTTTGCATCTATCGTTTGAGTTGATCTGGGAACACTGCAAAATGTATCGGTGGCATGGGAATAATTACAACATACAGTATTTATTATTACCAGAAAATGTTTTCTGTCCTTTCAAAACTGCTGAAGTTCTCTATTGACACCCAAAGATGAACTAAAAATTAGGTATTTACATGCAACTTTAAAATGATGCAAGCCTTTATTTAATTCCTATAACTTTAATCATTAATAAGTTGCTGTGATTTGTTGCTCTCATTATATATTCACTTTTTTTCTTCTGGATAGAGATGCTAAACAACTATACTGAAACGAGCTGTGATAAAGAGAGACTCACTGTATCACTCGAGACTGGTGAAGCATGTAAGGTAAGTCTTGTTGCATTGTATACTGTTGTATTATCACATTTGTGAGTGTGCACACACCTGACTGTCCAAGAGCCCATTCAGTAACTTCTGAGGAATTTGAATTAAGAATCATAGCTTTATTAGTATGTTAATCTATTTTGATCTTATTATCATTGCCATAGCTTCCAGGCAAATCTTCACTCCCATATTCAGCAGTTGATGCTGCATTTTCTGATCATTGGCTATAGTCCTGGAATTATAGTATCGTGTGAAGTAGACAGATGTGTGTTATCATGGAAACTCTAATTTTTCTGACTCCATGTTCCAGTAGTATAAACAAAGCCGCACTATCTCTGCTACCGCAATTAAGCAGTACTAGAATTGTTCTGAATACTTCTATAAACAGAGTTAAATATTTTGAGTAAAGTTTACTTCTATAAATTTCTTTACTATTTATTTACAGATCTTTCAAATGCATTCTTAGAATATGTAGTTTGTAGTGCATTTAAGTACAAAGTGTTCTGTTTTAGATAATCAAATTCCATTTATTTCTATTACAATGAGATAAAAATGACATGCGTTGCATGATTGCATATTGTAAATACTAAAAATTCAGATTTTTTACCTGAGGGGTAAATTGTGTTAATAATTTCACATTTCATTTAAGTATTAACTTGAATGTTTTCAGATCCATTACTTGGGTGGGGGTTAACATGTAAATAACCTTAGAAAAAATATGCAAAGACGCAGCTTTTATCACATAGGTGACAGTTATAGTTTTTAACTGATACAAAAATGGCACGTTGAGTGTTGAATAGCTCAAATAACTTGCACATACAGCTTTGAGGAAAAATCCCCAAATTATACTGTACCATGATCTGTTTCTATGCCTATTAATGCAATTATTAATTATTCCACATTGTAGCAGTTCGTATTTAGTTTGAAAAACCTGCATTTAAATACCAGTTACCAAGACTGGGGGATGGGGAGGGAAACTCTTACTGCCTGAAAAATTCTCTCAGTCCACTCAGAACTCTAGAGAACTTGGATTAGATGGTATCCATATGAGACTTGAGTAATCTGCATAGTGCCCCTTTAATCAGGGGGCATTTGAGTTAACGATTTATGTTATAACAGATTACAACAAAATAGTTGTAAATTCTTCCAAGCTGACATCTCTCAATCAATCTACTGAAAAGCAATTCAGTTCAGAGAAGACATAAGAATAGATTGCTAGTCCACTTGCATGATTTAGAGCATAGGGATCATATAGACCTTGGGTCCATTTGTTGCACCTGACCTGGAAGATGGTTGAATTGGTTGTGGTTATACTAATTGTAATATCCTCATCTATAATAGTGGTCTCACATTTTGTGTGAATTTACCTGAAATTAATAGATTTATGTACCTGGCTCAGTGATCGTATTCCCGCCTCTGAATCAGAAGGTTGTTAATTCAGGTTCTACCCCAGAGGCTTGAGCACGTAATCCAGGCTGCACTTCAGTGTAGTATTGAGGGAGTGCTGCACTGTTGGTTTAACATCTGTCCGAAAGATGGTAACATTGAATCCTACTCGGGTGGATGTAAATGATCCCTCAGTACTATTATAAGAGTCAGGGAGTTCTCCCTGATGTCCTGGACAATACCTATCTTTCTACAACAACACTAAAATGAATCATCTGGTTATTTTTTCATTGCTGTTTCTGGGACCTTTCTGTGTGCAAACTAACTGTAGCATTTGCCTGCAACAGTGGTGGCATTTCAAAAATAATTAATTGGCTGTGAAATGTTTTGGGACATTCCAAGAATATGAAATGTGCAATATAAATGCATGTTCTTCTGTACATTGAGCACAATTACTTGCTGGACTTGCATCTTTGAAGGAGAATTATTTTAGTTAATTTACTCTTCCAGACCAAAAGCGTGTTGATTGTTTAAAAACATGATGTGCAAAGGTTACTTGACCTATTAAAGCTCATTCCTCTTATATTCCAATGCCCCAATATAATTTTGAGCAATGAAAGACCAGTGGAGCGGAAATACTTAATATATTATGCTCCTCCTGTACTATGTGGGAAGTCAGGGATGCCACCGGTGTCCCTGACGACTACATATGCGGGAAGTGTATCCGCCTCCAGCTCCTGACTGACCGCATTGCAGCCCTGGAGCTGCGGGTGGATGAACTCTGGAGCATCCACGATGCTGAGAATGATGTGAATAGCACGTTTAGCGAGTTGGTCTTACCGCAGATAAAGGGTACACAGCCAGACAGTAAATGGGTGACCAACAGGAAGAGCAGTGCAAGGAAGGTAGTGCAGGGGTCCCCTGCGGTCATCCCCCTGCAAAACAGATACACCACTTTGGGTACTGTTGAGGGGGATGACTCATCAGGGGAGAGCAGCAGCAGCCAAGTTCATGGCACCATGGGTGGCTCTGCTGCACAGGAGGGCAAGAAAAAGAGTGGGAGAGCTATAGTGATAGGGGATTTGATTGTAAGGGGAATAGATAGGCGTTTCTGCGGCTGCAACCGAGACTCCAGTGTGTTGCCTCCCTGGTGCAAGGGTCAAGGATGTCTCGGAGCGGGTGCAGGACATTCTGAAAGGGGAGGGTGAACAGCCAGTTGTCATGGTAAAAAAACGGAATGAGGTCCTACAAAACAAATTTAGGGAGCTAGGAGTTAATTTAAAAAGTAGGACCTCAAAAGTAGTAATCTCAGTATTGCTACCAGTGCCACGTGCCAGTCAAAGTAATCGCAGTATAGCTCAGATGAATACGTGGCTTGAGGAGTGGTGCAAAAGGGAGGAATTCAAATTCCTGGGACATTGAAACCAGTTCTGGGGGAGGTGGGACCAGTACAAATCGGACGGTCTGCACCTGGGCAGGACCGGAATCAATGTCCGAGGGGGAGTGTTTGCTAGTGCTGTTGGGGAGGAGTTAAACGAACATGGCAGGGGGATGGCAACCTATGCAGGGAGACAGAAGGAAATAAAATGGAGGCAGAGCAAAACATAGAAAGGAGAATAGTAAAAGTCGAGGGCAGAGAAACCCAAGGCAAAAAACAAAAAGGGCCACAAAACAGCAAAATTCTGAAGGGGCAAAGTGTGTTAAAAAGACAAGCCTGAAGGCTCTGTGCCTCAATGCGAGGAGTATTCGGAATAAGGTGGACGAATTAACTGCTCAGACAGCAGTTAATGGATATGATGTAATTGGCATCACGGAGACATGGCTCCAGGGTGACCAAGGCTGGGAACTCAACATACAGGGGTATTCAACATTTAGGAAGGATAGGCAAAAAGGAGGCGAGGTGGCATTGCTGGTTAAAGAGGAAATTAATGAAATAGTAAGGAGGGACATTAGCCTGGATGATGTGGGTGGAGCTGCGGAATACCAAAGGGCAGAAAACACTAGTGGGAGTTGTGTACAGACCACCAAACAGTAGTAGTGATGTTGGGGACAGCATCAAACAAGAAATAAGGGATGTGTGCAACAAAGGTATAGCAGTTATCATGGGCGACTTTAATCTACACATTGATTGGGCTAACCAAACTGGTAGCAATGCGGTGGAGGAGGATTTCCTGGAGTGCATTATAATGGTTTTCTGGACCAATATATTGAGGAACTAGAGAGCTGGCCATCCTAGACTGGGTGATATGTAATGAGAAGGGAGTAATTAGCAATCTTGTTGTGCGAGGCCCCTTGGGGAAGAGTGACCATAATATGGTAGAATTCTTTATTAAGATGTAGAGTGACACAGTTAATTCGGAAACTAGTGTCCTGAACTTAAGGAAAGGTAACTTCAACGGTATGAGGCGTGAATTGGTTAGAATAGACTGGCAAAGGATACTTAAAGGGTTGATGGTGGATAAACAATGGCAAACATTTAAAGATCACCTCATCGATGAACTTCAGCAATTGTGCATCCCTGTCTGGAGTAAAAATAAAACTGGGAAGGTGGCTCAACTGTGGCTAACAAGGGAAATTAAGGATAGTGTTAAAACCAAGGAAGAGGCATATAAATTAGCTAGAAAAAGCAACAAACCTGAGGACTGGGAGAAATTTTGAATTCAACAGAGGAGGACAAAGGGTTTAATTAAGAGGGGAAAAATAGAGTATGAGAGGAAGCTTGCAGGGAACATAAAAACTGATTGCAAAAGCTTCTATAACTATGTGAAGAGAAAAAGATTAGTGAAGACAAATGTAGGTTCCTTGCAGTCGGATTCAGATGAATTTATAATGGGAAACAAAGAAATGGCAGACCAATTGAACAAATATTTCGGTTCTGTCTTCATGAGGGAAGACACAAATAACCTTCCGAATGTACTAGGGGACAGTGGGTCTAGTGACAAGGAGGAACTGAAGGATCTCCTTATTAGGTGGGAAATTGTGTTAGGGAAATTGATGGGATTCAAGGCCGATAAATCCCCGGGGCCTGATAGTGTGCATCCCAGAGTACTTAAGGAAGTGGCCCTAGAAATAGTAGATGCATTGGTGATCATTTTCCAACAGTCTATCGACTCTGGATCAGTTCCTATGGACTGGAGGGTAGCTAATGTAACACCACTTTTTAAAAAAGGAGGGAGAGAGAAAACTTGTAATTATCGACTGGTTAGCCTGACATCAGTAGTGGGGAAAATGTCAGAATCAATCATTAAGGATGAAATAGCAGCGCATTTGGAAAGCAGTGACAGGATCGGTCCAGGTCACCATGGATTTATGAAAGGGAAATCATGCTTGTCAAATTTTCTGGAATTTTTTGAGGATGTAACTAGTAGAGTGGACAAGGGAGAACCAGTGGATGTGGTGTATTTGGACTTTCAAAAGGCAGTTGCCAAGGTCCCGCACAAGAGATTGGTGTGCAAAATCAAAGCGCATGGTATTGGGGGTAATGTATTGAAGTGGATAGAGAACCGGTTGGCAGACAGGAAGCAGAGAGTCGGGATAAAAGGATCCTTTTCAGAATGGCAGGCAGTGACTAGTGGAGTGCCGCAGGGCTCAGTGCTGGGACCCCAGCTCTTTACAATATACATTAACGATTTAGATGAAGGAATTGAGTGTAATATCTCCAAGTTTGCAGATGACACTAAACTGGGTGGCGATGTGACCTTTGATGGGGACGCTAAGAGGCTGCAGGGTGACTTGGACAGGTTAGGTGAGTGGACAAATGCATGGCACATGCAGTACAATGTGAATAAATGTGAGGTTATCTATTTTGGGGGCAAAAACACAAAGGCAGAATATTATCTGAATAGCGGCAGATTAGGAAAAGGGGAGATGCAACAAGACCTGGGTGTCATGGTTCATCAGTCATTGAAAGTTGACATGCAGGTACAGCAGGCGGTGAAGGCAGCAAAAGGTATGTTAGCCTTCATAGCTAGGGGATTTGAGTAGAGGAGCAGCAAGGTCTTACTGCAGTTGTACAGGGCCTTAGTGAGGCCTCACCTAGAATATTGTGTTCAGTTTTGGTCTCCTAATCTGAGGAAGGATGTTCTTGCTATTGAGGGAGTGCAGCGAAGTTTCACCAGACTGATTCCAGGGATGGCTGGACTGTCATATGAGGAGAGACTGGATCAACTGGGCCTTTATTCACTGGAGTTTAGAAGGATGAGAGAGGATCTCATAGAAACGTATAAGATTCTGACGGAACTGGACAGGTTAGATGCGGAAAGAATGTTCCTGATGATGGGGAAGTCCAGAACCAGGGTACAAGTCTTAGGATAAGGGGTAGGCCATTTTGGACTGAGATGAGGAGAAACTTCTTCACTCAGAAAATTGTTAACCTGTGGAATTCCCTGCTGCAGAGAGTTGTTGATGCCAGTTCATTGGATATATTCAAGAGGGAGTTAGATATGGCCCTTACAGCTAACTGGATCAAGGGGTATGGAGAGAAAGCAGGAAAGGGGCCCTGAGGGAGTGATCAGCCATGATCTTATTGAATGGCGGTGCAGTCTCGAAAGGCCGAATGGCCTACTCCTGCACCTATTTTCTATGTTTCTATAGTGTGCAGCTTAACCTCAGCAGTTTAGCCTTTAGGTGCATTTGGCCTAAACTTAAAGTTAAAGGTAATAAATTGCGAAGTTAATGTTCGTATTAAATGTTTAACAGAAAGCAGTTTAGCTTAGTAATAGGGAAAACTGAAGCCTGTATATGTGGTATCTGTGATGTGGGAGGTCTTGGATGCTTTGTGTTTCCAGATGACTACTTGGAGGAAGTGTCTCTGATTGTCCTTGGGCTCAATGTTTCTGAGCTTGAGTAGTAGCTGGGAGCACTCTATTACAAATGAGAGGTTGAAGATTTCCTGGAATGTAGTGCAAGAATTTCCTGAGAGTGTTGAATTGACAAACCGGCACCAAATATCTGTGATAGTTGCAGCAGGATCTCTGATGAGGGTAACCACAAGCAGTGCTGTGGTACGATGGAATTTATGGTTTTCAAAGGGAGTGAAGGAGGAGTTAAGTGCAGGAACATGGCAAAAATAGAGGATTACATAGTCCGAAGTCGTTGCAACTGAGTATCGAATGAATTGTTGTCTCCCAGATGCCAGGATTAGGAATATAACAGTGCAAAAGATATTGGATAAGGAAGGGGAATAACCAGAAGTCATTGTTCATTTTAGAATCTGTGACATAGAAAGAAAGCGATATTACCAAAAGGCTAATGACAGAGGAACAGAGAATTTGGGGGCGGGGGCGCTGTAGGACTCGAGGTCATGAAGGGATTTAAACACAGATCAGAATTATTACACCCTCTGTGACTGTGGTGCATTATCCCTTTTCGTCCTCCTTGACCTCTCTGCAGCCTTTGGCATAGCCAACCATGTCATTGTCCTCAAGTCTTTCCTCTGTTGTCTGGGACTACCCTCGCTTGGTTCCACTCTTACCTATCCGATTGTAGCCAGAGTATCTCCACCAGTGGCTTCTCTTTCTGCACCTGGACTATTATCTGCGGAGTCCCCCAAGGATTTAGTCTTGATCCCTTCTTCTTTCTCACCTACATGCTGTCCTTGGTGATCATCAGCCACAGACACAGGTTAGCTTCTACATGCATGCTGATCTAACCCAGATCTCCCTCTTCATAGCCTCTCTTGACCTCACCACAGTCTTAGATGAGCTGCAGTTTCCTCCAGTTAAACATTGAGAAAGTTGAAGCCATTGTCTTCTCCCACCACAGACTCCATATCATTGCTACTGATTCCATTCCCCTTCCCGAACCAGACTGTTCACAGTTTCGACATTGTATTTGACCCTATGTTGAGCTTCTGACCACATGCTTTCTCCATCACAAAGACCACCTCTAACATCGCCCACATTGTCCCCTGCCTCAGCCTATCTGCCGCTGAAACCTTCATCCATGTCTTTGTCACCTCCAGACTTGACTTTTTCAATATTCTCCTTTCCATTCTTCGCCCTCTGCAGACTTCATCTCATTACAAAAAAAACCTAGCTGCCCATATCCTATTCTGCACCAAGTCCTGGTCACTCATCACCCTTGTCCTGGCTTCCAGACCCCCAATTCCTCAAATTTAAAATTCTCATGCTCATGTTTAAATCCCTCCATAGCCTTGCCCCATCTTATCTCAAACCCTGTCCAGCCCTACAACTCCCACCCCCCCCCCCCCCCCAGCCGCCAAACTCTCTGTTCCTCTGACTTTTGTGCACTCTCCCTCCCTTTTCCTCACCATTGGCGGCCATGCCTTCAGTCACCTAGGCCCAATGCTCTGGAATTTTCTCCCTAATCCCTCTGCATCTCACTCTCCTGTGGTGGAACTCAAAATTGGAAAAGGCACCCTGATGGCATGCATCCTGGAATACTGAGGGAAATCAGAGAAAATAGTAGGGGCTATGATCACAATGAAACTCCCTTGGATATAGATGCCAGGTCAGGTGACTTCCTAACATGAGTGGTGGGTAAGCGTCTAGCGGCTGTAACGCAGGATAAAATTATTTTCTCATCTATAAAGTCATGGGCTAATTAAGGAAAGCCAGTTTGGGTTTATACACAGCAAGTTGTCTTTTAAAAAGCATGTGGATAAATATTTGACAAGAAAAATTTGAAAGGGCTGGGGACTGGAAGTAAGTGGATATCTCTTTCAGAGAGCCTATAAGAGTTAAATGACCACCTTCTGTGCTGTAAAAAAATAAAGTTATACATTGCTGTACTTAGTAGGTTATTCCAAATGTGTATCATCCTTTGAATAAATAACTTTTTTCTTAGCTCTGTTTTAAAATTTGTCTTTCACTAATTTGAATTTGTGTCCTCTACTGCTTGATTTAACATGAAGTATGTGTAAATTTTAATGCTTTAACTCAGTAAGGTCTTCCTTTAATCTTCTCTCAAGACTCTGGAGCTTAAGCTTTTCTAATCTCTTCTTACAGTTGATCCCCGTTACAATTGGTATCATTCTTGTTGCAATTCCCTGGACTGTCTCAATCAATGCCTGTCCCTTTTAAAGCACAAAATTGTAAACAGTACTCCACCTGTAGTCTGATTAGTGCATGATAAAATCTCAGCAGAATCTCTGTAGTCTTGCATTCCATTGTTCTGGCGATGTATCCTAACATTCTAATTTTTAAACTCGTTTCTCCGCATTGTTTTTGTAGTGTCCTTACACACTACTATAAATTCACACGACGCACATTCTGCAGACAAGGTCACTCTGACCCGAACCTTTATTCACAGGGCCAAGAAGTGAAGACCCTGCGTGGGACCTCCTTTATATACCTGGATGACCAGGTGAGGAGTGTCTCCCACAAGTTCACCCCCTGTGGTCAAGGTGTGCATTTCTTAGATATATACAGTGTGCAGTGTTGTTACATGAAGGTTACAGTTACATAAAGGTTGCATACATGACAGTTTTGACATTGAAAGTGAATAGTCTACTGTTACTCCCGTTAAGTCTCCCTGTACAATTTCTATCTCCGTCATTGTATGTTAATTTTTTTTTGCCATAGTTTACATTTGTCAGTATTAAATTTCCTTTCATCCACTTATATTTTTGATTTCCCCCTTATTAAAAGGGCTATTCATGGCCAAGTGATAAAAGCATGTTTTTTTTCTTGAATATTGACAATATGTGATTCTAATCATTTGTATGTAGTTTAATGCTGGTATGCACCGATATTTTCCACCCATTTTTACATGAGGCAAATTTTTAATTAAATCTGAAGAATTTTAATATTTTCATATTTCATTAATCTCTGTTCAATTTTGCCTTCCGAAATACTGGAAGTGGTATTTATTATTTTTTCAAGCATAGCAATAGTGTAAACAATGAATCAGAGAGTGAATTACAAGGCTACATCTAATCTAACTGTGAGAAGTTTGTTGCTGTCATTTGAACTCTTGCAATTAGATTAATCATGAGCAACTTCACTGGCAGCTTTTATTGGAGATATGTTTTAATTTCTCGGCTGTTTCATTTTTGAGCAGTGTTTTTGCTGACATTGTGCATCGACATTCAAAAGGAGGTTGCTTGTAACCAACGTGGCTGTTCAGCTGTGTGGCTGCGCAGGCCGCTCACCGGCTTTCACGTTGTAGATACTGCGCGTATGTAAAAATTTGAATGGGCCGCGCAGTGGGAGAAGCAGGCCGTGCAGGAGGCAGTGCGGCTTACGGGGATGTTGTTTGTGACCCATTTAAAAAGATATTAACTTTATTTGTAATCAACTGTCCCTCACTGGGGTGTATCACAGTTTATATATTATAAGAAGTTTCTAGTATACCAAGCAATTTAACTTTTACTGATCCTATTGAAATATGTTTAACTCAATCTGTTGTGACCTGGGGGCTTTGTTTCTGTCATGTTTGTAACTACAATGTAACACTGTATACACTCAACTCAGATGCACACCTTCACATCTTGGTGAACTTGTGGGAGACATTCCTTACCTGATCTCACAGGTATATAAAGGGAGGTCCCAAGCAGGGTCATCACTTCTGGAGTCCTGCAATAAAGAGTTAAGGTCACAGAGTGGCCTTGTCCCTGGAATGTGCCTCGTGTGGTTTCATGCTGTAGAGTAAGGACTTTACATTGGCGACAAGAAACGGGAATTCACAACCGACGAGAATGGCCACTGGTAGCACAGAGGAACAATACTGTGTTGGGGAAGACTGGGACGATTTTGTCGAGAGGCTTCAGCAAAGCTTCGTTACTAAAGACTGGCTGAGGGATACAGCGGCCGACAAGCGACGGGCTCATCTCCTGACCAGCTGCGGGCCAAAGACTTATGCGTTCATGAAGGATTTACTGGCACCCGAAAAGCCGTCAGACAAAACCTTTTGAAGAGTTCAGCAAATTAATCGGGGAGCACCTCAAACCGGCGAGCAGCATACGCTTGGCTCAACACAGATTCTACACCCACCGACGTCGTGAAGGACAGAGCATATACCGGACTTTGTAGCGGACCTCTGGCGTTTGGCCAGTCTCTAAGTTCACAGACACCTGCAGGGGGGAGATGCGAAGGGACTTCTTTATCAAGGGTATCGGTCATGCGGAATTTTTTTGCAAGTTAATTGAGACCAAGGACTTAACAACGCTGCCGCTTCCAAGGTCAGCTCAAACTTTCATGGCGGGAGAGGAAGAGATGAAAATGATTTACGCGCGCAATTCTGCCTCTAACGCGGCGATGGATCTGTGAGTCAACACCATAAATGCTACTCAGAGCCCCGCAGGCAGGCAGGGGCAGTCCGACATTTACCAGGCAGCAACAGACCCCAGAGCAGGACCTCAACAGAGACAATGGCAGGCTGAACGGACGTTCACATCATCACTGGACAATGCGGCCTGGGATGGGGCCATTGACACCCACTAATAGGGTACTTAAGAGCAGTCAAAGGGACAGTCAGCGTGGAATTCCTGGCCATAGTCCCTTTGTCCCCAACAATGGAAACTTTAATTCATGCTGGAGGTGTGGGGGAAAACACAGCCAGATCTTGATGATTCCAACAGTTTGTTTGCGGAAACTGCAATCTCAGTGGCCATTTAGCTCGAATGTGCAGAAAACCTGCAACCAGACTATTATATGAGGCAGATGGACCAGAAGAGGGTTCTGTGAGGCAGGATGACTTTTGGGGCAAATCGATGGACGCCGAGGTTCAGCGGGTCCATGTGGCGAATATTCACAGTTCATACACCAAAATGCCACCAATGATGAGGGTTTTGTTGAACGGCATCCCAGTACGCATGGAGCTGGACACTGGGGCCAGCCAGTCGCTCATGGGTGTTCAGCAATTTGAGAAGCTATGACCACTCAAAGCCAGTAGACCCAAATTAGAACGTATTGAGACGCAATTACGGACTTACACCAAATACATCATTCCGGTGCTAGGCAGTGCAATGATGGCTGTCACACGCAATGGATTAGTGAACCGGCTGCCACTCTGGATTGTCCCGGGCAATGGTCCCGCACTGTTGGGGAGGAGCTGGTTAGCTGAGATGAACTGGAAATGGGGGGATGTTCAAGCAATGTCCTTCGTGGAGCGAAATTCGTGCTCACAAGTCCGACATCAATTCGAGTCACTATTCCAACTGGGTGTCGGGACTTTCAAAGGCACTAAAGTACTGATACACATCATCCCGGACGCCAGGCCAGTGCACCACAAAGCCAGAGCGGTGCCGTATGTAATGCGGGAAAAAATCGAGAGTGAATTGGACCGGCTGTTGCGAGAGGGCATCATCTCGCCTGTTGAATTCAGCGACTGGACGAGCCCCATCGTTCCCGTTCTAAAAGCGGATGACTCTGTCAGGATCTGTGGCGACTACCATCAATCGGGTGTCCCAACAAGACCAATACCCACTCCCAAGAGCGGAGGACCTCTTCGCCACGCTGGCAGGCGGCAAGCTGTTCACCAAGTTGGACCTCACTTCATCCTATATGACCCAGGAACTGGCCGACGAATCCAAACTACTGACCACCATCACCACGCACAAGGGACTGTTTGCGTATAACAGGTGCCCGTTTGGCATTCGATCAGCGGCCGCGATTTTTCAACGTAACATGGAAAGCCTGCTTAAATCCATTCTGGGAACGATCGTATTCCAGGACGACATCTTCATCACGGATCGAGACACCGAGGAACACCTCCACAACCTGGAGGAGGTGCTACGCCGACTGGACTGGGTAAGCCTGCGACTCAAGAAGTCTAAATGTATGTTCTTAGCTCCCGAGGTCGAGTTTCTGGGCAGGAGGGTTGCTGCAGATGGGATTCGGCCCACCGAATCCAAAACAGAGGCGATTCGACGAGCAACCAGGCCCTGCAACACATCGGAGTTGCGTTCATTCCTGGGACTGTTGAACTATTTCGGGAACTTTCTGCCGAACTTGAGCACATTGTTGGAGCCGCTACATGTGCTCCTGCGTAAGGGTTGCGATTGGTTTTGGGAGGACTGTCAGGAACGGGCTTTTAATCGAGCGCGAAACCTACTTTGTTCAAACAAGTTGTTGACCCTGTACGACCCCTGTAAATGTTTAGTTCTGACATGTGATGCATCGTCCTATGGGGTTGGGTGCGTGTTGCAGCAGGGTAATGCTGAGGGTCAGCTACAACCTGTGGCTTATGCCTCCAGGTCGCGCTCTCAAGCAGAACGGGGATATGTGATGGTTGAGAAGGAAGCGCTTGCATGTGTCTGGTGTAAAAAAAAATGCATCAGTACCTCTTCAGTCGGAAGTTTGAATTAGAGATGGACCACAAGCCACTCACATCCCTGTTGTCAGACAGCAAGGCTGTCAATGCCAATGCATCAGCTCACATATAGCGGTGGGCTCTCACGCTAGCTGCTTCTGACTACTCCATCCGGCACCGGCCTGGCACTGAAAACTACGCTGACGTGCTCAGCAGGCTCCCACTGGCCACCACCAAGGGGACAGCTGAGCAAAGCGCTGAGATGGTCATGGCTGTCGATGTCTTTGACAGTGCAGGCTCCCGCATCACAGCCCGCCAGATCAAAATCTGGACAAACAGAGATCCCCTCCTATCCTTGATTAAGAAATATGTCCTGACTGGGGATTGGGCGCCCATACACTGAGCATGCCCTGAGGAGGTCAGACCGTTCTACATCCAAGCCGACTGCCTACTGTGGGGCAGCCGGGTAGTCATGCCCCAAAAGGGCAGAGAGGCATTCATCAGGGAACTCCACAGCGAGCACCCAGGCATTGTAATGATGAAGGCCATTGCCCGGTCACACGTTTGGTGGCCTGGAATTGATTCAGACCTGGAACACTGTGTTCGCAGGTGCACGACCTGTGCCCAGCTGGGTAATGCCCCCAGGGAGGCCCCGCTCAGCCCGTGGCCCTGGCCCACCAAGCCATGGTCACGCATTCACGTTGACTACGCGGGCCCGTTCATGGGGAAGATGTTCCTCATTGTAGTAGATGCGTACTCGAAATGGATCGAGTGCATCATCCTGAATTCATGCACGTCATCCACCACCATGGAAAGCCAACATGCGATCTTTGCAACCCATGGCTTGCCGGACATCCTGGTTAGTGATAATGGCCCGTGTTTCACGAGCTATGAATTCTGGGAATTTATGTTGGGCAATGGCATCAACCACGCCAGGACTGCGCCGTTCAAGCCGGCCTCCAATGGCCAGGCGGAACGGGCAGTCCAAATCATTGAGCAAGGTATGCTCAGGATTCAAGGACCCTTCCTTCAATGCTGCCTATCGCATCTCCTACTGGCCTATAGATCCCGCCCGCATTCGTTCACGGGGGTCCCGCCCGCAGAGCTACTCATGAAACAGACACTCAAAGCTCGGTTGTCCCTCATCCACCCAGTCCTGACCGATATAGTTGAGGGCAAGCGCAAGTCACAAAACGAGTACCATGACCGTAATTCAAGGGGGAGATGTATAGAAATAATTGATCCTGTATTCGTCCTCAATCACTCCATGGGGTCCAAATGGCTTGAGGGTACTGTAATTGACAAAGAGGGGAATAGGATCATCGTGGTAAAACTCAACAATGGCCAGATATGCCGTAAGCATCTGGACCAAGTAAAAAAAAAAAGGTTCAGCATGGACACGGAGGAACCTGAAGAAGACCATGAGATGGAGCTCACACTACCGCCAGCGAATGTGCAACAAGAGCAATCAGAAGATTGCACAGCCCGGTCAGCCCGGACAGGCCAGAATCACCACAGGTGACAGACACTCACATCAGTGTCCAACAACCAGAGCCCCAACTGCGGCGCTCCACGAGGGAGCGTAGACCACCTGAAAGACTAAACCTATGATCCCAGTAAGACTTTCGGGGGGGGGGGGGGGGGGGGGGGGGGAAGGTGATGTCATGTTTGTAACTGCAGTGTAACACCACTGTATTACTGTATACACTCAACTTAGATGCACACCTTGACCACATGGGGTGAACTTGTGGGAGACGCTCCTTATCTGATCACACAGATATATATAAAGGGAGGTCCCACGCAGGGTCATCACTTCTGGAGTCCTGTAATAAAGAGTCAAGGTCACAGAGTGGCCTTGTCCCTGGAATGTGCCTCGTGTGGTTTCGTGCTGTAGAGTAAGGACTTTACAGTTTCAGTAACATTTACTTAAGTAAGCGGAGATTAGGACACCAGTGAAATTACACATTTTTGAGTTCATGCTGTAAATGGATGGGTGATACAGTTGTAAAACATTTTGTGCTTAACCACTAGTTTATAATAATAGCACCAGGGGACTTGATTAGTTTATTGGCCCAGAAATCCAGGTTTCTCCTTCCCGCGGGCGTTCGAATAGATTTTAGAAAAAAGATGCCCACCTACCTGAAGCTACTGCGGCCACGCGAGATCCCGGTCCGGAGGCCTCTCCTGACGCGCGTCTCAGCACGTGCACGTTGGGACGTGCGCAGGCCTTGAGCTGGAGTCACATGGTTCTGGGCAGACAATCAGGTGCAGTATATTCTCATTCATAGTAACAGGAGTTTCAGACTTACGAAATTCCTATTATTATGAATGAGAAACACCCACAAAACATTAATAAAAGGTAGAAAAAATGCACAACATATTTTTATTAATTTAAATTAGTTATTAATGTATTTTAAAAAAATATATATATTCCCGATTTTTAAAAAAGTTTTTTTAATTATCCTTTAAAATAAACTTACTGCAGTGCGGAGGGTTTTTAACAATAACATGTGTTTTTATAACTTTATTTTAAAATGTTTTTGTGTATTTTAAAACTCTTACACCTGTAAAAGTAGGCTATGCACCTGCTTTCATCAGGTGCAAGAGTTTTGAGGTCATAGACTCTGGATCAGTTCCTATGGACTGGAGGATAGCTAATGTAACACCACTTTTTAAGAAAGGAGGGAGAGAGAAAACGAATAATTATAGACCGGTTAGTCTGACATCAGTAGTGGGGAAAATGTTGGAATCAATTATTAAAGATGAAATAGCAGCGCATTTAGAAAGCAGTGACAGGATTGGTCCAAGTCAGCATGGATTTATGAAAGGGAAATCATGCTTGACAAATTTTCTGGAATTTTTTGAGGATGCAACTGGTAGAGTGGACAAGGGAGAACCAGTGGATGTGGTGTATTTGGACCTTCAAAAGGCTTTTGACAAGGTCCCACACAAGAGATTGGTGTGCAAAATTAAAGCACATGATATTGGGGGTAATGTACTGATGTGGATAGAGAACTGGTTGGCAGACAGGAATCAGAGAGTCAGGATAAACGGGTACTTTTCTGAATGGCAGACAGTGAATAGTGGGGTGCCGCAGGGCTCCATGCTGGGACCCCAGCTATTTACAATATACATCAATGATTTAGATGAAGGAATTGAGTGTAATATCTCCAAGTTTGCAGATGACACTAAGCTGTGAGGAGGACGCTAAAAGTCTGCAGGGTGACTTGGACAGGTTAGGTGAGTGGGCAAATGCATGGCAGATGCAGTATAATGTGGAAAAATGTGAGGTTATCCACTTTGGGGGAAAAAACGTGAAGACAGAATATTATCTGAATTGCGGCAGATTAGGAAAAGGGGAGGTGCAACGAGACCTGGGTGTCAAGGTTCATCAGTGATTGAAAGTTCGCATACAGGTACAGCAGGCGGTGAAGGCAAATGGTATGTTGGCCTTCATAGCTAGGGGATTTGAGTATAGGAGCAGGGAGGTCTTACTGCAGTTGTACAGGGCCTTGGTGAGTGATGCCTCACCTGGAATATTATGTTCAGTTTTGGTCTCCTAATCTGAGGAAGGACGTTCTTGCTATTGAGGGGAAGCAGCAAAGGTTCACCAGATTGATTCCCGGGATGGCAGGACTGACACATGAGAAGAGACTGGATCAACTGGTCCTTTTTTCATTGGAGTTTAGAAGGATGAGAGGGGATCTCATAGAAACATATAAGATTCTGACGGGACTGGACCGATTAGATGCGGGTAGAATATTCCCGATGTTGGGGAAGTCCAGAACCAGGGGATATAGTCTAATGATAAGGGGTAAGCCATTTAGGACTGAGATGAGGAGCAACTTCTTCACTCAGAGTTGTTAACCTGCAGAATTCCCTACCGCAGAGAGTTGTTGATGCCAGTTCATTGGATATATTCAAGAGCGAGTTAGATATGGCCCTTACGGCTAAGGGGATCAAGGGGTATGGAGAGAAAGCAGGAAAGGGGTATTGAGGGAATGATCAGCCATGATCTTATTGAATGGTGGTGCAGGCTCGAAGGGCCGAATGGCCTACTCCTGCACCTATTTTCGATGTTTCTGGAAGACATAGGTTCACACTAGACACCGTTGATTTTTAGACAGATAATCAGGAAATTCCTAACGCAGTGTGATCAATGTGTGGAATAAACTTCCAGGTCGAGTAGTGGAGGCAAAACCCTAGATTCATTTAAGAAATAATTGGATGGTACAATGGGGGAAATTCGGATCTCTCTGGATCGATTAATTCAGAGGGCCGAATGATCTTTCCATCTTCAGCTCGCTCTCTTTTCCTCCAGTATTGTTACGCCACTTTGCACTTTTCCATGTCGCCAGAAGTTGATTGAACACACAGCAATGGAACTGTGTTCTGTCTTTGTGTTTCACAAGTATATTAAAACTCTTTGAAGATGGGCACTTGCATCATATGGTGGTTGATACATATTGTAAATATACAACACCTACATTCTAGGCCATTAATACAATCTCGGATCACAGTACCATTAACTCAGTTGACCCATTTGGATCAGGACAAGAACAGCTTTCTGGATTGGATTACAGTGATTGTTTCGAGTGGTGGCTTCACTTTTGACAAGCTTTGCAAGCAACATATTCACTTATTAAACATACTTTGTTCCTTCAAAGACTGTAGACCTTTCACTTCTCAAGCCACAATGTTTTCCCATAAATTAATGCATCATTTTCATTCTGTCTGAGGTTTTGAAACTAATTTAAACCAGGAGACATAGTAAAGAAAAAAATAAAAATCCGTTGACAATCCTTTCTTGTCACGGGCATGGTACCTAATTTTTTCACCCTCTTTATGTTTTCATAATTTACACCCTTTTTCATCTATAAAGTGATATGTGGCTATTGTGATTCCTTATTGCACATGCAACAGACAGAAAAAGGATATTGTGGTGGTTCAGTCAAATTGCAGTCTACTTACTGGAAATACAGCTGTTGGGCATGGTCACGTCAATTACTTTGTGGTTACTGATTTAAGTAGCAATTAGAATACATTTTACCTGACATTTACAAACAGGTTAACTGTAGGAAAATGTTAAATTTCATTTTTAATAATGGATATCTTGAATATGAGATTCTTGAAGAAAGAAGGAGGAAAGACTTGCATTTATATAGTGCCTTTCACAACCACTGACCATCTCAAAGTGCTTGACAGGCAACTAAGTACTTTTTGTAGTCATTGTTGAAATGTGGGAAACGCGACCGCCAATTTGTGCACAGCAGGCTTCCACAAACAACAATGTGATGACCAGATAATCTGTTTTTATGATATTGATTGAGGGATAAATATTGGCCAGGACACCAGGGATAACTCCCCTGTCCTTCTTCGAAGTAGTGCCATGGGATCTTTTACGTTCAGTTTAACGTCTCATCTGAAAGACAGCACCTCCGACACCTCAGCACTGAGATTTATGTGCTCAAGTTCCTGGAGTGAGACTTGAACCCACAACCTTCTGATTCTGAGGCAAGTGTGCACTGAGCCACAGCTGACACAGGTGGGCATAAAGGATCCCACGGCACTATTTTGAAGAAGAGCAGGGGAGTTATCCCTGGTGGCCTGGACAATATTTATCCCTCTTGGGAGAGGAATTCCATTGTTTTTCCAAAAACAATTATTTTGGTAACTTGCATATAGCTATAAAAAGATGGTTTGAGGCCTTTAACGTATGTTTAACTATGGATTGAGTTGATCAATTATTCAATCAGTAATTTACCTGTCCAAACTAGATTAAGATCTCTAGGCACACAAGTGCTCCAGGATAGTGGGGAGAAGGCAAACTCAAAAAATGCAGCTGTTCTGCAACAACACTTTCGGGTTGATACTGATTTTCTTATTTGGAGTATTAGGCAGACTTGTTGGACCAACTGGTTTATTCCTACTATCATTTTCGTATGTTTGTATGTATTACTTTCTAGGTTTTCTCATGTCCTTGCAAAGAATTAGAATTCAAGGGTGATCACTCTCTCATTGCATAGTTGCTGTTTTTAGTCGCATAAAAGGAGAGAAGACAGATGATCTGACGATGTAGAATATATTCAGATTCTAAGAAAACAGCCATCTTATCCCTCTGTTATGTGAACAGTTGATTGCTGTTCTGTCCTGAAACATAAATCTTAAGCCTTCGACTGCTAGCCGGACAACTAGCAGGTTCCCTGTGCTTACCAATTTCAAATCCAACACCGATACTAAAACAAATAGAAATATTACACCATACGTAGTTTCGTCATTGTAATGGCCATATAAAATTAAAGAATGCATTTAAGAAACAGTTTTAAATAAAATTTGAAACATTTCACTCCTGCTCACCCACCCGTTCTCCTCTCAACTTTTTTATTATGCCACTTGAAGTCGTCAACCTGTTTACAGAGCAACAAGGTTAATTTGGGTCTTAAGCACAAGAATTGGTTGTATTTGGTGAGTTTAAAAGCTGGTTTAAAAAGGATACAAGAAAAGATAGCTGCAGCAAGAAGATAAATGGCTTTCTAAAATGTTTGCTTCCAATCATATCAGCTTGAAATGCTTGATGTAATCGTGTTAATCAACGCAGTATTCCTGTGTGCGGTTAAGCTTGTGTCTCTGACTAATAAAATACATTTTTCTTTATATTCTGTGATTTAAATCCTTGTGGCTCTTTATGTTTAGATTTACATTACTTAAACAATATATACAGGTTAACAAGCTTAAACCTGACTCAGTGAAAGCTTTTATTCAGTAAGATTCTGCTCTGGGGTACCCTAAATATTTATGTTTTTAAAAACTTCCGTTCTTTTAGAATCTCCGTGCTGTAATTAAAGTTATTGTACATATCAAAATTCAAAGGAGGCATTATCAATAGATTTTTAAACGATATTTTATATTTCCATCTTTGGTTATATCCATAGGCAGTGGCAAAATAAAAAAACATTGCCTTGTCCTTCAGTTGTCTCTAAATAGCTACTTAACTGCAATATTCCTTGTAAAATGTACACTGCGTCTTTTAAGTGTTTGCCCTTTTAAACCTTCATTGAATTTCCAAAATATAACTGCGTAAAATTCTCTTTTCTTGACACTCGTGTTGAGGCATGTTATATTTCATCCTCACAATTCTGAAAAATTACTGACCTGTGCATATTTTTAAACTGGTGATAAGCCTAAGAAATGATTAGCAAGGAGCTGTGCTCCAAATAATTATTTCAACAGAGGCTTTTATTCAAGCTATTGTGACGATACATCAGCAAGTCCCTCAGTTAATGTCTATTAATGGCTGCAGCAAAGGGATCAGACTGTGTAAGAAACATTCCTATTGGCCATTGTAGGTCTAATCCCAAATACTTCCATAACATGGTCTATAGCATGTTGGTTTGCTACCCTGGGATACAACGACAGAGGGATTGAAACAAAGCGGGACTGATGCAAAGTCTGAACTGCAGAAAATATCTGAAAAAGATACAGTTCCTACCCCATCCCTGCTCAATTAAACTTCAGCTGTTAGAAGTTTAACACACACTTGATTATATTCCATTAGAACATGTGGATTATACCCCACTACAGAGCAAATGCCTTCACCAGAAGTCAACATTAATGGATAGGTTCAACGGGAAGTCAACATTAATGGATAGATTCAACAGGATTGCCTAACATGGGGAGAAGGAGGAAAATGCTAGGGCATGCCCCTAATCCATCAAACCAACTTCCAGATTTGTTTAGAACTTTGTTTCTTCTTCATTCTTGGGTTATGGGTGTCGCTGGCAAACATATATTGCCCATCCCTAGTTGCCCTTGAGAAGGTGGTGGTGAGCAGTTGCAATCCATTTGGTGAAAGTATTTCTACAGTGCTGTTTGGTCGGGCGTTCCATGATTTTGGCCCAGCGGAATGGCAATATTTGTCCAAGTCGGGATGCTGTGTGCATTGGAGAGGAACGTGGAGGTGATGGTGTTCCCATGCACCTGCTGTACTTGTCTGACTTGGTGGTGGAGGGCACAGGTTTGGGAGATGCTGCTAAAAAAGCTTGGGGACTTGCTGCAGTGTCTTCTGTAAACAGTGCAAACTGTAATCATGGTATGCCAGTGGTGGAGAGAGTATCTACCAATCTGTCTTGGTCAAGCGGGGTTAGTATTAATCTGGTGCTTGCAAATGGAGGCCAAATCTGGGAACGCTTTACTGAAAGAAACAATTATTTGCATGCTTGAGGGCTTTCTACAAGATTGACACACTTATTTATTTGCCATTTGAAAATGAATTGGTATATAAAGTGATGGGAGTTTACCCAGAATTCTGTTGGTTAATGAAGGGTAGAGAAAGGAGGAAGGTATCGTTTCAGCTGTCAGTTTTATGCTAATATTAGTGCAGATTCCCTATATTCTTTACAGAGCTGCCTTGTTTTCTCTCAATAGTGTTATAGGTAAGGTCTGCCTCCATTAGCACAAATCACTCCTAGTGACAATGGGAAGGAGAGACAGACAATAGTGTACCACACAATTGTTGGCCTATCTGGTTACATATAATGTTGACTGTGGTGTAATAACTCCGAAATGCTTTCTGAGCCTTCTGTTAACTGTTACGCCATTTTGTTAAGGATTTGAATGAGTTATACAATCAACTACATGAATGTGTATCTGCTTAACTTTGACTTTTCTGAATTTCCAATTAGTGTTTCTCAGTCTATTTAGAAACATAGAAACATAGAAAATAGGTGCAGGAGTAGGCCATTCGGCCCTTCTAGCCTGCACCGCCATTTAATGAGTTCATGGCTGAACATTCAACTTCAGTACCCCATTCCTGCTTTCTCGCCATACTCCTTGATCCCCCTAGTAGTAAGGACCTCATCTAACTCCTTTTTGAATATATTTAGTGAATTGGCCTCAACAACTTTCTGTGGTAAAGAATTCCACAGGTTCACCACTCTCTGGGTGAAGAAGTTCCTCCGCATCTCGGTCCTAAATGGCTTACCCCTTATCCTTAGACTGTGACCTCTGGTTCTTCTATTTAATGTCTGATGATGGGAGTGATTTTTGAATTTTGTGGTACAACCGGTTCCCGGTATACTTCTAACCTCTAACAATGGTTCTTGAAAAATATTAGGGGTCATTTTCACTTGACCGGACTGGCCAGGAAACTGACCGAATCGGATGGACCACCGACTGCAGTGGAAAGTAAAATTGGGCAGGGGTAGAATGGGCAGCTGATCTGATAGTTTCCCACTAGACAGGTTTGGTTAAAATAACCCAAAATGAAATCTCTGGTGACCTGCCCTTTCAAGTCTGATCGAGTGTGTCCAGGTTAACAAATTTAGCATTCTACTCTCTTACCCACAGAGTTTTCTCCTGAACTGCTTGCTACTTTGTTTTGTTTTCTCTTGGAGTCAATGAAGTAATGTAATGTTAAATTAATCCTCCTGTAGATCATTGTCCACTGAATATGGATTTCATTGTACCAGATTGTGGTGGTGAATGCCTTGTTTCTGGGTACATCCTGTTTGTCTATGGGTTATGTTTCAGAGCTAAATGTCCAGAGAATGCTGGATGGATTTCGGAAACCTTGTTCAACAACAACAAGTTCTATTTATATAGCATCTATAACATAGTCAAATGTCCCAAGGCGCTTCACAGGAGTGTTATAAAACAAAACATTTGACACCAATCCACATACGGAGAAATTAGGGCAGATGACCAAAAGCTTGGTAAAAGAGATAGGTTTTAAGGAGCATCTTAAAGGAGGAAAGGGAAGTTTAGGGAGGGAATTCCAAAGCTTAGGGGCTCGGCAGCTGAAGGTATGGCCACCAATCGTTGAGTGATAGAGATAGGGAGGGGCAAGGCCATGTAGGGATTTGAAAACAAGGATAAGAATTGGTAATGGGTCAACTGGACTTGGTGCAAGTTAAGACACGGGCAACTGAGTTTTGGATGACCTGAGTTTATATAGGGTAGAACGTGGGAGGCCAGCCAGGAGTCCGTTAGAATAGTAAAGTCTAGAGGTAACAAGGGTATGGATTAGGGTTTCAGCAGCAGATGAGCTGAGGCAGGGGCAAAGATGGATGGTGTTCCAGAGGTGGAAATAGATGGAATTAGTTATGGCACAGATATGTGGTTGGAAGGTCATTTCAGGGTCAAATATGACGCCAAGGTTGCGAACAGTGTGCTTCATCCTTAGACAGATGCTAGGGAGAGGGATGGAGTCAGTGGCAAGGAAATTGAGTTTCTGAAGACAATGGCTTCTGTCTTCCCAAATATTTAATTGGAGAAAATTTCTGCTCATCCAGTACTGGATGTCGGACAAGTAGTCTGACAATTTAGAGACAGTGGAGGGTTTAAGAGAAGTGGTGGTGAGGTAGAGCTGGGTGTCATCAGCGTACATGTGGAAACTGAAGCTGTTGTTTTCATATGATGTCGCCAAGGGACAACATATAGATGAGAAATAGAGGGCCAATGAAAGAATCTTGGGGGACACCAGAGATAACAATGCAGGAGCAGGAAGAGAAGTCATTGCAGGTGATTCACTGGCTACGATTAGATAGATAAAAATGGAAGCAGGTGAGTGCAGTCCCATGCAGCTGGACGACAGTGGAGAGGCTTTGGAGGAGGAAGGAATGGTCAACCATGTCAAAGGCAGTCGACAGGTCGAAAAGGACGAGGAGGGATAATTTGTCAGCTGTGGCTCAGTGGGCAGCACCCTCATCTGAGTCAGAAGGTTGTGGGTTCAAGTCCCACTCCAGGGACTTGAGCACAAAAAATATCTCGGCTGATGCTCCAGTACAGTGCTGAGGGAGCACTGCACTGTTGGAGGTGCTGTCTTTCAGATGGGACGTTAAACCGAGGCCCTGTCTGCCCTCTCAAGTGGATGTAAAAGATCCCATGGCACTATTTCGAAGAAGAGCAGGGGAGTCATCTCTGGTGTTTTGGCCAATATTTATCCCTCAATCAACATAACAGAAACAGATTATCTGGTCATTATCACGTTGCTGTTTGTGGAAGCCCGCTGTGTGCAAATTGCCTGCCACGTTTCCAACATTACAACAGTGACTAAATTCCAAAAGTGCTTTATTGCCTGTAAAGGACTTTGAGTCCTGTGGTTGTGAAAGGGGCGATATAAATGCAAATCTTGTTTTCTTTTTTCATGTGGACTCCCAACAAGTAGATGATGAGGTGGGATCACGGGGACAACAACTTGGGAACACATCCCATGAATTAATTTTTTTTGTTGTGAGGCAGGAGCAGAGTGTGGTCGCCAGATGTGCAATGCATATTGGGCTGGCTGTCTCGTGTAGCCGGGGAGCCCGCAAGGAAGTGTACTGAGAGCGTCACAAAGATCACCATTGTCAAACATCACATCAAGGATAGACAGACTCTGCAGTGAGAAGCAGGCACACCCATCTCCGATATCTTTAAGTGAATACCTGTTTTCTTAAAAGCATAATTAAACACTCTTTGCACGCAGTACTTTCATACTATGAGTATTATATAATATAATATTAGCAGGGGAATCCGTGATTGCTAATCCATTTGAAAAGGGATCCTTCAACCAAAAAAGTTTGAGAACCACTGCTCTAGAGGAGGTGAGACAGTCATAATCTCATTAAAGAGTGGAAAATCTCTGGTCTAGTTAGTTCAGTCAGGACTTGTTACTTCACTTCTTTCCAGGGTTTGGTATGTTTGAGTTGGTATTGCCAGAAACCTTGTCAGCTGTTGCCACTTCTTCTGTTCTAAAGAAAAGCAAAGTTTTTTTTGCATTTTCCAGTATACTGCCTAATATTTTTATTTAATGTGGACTATAATTTTTTGTCTAAAATGCCGATATCTATAACTCACAATGAACAAGCTGGTTTTATGAAGGGTAGACAGCATTCCATAACATATGTTGTTTTTATTTTTTTATTTGTTGCTGGGATGTGGGCATCACTGGGACTGGGAAGGCCAGCATTTATTGCCCTTGAGAAGTAGAGGTCAGCTGCCTTCTTGAACTGCTACAGTCCGTGTGCTGAAGGTACTCCCACAGTGCTGTTAGGGAGGGAATTCCAGGATTTTTATTCAGCGACGATGAAGGAACAGCGATATACTTCCAAGTCAAGATGGTGTTTCTTGGAGGGGAACTTGCAGGTGATGGTGTTCCCATGCATCTGCTGCCCTTGCCCTTCGAGGTGGTAGAGGTTGTGGGTTTGGGAGGTGCTGTCGAAGAAGCCTTGGCAAGTTGCTGCAGTGCATCTTGTAGATGGTACAAACTGCAGCCCACAGTGTGCCGGTGGTGGAGGGTGTGAATGTTTAAGGTGGTGGATGGGGTGCCAATCAAGCAGACTGCTTGTCCTGGATGGTGTCGAGCTTCTTGAGTGTTGTTGGAGCTGCACTCATCCAGGCAAGTGAAGAATATTCCATCACACTCCTGACTTGTGCCTTGTCGATGGTACAGAGGCTTTGGGGAGTCAGGAAGTGAGACACTCGGCGCAGAATACCCAGCCTCTGACCTGCTCTTGTTGCCACAGTATTTATGTGGCTGGTCCAATTTCTGGTCAACGGTAACCCTCAGGATGTTGATTTTGGGGGATTCGGCAATGGTGATGCCGTTGAATATCGAGGGGCGGTGGTGAGATGGTCATTGCCTGGCACTTGTGTGGCATAAATGATACTTGCCATTTATCAGCCCAAGCCTGAATGTAATCTAGGTCTTGTTGCATGCAGGCATAGACTTCTTCATTATCTGAGGAGTTGCGAATGAAACTGAATACTGTGCAATCATCAACTAACATGCTACTTCTGATGGAGGGAAGGCCATTGATGAAGTAGCTGAAGATAGTTGGGTCTTGGGCTCTGCCCTGAGGAATTCGTGTACCAATGTCCTGGGGCTCAGATCATGGGCCTCCAACAACTGCAACCATCTTCCTTTGTGCTGGGTTTGACTCCAGCCAGTGGAGAGTCTTTCCCCTGATTCCCATTGACTTCAATTTTACTAGGGCTCCTTGATGCCATACTCAGTCAAATTCTGCCTGATGTCAAGGGCCGTCACTTTCTCGTCGCCTCTGGAATTCAGCTCTTTTGCCCAGCGCAAGGCTGTAATAAGGCCTGGAGCCGAGTGGTCCTGGCAGAACCCAAACTGAGCATTGGTGAGCAGATTAAGTGCTGCTTGATAGCATTGGCGACAGCACCTTCCATCATTTTGCTGATTGAGAATAGACTGATGGGGCGGTAATTGGCCGGATTGGATTTGTCCTGTTTTTTATGGAAAGGACATACCTGGGCATTTTTTCACATTGTCGGATAGATGCCAGTATTGTAGCTGTATTGGAACAGCTTGGCCAGAGGCATGGCTAATTCTGGAGCACAAGTTTTCAGCACGACAGCCGGGATATTGTTGGGACCTATAGCCTTTGCTGTATCCAGTGCGCTCAGCCATTTCTTGATATCACCTGGAGTGAAACTAATTGGCTGAAGACTGGCTCCTGTGATGGTGCCGACCTCAAGAGGAGGCCATGATGGATCATCCATTTTACTGGGTTTTATTGATTCTAAGCTATGTCAAATGCTTTGGTACTTGCAACACTGAAAAGTGGTTAAAGTGATAGTTACGTTCTCACTGAAGTCTTCGTTTACTTATTTCTAGTATTACACTATTATTCTAAGGCGATCTGACTGAAACATTTTTATCAGTTCTTTTGTTGACATATTAAATGTAGATTACGATATTCATTTTCATCTCCAGCTCCTAATATTATAGTTATCTTATTTTATATGCTTTTATCTCAAAGCTTCATATCTGTTCCTTGGCAAGTTCATTCAGCAAAAGTGTACAAACTCTGAAAATTCCTATCTTGTGTTCACTGGTTTCATTTAATTAAAACTTGGTTAAACAGTAGTGATTAGAGCCTCTTCAGATTTGAAGTAGATATGTCCTGCTGTTGTTTAACTGATGGATTGTTCAATTAATGAATGAGGTTTAAAATTAACCTACAAGATTATTCTCAATTTAAAGATACAGTACATCTACTGTCTACGTCTACTTGTGTCTAACCAATCAAACATTTAAAATGACGACATTTTGTTGTGTTTTTGTTTTCAATCTAAATGTTGTATTTTTTAAACATTCCCCTGCTATAATTGAATGAAGTAGTATCACCATTTTTATCACCATCCTGCTGTGCTACTTTACTGGAGCTATTTTGTCAACAACAGTCAATACATTTTACCCGCATTCAGTTTCAGTATTATAATTAGAAATTTATAGTTTATTTGGTCTTCGTCCATATTTTTCGATACTTCATTTGAATTAATCAAACTGGTTTGTTCTGGATTGATAAGCTGTGCACCCACCTGAAGGCTCATTATCCATTTGTCAATTACAAGCAGCAATTCATGGAATTAAATGTTATTTAATGATATATATCAGCATTGTATGCCTTGAGGCAACATAGCCCGTCCATTTTTATTTCTTTATAAAATTCAGCAGTGCAAAATGTGATTTACAGTGTCCAATTAAATGTCTTTCTACCACATTTTTATGTAAGTGAGATGTAATTTTGTAGTCATGTCCGTGAGGAAATGGAAAGGAAAGCATCTGAGGTAATTTCCTTTTTGACTGGATAGGTAGGTGTACATGTGTGAATAATGCATTACATTGAAAATATCATTTCTGTACACACTTCCTGTCGGCTTTTGTGTGTCTGCGTGTGTACATTTAGTGGATAAACAACAGGAGGAAGGCATTGAGGAGAATGATAACAATGACCCAAAAGCAAAATACTGCAGATGCTGGAATCTGACGATGGGTCGCGACCCGAAACATTAACTCTGTTTTTCTCTCCACAGATGCTGCTTGATCCGCTGAGATTTCCATGATAACAATGAGGTTGCACCACGTAATAGTATTACAGAAGCTAGTGTCCCCGGACTGACTGTTGTATTTATCAGCTAGGTAGTGCAGGGATTAGATGCTGTTCCTTCAAGGGGTTCCAATAACCAAAGTATAGTCATTTCTTAAAATATTACCTTGCTGCAGCCTGTCACATTCAACATGTTTCTCATGCCCTCAAAATGTTACAGGTGTGTGATAGGATGTAGAGAAATGGAAGGTTGCAAACTGCAGCATCTCGGCTTGGACTAGGGCAGTCTGGCCCAGCTGCATCTCTGGCACTAACAAGGGCACTGGCGAAGTGGATGGCTTGAGGGCAGGCATGCTGCCATTCTGAGAGATGATGGCAAGTGCCCCTCCCATAGAGCCAAGGTCACTCTCCTGGGACGGAGTCATTGCATTTCTCCAACTCTGCGTGAGAACAGAGTACAAGAGTGAGGAACTGTCAATCTATCAACATTGGCCCCTAAAGCCAATAATCATGAGGGACTTTAATCTACATACAGACTGGGCAAATCAAAGTAATAGTGTGGAGGAAGAATTCATGGAATGTATACAAGATGGTTTTCTAGATCAGTATGTTGAGGAACCAACTAGGGAGCAGACTATTTTAGATCTAGTATTGTGCAATGAGAAAGGGTTAATTAATAACCTTCATAGTAAAGGGCCCTTTAGGAAAGAGTGACTATAATATGATAGAATTTTATATTAAGTTTGAAAGTGATTTGGTTAATCGAAACAAGGAAAAACTATATAGGTATGAGGGGTGAGTTGGCTAAGGCAGATTGGGAAACGACATTAAAATATATGATGGTGGACAAGCAATGGATAGTATTTAAATAATTAATACATCATTTACAACAAACATACCCAGGAAATGTGGTCCCGTGATGGATAACAAGAGAAGTTAAAGATAGTATTAGATCAAAGGAAGAGGCTTATAATGTTGCCAAAAGAGCAGTAAGCCTGAGGATTGGAAGGACTTTAGAATTCAGTAAATGAGGACCAAGAAATTGAGGAGGAAAAGGAAAATAGAATATGACGTAATCTAGCGAGAGACATAAAAACAGACTGAATTAGCTTGTATATGTATGTAAAAAGGAACAGATTAGCTGAGACAGGAGAAATTATAATGGGGAATAAGGAAATGGCAGAGAAATTAAACAAATAGTTTGTGTCTGTCTTTGTGGAAGAAGACGCAAAAAAACCTCCTGGAAATAGTGGAGAACCAAGGGTCCAGCGAGAATGAGGAACTGAAAGAAATTAGAATTATTTATTTAAAAAAGTACTGAAGAGATTAATGGGACTGAAAGCCAATAAATCCTCTGGACATGATGGCTTTCTTCCGAGGGTTTTGAAAGAGGTGACTATAGAGATAGTGGATGCATTGCTTGTCATCTTCCAAAATTCCATAGATTTTAGAATGGTTTCCGTGGATCGGAATGTAGTAAATGTAACCCCGCTATTTAAGAAAGGAGGGAGAGAGAAAACAGGGAATTACAGACCAGTTAGCCTGACATCAGTAGTAGGGAAAATGCTAGAATCTATTATTCAGGACGTGGTAACAGGGCACTTGGAAAATCACAATATGATTGGGCAGAGTCAACACGGATTTATGAAAGGGAAATCATGTTTGATGAATCTGTTTTTTGAGGTTGTAACTAGCAGAATAGATAAGGGGGAATCAGTGGATGTGGTATATTTGGATTTTCAGAAGGCATTTGATAAGGTGCCACATGAGGTTATTAAACAAAATTAGGGCTCATGGGATTGGGGGTAATATTCTAGCGTGGATTGAGGATTGGTTAATGGACAGAAACCAGCGAGTAGGAATAAATGGTTTATTTTTGGGTTGGCAGGCTATGATTAGTGGAGTACTGCAAGGATCAGTGCTTGGGTCCCAGCTATTCACAATCTATATCAATGATTTGGATGAGGAGACCAAAAGTAATATATCCAAGTTTGCTGATGATACAAAGCTAGGTGGGAATATAAGTTGTGAGGAGGATGCAAAATAGCTTCAAGAGGATATAGAGAGGCTAAGTGAGTGGGCAAGAACATGGCAAATGGAATATAATGTGGAGAAATGTGAAGTTGTCCACTTTCGTAGGAAAAATAGAAAACTAGAGTATTTTTTAAATGGTGAGAGATTGGGAAATGTTGGTGTTCAGAGGGACCTGGGTGTCATTGTACACAAATCACTGAAAGTTAACATGCAGATAGATAGCAAGCAATTAAGAAAGCAAATGTTATATTGGCTTTCATTACAAGAGGATTTGAGTATAAGAGTAAAGATGTCTTGCTGCAATTGCATAGGGCCCTGGTGAGACCGCACCTGGGGTATTGTGCACAGTTTTGGTTTCCTTACCTAAGAAAGTATATACTTGCCATCGAGAGAGTGCAACGAAGGTTCACCAGACTGATTCCTGTGATGGAAGGATTGTCCTGTGAGGAGAAATTGACTAGACTAGGCCTATATTCCCTAATGTTTAGAAGAATGAGAGGTGATCTCATTGAAACATACAAAATTCTTGCAGGGCTTGACAGGGTAGATGCAGGGAGGATGTTTCCTCTGGCTGGGGATTCTAGAACCAGGGATCACAGTCTCAGAGTAAGGAATCGGCCATTTAGGACTGCGATGAGAAATATCTTCACTCGGAGGACGGTGAATCTTTGGAATTCTCTACCCCAGAGGGCTGTGGAGGCTCAGTCGTTGAGTATATTCAAGACAGAGATTGATAGATTTTTGGATATTAAGGGAATCAAGGAATATGGGAATATTGCAGGAAAGTGGAGTTGAGGAAGATGATCAGCCATGATATTGAATGGCAGAGCAGGCTCGGGGAGCCAAATGACCTATTTCTGCTCCTATTTCTTCTATTATGTTCTTAAGCGAAGATGGTAGCTGTCTGAGCTTGCATGACAACTGAGAGCTGTCAGGAGAGGCTCCATTACGGTGGACACCACTGTCGTGTTGATGGAGCTCACCATTGGTCTACGCTGGACTGAATGGTCTTCCAAGTTCTGTGTGAAACCTTGACGCAAGTTGGAGCTGGACTTCTCCATGCTCTCGACATTGTGCGCAAGCTCGCATTGACCTCCTCTGTGAAGTCTGGCAGTTCATGTGTTGCCTGGAGTTCTTTCTGTCCACAGGAGGGAATAGGATCTCCCTCATCCTGTCCACCGCCTGGAGTAGGGCCTCAAAAGCAGCATCCGAGAACCTGGGGAAATGATCTGCAAATCTAGCAGCCATTTTTCTGTTCAGAAGCATTTCCTTCCTTCTGAAACCAATGTGCACCACTCCCCGCGCCCCGAAACTGGTGTGCAACCAATAAATGAATGGTAGCACTGGCTCATTATAATAATGTCCCAACACACATTTAACATGTACATGTGAACAGGCGCATATATAGGAACAGATCGACGATAAAAGGTTTATATAGTTTGCCTTGTACAATCTTGGTCATCACGTGATACAATGATAATGAAGTTGTTGACTAATAGCAATCCATCTCATCACTTTGTCTACAACAAACCCAGAAATGAGACTGCGCTCCTTGCACTCCCATTTTCTGGCACAAGCAAATTTCTAGGCCATCATTTTAAGATTTTAGCTAAGCGAATCCAGGGCCTTATTTCCTCATGTCCGAGTGACACCTAGTAGCGTGGCGGCTGTGTTTCCTTAGTTGTGATGCTATTGATCTCTGGTTAACTTACACTGAGATATTTGGTGTGCAGCAGCTGCCATGGGATGGACATACCACTCTATGCTATTATCATGGAGGAGGAGCAGCACAGGATGGAGCTAAGGCACATAAGAACATAAGAAATAGGAGCAGCAGTAGGCCATTTGGCCCCTCGAGCCTGCTCCGCCATTCAATAAAATCATGGCTGATCTGATCTTGGCCTTAACTCCACTTCCCTGCCCGCTCCCCATAACCCTTGACTCCCTTATCGTTCAAATATCTTTCTATCTCCATCTTAAATATATTCAATGACCCATCCTCCACAGCTCTCTGGGGTAAAGAATTCCACAGATTCATGACCCACTGAGAGAAGAAATTCCTCCTCATCTCTGTTTTAAATGGGCGACCCCTTATTCTGAAACTATGCCCCTTAGTTCTAGATTCCCCTACGAGGGGAAACATCCTCCATCTACTGTCAAGCCCTCTCATAATCTTATATGTTTCAATAAGATCACCTCTCATTCTTCTGAACTCCAATGAGTATTGACCCAACCTGCTCGACCTTCATAAGACAACCCCTTCATCTCAGGAATCAACCTAGTGACCCTTCTCTGAACTGCCTCCAATGCAAGCATTCGAAACAAAGTAAATGAGTTGACGGCACAAATCATTACAAATGGGTATGATTTGGTGGCCATTACAGAAACATGGTTGCAGGGTGACCAAGACTGGGAATTAAACATACAGGGGTATCTGACAATGCAGAAAGATAGACAAGAAGGGAAAGGAGGTGGGGTAGCTCTGTTAATAAAGGATGACATCAGGGCAGTTGTGAGAGACGATATTGGCTCTAATGAACAAAATGTTGAATCATTGTGGGTGGAGATTAGCGATAGTAAGGGGAAAAAGTTACTGGTGGGCGTAGTTTATAGGCCCCCAAATAATAACTTCACGGTGGGGCGGACAATAATCAAGGGAATAATGGAGGCATGTGAAAAAGGAACAGCAGTAATCATGGGGGATTTTAACCGACATATCGATTGGTCAAATCAAATTGCACGGGGTAGCCTTGAGGAGGAATTCATAAAATGCATACGGGATTGTTTCTTAGAACAGTATGTTACAGAACCTACAAGGGAGCAAGCAATCTTAGATCTGGTCCTGTGTAATGAGACAGGAATAATAAACAATCGCCTAGTAAAAGATCCTCTCGGAATGAGTGATCACATATGGTTGAATTGGTAATACAGATTGTGGGTGAGGAGGTAGTGTCTCAAACGAGCGTACTATGCTTAAACAAAGGGGACGACAGTGGGATGAGGGCAGAGTTGGCTAAAGTAGACTGGGAACACAGACTAAACGGTGGCACAATTGAGGAACAGTGGAGGACTTTTAAGGAGCTCTTTCATAGTGCTCAACAAAAATATATTCCAGTGAAAAAGAAGGGCGGTAAGAGAAGGGATAACCAGCTGTGGATAACGAAGGAAATAAAGGAGAGTATCAAATTAAAACCAATGCGTAGAAGGTGGCCAAGGTTAGTGGGAAACTAGATTGGGAAAATTTTAAACGACAGCAAAGAACGACTAAGAAAGCAATAAAGAAAGGAAAGATAGATTACGAAAATAAACTTGCGCAAAACATAAAAACAGATAGTAAAAGCTTTTACCGATATATAAAGCGGAAAAGAGTGACTAAAGTAAATGTTGGTCCCTTAAAAGATGAGAAGGGGGATTTAATAATGGGAAATGTGGAAATGGCTGAGATCTTAAAAAATTATTTTGCTTCGATCTTCACAGTGGAAGACACAAAAACCATGCCAAAAATTGCTGGTCACAGGAATATGGGAAAGGAGGACCTTGAGACAATCACTATCACTAGGGGGGTAGTGCTGGACAGGCTAATGGATCTCAAGGTAGACAAGTCCCCTAGTCCTGATGAAATGCAACCCAGGGTATTAAAAGAGATGGCGGAAGTTATAGCAGATGCATTCGCTTTAATCGACCAAAATTCTCTGGACTCTGGGGAGGTACCATCGGATTGGAAAGCAGCTAATATAACGGCTCTGTTTAAAAAAAAAATGGGGCAGACAAAAGGCAGGTAACTATAGGCCGGTTAGTTTAACATCTGTAGTGGGGAAAATGCTTGAAGCTATCATTAAGGAAGAAATAGCGGGACATCTAGATAGGAATAGTGCAATCAAGCAGACGCAACATAGATTCATGAAGGGGAAATCATGTTTGAGGATATAACGAGCATGGTGGATAGAGGTGTACCGATGGATGTGATGTATTTAGATTTCCAAAAGGCATTCGATAAGGTGCCACACAAAAGGTTACTGCAGAAGATAAAGGGACGCGGAGTCAGAGGAATGTATTAGCATGGATCGAGAATTGGCTGGCTAACAGAAAGCAGAGAATCGGGATAAATGGGTCCTTTTCGGGTTGGAAATTGGTGGTTAGTGGTGTGCCACAGGGATCGGTGCTGGGACCACAACTGTTTACAATATACATAGATGACCTGGAAGAGGGGACAGAGTGTAGTGTAACAAAATTTGCAGATGACACAAAGATTAGTGGGAAAGCGGGTTGTGTAGAGGACATAGAGAGGCTGCAAAGAGATTTACATAGGTTAAGCGAATGGGCTAAGGTTTGGCAGATGGAATACAATGTCGGAAAATGTGAGGTCATCCACCTTGGGGGAAAAAAAACAGTAAAAGGGAATATTATTTGAATGGGGAGAAATTACAACATGCTGCGGTGCAGAGGGACCTGGGGGTCCTTGTGCATGAAACTCTCTTTTGGAGTTTACCTGTAAAACATAAACATTAATCGGTGCCACCCGACCTGGATGACACACCAGATATTTACAAGGCCCATTTTTTTCTTTTTTGTGGTTTTTTTTGTTTTTCTTTTTTTTTGGGCACTAAAATCAATTTTTTTTTTTCCCCTCCAGTGCCCCCTATAAAAGGGGAGGGGGACACTAAAAGCACCGGCAATTAAAACAAATTAAACTTGAAAACGTAAAATCAAATTAAAATTTGGTTGCCGGGCGTGATGATGCACTCCAGTCCCTCCAGTGCCCACCTCTCGCGGAAGGCCGCGAGCGTACCGGTGGACACCGCGTGCTCCATCTGCAAGGACACCCTGGACCGGATATAAGAGCGGAAGAGAGGCAGGCAGTCAGGTTGAACGACCGCCCGCTGCCTGGACCGGCTGATGGTACCCTTGGCCGTGTCCAGGAGCAGTCCTACGAGGAGGCCCTCGGACCTACCCGCTCCCCTCCGCACAGGGTGCCCAAAGATCAGGAGAGTGGGACTGAAGTGCAGCCAGAATTTCAGGAGCAGCCCCTTTAAATAATGAAACAGGGGCTGCAACCTCGTGCACTCAATAAAAACATGGAACACGGACTCCTCCAGACAGCAGAAATTGCAGGCGGCCTGGGAGTCCGTGAACCGGCTTAAAAATTTGTTGCACGGCACTGCTCCGTGCACCACCCTCCAGGCCAAGTCCCCGATGAATAGTGGGAGGACTCCCGCATAGAGTGCCCTCCATCGGGGACCCCCGCCTCCTCCGGATGGCAAGATGGTACGCCAAGGCGTGTCCGGACGGCCAGCGAGGATGGCAAAGTTGAGAGTGTGCAGGAGCAGCCCGTACAGGAAACCCCTCCGCGTGGAACTGAAAGGCACGGAGGGGATTTCCCCGAGGCGGCTCAAGTTGTGAGGCGCTGGCCCCCGAGGGAGGTTCCGGGGTTTGGCGCCAATGAGGAATTCCGTCCGGACGGGGGTTAGTTCGGACGGGATCTCCCCATGTGCTTGAGCCTCCTCGATGCACCTAACAGAGTCAGGGCCCAAAGCTGTTTTGAGCGACTCGATGGCTTCGGCCGCGTGGCGGACGTCTGCTGAATTTAGGCGCCGCGCCAGCGTGCCTGGCGCCATCCAGCCCGCTCCTCCGCCATCGAGCAGGTCCCTGACCCTGGTCACCTCACCAGCCACAGCCCTCTCTTCCGACCGCCACATAAAACCTTGGTCGTGGAGGTACGGATTCCCGAGCAGCGGTTCCTGCAGGACTGCCGCCACTCCAGCCGGCGGAGAGCTGCGCTTGGTGGAGACTTTGTTCCAGACCCTGATGAGTTCTTTGTAAAAGACAGGCAGCTCCCGGAGGGCGGTCCTGACACCCCCCAAGTTCACAAACAGGAGCTGCATGTTGTAATTGAGGTCGCACTGCTGGCGGAAGAAATACGTCGCCAGAGCGCACCACCTAGGAGGGGGCTCGACGTAAAGGTATCTCTGCAGGGTCTGAAGACGGAAAGTCGCGAGCCGGGCGCTGACGCACACCAACGACTGACCGCCCTCCTCAAGCGGGAGACTCAAGACCGCGGCAGAGACCCAGTGCTTCCTGTTGTTCCAGAAGAAGTCCACCAGCTTCTTCTGTATCTTGGCGACAAACGCAGGGGGAGGGGTCAAAGTGACCAGCTGGTACCACAACATTGCGGCCACCAGCTGGTTTATGACTAGCGCTCGACCCCTGTAGGACAGCACTCGGAGCAGTCCTGTCCAGCGCCCTAGGCGAGCGGCGACCTTGGCCTCCAGCTCCTGCCAGTTCGCCGGCCAGGCTTCCTCGTCGGGGCTAAGGTAGACTCCCAGATAGAGGAGATGGGTCGTGCTCCAGGCAAAAGGCCTGAGCTCCTCCGGCAGGGAGTCCACCCGCCACTGACCCACCAGGAGTCCGGAACATTTCTCCCAGTTGATTCTGGCGGAGGATGCGGCCGAGTAAATCTCCTGGCACTCACGCATCCTCCGCAGGTCAGCGGGATCCTCTACCGCGAGGAGCACGTCATCGGCGTAAGCCGAGAGGACGACCTCCACGCCCGGCCCTTGCAGAGCCAGTCCCGTCAACCTCGTCCGCAAGAGGCGCAGGAAAGGCTCCACGCAGGTGGCATATAACTGGCCAGACATGGGGCATCCCTGGCGCACCCTTCTCCTAAAGCGAAGGGGCGCCATCAAGGACCCGTTAACCTTAATCAGACACTCCGCGGCGGCGTACGAAAGTCGGATCCGGGCGACGAAATGCGTCCCGAACCCGAAAGCGCGCAGAGTTCCGAGCAGATAGTCGTGATCCACCCTGTTGAACGCCTTCTCTTGGTCGAGAGATAGGAAGGCGACCGACAGACCAGCCTCCTGGGAATGATGGATGAGGTCCCGGACCAGATGGATGTTGTCATGGATTGTCCGGCCCGGGACCGTGTAGCACTGGTCGGGGTGAATCATGTGGTCCAGCACGGCACCAAGGCGAGCAGACATCGCCCTGGCGAAGATTTTGTAGTCCGTGCTGAGGAGGGAGACCGGGCGCCAGTTCTTAAGGAGGCGGAGATCGCCCTTCTTAGGCAACAGGACAATGACTGCCTTGCGCCAAGAGAGGGGCATCTCCCCGGTCGCCAGACTTTCCCCCAGGACCCGCGCGTAGTCGCTCCCCAGGACGTCCCAGAACGCCCTGTGGAACTCCACGGTCAGCCCGTCCAGCCCCGGGGTTTTCCCCCTCGAGAGCCGGTCGAGGGCACCGGTCAGCTCCGCCAGGCTTAGCGGAGCTTCCAGATTTTCACTGCCCTCCGGGCTGACTTTCGGCAGGTCCTCCCACAAAACTCTACGCGCTTCCTCGCTGGACGGATCCGGAGAGAACAGAGCCCCGTAATATTCACGGTCCCTGTTGTTGACGCCCTCCGGATCCGAGACGAGAGAGCCGTCGTCGGCCAGCAGCGTCAAGAGCTGCTTACGGACACTCTGTCTTTTTTCCAGCGAGTAGAAGAAGGGGGAGCCGCGGTCCAGATCCCGCAGGAACCGGATCCGCGACCTCACGAATGCGCCTCGGGACCCGACGAGCTGCAGGTCCTTCAGCGCGGCCTTCTTCGCTTCGTACCCCGTCCGCAGGGCCGGGTCCTGGACGACTTGACCGAGTCGGGATTCCAGGTCGAGCACCTCTTTTTCTAGTCGCCCGACCCTGGCCGCCCGCCTCTTGGTCGACCCCCTCGCGTACTCTTGACAGAAGACGCGGACGTGAGCCTTGCCCACGTCCCACCATAGCCTCAAGGAGGGGAAGCCCCCCTGCTTCCTTCTCCAGTCGGCCCAGAATCGACGGAACGAGTCCTGGAACCGCATGTCCTCCAGCAGCCGGTTGTTAAAGTGCCAGTACGCGGACCCTGTCCTCGCGCGGAGCGAAGCGAGCTCCGCCCACACCAGGTGGTGGTCCGAACACGGCACTGGCCGCATGGAGGCTGCCGGGACGCAGGAAACGTACGCCCGAGACACGTAAAGGCGGTCGACTCTGGACCATCCTACTCCAGGCTTCACCCAAGTAAAGGCGCTGGAGTCGGGGTGGAGATTTCGCCAGACGTCCACCAAGTCGAAGGACCCGACCAGGTCCCTCAACTTCTCCATCGCCGTCATGCACTGCGGGGCACTGGAGCGGTCCCTCGCCTCGAGGGTGCAGTTAAAATCCCCCCCGAGGACAATGTAGTCGCCGACGTCGACGGAGCCAAGAAGAGCGGACACCTCTTCGAAGAAGCGCGTTTGCTGCGGGCCGGGCTGAGGGGCGTACACGTTCACGAGATGGAGCGGCACGTCCCCCAGGCGAACCGTTACGTGCAGCAAGCGGCCTGGCACGGGCTCCTCGATCCCCAAGATCTCCGGCTGAAAATGCGGGCCCAGCAAGATGGCCACCCCACTAGAAGTGGCGGTGAGGTGGCTCATGCGGACCTCTCCTTGCCATTCCAGGAGCCACGTGGCTTCGTCTCCCGGAACGGTGTGGGTTTCTTGCAGGAAGCACACCGCATATTTCCCCTCCCGCAGGAGCGAAAAATTGTCAAATCTACGGCGTGCCCCTCTGCCGCCGTTGATGTTGAGGCTGGCAATGGTTATCTTCATGGCAAAAGCATAGTGCAACCTCTACCTTAACCTATTGTGGGGGAGGGAGCGGAGTCTTTTGTTGAACTCCATTCCCTCCACAGCCCAGCGAGGAGTCCCTCGAGCTCGCGCTGCTCAAGGTGTTGCGCCTTTGTCAAGGGCCCGCCCGCGGCCAAGGTTTTAGCGGCGGCGCGGACGGACGCCTTGATCAGCTCTGGCTCGGACCATTTTTCCAGGGCCAGTAGGGCTCGGTTGCAGCGACCCCGGCTCTGGGCCAAAAAGTCCCGGAGTTCCTTTGCAGGAATGAGGAGGGTCTCAGCGGCGGCCGCGAGCAGATCCACCGCCTCGCTGGCGGTGGTCTCTAGTTCTTCTCCCGCGTCCCTCACCGAGTCCCCGTCCTCCTCCGGAAGGTGGCCGCCAGCAGCCGGCCCATCGACCGCACAAGGTACGGCAAATGACCCGGCCGCTCCAACCGGCCCTGGCACTGCCCCGATCCCACCCCCAGGATCGTCGGCAGAGGAGTCCCCACTGGGCTCTTTTAAAAATGGTGCTGGGTCGGGAAACGACAGCGGAAGGGGTTCCCCCTCCGCCCCAGGAACCGGGGAACAAGGAGAGACCCGGCCATAGGAAATCCCCAGGGTGGGTGTTCCTCCCCCTCCCCGCTGCCACCCCCCGGCCCAGCATGTACAATGTTGTTATAATTATTAATTCCAGTTTCTGCCGGGTCGAGCGACTCCCGGGGGAAGTTGATTAATAGCTGGGCGGGCTCAGGTTCGGCCTTTTCGGCCTCGCCCGCCTCAGTCCCCGGGACGCCTGGCCCGGCGGCAATGCATTCGTCCGCGATCCCCACGCGCCCCACGACAGGCAGATCCTCCATGCCATCCCCGGGAGGCAGAGGCTGGGCAGCCTCGACTGTCTCACCCTCCCCGGGGACAGACTCCTCCCGCCTACAGCGCAGCTTGGGGGCGCTGGTGGTGGACGCGGGACACGCGGCGGGCACCGACTCCTCCGCGGAGGGATGTTGTTCCCCCTCCGCGTCATCGGAGCGGCGCCTCCTTTTGTTCCTGGGGGTGCGCGGAGGCAGGGAGACCTCCATGTCTGCCGAGGCCTCCCGCTCCACCCCCTCCTTTTTCTTTTCTTGCCCGCGCCCGAGCCCCTCTGCGGTATTGGTCAAGGGCTCGGGCACGGGCTCAGGGCACCCCGCGCTCGCCGGTGACTGGGTTGGGCTGAGCGCGGTATTCAAGCTGTCTGGCGCACCGAGGGGACCCGCCTCGAGATGTTTCGCCTTCGTCCGCGCCTTCCTTCCGATCGGACTCTCTCCCTCCCCCCCGCCAAAGGCCGTGAAAGCAAAGGCCCCCGGCGATGCCCGCGCACCTACGGCTCCCAGCACGCGGACGCAACTAGGGGGAGGGGTGGCGTCGGCGCCAGCCTTGGCCGCCTTCGGTGGTTTTGCGGCCTTGGAGGCAGGGCAGTTCTTGCGAACGTGCCCCACCTCCCTACAGGCATGGCATCGCACGCCGTCCGACGTCCAGAAGACGCGGTAGGCAGTCCCCTCGTGCACCACATTAAAATTTCCCTCCGTCGTCTCCTCCCGCGCCAGCCGGACAAAGAGCTGGCGGCGGAAGGAGAACACGTGGCGCAGGCTGCTCTCCCTGAGGCCGAGCGGTATGGGGTTGATCCCCGACCTTACCTCCCCCAGTTGGTGTAGGTGAGGGAGGAGGAGCTCAGCGGGAACAAAGGGCAGGACGTTTGAAATGATGACCCTCTGCGCGGTGGCCTCGAGAGGGTCCACCGGCAGGAACGTCCCGCCCACCGTGAGCCCCTTTTCGAGGGCCAGGGACACCGCCCGCTCCGACCCCAGGAAGAACACAGCCTTCCCAGACATCTTGGAGGCTGCGACAACGGCCGAGGGGCCGACTACCCCGGCCATCGCCCGCACGCACTCCCCGATGCTCATTGTGGGGTGAGTGTAGCTCTTGACCCCGTGTTTCTTAGTTATAAGTCTGAATGGTGGCAGGGCAGCAGGTGGCGCAGGAGGTGCCGTGGATGTGGATGCCGCCTGCGCATAAGTCCTAGCTGGCCCTGCCACCGGCGTAGATGGGGTTGCCATCACGGGGTCCCTTTAAGGGCTACACCCACCCCAAAGTCACAAGCCTTAATGGTCTTTATTGGCCTCGTTTGTGTTTTGAGCAGAGGGCGCTCTGAAAGGGGCACACCTCTCCCCTAGTTAACGATTGGGGAGGGGCCTTGTTCCCTCTGCTCAATGTCTTAATTGTTTTTTTTTAAATTAGGAGGAAGGGCTCTCAGAGAGAGAGGGGAGAGACAGAGAGAGAGAGACAGAGAAAGGGGGTGTGGGAAAGAGGGAGGCAGGTCTCCCCTCACAGCAATGGGTGGGTGCACTCCCCAGATGGCAAAAAAACAAAGCACAGTCTTTGGTGTGGTCTTCGGGTGGGGGGAGAAGATGTCTTCACCTGAGGCAGCTAGAACCACCCAGGCACACACTCCCAACGATGTTCAATAGTTGATTAAATATTCTTCAGCCAGGTTGCTCCAGCTATCCCAGGCTAGGCAATGGGGGAGGGGTGTTTCAATTGTGTGTGGGGCCTAGCTGTTGGCAAGACCCCCACACACACTTCCACACACACACACCCCCCGCGATGTTCCGGCTCTCAGTGGTCTTCTTTCCTCCCCCCACCGATACAACAAAGTCTATTGGGGAATGCACCAAAACACACCCACCTGTCGAAGATGTAGAAATGACTCTCCCTCCTTCCACACTGGATGGTGTTTCCTCAGGTTGTTCTTTCCTCCTCTCTCCAACTCTCTGTAGTTGTAATAAATGATAATTGTTCAGCTCTCCACCTCTCCCTCCGGATGTTGAATGGGTAGCAAGCTAGCCCTTTCCTCCTCTTCCTGGGCTGGTCTCAGGGCTCTCAAGGCCTTCCAAACAGGAGCAAAAGTTGATAGCTCCTTCTCTCACTGCTCACTCAGCCAACTGACTCCTTGTGCATGAATCCCAAAAAAAAGTTAGTTTGCAGGTGCAGCAGGTAATCAGGAAGGCGAATGGGATGTTGGCCTTCATTGCGAGAGGGATGGAGTACAAAAGCAGGGAGGTCTTGCTGCAACTGTACAGGCTATTGATGAGGCCGCACCTGGAATACTGCATGCAGTTTTGGTCACCTTACTGAAGGAAGGATATAGTAGCTTTGGACGGGGTACAGAGACGATTCACTGGGCTGATTCCGGAGATGAGGGGGTTACCTTATGATGATAAATTGAGTAGACTGGGTCTTTACTTGTTGGAGTTCAGAAGGATGTGGGGTGATCTTATAGAAACATTTAAAATAATGAAGGGGATAGACAAGATAGAGGCAGAGAGGTTGTTTCCACTGTTCGGGGAGACTAGAACTAGGGGGCACAGCCTCAAAATACGGGGGAGCCAATTTAAAACCGAGTTGAGAAGGAATTTCTTCTCCCAGAGGGTTGTGAATCTGTGGAATTCTCTGCCCAGGGAAGCAGTTGAGGCTAGCTCATTGAATGTATTCAAATCACATCGGTAGATTTTTAACCAATAAGGGAATTAAGGGTTATGGGGAGCGGGCGGGTAAGTGGAGCTGAGTCCACGGCCAGATCAGCCATGATCTTGTTGAGTGGCGGAGCAGGCTCGAGGGACTAGATGGCCTACTCCTGTTCCGAATTCTTTTGTTCTTCTGTTCTATCCCTCCTTAAATAAGGAGACCAAAACTGTAGGCAGTACCCCAGGTGTATTCTCACCATTGTCCTGTACAGTTGTAGCAGGATTTGCCTACTTTTATACTCCATCCCCTTTGCAATAAAAGCCAACATTCTATTTGCCTTCCTAATTACTTGCTGTATGCTTTGTGTTTACGGTTTTCCAATCTGCTGGGACCTCTCCAGAATCCAGGCGATTGCAACCAAATCATCCACTATCTCTGCAGTCACTTCTTTTAAGACCCCAGGATGCAAACTATCAGGTCCAGGGGACTTGTTGACCTTTAGGCCCATTATTTTACCGAGTACTTTTTCTCCAGTGATCGTGATTGTTGTAAGTTTCCCCCCTCCCTATAGGCCCTTGATTATCTATTATTGGGATGCTTTTAGAGTCTTGTACCGTGAAGACCGTTACAAAATATTTGTTTAAAGTCTCTTCCATTTCCCTCTTTCCCATTATTAATTCCCCAGTCTCATCCCATAAGAGACCAATGTTTACTTTAGCAACTCTCTACCTTTTTATATACCTGTAGAAGCTCTTACTGTCTGTTTTTATATTTTTTGCTAGTTTACTCTCATAATCTATCTTCTCTCTCTTTATTAATTTTTAGTGGTTCTTTGCTGGTTTTGAAACATTTCCCAATCCTCTGGCTTACCACTAATCTTTGCAAAATTGTATGCCTTTTGTTAAGTTCAGAATGACTCCCAAGAGGCTGTGTTGTAAGCTCAAACCATTGTGACCTTGGTCACTTTTTAATATAACTCCAAAAAGTGGGGAAGCAGCATGATGGATCACTTTTTATAACAGTTTGTCCCAGGGTGCACAGCTGACCCTTAAGTCTCCCACAGGTGTGCCCCCTAGTGGCAAGTCTTACACGTTGGTGAGATTTGCATACATGGCATCACTTCCCCCCAAAGTCTTATGTACAAGTTATTTACAGGTTGAGGCAATCTGGCGCTCTGTGTTCCCGGGTCGATCGCCTGAGTTGAAGTCCTGGCATGGGTCAATTGGTCGGATCATTGCTGCATGGCAGCACGACTGGTCTGATCGGACTGTGGGCATGGTGGGCTCATCCTCGTGGTTGACGGCGAGGTCGATTGCTGGTTGGGTGCTTGTTGGTGGATCATAGATCGTAAAGTCGTCTTCAAACTGTTCTTAGTTGTGCGTGAATCGCAGTTTGGTCTGATCCAAGTGCTTTCTGCACGTTTGCCCATTCAACAATTTAAGAACAAACACTCTCTTCCCCTCCTTGGCTAAAACAGTTACAGCAATCCATTTGGGACCATGACCGTAATTTAGAACAAACACCGGATCATTAACCTCAATGTCACGCGATACGGCCGTGCGATCGTAGTACACGTTATGCCAGTGCCGCTGGGTTTCCACGTGATCATTGCGATCCGGGTGGACTCAGGAGAGCCTGATTTTAAATGCTCTCTTCATTAACAATTCTGCAGGGGGAACCCCGGTGAGCGAGTGGGGGCGCGTCCGGTAGTTGAGCAGGACCCGAGATAACTGGGTCTGCAAGGAGCCGTCCGTTACGTGTTTCAAGCTCTACTTGATGGTTTGGACAACCCGTTCCGCTTGACAGTTGGATGCAGGCTGAAATAGGGCAGACCTGACATGCTTGATGCCATTGCGGGTCATGAACTCGTTGAATTCCGAGCTGGTGAAACATTGTCCATTGTCACTAACAATGTCGTCATGGCAAACCATGGGTGACGAACATGGCCCTGAGGCTTTCAAGGGTGGCAGCGGACGTACATGACATTATATACATTCAATCCACTTAGAGTAAGCGTCCACTGCTACTAGAAACATCTTTCATAGTAAAGGGCCTGCAAAATCTAAGTGGACCCTGGACCATGGTTTGGAGCGCCATGACCACAGGCTCAGTGGGGCCTCCTTTGGTGCGTTGCTCAACTGTGAGCAAGTGTTGCATGACTCCAATTCGGAATCAATGCCAGGCCACCAAACATGCGACCTGGCAATAGCCTTCATCATGACTATGCCTGGGTGGGTGTGTGTAGGTCGCGTATAAACATTTCCCTGCCTTTTTTTGGCAAAAGCACGCAATTCCCCCATAGGAGACAATACGATTGAATGGACAATTCATCCTTACTTCGGTGAAACGGCTTAATTTCCTCTTGCACTTCTCCGAGAACCGGTAACCAGCTCCCATTGAGGATGCAGCTTTTTACTAGTGATAGCACAGGGTCTTGGCTAGTCCAGGACCTGATCTGGTGAGTCGTGACAGGTGACCCCTCGCTCTCAAAGGCATCCATTACCAGAAGCAAGTTTGCGGGTTGTGCCATTTCCACCCCGATGGTAGGCAATGGCAGCCGACTGAGGGTGTCAGCGCAGTTCTCAGTGTCTGGTCTGTGGTGGATTACATGGTCATATGTGCCCATCTTTGGATGCGGGAAGAGTGACCATAATATGGTGGAATTCTGCATTAGGATGGAGAATAAAACAGTTAATTCAGAGACCATGGTCCAGAACTTAAAGAAGGGTAACTTTGAAGGTATGAGGCGTGAATTGGCTAGGATAGATTGGCGAATGATACTGAAGGGGTTGACTGTGGATGGGCAATGGCAGACATTTGGAGACCGCATGGATGAACTACAACAATTGTACATTCCTGTCTGGCGTAAAAATAAAAAAGGGAAGGTGGCTCAACAGTGGCTATCAAGGGAAATCAGGGATAGTATTAAAGCCAAGGAAGTGGCATACAAATTGGCCAGAAATAGCAGTGAACCCGGGGACTGGGAGAAATTTAGAACTCAGCAGAGGAGGACAAAGGGTTTGATTAGGGCAGGGAAAATGGAGTACGAGAAGAAGCTTGCAGGGAACATTAAGGCGGATTGCAAAAGTTTCTATAGATATGTAAAGAGAAAAAGGTTAGTAAAGACAAACGTAGGTCCCCTGCAGTCAGAATCAGGGGAAGTCATAACTGGGAACAAAGAAATGGCAGACCAATTGAACAAGTACTTTGGTTCGGTATTCACTAAGGAGGACACAAACAACCTTCCGGATATAAAAGGGGTCAGAGGGTCTAGTAAGGAGGAGGAACTGAGGGAAATCCGTATTAGTCGGGAAATTGTGTTGGGGAAATTGATGGGATTGAAGGCCGATAAATCCACAGGGCCTGATGGACTGCATCCCAGAGTACTTAAGGAGGTGGCCTTGGAAATAGCGGATGCATTGACAGTCATTTTCCAACATTCCATTGACTCTGGATCAGTTCCTATGGAGTGGAGGGTAGCCAATGTAACCCCACTTTTTAAAAAAGGAGGGAGAGAGAAAACAGGGAATTATCGACCGGTCAGCCTGACCTCAGTAGTGAGTAAAATGATGGAATCAGTTATTAAGGATGTCATAGCAGCGCATTTGGAAAGAGGTGACATGATAGGTCCAAGTCAGCATGGATTTGTGAAAGGGATTTGCTTGACAAATCTTCTGGAATTTTTTGAGGATGTTTCCAGTAGAGTGGACAAGGGAGAACCAGTTGATGTGATATATTTGAACTTTCAGAAGGCTTTCGACAAGGTCCCACACAAGAGATTAATGTGCAAAGTTAAAGCACATGGGATTGGGGGTAGTGTGCTGACATGGATTGAGAACTGGTTGTCAGACAGGAAGCAAAGAGTAGGAGTAAATGGGTACTTTTCAGAATGGCAGGCAGTGACTAGTGGGATACCGCAAGGTTCTGTGCTGGGGCCCCAGCTGTTTACACTACATTAATGATTTAGACGAGGGGGTTAAATGTAGTATCTCCAAATTTGCGGATGACACTAAGTTGGGTGGCAGTGTGAGCTGCGAGGAGGATGCTATGAGGCTGCAGAGTGACTTGGATAGGTTAGGTGAGTGGGCAAATGCATGGCAGATGAAGTATAATGTAGATAAATGTGAGGTTATCCACTTTGGTGGTAAAAGCAGAGAGACAGACTTTTATCTGAATGGTGACAGATTAGGAAAAGGGGAGGTGCAATGAGACCTGGGTGTCATGGTACATCAGTCATTGAAGGTTGGCATGCAGGTACAGCAGGCGGTTAAGAAAGCAAATGGCATGTTGGTCTTCATAGCGAGGGGATTTGAGTACAGGGGCAGGGAGTTGTACAGGGCCTTGGTGAGGCCACACCTGTAGTATTGCGTACAGTTTTTGATCTCCTAACTTGAGGAAGGACATTCTTGCTATTGAGGGAGTGCAGCGAAGGTTCACCAGACTGATTCCCGGGATGGCGGGACTGACCTATCAAGAAAGACTGGATCAACTGGGCTTGTATTCACTGGAGTTCAGAAGAATGAGAGGGGACCTCATAGAAACATTCAAAATTCTGATGGGTTCAGACAGGTTAGATGCAGGAAGAATGTTCCCAATGTTGGGGAAGTCCAGAACCAGGGGTCACAGTCTAAGGATAAGGGGTAAGCCACTTAGGACCGAGATGAGGAGAAACTTCTTCACCCAGAGAGTGGTGAACCTGTGGAATTCTCTACCACAGAAAGTAGTTGAGGCCAATTCACTAAATATATTCAAAAAGGAGTTAGATGAAGTCCTTACTACTGGGGGGATCAAGGGGTATGGCGAGAAAGCAGTAATGGGGTACTGAAGTTGCATGTTCAGCCATGAACTCATTGAATGGCGGTGCAGGCTAGAAGGGCCGAATGGCCTACTCCTGCACCTATTTTCTATGTTTCTATGTTTCTAAACCATTGTGAACTTGGTCTCTTTAATATAACTCTAAAAAGTGGGGAAGCAGCATGGTGGATCACCTTTTATACCTGCTTTCCCCAGGGTGCACAGGGTAACCCTTGGGTCTCCCACAGATGTGCCCCCTAGTGGCAAGTCTTACATGTTGGTGAGATTTGCATACATGACACCTTTGTTTTCAATTTGATACCATCCTTTGCTTCCTTAGTTAGCCATGGATGGTTCATCTTTCTCTTAGTCTTTCATACTCACTGGATATATCTTTGAGCATTATGAAATATCTCCTTAAATGCCTGCCTCTGCTTATCTACCATCTTCCCCTTTAATCTATTTTCCCAGTCCACTTTAGCCAACTCTGTCTTTATACCTTTGTAATTGCCTTTATTTAAGTTCAGGACACTAGTTTGAGACCCAACTTTCTCACCCTCAAACTGAATTTGAAATTCTAACATGCTATGATCACTCTTCCCTCGAGGATCCTTTACTATGAGATAATTAATTAATCCTATGTTCTTATCTTCTGAATGGCGGGCGCAATTTTGCTGTTACCTTTGGTATCCCTTGCAAGTTCTTTTTCATGTTCCCTTTTGGCACCTTTTATTACTCTCTCTTTGTATCCCATTTCAGGTGTGATTTCCTCCCAAAGGTTGATTAGCCTGCTAACAATTATTAGCAAATTTTACACATGATTAATGACTATCTGCAGAACTGCATCCCAACAAGGAGGTGAAATAAGATCCTAATGCAATACAAGAAAACAAATAGAAGTATACTTTGTATTATTCATGTGCAGAAGTACAAATGTTTTGTTGGTGCTGTTTTTTTTTACCAGTTTTATCTTTAGAAATAAAAAACAGAATATGCTGGAAATATTCAGCAGGACAGGCAGCATCTGTGGAGCGAGAAACAGAGTTAACGTTTCAGGTTGATGACTTTTCATCAGCAGTGGAAAAAGTTGGAGATGTAACAGGTTTTAAGCAAGTACAGCAGCAGAGAAGTGGGTAATGGGAAGGAAAGAACGAAAGGGAAGGTCTGTGATAGGGTGGAAGGCAGGGGTGATTAAATGACAAAAGGGATGATGGTGCAAGGCAAAAGGGTCTGGTAATAGGACAAGAAAAGAAACAAAAGATCAGTCTAAAGGAGGTGTAATTGGGAATAGCGGAATAATTACCAACAGATGTTGTCCGAAAAAATGAGAGCAGTGGTTATGATCTGAAATTGTTGAACTCAAATGTTGAGTCCGGAAGGCTGTAAAGTGCCATTTGTTATCTTTTGAAATTTTGGTAACATTTATGTAAATCATTCTACTTTTATAGTGGCATCCCTAACTCTGCTTCAGCTCATGTGTTTTTAGGTCTTCTGTGCCATTATGATGTGCAGACTTCTATTAACAATTTTCTGATATTTAGAATTACAGTGGTCCTGCTGATTCTTGTAATTCCATAATCACTGCAATTGTGTATAACAGGAACAGGAGTAGGACATTCATCCCATCAAGCCTGTTCTGTCATTCAATTAGATCATGGCTGATCTGTATCTCAACTCCATTTACCTGCCTTTGATCCATATCCCTCAATACCCAACCTTGAAAATTTGAATTGCCCCGATATTCATGGCTGTTTGAGGAACAGAATTCTACATTTCCACCACCTTTTGTGTGAAAAAGTGCTTCCTGATGTCACACCTGAATGCCCTACCTAGCTCTAATTTTAAGATTGTTCCCAATTGTTTTTGATTCCCTCATCAGAGGAAATAGCTTTCCTGACTCTACTCTCTCAAATCCTGTTATCATTTTGAACACCTCCATCATCTAACCTCAAGGGAATACAACCCAAGTTTATGGAAGCCGTCCTCAATTTAGACCTTTAAGCCCTGGTATAATTCTGGCAAATCTACACTGTATCCCATCCAAGGACAATGTATCTTTTTTGAGGTTGGGTGCCCAGAACGGAACACAGTACTCCAAATGGGGTCTGGCCACTGCTGTGTACAACAAAAGCATAACTTCCTTGAACAGAAAACCACCTTGAACAGAACTGCTAGATTAAACCGACTTGTTCGCTTGCAACAGTAAAGTAAGTTGCAAGTTTATAACTGTCTCTTCGAACAGCATACAAGAAAATAACTTACTTAAGTGAGAATATTTGCAATTACTTAAATTCAGCATTAATATATATTTTGAGAGGTGTTTCAAGCATTGAAGTGAACACTAATTATTAGGAGTAGCTGGAGCATCTGATGCTGTTCTCCATAAATAGCTCAAATTGTGAAAAGAAGAACTGTAGAAAAATTATTGTACAGCACATATTGATTTATTGAATTACTATATATGAAACCGAAGTGTTCAAAATATGAGTAGTTCAGTTTTTAATAAGAACTTCATGGTTACTATTTACTTTGTGAAACATTTTGGCATATTTCAAGGAAAAATTACGTTGAGGTTGTTCATGCTTAAATTGTTACTCTTTTTAAAATACGTGTGATGTGCATCCTGAAAGCTCCCTCTGCGTTGCGTCCTTGTCTCAAGTTCTTTGTGATGCTGCACTTCAAGTATATGAAATGCAAGTTTTAACTTGTATACCCCACCCTTTAATTACATATATTTATGCTCTCCGCATTGTAACAGCGGTAACTTCCATAAAACAATGCTTGGTATTTCAGCTGAATGAAAAAGAACTGAAGTTTGAGATTAACTTGGCCCTTTCTGAGATAAAACAGATTTTGAAACTGATGTTACAAGGAGGTAGGCTAAACAGATATATTTTTTAGATTAGAAAAGTCATTTAACACCATTGAAGCTTTTCCACCAAGGTTCTCTCAGATTGCCTGTAGTGTCCATCCAAACCTTTACCTAGTATTGATTAGAATCTGATCCAGCTGTTTCCATAAAACAACTGAAGGGTATTGTGGGTTTTGATTTTTCTTAACTTTGCAAAATAATTACTTCTTCTTTGTTTATATTCAATATGTAATGAAATATCAAGTATATGAAAAAGTACTTTGTTTGGAAACCTCTCTGTGAATTTTCATAAAGTTAGAACTGCAGGTTTTGTTAAATTTGCCCCATCAGTATTTGCCTATTGCTGTAATGTTTACAGATTTTAGTATTGTGGTGCATTGTACAACTTGATTACTTTGTTGAAGTTGACAGTGTTATTCAAGTCTGTATTAATGGGAAAAATGTGTAGCTGGACGATGTTCAGGCCAGACAGCTGTGCCTTTGTTTTGTACTTTGGGAAAATGCCATCTATTCAGAATTCTTTGCTGGTTGCTTCTGAAGTGATTGGTGCTGTAGTTGAGTTAAAAGAAATTAAAAAGGAAAATTGATTATGAATGATTATTCTTGCAGAATCCTTTGTAGCAGTTGTGAGTTTACTGGTGTCATGCCATTGGTTTTATATTGTGTGAAGAATTATTTGTAGATCTGGATTTAAAAAAAAAAAGGTGATGAAATAATATTGAATTCCTCTGTGATGATGTCCAGAGATCTGAAACTCAGCTTCAAAGAGAAGCCTTTTCTTTTGCAGGGCTGTAAACATTGGCATCCTTTTACTTGCAGTCCATTCAACCACATAAAGCCACAGATGACATTTCCGGTCATTTTCTTTGCAGTGTTTGGTAGTTTTGTGCAGTTTAGAGCAGCTTTCCACAATTGAGTATTAGTATTCTAGTGGGGGACTAAACCAATCGGATGAACCAGCGCCCTAGGAAGCAGACAGTGACATTCCGATGTCAGCTTCAGCAGGCTGTCTTTCGTGTTTCTGCTGGTTCTTTACGCTGCTGTTCGATGAGAGCACTTCTTGTTGACAGAAACGACTCTTCATTGCTGGACATGCTGTAACAGATACAGGAATCCTACTTCAGATAAACATTGAGGATTTAGGGTTGAGGTAGTTAGAATAGGATTATATTCTGAACTGATTCTTTGCACTGCAGCTCTGCAGAGCATAGAAAGAACAGTGAGCACAGCGCCTCGTATATTTGAGTTATTTTAAGTATGAAGGGAAAACAAAAACTGTTACGATTGATGAATCGACTGCCATATTTTAGGATTCCAACTGGTGAAAATTGGTGTTAAATGTATAGTAACAAAGCAGATTGAATCATTCAGTTAAAGGGTGTCTTTCCACAATGTCAGTCTTCTGGAGAGTAAAACACAAGGCCAAAGACGAGGACATCAAAGGATCCTGTGACTCGATTTACGAGATGCTTTACTTGGTGAGAATCTGATTACTGTTTATCTAGGTATGATCGAATAATCATGCCATATGTTAGAAAATGTTGTCTATGCTTGTAGAGAATATCTATTTTTAAAAATCGTATTTGCTATAATAGCATTCTGACTGCAGCAGCTTCAATTCACATTAACATTTCAAATTCTAGTCATTATGCAGTATAAATAACAAATTAACAGACACATCAGATTCTTTTTTGATATTTGGTTGTAAAGGTTATGCTAACTGCTACAAAAAGCTGAGCAATCTATTTTACAAAGAAAGCTTCTATTACCTTTATTGTTTTGTGTAAATACAACTGAACTATTGTCGTTTGCTATAAAATGGTTGATTACGGAACAATCTTGCATATATTAGCAATTTGATTTATGTAATATCTTTGAACAATTTGGAAACTTTATATGCAAATGATTTTGATATTTGATGGTAGAGATTTATGTGTATTTTTAAAATATGAACAAAGTGTATTTTATGCGTATTTTAAAATTAACCATAGTATGAGAACTATATTTTAGAAGGGATGACATGACATTGCAGCACACGAGTATGCAGAGATTGGTAGAATGTGGTTTTGTATCTGTCATTTTCCTTGTGGTCAATCTCCAATCTCAGTATGAAGTGAGGGAAAAACTCAAGGGCAATTCTCACAGCTTTGTTGTGCAGCTCTTATCATTGGGACATGATAGTGTAGTGGTTAGTTTACTGGACCAGGAATCCAGAAAATGTGAGTTTAATTCCCACCATGGCAATTTAGAAAATTTGAATTAAATTTGAACTTCAACAAAATCTGGAAATAAAAAGCTAGTATCCGTAAAAGTGATCATGAAGCTGTGAATTGTTGTAAAAACGCAACTGGTTCACTATTGTCCTTTCAGGAAGGAAACCCACTGTGCTTAACCGGTCTGGCCTATATTTGACTCCAGTCCCACACCAACATGGTTGACTCTTAACTGCCCTCTGAAGTGGCCTACCATGCCACTCAGTTGAATTAAACCTCGAGCATCCAGGTTGTCAGCAATGTCCAAGAATGTACAACAGTAAAAAATTGTGAAGACTAACATTAATAAGCTGATCGCCTTACTCTACCAGAAAATCTGTCAGAAAATTGTTCGATGTTGCACGGATATTTAAGTAAAAAAGGTTACTATGTGCCTGTTATTTTCTGCACTAGAAGCTTGCATCTGACTAAAGTGCTGCTAGGGAGAAATGTTGCTAGGTTACAGTACCTGTCGGTGACAATGCTGCAATGCAACTTTGTGAAGAGCATTTACATTAAAATGAGGCCATTCAACAGAATGCAAAACCTTCCAGCTCCTCGACTGTTTTAACCATTTCATTGAGTTTTTTTCCTTGACAGGTTGTGTTTATAATTGGATTTTTTTGCTCATTGTTTTTCTTTTTCCTGTTTTTTTTCTTTTTCCATTTTTGTTATTTATATTTCAACTCATCATTCCCAGCTCTCCATTGTACATTTATGAATTTTGATATCTGCTTATCTGCCAGTAAAGGAGAATGTCGTGTGATATAGTAACATGATTTTTAGTTTAACATATAATTAATTTTTTTAAATCATCATTCGTGTAAGATTTCCATTTACCCCTCATATAACTCCACTGTGCTACACTGTACATGTCGAAATGGTAACTTGACGACTTGACTTTGAGAGCTCATTTTGTCTTGTGTGTTAGAGTTAATATGTGTGATAGCGTGTAATGATTTGATGTGTTAGCATTAATGACTGGATGCAATCTTTTGCTCATGCTCCTAAAATTGCTCCTGGCAATAACCGAAAATAACACGAGTGCATTGATCCTGCATTACTAGTGCTTTTGCTTGTTTAGACTTGTCAGGCAGCAATTCAATGGTTTCTTCCAAAATTCCTAAGCCCTGACTTTTAACATTTATACCTGATCAAAGCCAGTGTCACAGCTGTGGAAGAGAGGGGAAGGTGGATAAAGGGGCCAAAATGGACAAACTTAGTATGTGGGATTGTAGGGAAACTGATATAAATGCATAAAGTAATGAACAGAATACCCCAAGTTGTCCTGATAGGAAGGGCTCCATACTTCTGAATGTGCATGCATACTTTGTTGTTTTTTTAAAAAAACATTCTAATTACTAACAGTTGTGAGAGAGACACACACACAAAGTACGGTCAATTTTCCACCCCGTTCCTGCCACCATTTTGTCTTCTACCTTTCGATTGAGGCTTTAGATAAATGGCCAAGACTCCCACCTGAAACAGGCGAGAGTCTCATTATAAAATGCAAGTCGAGGTCCTATGTCATTAATGGGACCCCGATACAATTTGCAAGTACCAGAAGGTGGAGCATACGCTGTGCGTGCATTAATGTACTGTATTAATATTCCTCCTGGTCCCACAAAAATAAATCTGCCAGATGCGTGATCCTCTGCAGTCCTCACCCGAGATTGTGTGTCTCCCCACCCCTTTCAACATAACTCAACCAGCTCGGCTCTACGGAGGAATCACTGGATGTCTTGTCCTCACCATCCCCCTCAATTGATAAGCTGCTCCAAATATGCGGGCAGCTCGCCACACATGAGACTTGCCCATTAATTTAAATTCATTTTGCAAATTAAAAAAACAAATCAGTTGAATTTTTAAATCTCTAATTATCACCTCGTTAGTAATTTGAAAGTTTGCATTTTCTTACAGCTGTGATTCAGAGATGCACATCCAAGAACCAATCACAAGACAACAAAATCAGTGTCTACAGAGCTCCCTCAAACTCTCAAAAAAGCTGTGCTGCCAGACATGGGATTTCCCTTCTTCCCCCCCCCTCCAGTCACCCCAATTCAATACGGTCACGCCCATGCCCTGGTGTTCCTTTCACTGCGTAATCACCTCACATTTCAACCCTTGTTAAGCCAAACCCAATGGGCTCAATTTTGGCCATCATTCTGTGCCGTTTTATTGCCGTCCGCTGTTTTTTCTGGAGCAAACAAAAATCTCCAAACAAAATAAAAATCCAACATGAATGTCAATTGGCAACAATCTTTAGATACAAGATCTCTTATTGCACAAACACCCTGTAACAGGCAGAAGATGGAACATAGCTGGTTAGGTTGCAAGTACGTTTTCAAGTAGCTACTCTAAAAGCACTTTTAACATTAACAGCTTCAGGATACCAAAGTTTCGCCAAATGTTCTGTGCCATTGTAAACTAGTTACGGCCGACTTTTTTAGTTCCGATTTTTTGACGTCACTGGGGGAGCCGAGTGTCAGACACGCCATTTCTGGCTATTTAAGCGAGTTTGGCCATTTACGATTTTTTCAAAAACGATGCAGTGCACTGTTCTTATGGAGCTAATTTTCCACATTGCTGAATTTTAGTGCAGTTGTAGAAGTACGCCTTTTTTTTTTAGTGGCCGACTGCGGCAAAAAAAAAGTTGCAAGTTTCGTCATAAGAAATTTTGATTTGGCGTGGCGCAGATTGTCCTTAAGCTCTGTGGGTGGAGCTTTTAAGGTCTGCGCCAAAAAACTGAGGTTACCAGGGTAATGAGGGACACACTGAAGGGCTGACCCTGGAAAGTGAAACATATACAAGACTAATGTTGAGCCCCAGTGCCACTCCTATCCCGGGCTGACTGGCCCCTCCCCCCCCCACCGGCCGCTGCTATCCCGGGCCCTGGAACTCTATCTTCTGCACCAATTTTCTTAAGTTAGGAAAGGTTTTTCAGAACTGCGTCGTTTTTGGAAAAAAATCATAGTTGGCCAAACTCGCTCAAATGGACAGAGATGGTGTGGCTGGCACTTGGCTAACTTAAGAAAATCGGCACAGAAGATAGAGTTCCATGGCCCGGGATAGCAGCGAAGGGGGGGCCTTTTGGCCCAGGATTGGAGCGGCGGCAGGGGCGGGGGGCTATTCAGCCTGGGATAGGAGCGGCACCAGGGTTGGGGGCACATTCGGCCCGGGATGGGGGCGGCGCCGGGGGCAGGGGGGCTTTTCGGCTAAGAGCGAAACCTCCTAATGTGAAGAGGCTTGGGGCAGTTTGCTACAGAAAGGTGCTTGTGCAAGTTGCTGTTGTTATTTATACAATGAGCTGCCCAGAGGTAGTCAAGGACGATGGAAAGCAATTCCTTCAAATTAAACATAGAGCTCAGTTGAAACAACTAACAGCAGTTGTGTCTGTTTGTTCTTGCTCTAATGGAATGGCACCGGCTCTGGGGGTGGGGGGCCTTTCAGCCTGGGATAGGAGCGGCACCGGGGCTCTAGAATTGCTTATGTTTTGTGTATGTTTCATTTTCCAGCCGTAGCCCTTCAGTGTGTCCTTTGTTACCCTGGCAACCTCAGTTTTTTGGCGCAGACCTTAAGCTCCAACTGCAGAGCAATGCTCCAAAATGACCGTTTATTCTGGCGAACATTGCACCTTTTTGACGCATTCGGCCACTAAAAAATCTGCCGTAACTCTACAATGGCGCCAAAAATCGGCAATGTGGAAAATTGAGCCTTAGGTTTGCCCTCTACAGTGATGGCAGATCAAAGGACCACCCTGATACTGCCAGCCCCACTGTATTACTAATCATCTCCAGACTGCCCCCATTTGTACCAAAGTGCACAATTGGCCTCAAGTACAGCTAAACCCTATTCTCTGTTCTCGCAGTACTGCTAAAGACTTGGGCCCCAAGTTTCGTGCCGCGGCGAAAACGGCGCACCTCCGAGCTGGGCGCCTGTTTTTCGCGCCGAAAACTGCGCCTAAAAAAAAGTCCGATATTCAAGGAGCTCGATGTCTGCTTGACGCGGCGTGCTCTTCGCAACAGGGGGCGGAGCCTAACACTCGCGCCGATTTTCTAAGTAGCAGGGGGCGGGTACAATTTAAATTAGCCTTCGTGGCGCCGGCAACCCTGCGCGTGCGCGTTGGAGCGTGCGTGTACGCGCAGTCTCTCACAAACATTGGCACTCGGCCATTTTTAAAAATACTGCAGAAAAAGTGAAGATTTGTTTCTTGGACCCCTGCAAAGGCTTGTAATTTAATTTTTTTTTGATATTTCTGTGTGTGAGGGAGTGCTTTTAGCAGCACTGCTGAATAAATCACCTGCTGAAATCAGTGAGTTCAGCTTTTCACTGCTAAACTTGCAGAACCGTTGCTGCATTGGTGCATGCAAATTAAGGACTGTGTGTTTGGAGAAATAAGAGTGCCAATTCAACTTTGCAATAATACATGGTGTTGACAATGCAGCACCCATTCTGCAAATTTAAATATAAAACTGTCGATGTGGCTGCCTCTCCCTGTCCAAATGGCCTCAGTCCCCCTCACAGCTCGAAGGTTGCTGCTGCATCTTCTGCTGCCGGCCAGCCACTGACGCCGCTGATATCCTATGGCCGAATGGCCTCACGTCCGTCCGCTGCTGATTCTTTGGCTGCCGGCCAGCCACTGACGCCGCCCCTAAATCGTGGCCGAATGGCCTCAAGAACCTTATTGAGCTGCGTGTGTCCTGCGTTGATTCTTCGGCTGCCAGCCAGCCACTGACGCCGCTGCTATCTCATGGCCGAATGGCCTTACATCGGTCCGCTGATTCTTCGGCTGCCGGCCAGCCACTGACGCCGCTGCTATCTCATGGCCGAATGGCCTCGGGTCTGTCCGGTGCTGCTTCTTCGCGGCCAGCCACGAAGAGAATGAAGGCCTGCCTCAAGCACTGCAGCTCAGCTCGAAGCTTGCTGCCGCTGCCGTCGAGACACTGACACCACACCGCTGCCTGTCTCCAACATGAAAGGCCTGCCTGAAGCACTTTCACACAGGTAGGAACATGGTTTATTTAATCTTTTCTTTGCTTATAAATTTTTATTCAGGTTGGATTTATTTGTATAATATTTGTATAAGTATAACTAAGGATTGATTGTAGAATTTAATGATTTCCCTTCCCCCCCCTCCCCCCCCCACCATTCCCTATGCCTAATTTGTAACCTACGCCTGATTTTCTAAAGTGTAGACAAGATTTTTTCGAGCGTACAAAAATCTTCACTTACTCCATTCTAAGTTAGTTTGGAGTAAGTTTTCACTCACGAAACTTTGAAATCAGGCGTAAGTGGCCGGACACGCCCCCTTTTGAAAAAAAAATTCTGTTCCAAAGTGAAACTGTTCTAACTGACTAGAATTGGAGCAAACTAAATGTGGAGAATTCCGATTTCTAAGATACTCTGTTCTACACCAATTGCTCCTAAAAATCAGGAGCAAATCATGTGGAAACTTGGGGCCTTGATATCTATCTTTAATTGCACCTTCTATAGTCCATCTTGTGTATGGTAAGTGATTTAAATTAAATACATAGGTAAATATGAATATTAATAAAAGCCACTCATTTACAGAATAGTATTTTTTGGATTTTCTTATTTTGGTTAAACCCTTATTTTGGACGTTAGAAAATTCAGTTGCTGAGATATAATGATGGATGAAATTTTTTTTCAGAAAGCCTTTTGAGAGAATTCTGTATACCCAGTGGTCAAATTGTGCAGAGTGATGAATAGCTGGATTGTTGTAAAATTCCAACTGGTGCACTAATATCCTTCAGGAAAGGGAACCTGCACCAGAGGTGGAGCCATTGTGATGTACAGCTGGGAGTGGTCCTGAGAGCCCTCAGCATTGATTCTGGATCTCATGGTCTCACGGCTTTATGTCAAACAAAGGCAACAAGATCTCCTACTGATCACCACCTATTGCCCCCTCCCCGACAGCTGAACAATCAGTACTCTCCATATTGATCATCACTTGAAGCACTGAGGGTAACCAAGGGCACAGAATGTACTCTGGGTGGTGAACGAGCCGGTCACAGCAACGTCTATCCACAAGCACATTGGCAGCAGTGACCACTGTACAGTTCTTATGAAGAAAATAGTCTTGTCTGCACATCATGTTGTATGGCAATACTGCCATGGTAAGTGCAACAGTCGAAGGATGGATCTAGCAGTTCAAAGCTGGGCACTCTGGCCATCAGAAGCAGAATTGTGTATCACCGCAATCTGCAACCTTGTAGTCCAGCACATCCCTCTTTCCTCCATTACCATCAAGCTGAGAGATCAAACTTGGTTCAATACAGAATGTAGAAGGGCATGCCAGGAGCAACACCAGCCATAAATTAGAATGAGGTGCTAAACTTGTGAAGCTTGCAGCATTGCTACCTACGTGCAAATCACCAAAACCAGCATTCCAAGGACAGAGCTAAACAGTCCCACTACCGATGGATTAAAGCAAAACTTTGTAGCCCTACCACATCCATCCAATCAAGAATGGTGGTGGGCAATAGGCAATTAACAGGAGAAGGAAGCTCCATCAACATACATACTTGGCTTCGCCATATTGGGTGTGTTTGCAAGCATCTTCAGCCAAAAGTTCAGAGTAGATCTTGCTCTTCCTCCTCCTGACATACACAATCATAGATGGTCGTGTCCAACCAATTTGGAGCAGCACTAGGCGTACCTAAAAATGATGTACCAACCTGGGGAAGCTGTAACACAAGACTACGTGCATGCGAAGCAGCATGCTATAAACAGAGCTAAGCGATCCCACAATCAACAGATCAGATCAAAGCTCTGCAGTCCTGCCACATCGAGTCGTGAATAGTGTTGGACAATTAAACAACTAACGGGAGGAGGAGGCTCCATGAATGTCCCCATCCTCAATGATGGCGGAGCCCAGTAACCAAGTGCAAAAGACAAGGCTGAAGCGTTTGCAACCATCTTCAACCAGAAGTGCCAGGTGGATGATCCATATTGGCCTCCTCCTGAGGTCCACATCATCACAGAAGCTAGTCTTCAGTCACTTCGATTAATTCCACGTGATATCAAGAAGCTCATTGGATACAGCAAAGGCTATGGGCCCCGATAACATCCCAGCTGTCGTGCTGAAGACTTTTGCTCTAGAACTAGCTGCGCCTCTAGCCAAGCTGTTCCAGTGCAGCTACAACACTGTCATCTACTCGACAGTGTGGAAAATTGCCCAAGTATGTCCTGTCCACAAAAGACAGGACAAATTCAATCCGGCCAATTACCGCACCATCAGTCTACTTTCAGTCATCAGCAAAATGATGGAAGGTGTCATCGACAGTGCTATCAAGTGGCACTTACTCACCAATAACCTGCTCATCGATGCTCAGTTTGGGTTCCACAAGGACCACTTGGCTCCAGACCTCATTACAGCCTTGGTCCAAACATAGATATAAGAGCTGAATTCCAAAGGTGCGAGTGACTGCCATTGACATCAAGCCAGCATTCAACCGAGTGTGGCATCAAGGAGCCCTAGTAAAATTGAAGTCAGTGGGAATCGGGGGCGGGGGGGGGAACTCTCTGTTGGTTGGAGCCATATCGAGCACAAAGGAAGATGGTTGTGATTGTTGAAGGTCAATCATCCCAGCCTCAGGGCATCACTGCAGGAGTTTCTCAGCAGTGTCCTTGGCCCAACCATCTTCAGCCGCTTCATCAATGGCCTTCTCTCCATCATAAGGTCAGAAGTAGGGATGTTCGCTGATGATTGTACAGTGTTCAGTTCCATTCACAACTCCTCAGTAAATGAAGCAGCCCTTGCCCGCATGCAGCAAAACCTGGGCGACATTTGGGCTTGGGCTGTTAAATGACAAGTAACATTCACGCCACACAAGTGCCAGGCAATGACCATCTCCAACAAGTGAAAGTCTAACCACCTCCCCTTGATATTCAACGGCATTACCATAGCCAAATCCCCCACCATTAACATCCTGGAGGGTCACCATTGACCAGAAGCTTAACTGGACCAGCTGCATAAATACTGTGGCAACACGAGCAGGTCAGAGGCTGGGTGTTCTGCGATTGTCTCACCTCCGGACTCCCAAAGCCTTTCCACCAGCTACAAGGCACAAGTCAGGAGTGTGATGGATTACACTCCCACTTGCCTCGATGAGTGCAGCTCCAACAACACTCAAGAAACTCGACACCAGCCCGCTTGATTGGCACCCCATCCACCACCTTCAACATTCACTCCCTCCACCACCAGTGCACCATGGCTGCAGTGTGTACCATCTACAAGATGCACTGCAGCAACTCGCCAAGGCTGTTTTGGCAGCAACTCCCAAACCCATGACCTCTACCACTTAGTGCCCCCATGTGCCTACTGCCCTTGTCTATCACCTGCAAGTTCTCCTCCAAATTGCACACCATCCTGACTTGGAAATATATCTCTCTTCCTTCATCGTCACTGGGCCAAAATCCTGGAACTCCTTTCGTAACAGCATTGTGGGAGTACCTTCACCACAAGGACTGCAGCAGTTCAAGAAGCCGGCACACCACCACCTTCTCAAGGGCAATTTATGATGGGAAATAAATGCTGGTCTTGCCAGCGATGGCCACATCCCGGATCTAATAATAAAATTCCACATGGCACTAAATAACACTTGTGTGCACTGAGCACAGGAAGACTGCGAGCCCCAACAACAATAATTGCTTCCCCTCGGGCTGTTTCACTGCAGTTATGACACTGGCATCAACCTCAGAATGTGGAAAATTGTCCAAAAGAACAGGAGAAATATAATCAATTACTGCCCAATCAACCTCTTCCCTAATATCAACAATAGGATGGAAGGAGTCATCAGTAGTTCCATCAAGTAGCACGTACTCGCAAATAACCTGCTCACAGATGCTAAGTTTAGGTTCCTCCATAATCACTCAGTCCTAGATCTCATCATAATCTTGAATTAAATATGATGCAAGAACTGAATGCCAGAGGAGAGGAAAAGTGAGAGTAGCTGCCCTCATATCAAGGCAGCATTCGACCAAATATGGCACCAAAGTGTTTTTGCAAAATTGAGGTAGATAAGGTTCAAGGGGAAAACCCTCCAGTGGCGGGAATCATACCTGATGTACACAAAAATTATCATAGTTGTCAGAGGCCAGTCATTGCAAAATTCTTCGGGGCAGCATCCTTGCCCAATAATCTTGAGCCACTTCATCAATGACCTTCCTTCTGTCATAGGATCAGGAGTAGCACTGTTTATTAATTTTACACTGTTCAGCTCCATTAAAAACATCTTCAATAATGAGGCAGCCTGTGCCAGCCAACGGCAAGCTTTGGCTAATAAATGACGGGAATATTCACTGTGCCAGGCAATGAACACTTCCAACAAGATGATGACCTTCAGTGGCACTACATTTGGCGAGTCCCACAACATCAACACCATGGGGCTCACCATAGACCAGAAGCTTAATTGAACCAGCTACATCATCACCATTTACAAGACTCGAGTCAGGAGTGTGATGGAATACTCACCACTTAACGCAACACCACCATCCAGGACAGAGCATTCTGCTTGATCGGAATCCCTCCCAATTGACTTGAAATCCACCACTGGCACACTGGCTGCAGATTGTACTATTTATAGGAGGCATTGCTGCAACTCACCTAGCTTACATTGACAGCACCTCCCAGCTATGACTGAGAAGGACAAGTGCAGCAACATACAGGGAACAAAATCATCTTCAAGCTTTTCTGCAGGGCACACATCATCCTAACTTGGACACATGCCATTGTTCCTTCATCATTTCTGGGGCAAAATTCATTAACCAGTGCCATTATGGGAGCACCATCACCACAAGGACAGCAGCGGTTCAAGAACGCAGCCCATCACCACCTTCTCAGGGCAACTAAGGAGGAACAATACATGCAGCCTTGCTCTATGGCCCACATTCTGAGAATAATTCTACCATTAACAATGAGTTTGTCATTTATATCAGCTGATGCAATTTAGACCAGTTTCCCACATTGATTATCTTTACAGTGACATAAAACAGACAGACAAGGTTAAACACAGTATTGTTCCTTTTTAACATCATAACTATACTTGAGCACGCAAACTACCTGTGAGCAACATCATGGGAGATTACTTTCTACTTACAGGCAATTGATTAAACTCATTAAAGTGTTTTTTTTTAAACTGTTGAATCTGTGTTGCTTGGACTTTGCAAACATGCTAATGATCCAACATGAAAATGACTTTGCTGCAGAGTTAATTTTTCTCATCATCATAGGCAGTCCTTCGAAATCGAGGAAAACTTGCTTCCAGTGAGTTCTCAGGTGGCTGTATAGTCCAATGCGGGAATTACGGTCTCTAACAGGTGGGGCAGATGGTGGTTGAAGGAAAGGGTGGATGGGGAGTCTGGTTTGCCGCACGCTACTTCCGCTGCCTGCGCTTGGTTTATGCATATTCGCGGCGACGAGACTCGGTGTTCAGCACCCTCCCGGATGCTCTTCCTCCTCATTGAGTGATCTTCGATAAGGGATTCCCAGGTGCCGATGGGGATGTTGCACTTTATTAAGGAGCCTTTGAGTGTGTCCTTGAAGTGTTTCCTCTGCCCACCTGGGGCTCGCTTGTAGTGTGGGAGTTCTAAGTAGAGCACTTGCTGAGGGAGTCTCGTGTCGGGCATGCGGACGATGTGGCCCACCCAACAGAGCTGGCCAAGTGTGGTCAGTGCTTCGATGCTGGGTCGAGTGTGCCAGCGCAGCCTTCGGTCACCTGAGGAAGAGAGTGTTTGAAGACCAGTACCTCAAATGTGGCACAAGCTTATGGTCAGCAGGGCAGTAGTGATACCTGCCCTCCTATGTGACTGAGATTTGAACTATATACAGCAGACACCTCAAAGCGCTGAAAAAGTACCACCAGTGCTGCCTCCGCAAGATCCTGCAAAACCACTGGTAGGATAGGTGCATCAACGTCTGTGTCCTCGCCCAGGCCAACATCCCCGGCATCATTTTTCTAGTGGACAACTGTCCACTTTCCTACTAGTTTTGTTAAATATTTGGCTTATTTAATGCTTGTATGTATGTATCTATCAAAAAAAGTACTTTCATTTTTGAGCTGTATTGCTGGTGATTTTTTAAATATTTCATTTGATGCAGGATACAATGAAAACCAAAAGTATAAATAACCAGGACAGTTAAGCACATATTGAGCCTTCAACCTGAAATAAAAGCACAACATGCACATCCAATAGCATTTGAAAATAGAAAATATAGGTTATCATTTTGGGCAGAGAGTTCTGATGTTTTAGGTAGAGACCCTTTATTGGTTCTGATGTAGGATTCTCTATGAAATTGTAATGGATCATTTTTCTTTTCCGATTCTGATGGTTGCTTCCAATATTTTTGCTGATTACATATTTCAAAGTTTGGTTTTTAAACATTGTATTGTATTTCCTATTTATGAAGCAGTAAAATGTTTAAATTCCTAACACATGAAGCATGTTATATGATTTAATTTTCAAAAGATTTGAAACAACACTGACCTGTTCTATGATGCAGTGCATGTGTTTTGAACTACATGAAAAGGGAGTGGTGAACCTGTGGAATTCTCTACCACAGAAAGTAGTTGAGGCCAATTCACTAAATATATTCAAAAGGGAGTTAGATGAAGTCCTTACTACTCGGGGGATCAAGGGGTATGGCGAGAAAGCAGGAAGGGGGTACTGAAGTTTCATGTTCAGCCATGAACTCATTGAATGGCGGTGCAGGCTAGAAGGGCTGAATGGCCTGCTCCTGCACCTATTTTCTATGTTTCCATGTCAGCAAGGAGCATTTCTGTTTTTTTTATGCAAGTGAAAAGCAGAATGGTTGCCATTATGGCCATATTGTTGCAGTAATTTCCGGCCTTTCCACACTTTTATTGTTAGAGGAAAAATAGCAATGGATATGCTTTCTCTATTTATTTTATTCATTCTCTGGGATGTGGTTGTCATTCGCAAGGCCAGCATTTATTGTCCATCCCTAGTTGCCCTCAGTAGGTGATGGTGGGCTGCTTTCTTGAACCACTGAGTGGTTTAATACAACTGAGGGACTTGTTGGGCCACTTCAGAGGGCAGTTGAGCGTCAACTGGGTGGCTCTGCTGCACAGGAGGGCAGGAAAAAGAGTGGGAAAGCTAAAGCGGTAGGGGATTCTATTGTAAGGGGAATAGATATACGGTTCTGTGGCCACAATTGAGACTTCAGGATGGTGTGTTGCCTCCCTAGTGCAAGGGCCAAGGATGTCTCTGAACGGCTGCAGGACATGTTGGAGGGAGAGGGTGAACAGCCAGTTGTCGTGCATATAGGTACCAACGATATAGGTAAAAAACGGGATGAGGTCCTACAAGCTGAATTTAGGGAGCTAGGAGTTAAATTTAAAAAGTACGACCTCAAAGGTAGTAATCGCAGGAATGTTACCAGTGCCACGTGCTAGTCAGAGCAGGGATCGCAGGATAGCTCAAATGAATACATGGCTTGAGGAATGGTGCAAGGGGGAGTGATTCAAATTCCTGGGACCCTTGGAGCCGGTTCTGGGGGAGGAGGGACCAGAACAAACCGGACGTCTGCACCTATCCGAGGGGGAGTGTTTGCTAGTGCTGTTGGGGAGGGGTTAAACTAATATGGCAGGTGGATGGGAACGTATGCAGGGAGACAGACGGAAGTAGAATGGAGGCAGAAGCAAAAAATAGAAAGAAGAAAAGTAAAAGTAGAGGGCAGAGAAATCCAAGGCAAAAATCAAAAAGAGCCACATTACAACAAAATTCTAAAGGGGCAAAGTGTGTTAAAAAGACAAGCCTGAAGGCTCTGTGCCTCAATGCGAGGAGTATTTGTAATAAGGTGGACAAATTAACTGCGCAGGCAACTATTAACGAATATAATATAATTGGCATCATGGAGACATGGCTCCAGGGTGACCAAGGCTGGGAACTCAACATCCAGGGGTATTCAACATTCAGGAAAGATAGACAGGAAAAGGAGGTGGGGTAGCATTGCTGGTTAAAGAGGAAATTAACACAATAGTAAGAAAGGACATTAGCTTGGATGATGTGGAATCTGTATGGGTAGAGTTGCAGAATACCAAAGGGTAGAAAATGCTAGTGGGAGTTGTGTACAGACCACCAAACAGTAGTAGTGAGGTTGGGGACAGCATCAAACAAGAAATTAGAGATGTATGCAATAAGGGTACAGCAGTTATCATGGCGACTTTACATATAGATTGGGCTAACCAAATTGGTAGCAATACGGTGGAGGAGGAATTCCTGGAGTGTATTCGGGATGCTTTTCTAGATCAATATGTCGAGGAACCAACTAGAGGGCTGGCCATCCTCGACTGGGTGATGTGCAATGAGAAAGGACTAATTAGCAATCTTGTTGTGTGAGGCCCTTTGGGGGAAGAGTGACCATAATATGGTAGAATTCTTTATTAAGGTGGAGAGTGACACAGTTAATTCAGAGACGAGGGTCCTGAACTTAGGGAAAGGTAACTTCGATGGTATGAGACGTGAACTGGCTAGAATAGACTGGCGAATGATACTTACAGGCTTGACGGTGGATAGGCAATGGCAAACATTTAAAGATCACATGGATGAACTTCAACAATTGTACTTCCTGGTCTGAAGTAAAAATAAAACGGGGAAGTTGGCTCAACCATGGCTAACAAGGGAAATTAAGAATAGTGTTAAATCCAAGGAAGAGGCATTTAAATTGGCCAGAAAAAGCAGCAAACCTGAGGTCTGGGAGAAATTTGAAATTCAGCAGAGGAGGACAAAAGGTTTAATTTGCTGGAAACATAAAAATTGACTGCAAAAGCTTCTATAGATATGTGAAGAGAAAAAGATTAGTGAACACAAACGTGGGTCCTTTGCAGTCAGAATCAGGTGAATTTATAATGGGGAACAAAGAAATAATAGACCAATTGAACAAATACTTAGGTTCTGTCTTCACGAAGAAAGACACAAATAACCTTCCGGAAATACTAGCGGACAAAGGCTCTAGTGAGAAGGAGGAACTGAAGGAAATCCTTATTCGTCAGGAAATTGTGTTAGAGAAATTGATGGGATTGAAGGCCGATAAATCCCCAGGGCTTGAGTCTGCATCTCAGAGTATTTAAGGAAGTGGCCCTAGAAATAGTGGATGCATTGGTGATCATTTTCCAGCAGTCTATCGACTCTGGATCAGTTCCTATGGACGGGAGTGTAGCTAATGTAACACCACTTTTTAAAAAAAGGAGGGAGAGAGAAAACAGGGAATTTATAGACCGGTTAGCCTGACATCAGTTGAGGGGAAAATGTTGGAATCAATTATTAAAGATGAAATAGCAGCACATTTGGAAAGCAATGACAGGATCGATCCAAGTCAGCATGGATTTATGAAAGGGAAATCATGCTTGACAAATCTTCTAGAATTTTTTGAGGATGTAACTAGTAGAGTGGACGGGAGAACCAGTGAATGTGGTGCATCTGGACTTTCAAAAGGCTTTTGACAAGATCCAACACACGAGATTGGTGTGCAAAATTGAAGCACGTGATATTGGGGGTAATCTATTGACGTGGATAGCGAACTGGTTGGCAGGCAGGAAGCAGAGAGTCGGGATAAACGGGTCCTTTTCAGAATGGCAGGCAGTGACTAATCAGGTGCCGCAGGGCTCAGTGCTGGGACACCAGCTATTTACAATATACATCAATGATTTAGATGAAGGAATTGAGTGTATTATCTCTAGTTTTGCAGATGACACTAAACTGGGTGGCGGTGTGAGCTGTGAGGAGGATGCTAAGAGGCTGCAGGGTGACTTGGACAGGTTAGGTGAGTGGGCAAATGCATGGCAGATGCAGTATAATGTGAATAAATGTGAGGTTTGGTGGCAAAAACACGAGGACAGGATATTATCTGAATGGCGGCAGATTAGGAAAAGGGGAGGTGTAATGAGACCTGGGTGTCATGGTACATCAGTATGAAAGTTGGCATGCAGGTACAGCAGGCGCTGAAGAAGGCAAATGGCATGTTGGCCTTCATAGCTAGGGTATTTGAGTATAGAAGCAGGGAGATCTTACTGCAGTTGTACAGGGCCTTGGTGAGGCCTCACCTGGAATATTGTGTTCAGTTTTTGGTCTCCTAATCTGAGGAAGGACATTCTTGCTATTGAGGGAGTGCAGCGAAGGTTCACCAGACTGATTCTCAGGATGGCTGGACTGACATATGAGGAGAGACTGGATCAACTGGGCCTGTATTCATTGGAGTTTAGAAAAATGAGAGGGAATCTCATAGAAACATATACTGACGGGACTGGACAGGTTCGATGCAGGAAGAATGTTCCCGATGTTGTGGAAATCCAGAACCAGGGGACACAGTCTAAGGATAAGGGGTAAGCAATTTAGGACCGAGATGAGGAGAAACTTCTTCACTCAGAGTTGTCAACCTGTGGAATTCCCTGCCGCAGAGAGTTGTTGATGCCAGTTCGTTGGATATGTTCAAGAGGGAGTTAGATATGGCCCTTAGGGCTAAAGGGATCAAGGGGTATGGAGAGAAAGCAGGAAAGGGGTACTGAGGTGAATGATCAGCCATGATCTTATTGAATGGTGGTGCAGGCTCGAAGTGCCGAATGGCCTACTCCTGCACCTATTTTCTATGTTTCTAACCACGTTGGTATGGGGCTGGAGTCACATATAGCCAGACAGCAGTCATTGTGGTAAAATGGTTTTAAATGAGAGTGGTGCATCGCATTGACGCAACATGAGGCTTAAGGGGAAGGTAGTGTGCATGGCAAATAGTAAAGAAACGTTGCAGCAAAATAACAAAAATGCAAAATGGTATGGTTGCAAGTTGGACACCAGACAACTGATTCAGTGTGAAAGACAAAAGTAGAAGCTGTCCATAAAAGGGGCAAGAGCAGGCGTAAAACTTTTTGGGGTAGAGTTCTGCTAGTTTGTGCTCGTTTTAGCACAGTCCAGATGAAATCGGCGAACCAGTACAAAAGATTGAGGAATTTTAAACACAAGTTACGAAGAGTATAAATAGAGTTCCCATGATTTTTGATGCTGTTTTAAAAATATTTTCACCCGAAGCTGGCCCCACCCACAAAACTAGCTACGATCGAAATAATGAGGGTGGCACCTCATCCACCACCTTAAATATTCACTCCCTCCACCACTGGCGCACTGTGGCTCCATGATGCACTGCAGCAACTCACCAAGGCATCTTCAATAGCAGTTCCCAAACCCACGACCTCTACCACTTAGAAGGTCAAGGGCAGCAGGTGCATGGGAACACCACCACCACCTGCAAGTTCCATTCCAAAGTCGCACACAATCCTGACTTGGAAATATATCGCCGTTCTTTCAGAGTTGCTGGAACTTCCTACCTAACAGCACTATGGGAGTACCTTCACCACGTGGACTGCATACGTACAAGAAGGTACCTCACCACCACCTTCTCGAGGGCAATTAGGGATGGGCAATAAATGCTCACCTTGTCAGTATCGTGCACGTCCCATGAACAAATAAAAAAAGTCCCTTATTTTTAATTTTTTTTCAATATACATTTTACCTGAAAGTAGTGATTTACGAACAACTTTGATTTTTAAATACCAATTTAAAAATGCACATTTTATGCATAACCATAAAATCTTTCTCAAATGCTTATGAAGTATTACTTTCTAATTGGTCTTATTCAACCTTAAATAATTATAAGCATGGTTTACTAAGTTGCCATCCTAGCTTTTGATCTAGTTATAATTTGTACATCTGTGGTCTGCCTACTTTGGCTACCTCAAGTGTTCCTACCCTTCAAAGTGATAAAGCACTCTATCTGACTGCTCGAGCAATGAATCTGGCTGCTGTTCTGCCCGTAATCTTTATGAAATGGAAGCTTCTCCAGTCTAATTGGAATTAAATTGTAAATGCAGTGAATAAAGATGAGTGAGCACTGTCTGATTTCTTTTTGATGTCGATGTGATTAATTTGATAGTGCTGTTGGCCTCGAAGGCTTGAACACAATATTGTAGCTGAACAGGCCACATTTGCCAAAGTCGTGTTTTAGGTATGAATTTACAGAGTTAAAGATTTCTTTGTTAGTATTTTCATAGATTATACTGATTTTGAACCAGTCATGGCTCACAAGTGGGGAAATTATTTTTGGTAGGGTCCACCTATTCGCAGTGGACCATTGCTCGAGTTTTGAAATCCTTTCTTCGAAGATTTTTTTGAACTTAATGCACTACTGTTATTTGAGTATGACAATAAATAAGTGAAAGTTAACATTTTTCTTATGAAAACTTAATTTTATTTTTCGACCAGTAGTGAAGTAGATTTTGCTCAATAAAACATCTACGATTTAAATGAGCAGTATGCTTCAATGATAGCATAACAGAGGCTATTTAAACTAAAGGGTTAATTGAGATGCTTACTGTTTCCAGTATCAGGAACCACACTTCCAGCTAATTATAATGTAAAAAAAAAATCTATATTGAATGCATTCTGGAATAGCATAGCTGTTTTGATACCTCATTCTAAAATGCTGATGGCAGTGTTAAGGACAGAGCAATCAATTTTTCAGGACATTGTTTTTTTTAAAATCTTCAGATGGAATAACTGAAGTTTTAGTAGTTTTTTAAATTGTGGAATATAAGGAGCAGTCGACATTGGTGAAACATTTAGAGTGAAATTCATAGTTTAAGTAAAGTCAGAGATCGCAAACCCATTTATATACATGCTTATTATTTGAGAATGAGAACACCAAAGTAGGCCACATTTTTTATACCTACTAAAAGTAGTTTGTCTCCTGTGGTATTGTTCATGGGTAATCTGGCTGAAGTGCAACTATTAAAATGGAACTTTGTTTAAGATGGACTGTTCCTTTAGAGGTACTCTCTGTGGGAAAGTGGTCCAAATAAGCACAACCTCAGATTAATTAGAGAGTAATTGTTAAAAGAAGTTCCTGTAGATTGACAGCTGCTTTGAAATAACTAACTTTCTTTTGTTCTTGTTTTATAATTTTGACACTTTGCGGTGTGACTCACTAGATTCAAAACTTAAAAAAATATTTCCCAGCACATCACCCATGGCTTTGCTGATAATAAATATTGCTTTTGTTTAAGGACAGGAATGTTGTATCATGTAACACATAATGTACTATTCTGCTGAGGTGCTGTTGTGCCCCAATAAAGCCACAAATTATTGATCAGGAAACAAAGTGCAAGGTCATTTAAAATGGAATTGTTTTGTCAGAATTGAATGGCAGAACATGCTCCAGGTGCTGAATGGCCCAATTCTGTTCCTATGTTACGAGGAGAAAGCAAGAAAAGCTTGTATTTAAGAGGTGCCTCTGTGTAAAGACCATGGGAATCACTGGAAAAGAGTCTTCAACTTCTTTCAGATTGGAATATGCTTATTGGTTTCATTCTGGAGTTTAGGTCAGAAGCACTCAGCACTTTAAAATTGTTCTGCATCTATGATAGAATGTGGCATCTGATATATTTTTAATAAATTGCCAATGGTTCTGTCATTGGATTTCTCCCAGTAAGTCAGATTACTTAGAACGTCAGGAATATTATAATATATTATTTTGCTGTTAAGATGGAGATATGTTAAACAGGCCTGTTCCTTTAAGGCCAGAAAGTCTAATTCCCATAAGTAAATGTGGCACGATTGAAAGAGGATCAAAGTTGGATGAATGGAGTTAAAGTACAGATCAGCCATAGTCTGATTGAATGGCAGAACAGGCTCGAGGTGCTGAATTGCCCAATCCTGTTCCTATGTTACCAGGAAGGAAGAAAAGCTTGTATTTAAAAGGTGCCGCTGTGTGAAGACTATGGGATAACAGGATCTTCAACTTCTTCTATATAAAGATCTAAACACAGTTATGTACATAGAACAGATAATGAATGATTACAATGATAACATGTCAGCAACTCGAACAGCTCTTTGCCTTTTATCTTTTTCCTTTCTCTCGCTATCACTTTCTCTTTCATCTCATATATATCCAACTTTCCCCCTCCCTATCCTCTCCCTTTCCCCAGGGGTTGAAGAAGCCACAACTTCTTCATCCCATAGTCCAGTCCTTTCGGAGAATTGCACATGTCACTCAGAAATGTCAGAATGCACTTAATGTGTAATTAATTACTTTGTAGTACAGTGACTGCGGCCATGTAGGTGAACATAGTAAGTGCATAGCAAGATCCCACAAACAACGATGAGGTGAATGAACAATTGATTTTATTTTGGTGCCATTAATTAAAGGAGGAATGGTGCCTAGGACACCAGGGGAACTCCTTGTTTTGCTTGTAGTAATAGCAATAGATAGTTAACATCCTTCTGAACCACTGGAATAGGCAGAAAGGACTTGGGTTTAATGTCTTGTCTCATGAAGGCTGGGGTCACCCATAATGCTGCATTCCCTCAATATTGGACTGGAGTGTCAGTCTAAATTATGAACTAAAGTACTGGATTGGGACTTGTCTCTGATTCGGCAACAGCAGTCCAAACTAAACCAAGTTAACAAGAAGACACATCATGCAGCAGTAAAGAGTTAAAATTGTGTAAGTGTTTGATCTAATAGGGTTAATATTACAGTAATAGGACTAGTGACATCTGAGTGATTTTATTACTCTAATATTTGAATATTAATGTTTGATTATCATGATTTGTGAGTTAAACTTCAGGGAAAAATTGGATGATTTAGAAAGTTTGGAATTCTTTGGATCTGCAGACTCTGAAGCTTAAATAGATTCATGTCTTGGGTAGGTTTTATGGGGTGCCAATTAGAATGCTGTTCAGTTTAAACTTGTACACAAACTTGCAGCCAAATTATACCTCCAAACAGCCTTGACATTTTCAGTCATTTGTGGTATTATGTGCTGATAGGAGGGTGCAAGAACATATTTGCCCATGGAATAATCTGCTGCATGAGAGAGGGCCGCCTGTGTCCTTTAGAAGCAACATTATTCTAACCAATCTAATCATGTCTTGTGACTTGGATTATTGAAGAACCAGCTTATATACTTTAAGACTGAAAAATATGGTGGGAGCTAATTTATTTAAACAGAACTCTGTGGAGCGTTCCAGCTTGGAGCTTTACCGAGAGCAACCCAACTGTCCTCAAGGTTTCTTTTAATTCTGGTGGTTTTAACTGGCCAACCTTCTGTTCCTGAGACATTTCAAGCATGTTCAAGTAACTAAAGAAAGAATTTAAATTGTGTTCAGTTGGACAGGATGCAGAAAAGAATGGAAGAAAGCTTCTAAACCAATGATTTATCTCAGCTGGATTAGTTGTCACACTGTTATTTGATGATGTAATTACTGGAATTATTTCCTTTGCCTCCACCCTTTTAATGAGGTACCAGTAATTTCCCTGTTATCTCTCTGTGTTGATAATATGTGGCCTTTAATCTTCCTATTGGCAAATCCCATTATCTTGCCACTCTTAATCTATATCATGGTGAGCTCCCTGTGCTGCTGTTTGGAATTTTGACTTTTCCTTCTATGAATCCTCGATTCTTGCTTTGACAATATTTTCCACATAACAGTATCAATAACGCTAGTCATATTCAGGCCTTCGGGGAGTAGGGGATTGGGCAGCCATGGCTCATAGCCATATTCCACTGGAAACTTGCCAGTTTAGATTTTGTGATTGGATTGTATGCCTGCATTTTTCACTTGCACTCATTTTTAAGTCGCTGTCTTGCCGCCCGCCCCAATCTCCCCATGTTAGGTCAGAAGTATCTGGAATTGCTTCCACCCATTCATACCACTTAAAGGTAAGTTACATTCATAAGTCAAAGTCAAAGGGACACACGGGCTTTTTTTCTTACATTATTTAGCATTGAATTTTCCGGATAAGGAGGAACTGTTTCTGTTAGGGGCCAAGCAGCTGAATTGTTGTTGCTAAAATCACCGAGAAAGCAACTGTAAATAAAACTCTCTCAAAGAGTTCGGAGAATCCTCAAAGACATGGTAATGTGTAAAGTGGCTCCTGCAATGCTAATGATCAGTCTACTTCAAGATCCATCAAGGTATCTAACTGAATACTGCACAGTCCAATGCTCCTTAGCAAGTCAATGCTACCTTATGCTGAGGGTTGTTTTAAAGCAGCTCAATCACTGAATTTCATGCTTTAACTGGCACATGAAGAAAGAACGTGAAAAGGATGGAAATTTTACTGAAATTCCTCTGCTTTTTCAATGGAGACGTTAACTGTTTATCTGTAAAGCATGCCCACCCATGTTCCACCACCAGAGAGCGCATCCCCTGAAGTCCGAAGGGATCACAGCATCCCTTGGGAGCACTGTATATAAGCCGGCCCCTAAGGCCTGTACCTCACTCTGGAGTGTCTTAATAAAGACTGAGGTCACTGTTACTTTAGCCTCTCTGTGTGTAGTCTCATCTGTGTTAGGAACACAATATTAACCTATTTAAAATAAATAAATGTCTCCATTGAAATAGTGGGAGTAATAATATATGTTAATCATTCGTACGATTGATTCCACAGGATAATTTCAATGCCCATGTCTTGCATAGCTTAAATGCATATTTTAGTTCAGTGCTGTGGAATTGTATTGACCGAAAAATAGGTTGGCCTTCTAATTGTGGAATCATGAAGTGTGTAAATGAGCAGACAACATAAATATAATTGTAACAGACTAAAGGCAATGCCTCAGATGAATGCTCAAGAATTGTATCAAAGAATGCCTACAGGAATTGTTTGAGTTTGATAATTGTGCAAAGAGAAGGAAAACTTAGCAGAGTATTTTCAATGTTAATGACATCCACCCCCCCTTTCCCCCCCTCCCCCGCCCCACAGACAGCACACAAACCAATACCTTAATAAAACATTTTTAAATCTATCTATACAGGAAATGTCTTTTTTTAGGCAGCCAGTATTAATTTTGGATTCCCTAAAGAGCTAGCATTTAGGTTAATCAATGGAGTTGCTGTGGAGTGTACCCGTAACCTAGATCTTTAGAGCAGCTGTCAGGCACAAAACAAGATTTAACATAGTGGGTCAGAGCAAGGGGAAAAATAAACCCTGAACATAGAAATCTCTGATTTTCTTTTGAAAATGTGTATAGTATTTATGGGTCCAAATTTCCCTAACCTGTTTTTCTGGCGCCCTCACTCGAACTGCGCCGCTTTTGCCCACCTCCAAGCGCGCCGAAAAAAGACCTCTGTATTTGGGCCGCTGCCCAGCTTTTCCTCCGTCGTGGTGCAGCATGGCCCAATTGAATGGGGGCGGAGCCAGGTCCCGGCGCTGTAAACAGTCTGCGTGCATGTGCAATAGCTCCTGGCAGGCCGTTTCTGCAAACGCACACTGCAGGCTGTGTGGGAAGGGACCTGAACCCGCCGTCCCTAGCCCTGGCCGAATGGGCTCCCTCATCGGCGGCCCGCTGCGTTCCCTAAGTTAGGACTTCTATTTTTTATTTGTTATTTACTGATTGATTTTGGTGCTTTAGGTGCAGGGTTCCTTCTATGTTTTTATGTGTTAGTTATTGATTGCTTATTACTTTGATCTTGGTGCTTTAGGGGCAGGATTCCTTCTATTTTATTAATTAATTGCTTATTACTTTTTGTGCTTTGTTTGGTACTTTAAATGTAGTTACTTGCGGCAATTCCTTAACTGTAAGTAAGGTCTTTCTATGCGAACAAAAGTGGACGCGTACGCTGCCCTAAGTTAGTTTAGTGCAACTTTTTTCTGGCCAAATTGGCATAAATGGTATAAGTGGCTGGGAACGCCCCCTTTTGGGGGGAAAAAAAACTGACCGAACAAAAAACCTAACTAACTCACTTACACTGGCGCAAATTAAATGGCCATATTTGCAACTAAAAAGATACACCAGAAAAATCAAGTTACACCAAAAAAACGGTGCAACTCATGGGGAAATTTGGGTCCTGAGAGGACAAGTAATCTCCTTTTATGATTTTTACCTTTTTAAATACATACTTTGTTGTGGTTCAAAAGTAACACAAGGGGCCCAAGTTTCGGGCCGCGTCTAGAACGGCGCAGCCCCGACCTGGACGCCCATTTTTCACGCCACAAAGTGTGCCTAAAAAAAAGCTTACCTATTCTCCGGCTCCCTGCAGGTCCTCTGGAGCTGGGCGCGGCGCAACACAAGCTGTAGGGGGCGGAGCCAGGTTGCTGCGCTGAAAACAGTGCCGGGACCTCTGCACAGGCGCGCTCCAGGCGCCCAAAACTCTGGGAGGGGCCCGAAGCACGCAGCCCCTAGTCCTGGTCGAATGGCCTCACTGGGACTGCATCGATAAGGCTGCCTACCACGCCCAGCTCCTGCTTACTCCGGACCGGGACCTGACCCGACTTGACTCCCGTTTCCCCCCCCCCCGACCTCCGCTCCTGATGCCGCCCCCCCCCCCGACCCGACCTCCACTCCTGATGCCGCCCCCCCCCCAACCTCCGCTCCCGACCCGACCCCCCGACCGACCTCCGCTCCCGACCCCACCCCCCCGACCGACCTCCGCTCCGACCTCCCCCCCCCCCCACCCCCCGACCGACCTCCGCTCCCGACCCCACCCCCCCGACCGACCTCTGCTCCGACCTCCCCCCCCCACACCCCCCGACCGACCTCCGCTCCCGACCCCACCCCCCGACCGACCTCCGCTCCGACCTCCCCCCCCCACACCCCCCGACCGACCTCCGCTCCCGATCCCAACCCCCGACCGACCTACGCTCTGACCTCTTTCCCCTCCCGCCCCCCGACTGACTGGCCGGCGCTCCCGACCCCCCTCCCCCAGACCCGACGCCACCTACCTGTCAATCCGGTAAGTCTAAGCTCAAAGTCTTGAGCAAGGCCCGTTCAGCTTCCCTCTCCTTTCTTTCTTTCTTTCTTTCTCTCTCTCGCTTTCTCGCTCTCGCTCTCGCTCTCGCTCTCGCTCTCGCTCTCGCTCTCTCTCTTTCTCCCTCCCTTCTCTCTCTCGCTCTCTCTTTCCCCCCCCCCCCTCCTCTGTCCCCCCCCTCCCCTCCCTCCCTTCTGTCCCCCCCTCCCCTCCCCCCTGCCTTATCTTCCCCCCCCCCTTCTCTCCCCCCGGCCTCCCTCCCCCCCCCTTCTCTCACCCCCTTCTCTTCCCCCCTTCTCACACTCCCCCTCCCCTCCCTCCCTTCTCACCCCCTCCCCTCCCTCCCTTCTCACCTTCCCTCCCCTCCCTCCCTTCTCACCCTCCCTCCCCTCCCTCCCTTCTCAGCCCCCTCCCCTCCCTCCCTTCTCACCCCCCTCCCTCCCTTCTCACCCCGCTCCCTCCCTTCTCACCCCCCTCCCTCCCTTCTCACCCCCCCTCCCTCCCTTCTCACCCCCCTCCCTCCCTTCTCACCCCTCTCCCTCCCCCTTCCTCTCTCCCCCTCTCCCCCACCCCTCCCCCTCTCTCCCCCCACCCCTCCCCCCACCCACTCACCCCCCCTCCACCCCCTCACACCCCTCCTCCTCCCCCTCCCCTCCACCCCCCTCTCCACCTCCCCTCCACTCCTCGCTGTCAGAAACACAGACACTGACAGAGAGTGAGAGAGACACACACAGAGAGCTAGAGACACTGACAGAGACACACGTTGGCGGGGGGGCGTCCCAGCATGCTTTCGGAGGACTCCCGGTGCAGCAGTCAGTAAGTAGAAAATGTTTTATTTATTGATTTTTAAAAAAATGTATTTTTTATTCATTTTTTGATTAATTTATTGATGTATTTATCATTTATTATTGATGATGGCTCTTTTTGTAAAACTGAAGTGTTTAATGTTTGTAAACTTCCCTTTAAACCCCCCCACCCAATTCCCTACGCCTGATTTTTTAACCTACGCCTGATTTTCTAAGTGTAGACAAGGTTTTTCTGCGCGTATAAAAATCTACACTTACTACATTCTAAGTTAGTTTGGAGTAAGTTTTCACTGCCTAAACTTTCAAAATGGGCATAAGTGGCCAGACACGCCCCCTTTAAAAAAAAAAAATCTGTTCCAAACTGAAACTGTTCTAACTGACTAAAACTGGAGCAAACTAAATGCCGAGAATTGCAATTTCTAAGATACTCCATTCTAAACCAGTTGCTCCAAAAAAACAGGAGCAACTCAGGCCGCAACTTGGCCCCATTGTATCTGCAAGGAATCGAACGGATTATATATGTTAAGATCATTTGATATATTGCATTGCGTAGTCATGGTTTAATAATTCAGAGAAAGTATCTTCTTTCACATGCTTGTCTTGCAAATTTTACAAACACTTGATGGGTTAGTATGAAAGAGCTTTAAGGGCACTTATTGTTAATATGTAGCTTTAGGCTTGGTGGAAGATACAATTCCTGAACATTATCATATACTGGGAATTGTATAAAATGGTTTATGATAATGTGCTGCACTGTGTGTCACAGCATCTAATTTACTGGAAGTTTAAATATGATTTTTTGGGGGGAACAAAGGATATTTTAAAAGTAAACATTCCTTATTTTCTTTTGTAGAGCACAGAGCAGGTAACAGCATTTTGTCGTGGTCTGCATGAATTAAGTCCACCCGACATGTCATCACAGCCTTTGGATTCTTTACCCTACCAAGTACCATCTCGACAACTGACTGATGCTGATAAACTACGCAAGGTCATTTGTGAACTAGTGGAAACAGAACAGACATATGTAAAGGTGAGAACACAGGAGATAGCAGTGACTGAAATCTAATTTTTTTTGAAAATCAGAAATGTGAATTTCATGATATTTGTCTTAGTACCCGACTTTGAAATATAAATATTCTAAATATTGTGTATGCAATAGATTTTTGGCTACAGTTTAAATTTGTTGCCTATTTTTTATCACTCCTCTCCCAACAGAATATTCTCCTTTAAACTTTGATATGTGCAATGGCAGACAGTGAATCTGTATAATTGACCTTAATGTCTGTGGGTTGGGAAGAGGGAAAATCAGTGAGGAGTTCTGCTCCTAATTGTTATCCAATTACCACTGCAATTTGTGTGTGTGTACACAAGGTAAGATTTAATCAGATTCTCCTCCGATGCCCTTCATGATAAAATAGTTTGCTAATAATAACTGGGCTGACACATTAAAAAAAGCCTCTTGGGCAAGGTACTGGAAGCTGACAGCTATTCCTAGAGCTGTATCCTAGCATGTGTGACTGCCTTCAAGAGAGAAGGATGTGGGAGGGGGAACTTTCAACATTTTTGTCACTGCTGTACTTAAAAAAAAATCAACCAAAATGACTAACGGACTGCTCAAGGCAGATCGAAATGAACCATTGGTTTCAGGCTGGAGCACCTGTTTCTCAACAGCAAACCATCTTACAGTAACTTAACCTTTGGAGTGGAAGTGTATGATTCCAATATAATATAGTAAGCAAAATAAGAGCACTTCAGTGCTTTAAAGGTTAATTTAATACAATTAAAATGATTGTGTATGTTTCATATTTTGCACTTGTAATTTATCAAATAGATATTTATAGAAATACATAGAATATGCAGCACAAAAGTGGGCCATTCGGTCCAACCAGTCCATGCCGGCGTTTGTGCTCCATTCCAGTCTCCTCCCATCCTTACTCATCTAACTCGATCAGCATAACCCTATATTCAATTCTCCCTCATATACTTATCTAGACTCCCCTTAAATGCATCTATACTATTCATCTCAACCACTCCCTGTGCTCGCAAGTTCTGCATTCTCACCACTCTCTGGGTAAAGAAGCTGCTTCTGGATTTTCTATTTGATTTCTTGGTGACTATCTTATTTTGATGGCCTCCATGTTTGCTGTTCCCCACAAGTGGAAACACTGGGCTCAATTTTCCCCGGTCATTTGTGCCGTTTTGTTTTGTGTATTTATTTTTTTCAAAGTTTCCCCCTGTGATCTGCGCCAGCGTAATTGACTTAGTTACGATTTTTATAAAGGCCAGGTTTTTTTTTTACATCATATCTGTGACGGTTTTTTCAATTGTTCGCAGTTTGGCCAACATTTTTTTCTCTTGGGTTGGCGTATCTGGCCACTCCCGAAAAACCTTCTAGTGAGTTAAGAAAACCAGCGCACATTCACAAATTTGTGCTGAAAGACACCATTGTTTTTAAATCGAAGATATTGGAGGGAGTCAAGAACACTGTCAAAATCAATAATAAAGTTCACATTTTTTTTTAACCCGTCAATGTAGAAGTGTAAATTTGTTGGATTTCAGAAGTTTCTCTTTTTTTTTTTACTCACTCACACGCCACCACCAAACATCTTGAAGCAGAGCTGGAGGGTCGTAGCTTTGGCCGGCAGAATCAGACTCGCGCCCGGACACAGCGGCTCGGGGTCGGCTACAAAACAAGCCAAGGAGGGGGAGGGGGAGGAGAGAGAGCAAGGTGCCGATCGGAAGGCTTGGAGCCCGGGGAGTGGGAGGGAGAGAGAGAGAGAGAGAGAAGTCACAAGACTCCAATTAAGGGTGGGGGGGGGAGGGGCGGGGGTGGAGAGAGAGTGAATGAGAGAGATGCCGATAAGGCTTGGAGCCTCGGGAGGGAGAGAGAGAAATCACAAGACTCCAATTAAAGGTGGGGGTGGGGTGGGGGTGGCTGGAGAGAGAGGAGAAGTCACAAGACTTTTCTCTCATCCCCCTTATTCGAAGACCACCTGCTAAGCTTGGTCTTGGACATTCTACCACCCCTGCCCACAGGTGGTGGTGCAGTGTTTCGGGGCTTGATAACAAGCTTATTCTTTCTAATATCTCGGGTACTGCGCACCTCTTGGGGGCGGGGGGCATCGGTACAGGCAGTAAGTTGGAGGGCCTGGCTTTGGGCTCTTCAGAGATTGGAATGGGAGTGACAGTTGATTCTGTCAATGGACGTGGGGTCTGGGCGTGTTCCCTTATTGCAGCAGCTAACTCCAACATGCCGTCCCTCATGCACCCTGACAGTGTCTCAACAACCTGCAACATTCCCTCCCTCATGATGAGCAAAACTGTCTGAACTACCTGCAACATTACTCCCTCATGGTCAGTGACTTGGTTTGCACTACCTCTGACATTCCCTCCTTCATGGCCACTATTCTCTCACTGATGGTCCCAGATATCGTTCCCATTTCTCATATCATTGCTGTTACTTCTCCTGACAGTCCCGCTACCTCATCACTCACCCCACTGATGGCGTCCAGGAATGATTGGGTAAGGTCAATGCTCTCTGCACTCAATGACATAGTCTAATCCACATCTGTTAGATCCCGCACCTCAGGAGAGTGCGGTCGAGCTCTCCTTCCCCTTCTCCCCATGGGTGTGGCTCGCACCCCACCACTGGGGCACACAGCCTGGGACGGTGGAGCCCTGGGTGTGCCTCGCTGCACCGCACCGCACCACACCACACCACTGGGACCCACAACCTCAGAAGATGGGGCCCTGGGTTTGCCTCGCCGCACCCCACTACTGGGACCCGCAATCTCGGAAGGTGTGAAACCATGGAATGTCCCACCAACACTCAAACCACTAGTCATGGAAGGGGCTGTCACCTCCATGAGCGGCACCTCCTCCACAGTCAGTGCGACAGTACGAGCTTCATCCAGCTCCATCCCCTCTCCCTCACCCCCATGTTCTTGGTCTGGAGGGTTGGATTGGAAGATGTTTTCCTCTTCAGGCTCATCCTCGTCTGAATCATCTTCTGCATTATCAGGGTTGACTTCAAGTTCTATAAAAGATAACAGAACAGTCAAATGGTTAACAGCAGAGGAGTGAACAGGGTGGGTGGCAAGAGCAGGCTCACACATTGCAGGCCAGGCAGCAGGCTGATTTGAAGGGCCACAATGAATTTGCAGGACTTGCCCTCTCCCTCGAGTGTGGGCCCAGCTTGTGCAGTACTGATTGCTTTTCTCCAGGCAGGACCCATCAAAGCAATGACCCTCTCTTCCAAAGGAGTCAGTGGGTGCAGATTTGCCGGGCCTCCTCTTGTTCGAGTTCTTTCCCTGCAAAGATGAAAATGCAACTTTTTAGAAAGGGTGTCTTTCTGCTTGGTGGGACATATATAGCTGCTCACATTTATAATTGTAATTGCAATTCCATTGAATAAATAAAAATATTACTTACGCTATTTGACCAAGGTCCTTTCTTTTTACACTGGCCTCCAGATCTCGTGGTGGTCACCACTGTGCAGTAATCTTCTGCAACTTGGTTCCAGCGTTTCTTCATTTCTTTGGGTGGAACTTTTATGTGACCTCTGCTGGTATCCAGCTCCTGCCATCTGCCCTTATCACAGTAACTTGTGCCTCCACTTCTTCCTGTAAGAAATTCTTGGTCCTTGCTCCATGTTGCATCTTGTATTGCTCTAGCTACGATTTTCCCAATACTCTCACAGCACTCCTTCTCACACACACAACTGGCTCTTTAAAAATGGCCAATTGCCAAATCCAAGCTGTACTGAGCATGCATGTCAAAAACGTAACTTTTTTTTCCCACGCATGCGCAGAAGGTGCGGCTTAGTTTTTCGGCGCAGACAACAGGCTCCACCCCCCTGAGGCGGCTGGATATGTTGCGCGGCGCCAAATTTGAATTATACATCGGGGAAACTTTGGCAAAATATTTCTGGCCTCGAAAAATGGGCGTAACTCTGGCAATATGCCAGAAAACAGGCTTGGGGAAAATTAGGCCCCAAATCTGTATCTACTCTATCTACTCTTTCATCATTTTAAAGACCTCTATTGGGTCATCACTCAGCCTTCTCTTTACAAGAGAAAAGAGACCCAGCCTGTTCATCCTTTCCTGATCGGTATAACCTTGCATTTCTGGTGTCATCCTTATAAATCTTTCTGCCCCCCTCCAGTGCCTTTTTATAATAAAACCAGAACTGTACGCAGCACTCAAAAGTGTGGTCTAACCATTGTTCGATACAAGTTTAGCATAACTTCTCTACCTTTCAATTCGAACCCCTTAGAAATAAACCCTAGTGCTTGGTTTGCTTTTCTTCTAGCCTTATTAAACTGCGTCGTCACATTTAGTGATTTGTGTATTTATACTCTCAGATCCCTTTGCTTCTCTAACCCATTTAGATTCTTATTTTCCAAGTAATGTGACCTTATTTTTCTTATCAAAATGTCATACCTCACATTTATCTGTGTTGAAATTAATTTGCCAATTACATGCCCATTCTGCAAGTTTATGAATGTCGTCTTGAAATTTGTTGCACTTCTCCTCAGTATTGACTATCACCTCTAATTTGGTGTCATCCGCAAATTTAGAACTTGTGTTCTTGATTCCAAAGTCTAAATCCTTAATATAAATTTTGAACAACAGTGGTCCCAGTACTGATCCTTGTGGGATCCCACTTTTCACCTTCTGCCACCTTGAATAGCTACCCCTTACTCCTACTCTGCTTTCTGCCTGGCAGCCAGTTACTTATCCATTCTGCTACTTGTCCCCTGCCTGACTCCGCATGGTCTGACCTTTTATCATTAGTCTATTATGTGGCACCTTATTGAAGGCCTTTTGGAAATTTAGATAAATGACATCTATTGCATTACCCTGTCTACTCTCCTTGTTAACTCTTCAAAAAATTCAATGAGCTTGGTCAAGCAAGACTCCCCTGTTTGAAATCCATGCTGACTATTCATTATTATATTTTTGGGCCTAGCAATTCTGCTGTGTAGCTCCTGATTTTTTTTTTGCCGCTATTTTACTATTTTGTTTTATGTTCCTTGATAATTTAATTTCATAATTCCTCTTTGCGTTCCTAACATTTTTTGACTTCTACTGTCCATGTACTTAGTGTGGCACTTTTTTCTCCTGCCATTATGTTATCTCTAATAAGTACAGCTACTCCACCCCACCTTTTCCTCTCTCGTTTTCTAAATATATGTACCCTGCAATGTTTTAATTAGCTGTCCTTATTTTTCTATAGCCATATCTCAGTAATCCCAACTTTATCTGATTCTTCGCAATGTATTATTGCCTCCAGTTCCCCTGTTTTATTATGGACACTGTGTGCATTGCTGTACAGACAGTTTAACTCATTTCTAATATCAGTTCCTATCACTTTATTTTTAATCATCTTTTTACACTCCTGTTCTATTTATTCCCTGGTCATTTGCATCCTCCCTTACTTTAGTCTGTCCTATGCTCTCCTTTCCTGTTTTATTTATTTGTTTATTGATAGCCTGAATTAACATTAGGTCGACTGCTTTTGTTAAAAAAAAAAACACATTATTTTTCCTCACCCGAGAGCAAAAAAAAAACAACCAATCACCAACCTGCTGTCCTGTGATGTCACTGGGTCCAGGAGTCATTTACTTCAGCAGAATGGCTATTACTGGAAAACTTCACGCTTTTTGAAACCGGTTTAGTTATCCTGTTTCTTTATCTTTGGTCCTTACCTTATCTTGGTCTATATTTGTTCATCAGTAATGACCTTTTAGTCTGTTTTAAGGTTTACTTTCTTTTTTTTTTTACACACTGTTTTAGCGCTTAGAACAAATTAATGAAGAAAATTTGAAATATTTACTGACTCAAGCTTATACAAACCACCAAGTGTTAAAAGAAAAAAGAAAGAACGACTTGGATTTATATAGCGCCTTTCACGACCACCGGACGTCCCAAAGCGCTTTACAGCCAATGAAATACTTTTTGAAGTGTAGTCACTGTTGTCATGTGGGAATGTAAAGGCAAAAAGAAGCACCTCCTTCCCCCTCTGCACTGAATTCTTACTCTCACCAAATTCTGAACTTCCCACATGGTTCACAATCCACTCAGTTCCTACAAGTACGTTTACTTTATTAAATATCATTTTGTGATTTTTTTAAAACTACATAGTGATGTTCTCTTTAAAGGGTACAGTTGAGAAACCCTTCTTTTCTTTATACAGATGCAGATTGGTTATATCCAGCATTTTCTGTTTTTAGTGGACATTAAAAAATATAATTTTAAGAGCAATTTGAAATAATGCAGAAACTCTCATTATGGAAATTGTTCTGAATTATCTTGAAATATTGCTTTGGTCTGTTAATTCCTAAATTTACAATCTTGCAAATTAAAGTGCAGTAACTCTGGCTTAGTTTTGTTGGAATCTAGTTATGGATTTGTGAAGAGGTTTGAATTTAGTACACTGATGTGTAGAATTAGGCCCACTCCTGAATTTTCCCCAAAGCCATTTTTTGGTGTACTTGAAGAGTTACACCCCTTTTTTTGGGGCCCAACTATGTCAAAAAAAAAAATCAGCCAACTTTCCCCGTTTGAATTGTTCATTGTGGCGCTGCTTAGCCCGTCCTTTAGCTTTGGGGGTGGAGCCTAAGATCTGTGCCAAAAAGATCAGGTTGCAAAGGTAACGAGGGACACACTGCGGGCTGAAGCTGGAAAGTGAAACATACAACACATTCTGGCCAGCTCACAGCAACCTGCACAAGCACATTGCAGCAGCATTCCAGCATTAAATTATTGAAGTGTTTATGCCAAAAGTCTATTCCGCCCCCCCCCCCCGCCTCTCCTAACCCCTGGCCGAAAGCCCTCCCGGTGCCAATGCCAGTTAACGCTGCTAGCCCTGGCAGAAGGCCCTCCCTCCCCTCCTGGTGCCAGTTACCGCTGCTAGCCATGGCCGAAGGGCCTCCCTCCTCACGATGCTGGTTACAGCTGCTAGCCCTGGCCGAAGGGCCTCCCTCCGCTAGCTGCCACTCCTAACCCTGGCCGAAAGGCCTCCCACTCTCTCTCCGCTGCTGCTGTCTGAGCCTTGGAACTGCATCTGCTGCGCCAATTTTCTTAACTGCCCAGATGGTTTTACGCCATCCTAAGAAAATTGGAGTAAATCTGAGCTGGCCAAACTTGCTTAAATGGCCAGAATTGTCGCAGGTGGCAGGTTACGTCCCCAATGACGCAAAAAAAACTAACCTAAAAAAATCGTAACTAACTGAGTTATACGTGCGCACAATCTTTGGGGAAACGTGGATATTTTAATTTAGGCCAAAACAAGTGGCGCGCGCCAAAAAATACGTCGCAGATAAATGGGGAAAATTGAGCCCTTAAACTTAAGAATTTTCACTGAAAAAGAGTGCAAAATCATTTCTTGTACATCTGCCTAATGTCTGATGTTTGGTTCACAGGATCTGAATTGTCTCTTGGAGAGATATTTAAAACCTCTGCAGAAAGAGGTCTTTCTTACTCAAGATGAGGTAATGTAATTTATTTTCAAGCAGACATGGCTGTAAGACATTCACTCATTTATTATTATTTTGTGAATAAAACTTTTGATTTGCTGTTAAAATTTCAGCTTGATGTGCTTTTTGGAAACTTGAGGGAAATGGTTCAGTTCCAAGTAGAATTCTTAAAAACGCTGGAAGATGGTGTAAGATTGGTTTCAGACCTTGAAAAGCTTGAAACAGTCAATCAGTTCAAGGTAAGATTGTTTCAAAGCTCTCAGACCGGTTTCTCCTGCACACTATGTAGTTTTCCCCCCCTAGAATTTTTGTTCCATTATACTCTTGATCATTTTTCTACAGTATGTAAAATCTCACTAGGAAAAGGAGGGCAACAATAACAGTGCTGGTGAAAAACGAATTGAAAAAGATCTATAACAAAAGTTAGCATGATAAACCCATAGCACAAGCATGAAGGCAGAACCTAGTAGGAGTTTTAATACATTCTTGTATATGACTAAAAAAGATGGCCTTGATATTTCTTGTAAAATTCAAGAAAATCTGCATATAGTTACATCGCTATGCACACTGTGACTTTTGCTGTATTATTTTTAGCTTTATGTTGGGTGCCAAATTAAAGTTTTAATTAGCAGTTCAGTAGCCATATTTTTGTAGAATCCTAGAATGATACAGAACAGAAGGAGGCCCCGTTCGGCCCATCAGCCTGCGCTGGCTCTTTAAAAGAGCTATTAAATTAATCCCAGTCCCTTGCTCTTTATCCATAGCCCAGCAAATTTCTCCTTTCAAGTATTTTTCCAATTCCTTTTTGAAATTTATTGTTGAATCTGCTTCCACCACCCTGTCAGGCAGTGCGTTCCAGATCATCATAATTTGTTGTGCAATAAAATGTTTCCTCATGTCATCTCTGTTTTTTTTTGCAAATCACTTTAAATCTGTGTCCTCTGGTTACTGACCCTTCTGCCACTGGAAAAAAAATCTCTTTATTTATTCCATCAAAACCCTTCAAGATTTTGAAATACTCTATCAAATCTCCAATTAACCTTCTCTTCCCGAAGGAGAACAACCCCAGATTCTCGCGTGCTTCCACCATCCTTTCAGGCAGTGCATTCCAAATCATAACAACTCACTGTGTACAAAATGTTTTCATGTGTTGCCTCTGGTTCTTTGGTCAAGCACCTTAAAACTCTGTCCTCTGCTAACTGACCTTTGTCACTGGAAACAGTTTCTCTTTATTTACTCCATCAAAACCCTTCGAGGGGGGCGGCAGTTGATAGTGGGCACGGAAGCTGAAGAAGTTTTGGTGTGTTGGAAACTGATTTAACCATGGATACCTACTTAGCATTTTACTTCCGGGTTTCATGCCTCCAACGTGCGTCGGCGGGCGTGGTGTGCACCCGCATGACACAATCTCAACTCGACTATTTAAAGGGCAAATTCAAAGACGGAACTTGGAAGAGTTGGGGAGTTTCATATAGAGACGGCAGTTGTACAAGATGGACGCGGGATGCTCAAATTTTGCGCCCCACTTTAACAGCGCCTTGCTTGGTATACTGCTGGGGGCAGTAAGGAGATAATCTTCCCCAGCAACGGTAAGAAAAAAACCTGCTGCTGTCATGAAGGTGTGGTTAAAGATGGCTGAGGAGGTCAGTAGCAGAAGTATTGTGGCCTGACCCTGGATCCAATGGAGGATGTGCTTTAATGACCTAGCCTCGTTAGGAAAGGTGAGTACAGTTGCAAGTTCACCTACATTCTGTAGAGCACACACTCTCGCCCCCCCCCCCCCCCCCCCGCCACTCTGCCTTGTACTCCACCATATCACTCCTTACACCCATTGAAGAGCACCCATTGTTCATTTTCTGTGCATTTCTAAGCTCCCTATTTATCCATCCATTGCTGCCACTCAGCCCAATCCTTATGCAGTGTGATGCATCTGCCTGATAGTCACCCTCGCAGAATGCACTGCATCCATTGGGTGAAGATGTACCTGATAGACACTTGTATGTCTGTCTCCCCCTCCCCCTGTTGCAGGAGAAGCGAGCACAAAACAAAAGGGAGAAGGAGAGGAAGAGGACCAGAGATGGATCGCCACAGTTAGTGCAGTGGCCCCAACCAGAGGAAAAGGCCATGGCGATCAGTCGCATTTCTGCGCCCCTGGCCATCGGAGACTGGGACTTCGCAGCTGCCTGGTGATAGAATTAAATATCACCGACCCACATCTCATACAAGACTCAGTCATGTTGACTTGCTTTGAGCAACAAGTGAAATATGACCATCGTAATTGTGCTCAATAGCAACATTTTGACATTGCCAGTATTAATTCATGTCTGTCTCTTTTCTCCTCGAGGGCATTCCCACCTTCAACTGCAGTCCATGGACTTTCGTGACAATGATTCCTCTGAGGAGCTGGTTATTTCTGCGTGTGCACCGCCACGTGACTCATGCTTACCAGGCACCAGCACTTTGTTGGATCCAGTTAGAGAGTTGGGTGCATTCTCACCTGGTGACTCAATTCACAAGTGAGCAAGAGCAGGCAGTGGTGGCAGGGATAGCTGTGAAGAATCTACGCTCGAGGGCACATTCCTTTCCAAGCTCTGCTCAGCTGGACACATGCTGTACCCTGGGGGTCATCTATAAAAGGATAATCATTGAGGGGAAGCAGTAAATCTGCAACATACTGGCAGGCCTTCCACAGACGCCGTCCACCATTGCAGAGAGAATGGAGGAGACCAGCTCAAGCATGAGTGGTTTAATGTCGCAGAACATTACGGGGATGTCTTTCCTTGGATAATTGGACAATTCCATGGAACATAAATCATAGTTAAATAGTATTACATAGTATTTACAGCACAGAAACAGGATATTCGGTCCAATAGGTCCATGCTGGTGTTTATGCACCACACGAGCCTCCTCCCACCTTTCCTCATCTAACCCCATCAACCCCATCCTTTCTCCCTCATGTGTTTGTCTAGCTTCCCCTTAAATGCATCTATACTACTCACCTCAACCACACCTTGTGGTAGCAAGTTCCACATTCTACCACTTTCTGCGTAAATAACTTTCTCCTGAATATCTTTGTGGCTATCTTATATTTATGGCCCCTAGTTCTGGTCTCCCCCACAAGTGGAAAAATCTTCTCTACAACTACCTTATAAAACCCTTTCATAATCTTAAAGACCTCTAACAACTCACTCCTCAGACTTCTCTCTCATAGAGAAAAGAACCTCAGCCTGTTCAATTTTTCCTGATAGTTCTGGTATCATTCTAGTAAATCATTTTTTGCACCATCTCCAGTGCCTCTATATCCTTTTTATAATATGGAGACCAGAATTGTGGGAATCAAATGAGTCCATGCAGGCCTTGACCATGGCCATGCAGGCCTTGACCATGGCCATGCAGACTCTGGATGCCAACATGTCTGGGGCCATAAATAGGATGACCAACACCTTAACCTTGGCCTTATAGTATGCCACTGATCTGCACCAAACTGTTCTCCAGCTGGCCCATGAGAGTAATGATGGCGAAAGGGGACATGGAAGTGGGAACTCCACTCAAAGTACTTCCACTTCTCACCCATTGAGAACCCTCAGTCAGTGTCAAACATGCGGTCTCTTCTCCCGATGGCTGAGTCTACCCCTGCACAGGTGCAGGTGGAGCAGTCTTTGGTGGAGCCCTCATGGGCTCCAAAACCCAGAGATCGTCAGCCAAGACCATCTCAGCAGTCAAAGCAGAGATCTGAGCAGCCTGCTTCTATCTCTATGAAGCCACAGGGGTTGCACCACATAGGAATGGTAGGAAAAGGAAGAGCAAAGGTTTGTGGGTGAAAATGGGTGCTTGACAAAATGTTCTGTTAAGTTTTCATTGTTTAGTAGAATCACATAAAATTTATCACAATGCACCACTTTCCCATGTTGCCCATTCTTGGTTGCTGGATGGCAACTCACCTTTTCAGTTGCTTGTTGATGAATGGGAAGACATGAATTGATGGGAACCAATGGAAGGATGTGCAATAGGTGGATGGTTGGTTACAGGACTGCTTTGTGTCATTGGGGGATGGGGTGGGTGGGGGAAGGTTCTGGGGCGGGGTGGGGGTGGGGAGGCGGGTGGAAGAGTGGCCATCAGATGTGATGATTACATTGGTCCAGTGGTAGTGAATAATTGAATCTTACAGCTAGGGAATCCCTGGCAGCCTGAGCAGCAATGTGAGTGGCTAGTGTTGCGTTGGGCGCGTCATCTTCGTCCTCCTCGTCCTCCTCGTCCTCCTCCCCTCCATTGGAATCATCCATGGACGATGTGTGCTCAGTGCCTTGTACCTTCTGTAGCTCCAGTCCTCACTGCTATGCAAAGCTGTGCAGAGTGCAGCACAACACGATCATACTGGAGACCCTTGCTGGCGAGTACTGAAGGGTGCCTCCAGATCTGTTCAGGCACCTGAAGCACATCTTGAGCATGCCGATGACTTGCTCAATTACATATCTGGTGCTTATATTGTATCGCTGTTGGGCTTCATTGGCTGGGTTTCTCATGGGAGTCATCAGCCAAGACATTTGTCTCCTAGCAGCCCCATCCCTTGAGTCTGCTTGAGGGTCCAAAGAGATCAGGAGCTTGGACTGCAACAGGATGAAAGCATCTGATGCACACCTGCTTAAACCTGTTAATGTGGTTGCACACCAGCTAAACATTGATCAAATGGAATCCCTTACAGTTTACTAATACTCCTCGTTGAGTTGGCGGATTGCTTTGTGTGTGCAATCGATGACGCCCTGCACCTGTGGGAAGCCAGCTAGAGATACAAACCAGAGTGCCCGCTCATTCTGGCTTGTGTCGTCATAGACGAAGTTGGCATAATTGCTGGCCCTGGCAAACAATCCATCAGTGAACTGCCTTATGCATTTATGTGCAGCTGACTGGGAGATTCTGGATATGTCTCCTGTAGCGCCCTGGAAGGATCCGGAGGCAAAAAAGTTGAGGGTGGTGGTCACTATCACAGCCATTGATGATGTGTGGCCAGCAGATAACAGGTCGTCTTCGAGGAGGCTTCAGATGTCTTCCACCACCTGACGTGACGATCTCATCCTCCAGAAGCATTGTTCTTCCATGAGGTCAAGGAAGCTGAGCAATCTGCCTCTTCACCCTGTTACGCGGGTAGTGCCTCCTGCGACCTCGACGTCTCAGCTACTCCCCTCACTGCAGCTCCCTTCTCTGCTGACCACCTGCATGTCACTCCACACCAGGCTGTTGTTGCTCCCCTCTCTGCTGACCATTTATCTCTTTATCCGAGCTAAAATCTAAGGCAGCCATGGTGCCACTCATCCTAATCTTGAGTCTCAATACCTCCAAAATGCACAAATTAACCTCTTAACAAACCCTTTCCCAATGGGAGGTACGAAAGCAGCTGTGTGCACTGAGTTTTTATTGATGACTGTATGCCTGACTTTTAATGAACCGCAGGAATTTCCTTTCACTCTTTTTGCCTTAATTTCAGTGACATGTTTCAGCAAGCCCGGAAAACCCATATATGTCACGCTGAATTTAAATCCTGGTGAAAATCTTGTTGAAATTGCCTCATTTAAATATCATAAGCAGTAACCTGCCTCTCCGGAGGGGGTTGTGCACGTGCATGGAAACGTGCTTGAGTTAATTCCGGAAATCGGTGCATTGGAGCCGACTTCCAGACACGCTGACATTTTGGCTGATTTTAACAACCCTCCCAAACCCAAACCCAAACCCACGCGCACTTTACTGTTAAAATGTCCCTATATGCCTGTATTTATAAAGCCATGGATCCTGTGTGGCTTTTTAACAGCCTTGACACATTGTCCTGCCATCTTCAAATACTTGTGTACATACACCCCTGTATTATCTATTCCTGCACCCCTTTACAATTGTATCATTTAGTTTTCTGTTGCCTCTGTTCATTCTTCCTACCAAAATTTATCACTTCACACTTCTCTGCATTAAATTTCATCTGCCACATGTCTGCCCATTTCATCAGTCTTTGTCGTCTTGAAGTCTGTTACTATCCCCCGCACTGTTGCATTTCCGAGTTTCAAGTCATCTGCAAACTATGAAAAAGAGCAGTGATGCCAATACTGACCTCTCGGGAACACCACTACACAATTTCACTCCAATCTGAAAAGCAACCATTCACCACTAGTCCTTGCTTTCTGTCACGTAGCCAATTTTGTTTCCACTTCAATTTTGCTGACAAACCTATTGTGGTGCTTTATCAAATGCCTTTTGAAATTCCATATACACATCACCAACTGCACTACCCTGATCCACCCTCTCCATTAGTTCATCGAAGAACTCAATCAAATTAGTCAACCACAATTTACCTTTAACAAATCTGTGCTGGCTTTCATTTATTAACCTATATTTTTCCAAGTTCCAATTAATTTTGTCTCTGATTAATGTCTCCACAAGTTTCCCCACCATCGACATTAGGCTGATTGGCCTGTAATTGCGCATTTATCCCTCTCTCCTTTTTTGGACAGGGGTGTAACATTTGCAATCCTTCAGTTCCCTGGCACCAACCTCATTTCCGAGGGGGATTGGAAGATTGTGTCCAGAGTCTCTTCAATTTCCACCCTTATGTCCCCCAGTAACCTAGGATGTATCCCATCCGAACCGGGTAGCTTTTTTACTTTTGAGTGCTGCCAACCTTTCAAGTACCCCCTCTTTATCTATTTTATTCAATCCAATTTCTCTACCACCTCCTCCTTTACTGTGACATTGGCAGCATCCTCTTTTTAAATGAAGACCGTTGCAAATTACTCATTTAGTACCTCAGCCATGCCCTTTGCCTCCATAAAAAGATGTCCTTTTTGGACCCTAATGACAATGGGCTCAATTTTCCATATGGGTGATTTTTGGCGCAGTTGAAGAGGTACATACGATTTTTTTTTTAGTGGCCCAAATGCACCAAAAAAAAATCCCAAGTTTCGCCGGAATTAACTTTGAATTTGGAGGTGGAACTTAAGACCTGCGGCAAAAACTGATGTTGCTAGGGTAACGAGGGACGCTCAGAAGGGCTGAGGTTAGAAACTGAAAAAGGGCTGAGGCTGGGCTGGAAACTGAACCACTGCCATCCCGGGCCGAAAGGACCCAGAATTGGTGCGGGGTCCTTTCGGCCCGGGAAGGCAACGGGCCGGTGCGGGGTCCTTTCAGCCTGGGATGGTAGTGGGCCGGCCCGCACCTATCCTGGGCCGAAATGACCCCCCCCCCCCCCCACCTACCTGCCCTGTCTTTAGCTCCGCTGAACAATGGTTTCTTCTCTCTGCTGATTTTCTCTTCTCTGCGCTGACTTCCTTAAGTGTAGGGAAGGTTTTTCACAAACATGCAGTGCGCCGTTTTAGAAAAAAATCGTACTTGGCCAAACTCGTTTAAATGGCTAGGTGTGTCGCACATGGCAGGTTCCGACCCCAGTGACGTAAAAAAATCAGTGACTAAAAAATCGGACGTACCTACTTCAGAATGGCGCAGAAACTTTGGCCAAACTTGCAGATTATTGTCTGCTCCAAAAAAAAGCTGTATACGCCAAAAGAACAGCGCAGAATGGTGGCCAAAATTGAGTTCATTGTGCCACTCTTTACTAAATCAAGATTAGAGTTTCATAACTCGTTTAAAAATTAAAAAAATTAAAATTATAACAAGCTATATTATTTACTAGAGTACTGGGTGGACAGTTTAGATAATGTGGATGCCACTTTACATTTAGCAAAATAACTGATTTACAGTCACGAAGTGATTATTCTGTTTTCTGTGTCTTCCTAACTTTGGATGCGGAGGGGAAGAATGAGAAATTAAAACAGCAACAAATTTACATTTATATATCATCTCTATGTAGAAGAATTTCCCATGGTGCTTCACAGTGGGAAAAGATAAAAAGGAACAGAGCATGCTAGAGGATAGATGACCAAAAGCTTGGTCGATAAGATAGATTTTAAGAAGGTTTTCAAGTCGAGGAAGACTTGCTTCCACTCTTAAGTCCTTAGGTGGCTGAACAGTCCAATACAGGTGGGACAGATAGTCATTGAGGGAAAGGGTGGGTGGGACAGGGGTTTGCTGCATGTTCTTTCCGCTGCCTGCGCTTGATTTCTGCATGCTCTCGCCGATAAGACTCGAGGTGCTCAGCGCCCTTCCGGATGCACTTCCTCCACTTAGGGCAGTCTTTGACCAGGGACTCCCAGGTGTCAGTGGGGATGTTGCACTTTATCAGGGAAGCTTTTAGGGTGTCCTTGTAACGTTTCCTCTGTCCACCTTTGGCTCGTTTGCCGTGAAGGAGTTCCGAGTAGAGCGCTTGCTTTGGGAGTCTCGTGCCTGGCATGCGGACCTTGTGGCCTGCCCAGTGGAGCTGATCAAGTGTGGTCAGTGCTTCAATGCTGGGGATGTTGGCCTGGACGAGGACACTAATGTTGGTGCTTCTGTTCTCCCAGGAGATTTGTAGGACCTTGCGGTGACATCATTGGTGGTATTTCTCCAGCGACTTGAGGTGTCTACTGTACATCGTCCATGTTTCTGAGCCATACAGGAGGGCGGGTATTACTACAGCTCTGTAGACTATGAGCTTGGTGGCAGTTTTGAGGGCCTGGTCTTCAAACACTCTTTCCCTCAGGCGGCCGAAGGCTGCACTGGAGGCGGTGTTGAATCTTGTCATCAATGTCCGCTCTTGTTGATAAGTGCCTCCCGAGGTATGGGAAATGGTCCACGTTGTCCAGGGCTGCGCTGTGGATCTTGATGACTGGGGGCAGTACTATGCGGTGAGGAGACTGCACAGTGGAAGACTCGGACAGTAGGGAGAGAAGGGGAAAGTCGCAATCTTCGATATGAAGGAATTAATGTGCTCTTTGGAAGGTGACACAAGGAAAAATATTTGAGGGGGCAATTCGCCATGGACAAAGGATCATAAATTGTCCTTGCCTCAAGGAAAATACTGGGATAGCTGCCTCAGCCCAGAGAATAGGGCCAAGGCAGCTGACTGTGGGGGAGTGGGGAAGGGGGTAGTACAAAAGGCCATTTGTGGAGGATTGAAAGGTGTGGAAGAAAATGTAAGGCGGCAGGAAGTTGCACAGGTAGGTAGGTAGTGGTGAGGCCATAGATGGATTTGAAGATGAGGACAAGAAGTTAACCTTTGTTGGGGACAGGAAACCAGTGTAAGCTAGTTAGGACCGTGGTGATGTGTGTGCAGGACAAGTTGGAGTTTATGGAATTGGGGAAAGGAGAAGCATGGAGAAATTGAGTCTAGGTGACAAAGGTTTTGATGGCTGTCAGTGAGGTTGGGCCTGACGCAAGGGATCTGCAGAAGTGGAAATAAGCATTCTCGATGGTCGATAGGATACGGGGTTTAAATTCAGCTCTGGGTTGAACAGAATGCTAAGGATTCATACTGCCATGTTCAATCGGAGTGTGTGGCCATGGACAGTGACCATTGAGTGGAGTTTATCAGTGGGAACAAAAGACAACAGCTTTGGTCTTTCCCGATGTCCAGTTAAAGGAAATTGTGACCATCTATGGCATAATGTTCGAAAGGGAAGCCTGACCGCACAAAGGTAGTCATGGGGTCAGAGGAAGTGGTGCTGTAGTAGAGCTGGATATTGCACCATCAGAGCAGGCCGGGGAGCAGAAGGAGCAGCGTGGCGGCATACCACTCCAGGGAGCAGCATGTGCTGGAGCAGGAGAGCAACGAGAGTGAAGAGGGTGACTGGATTGGACGTCACCAAGATCCAGGTCGTTGATTGGAGCGTGGGCAGGTACTGCAGGAGCGGCGAGGTCGGGGCGAAGGAGCGGCGAGAGATTGTAGAGGAACGTGATCGGGGCCAAAGGGAGGCATGAGTTCGGGGCCCAGAAGACGCAAGGGCCCAGAGGTAGTATGGGCCAGCCCACACTGCAATATGTGTGTGCAGTAGGTCCGTGCAGCAGAGCTGGTCTCCAGTCGTCTTGGTTAATCCTTGCTACTGGACCAAGATCTAGCTTTGTCAAGCCTGTGTGGTGGCTGGTGTGCAACGGCCACCACATGTTAAAAAAAATCCAAGCACAGGCATCTTCCTGCCTTCAAGATTTAGTTCTGGACCTAGAATATTAGGTCCTTCATTGAAACACCTGTGAATGTTTTGGCGTGGAAGCAAGTCATTCTCGAGTTGAGGGACTGCCTATGATGCTGGGATATTGCTAACATAAATAAATGCTGTGGACATTGTCAGTGAAAGGAAGTATGTAAATGCGTAAGAGGAGGTGACTAGGACTGATGCTTAGGAAACTCTGGAGGTGACTATGTGAGATAGGAAGACAGGTTATTGCTGGAGGTGTACTGGCTATATTTGGACAGGTAGGAATGGAACCATGCAAGGGGAATCCCACAGAGAGGCAATGGAAGAGATGGCATGGTCATCTGTATCAAATGCTGTGGTTAAGTTGCGGCGGACAAGGGAGAATGGAGCCACGAGATGATAACACATTCGAGAGGAAAGGGAGGTTTGAAATGAGGTGATAGATACATAGGTCAAGGGTGAGCTTTTTGAGGAGGGGAGTGATGATAGAAACTTTGAAAGAGAGTGGAGGAGATAAACAAAGGGAGCCATTAACTGTGTTGGCAAGCATGGAGGCAGAAGGTAATTGTGTGATTAAGAGCTTGCTGGGAGGATATTGAGGGAACAGGAGGTGGATATCACAGAAGAGATGAACTTGGAGATGGCAGAAAGGATAAAAAACAGTGATAGATTATCAAAGGTGAGTCAGTGAGGGACTGGGACAGTAGGAGAGAAGGGGGAAGCCATAGTCTTCGATATGAAGAAATTAATGTGCTCTTTGGACTTGTTGTTGAAGGTGAGGGTGAAGGTGACGGAAGGAAAAATATTTGAGGAGGCAATTCGTCATGGAAAAAGGATCATAAATTGTCCTTGCCTCAAGGAAAATACTGGGGTACTGGAAGAACTGGGGTGTCTCAGTACTCGAGGAGGAAGCCTCGGGGCAGGTGGCAGAATGAATGGAGGTCCAATTCAGGAGCCAGCGGAGGAGCAAAGGTTTAGCTTGGAGCCAGCAATGGGCGAAGAGGGCAGAAAAGTGAGCAGAACAGGAATTCCTGTTCAGAAGCCAAGAAAGCAGCAACCAGAAAGAAATGAACCATAATTCAGAACAGGAATCATTGCTCTGCCAGCTAGACAGTGTATGTATTGTGAAACTAGAATTGCTTTGTTAGATAAGTCTTACAAAGTTCCAGATAACTTTCATACAAAATGCAGACTTTGCAGGATGAAAACTAACTGGCAGATACCACCAACATACATTGGCTGGAATTGTATTAATCAAACTCCTAATTGATTATTTCTTGCTCCTCTTGCAGAAAGTACTCTTCTCATTGGGTGGTTCATTCCTGTACTACGCTGATCGTTTCAAGCTGTACAGTGCATTCTGTGCCAGTCATACAAAGGTTCCCAAGGTCCTTGTTAAAGGTAATTGCATTACAACTTTGTACATAGTTTAGATTCCGTATCTGAAAGCCTGATGTCTCTTACACTTATGAGAAGCTTGATGTAGAAATATTCATTCGTTTTAAGGAATGTGCAAGTATGAAATTCAGATAATCAGTATTTGAAGGAAACTTATCATTTGAACTGAACAAAACTTGGATGCTGTTGAGGATTTTACTCCTCCCCCTTTCTAAGTATAGAACGTTTTTTCAGTAGTTTCATAATTTTTGTGTGTTTCAAGTTGTGTTTTTATACTACTTGAATTTAGCCAAAGTAAATCCAGCCTTTAAGGCCTTCCTCGACGCCCAAAATCCTAAACAGCAGCACTCATCAACGTTGGAGTCCTACCTGATCAAGCCTATTCAGCGTGTTCTGAAGTACCCCCTTCTGCTGAAGGAGCTGATCTCTCTTACAGACTCAGACAGTGAGGAACATTATCATCTAACGGGTAAGAATGTGTAGATTAAATAATTAGTCCTCTTAACTATTCATTGTGCAGGTGTTTATCCACAGGGATGAAAAATCTTTGGGTACTTCATGCCTGGTTACTCTTCTGCGTCATCTGGGAGCAAGTTACAGAGTAACACTGGCAGAGGTCTGGGGGCAGTGATAGAGATGTGACAGTGAGGAAGGGGAGGAAGGAAAGGTGATGAGAGAGTGACGCTGGAGTGAGGTGAAGACACAAGAAAAAGTGCGGGAGAAAATATTTGTTGCCGGTGTGGGATAATGATAGACATATCTTATTGACTGCGTAGTATATCGTTAGTTTGGTTCGTACCCACTTCAGTGGGTGTCCACACCGACTCAGGACTTTGCATAAGGTAGATTTTCTCTCACTGTTGAATGATATAAATCATAGCTCATTTCTTCAGATCAAGTCCACTGTGGAGATCCTAAATTAAACATTGCCATTGCATTTATGCAGAATAATACTGATTTATTTTTCTTGCATGTTTATAATACTGAAGCAGGATTCATTGAATAGACTACTGTATGTAGAATATACTGGAAACTAGTGAATTAATTATTAAAAGATCATATCACACTTAGTAGTTTAAAAAGGTCAGCTCACATTGGCTGGATACCTTTGTCATTACATTACATGTTCAGTACATTGCTCCTTGAACGAGTCAAATCAAACTGCTTTACAAAAAAAAAATCCCCAAGGTTTAGGTGGAAGCTCGCATTGCATTTTTCATGGGTCAAGTTTATCTTAATTTGATTTTTAAAAGAGATAGTGGCCCCAATATTCCTTCTTTCTCCCCCCTCCCTGTGCCCCCCCCCCCCTCCGCCATCCCCCTGTCCCCCGTCCCCCTGCCCCAGGAGTAGGACAGGCAGTGTGGAAAGAGTAAAATGAATTTTCTATTGAGATTTTTTTTCTTTCTTTAGATGCTATTCATTTAAATGGAAATTAAACAAATTTCAATAGAAGAGGCTGTTGCATTGGTTTGCCTTCTGGAGTGTAGTATTAGTTTTACATGATTGTGTACATTATGGATTGCTGACTTATTCTGGAGAGAGTTTTGGCAATGCTGCAAAATGATACAATTGCTAGTTTACACACAAAGTTATCTGCATAGATTTTTGAACTCTATACCTGTGTTATGAGGAATTTTGCCTTGAAGAAAACACTTTTTTTTCACCAAATAGGTGGATATTGTAGAAATGGACACAGACTGAAATGATGAAAAAGTACATGGGATACACTGATTCTTGTGCTACCATTGATTGGGGCAAGTGAGGGAGAAGAATGAATTGGGGAAGACTGTCAGAGTTAAATATTAGAGATATGGGGCTGAATTAATGTTCTGGAGTTTCCTGTATTACATTTGGGAATCGGAGCATTTATGCACAGATTATTTTCCAGCACTAAATAGTTGGGATCGAATCCATGATGGGTCGATTATAGGCACTCTGGAAAGAGTTGGTTCATGCTGCCTTTTTTATTTCTTTGTTGTATTTTTTTTTTTAAATAGTCATGGGGTTGTACTTTTCTGATGCCATTCGACGAAAAGGTTGCTGTTCACCAGTATCTTGGAGTAAACATCTGTTATATATGATGAATATTGTAATATAAAGCTGACGAAAATAAAGAACGTTGTGACTAAACTGAGAAAAAAGCCTGGAGTTTCCGTTAGGTTGCGCTGTTTTTTTTCAGTGCAATTAACGCGAAATTAGCCAAACCAACGCAAAAGATTGAGGAATTTCAAGTGCATATTAAGTCCAGCACTAATCGTGTTTCCGTGATCTTTTGCGCTAGTTTAAAAAATGTTGTATTAGAAGCTGGCCAGACTGACAAAACTGGCTACGCCTCCACACCGAATTAATCACCATTGCAAGTTTATACTAATTGCAATAATTTGCGGGCCTTCGAGGAGGTTCTTAAAATTAAGCTGGTTCTTTTGGGCACAAGGACACAAATGGGAACATTTTAAATGCTTTTGAATTTTTTTTTATTTACTAAGAAACTGATCACTGTACCCCAATATAACTAGCAAATGATTCTGTACAGTTTTTTAAAGGCAACTTGCTTATTTAAAATTGGATTACTCACAGGTGGTGAGCTAGGCACTGTGATTAAAAACGCATATTTTTTGTGATAAACCCATTTCCAGCTGTTTTAATCAAACCACCAAATTACCACTCTTAAATATATTGAATATTTTTTAAAGCAAAAAATGATATTTTAAAAACTACGTTCTAAAACTATGCCTGATTGCGCTGGTTCATGGGCGATTTTACATTCAATGATATGCAAATGAGTTTGAGCAGAAACTTGAGGGAAAAAAAACACTTCTCAAAACCAGCACAATTGTCGGCGAAATATTCCCCCGGATCACCAATTGCAGCCAAAGCGGAAACTACCCGAAACTGTGCAGCAAATTTAGAAAATATTAACAGTAAAAAATGTAGTTAATTTTTATCAGACAATTTATTTTGCTTTGATCCATTCGGAACAAGGAAACTTGAAAAATAGAAGGCTATTTTGAACTCCTTAAGTTCCATTGTGCCTGGGTCCAATTATTCCCTGCATCTCCACCCTCAAAGCCTCTTGACCTGAATCCTGCACTTGATCTTGACTCCCTATATGCAATGCTTTGGAGATTGAGTATTGTTGTTAGAATTCTTTACACCGTACCAATTTATTATGCTTCTACTACTAATGACAATACTGTACTATAAACATTGAAACAGAAAAACAACATAGAAAACCTGTGGCACTTTCAGAACTCCTTTGCACATGCAGCTGCCCTTGCTCCTCACTCCAATTTAAAAGGAGCAAAATTGGCGGATAAGCCGCAAAAATGCCTGAGGGCTAGATGTTCATTTAATCTGGGCCCTTATTGAGACTAAAACACAAAACAGATGTACAAGACCGCATAATTGCAGTCTAGTATGTAATAAATATATGACCTGTTTATTCAATGCTGTGATTTCCTTCATGTGTGCTGCATGCCTGCTCTCCCAATGCATAGTACCACAACGTTTACCCTATATTTCCATATCCATTATGGTGACCTGCAGAAAACAATATAATCCTGTAGTTATATTTTTAAAAAATAGTATGCAAATTAGCATTTTTAACTCAGCTTGGACTGCTGTCATCATAGGCAGTCACTCGGAATCGAGGAAGACTTGCTTCCACTCTTAAAATGAGTCCTCAGGTGGCTGAACAGTCCAATATGAGAACCACAGTCCCTGTCACAGGTGGGACAGATAGTCTTTGAGGGAAAAGATGGGTGAGACAGGTTTGCCGCACGCTCTTTCCGCTGCCTGCGCTTGATTTCTGCATGCTCTCGGCGATGAGACTCGAGGTGCTCAGCGCCCTCCCGGATGCACTTCCTCCACTTAGGGCAGTCTTTGGCCAGGGACTCCTAGGTGTCGGTGGGGATGTTTCACTTTTTCAGGGAGGCTTTGAGGGTGTCCCTGTAACGGTTCCTCTACCCAACTTTGGCTTGTTTGCCATGAAGGAGTTCCAAGTAGAGCGCTTGCTTTGGGTGTCTCGTGTCTGGCATTTCGAACGATGTGGCCTGCCCAGTGGAGCTGATCAAGTGTGGTTAGTGCTTCAATGCTGGGGATGTTGGCCTGGTCGAGGACGCTAATGTTGGTGCGTCTGTCCTCCCAGGGGATTTGTAGGATCTTGCGGGGGCATCGTTGGTAGTGTCTACTGTACATGGTCCATGTCTCTGAGCCATATAGGAGGCCTGTAGACCATGAGCTTGGTGGCAATTTTGAGGGCCTTGATTTCAAACACTCTCTTCCTCAGGCGACCGAAGGCTGCACTGGCGCACTGGAGACTATTGACAAGTGGAGGGAACTACCTATATCCCTAAATTACTAAAATAAACACAACACAATCTTATCCTAAATTAAAACACTTCAATTCTGCTCAGTCATTGTTAGTATTTTTCCATTCTCTGTCTTTTTGTTTTAAATCTAATTCAACCGATACTACAATTATTATTTTTCTCTCAAACATTTGTTTTTCCTTACCTGTTTTCTTATTTTGTATGACTTCAATCCTCCATTTTTGAGAGCGGTTTAAGTTTAGAAAAACTGGGTTATGTTAACTGGGGAAAAAAATGGGGGACTTTCAACTCTTGCTGGAAACGGGTGCAAAGTTAGCGGAGTGGCCCCGTCATCCATCCAAGGGTGGCGTTGGGAAGCCCAAACCTTTTTCAGGTTTGAGCCTTATTTGAAAGTACCCAGCAAGCTGCAGGCGCCAAATGGGCCCCCTGCTGAAGTTCGCCAGTTATGGGAGGGTGAGACATGGTCGACCTCCACACTGAGCCAACGGCAGGAGGGGTCAGCAGCCAATTCAGGAGGTGGCCAAGTACAGGCAGTATTCTCTGTAATATCTGAAATCCCCAAAACATTAGTCAAATGGTCAATGGAACAATATAACAAGGTCATGGGAACATTATGGTTAGCTCAAGCCAAAACTAAGTCTGTGGGAGTTTCTTATCATCTCAGAAATTGTATAGTAATTACAAGTTCAAAGGCTTTTGTCAAAGTAGATGTGGTGTTTCCTGTTCAATGCACGTACATAAAGCTTGTGCAGAAACAGCTTTGTGAAACCAGCCCATGGTTTCTCTCCATGAATAGCAAGCAATCTATGAACAAGACTGCAAGCTGAAGAAATGTGAGTATGATGTAGTTTATGACCTTGTCAGTAAATGACATCTTGCACTAAAGTTTGCACTACATAGGATATACAACACAGAAACAGGCCATTCGGCCCAGCCAGTCCATGCCGCCGTTTATGCTCCACTCAAGTCTCCTCCCCGTCTTTCCTCCTCTAAATCTATCAGCATAACCCTCTATTTCCTTCTCCCTTATATGCTTGTCTTGCCTCCCTTTAAATGCATCTATACTATCTATTCGCTTCAACCACTCCCTGTGGCAGCAAGTTCCACATTCTCACCACTCCTTGGGTAAAACATTTTCTTCTGGATTCCCTGGATTTCTTGGTGACTGTCTTATATTGATGGCCTCTAGTTATGCTCTTCCCCACATGTGGAAACATTCTCTCTGTATCTACTCCATCAAAACCTTCCATAGTTTTAAAGACCTCTATTAGGCCACCCCTCAGCCTTCTTTGTTCATCCTTTTCTGGTGTGTATACCCTCGCTTTTCTGGTATCATCCTTGTAAATCTTCTCTGCATCCTCTCCAGTGTCTCTATATCCTTTTTATAACATGGCGACCAGAACTGTATGCAGTCCTCTAAGTGTGGTCCAACCAAGGTTCGATACAGCATTAGCATAACTTCCCTACTTTTCAATTCTAGATCTCGAGAGATAAACCCAAGTGCTTGGTTTTCTTTTTTTTATGGCCTTGCTAACTTGTGTCGCAACTTTTAGTGATTTGTGTATTTGTACTCCGAGTTCCCTTTGTTCCTCTCTCCCCCGAGACTCGTGACCTCCCTATTCTTCCTATCAAAGTGTAATACCTCACATTTATCTGTGTAGAATTTCATTTGCCAATTATATGTCCATTCTACAAGTTTATTAATATCCTACTGTAATTTGTTGCAGTCTTCCTCTGTATTGACTATCCACAAATTTAGAAATTGTTATTTTGATTCAAAAGTCTAAATCATTAATATAAATTGTGAACAACAGTGGTCCCAGCACTGATCCTAGTGGAACACCACTACTCACTTTCTGCCACTGTGAATAGCTACCTTTTACTCCTACCCTCTGCTTTCTGTCTTGAAGCCCACTAGCTGTCCATTCTGTAACTTGTCCCCTGACTCCGCATTCTCTGACCTTGTTCATCATATTATCGAAGACCTTTTGAAAATCTAGATAAATTGCATCTACTGCATTACCATTGTCTACTCTCTCTCTTACCTCTTCACACAATTTAATGAGTTTGGTTAAGCAAGATTTTCCCTTTGGAAATCCATGCTGACTATTCATTATTATATTTTTGGTTTCTAGATGTTCTATTTTCTCCTTTTAGTAGGGATTCCATTATTTTTCCTACCACCAATATTAAGCTGACTGGACATGTTCCATCCCCCTTCTTAAATATAGATATTACGTTAGCTATCCTCCAATCCTCTGGCATTGCAGCTTTTTTTAACTAATTATTAAATATGTGTAGTAATGCCTCTTCCCTAGATTCTTTTAAAATGCGTAGATGCAATCCATTTGGACCAGGGGTTTTATCCTCTTTTAGTTTGATTAGTTTATTTAATATATCCCTCTTTTTATTTTAAATATACTTATCTCATTACTAATCCAATCATCCAATGTCATGTCCACCTGTTCTATCTCACATGTAAATACTGAAGCAAAATAATTATTTAATACAAAAGCAAAATATCGCGGATGCTGGAATCTGGAATAAAAACACAAAATGCTGGAAATCTCAGTGGTCAGGCAGCATCTGTAGTTAGAAAACAGAATTAACGTTTCGGGTCGATGACCCATCATCAGAACTAGAGAGTGTTCGGAAAGAACACATTCTTAAGAAGCACTGTAGGGGGAGGGGAAGAAAGAATAAAAGGGAAAGGTCTGTGATAGGGTGGCAGACAGGAGAGATCAGAGAGACAAAAGGGATGATGGGCCAAATTGAAATGGTAATGCCAGGAATTAGAAATACATTAGTCAAGATAGGGTGTGAATTGCGGGATAATGACCAGCTGCCATTAGACACCAGGAGAAAAAAAAAACAAGCTCGGTGTGGGGAGAAGGGGGCCAAAGATCAGCAGAGGTTATGCTCTGAAATAGTTGAACTCGATGTTGAGTCCCGAAGGCTGTAAAGTGCCTAAACGAAAGATGAGGTGCTGTTCCTCGAGCTTGCGTTGAGCTTTGTTGGAACAGTGTAGGAGACAGAGGACGGAGAGGCCAGAGTGGGAATGGAGTGGAGAATTAAAGTGACAGGTGATCGGAAGCTCAGGGTCACACTTGCAGACTGAACAGAGATGCTCTGCAAAGCGGCCACCCAATCTCCGCTTGGTCTCCCCAATGTCGAGGAGACCATATCGTAAGCAGCGAATATAGTATACTAAATTGAAAGAAGTACAAGTAAATCGCTGTTTCCCCTGGAAGGAGTATTTGGGGCCCTGGATAGTGGGAAGGGAGGAGGTAAGAGAGCATCTCCTGCGCTTGCATGGAAAGGTGCTGTGGGAAGGGGAGGGAGTGCTGGGGGTGACTATGGAATGGACCAGGGTGTCGTGGAGGGAGCGGTCCCTTCGGAACGCTGAGCGGGGAGGGGAGGAGAAGATGAGATTGGTGGTGGGATCACGCTGGAGGTGGTGGAAATGGCGGAGGATAATCTGTTGAACGTGGAGGCTGGTGGGGTGAAAAGTGAGGACAAGGGGAACCCTGTCATGGTTCTGAGGGGGAAGGGGTGAGGGCAGAGATGCGAGAAATAGAACGGACACGGTCGAGGACAATGTTAACCATGTCGGAGGGGAACTCTCTGTTGAGGAAAAAGGAAGACATGTCCGAGGCACTCGTGTGAAAGATGTTGTCGTCAGAGCTTTGGGGAGACAGAGAAACTGAGAGAATGGAATGGAGTCCTTACAGGATGCAGGGTGGGAGGGAGTGTAGTCCAGGTAGCTGTGGGAGTCAGTGGGCTTATAGTGGATACTGGTCGAAAGCCTATCCCGAGAGATGGAGACAGAGATGTTGAGGAAGGGAAGGGAAGAGTTGGAGATGGACCATGTGAAGGTGAGGGAAGGGTGGAAATTGGATGCAAAGTGAATAAAATTTTCAAGTTCAGGGCGAGAGCAGGAAACGGCACCGATACAGTCATCAATGTACCGGAAGAAGAGGTTAGGGAGGGGACCCGAGTAGGACTGGAACAAAGAATGTTCCACGTATCCCACAAAAAGGAAGGCATATCTATGACCCATACGGGTTCCCATAGCAACACCTTTAATTTGGAGGAAGAATTCAGACGGGATAGAGAGGAGAATAAAAAGGGAGGGGGGGGGGTCGCGGTATTGATTTTAAAAAACTATTACAGCTGTGAGGCCATATGGCCTCATTTCATGATCCCGCTAACGTATCATATGTTAGCGGGATCATGAAATGAGGCCATATGGGTTGAACTGAAAAACAAAAAAGGGGCGATCACACTGCTGGGAGTGTACTATAGACCCCCAAACAGTGAGAGGGAGATAGAAGAGCAAATATGAAGGCAAATTTCTGAGAAGTGCAAAAACTATAGGGCAGTAATAGTAGGAGATTTCAACTACCCCAATATTAACGGGGACAAAATTAGTATACGGAATTCCTAAAATGCATTCAGAGAACTTTTAAAGCCAGTATGTAGCAAACCCAACACTGGAGGGAGCAGTTCTGGATTTAGTTTTAGGGAATGAAGCTGGGCAGGTGGAAGGGGTATCAGCAGGAGCTAGTGACCATAATTCAAGGTAGTTATGGAAAAAGACAAGGATAGACCAGGAATAAAAGTTCTAAATTGGGGAAAAGCCAACTTTGCTAAGCTGAGATGTGATTTAGCCATAGTGGACTGGAAACAGCTACTTGAAGGTAAATCAGTGTCAGAATAGTGGGAGGCATTCAAGGAGGAGATCCGTAGGGTTCAGGCCAAATATGTGCCCTTAAAGAAAAAGGGAGGGACTAACAAATCTGGAACCCCCTGGATGTCGAGGGACATACAGGGTAGGATAAAGAAAAAAAGGGAGGCTTATGACAGATATTGAGGGCTAAATACTGCAGAATCTCTGGAGGAGTATAGAAAGTCCAGGGGTGAAATTAAAAAGGATATTAGGAAAACAAAGAGAGAGCATAAAACATTCTTGGCAAGTAAAATCAAGGAAAACCCAAAGATGTTTTATAAATATATTAAGAGCAAGAGGATAACTAAAGAAAGGGTAGGGCATATTAGAGACCATGAGGGTAATTTGTGTGTGGAGACGGAAGATGTGGGTATGGTTCTTAATGAATACTTTACATCTGTTTTCACAAAAGAGAGGGGCGATGCAGACTCTACTATCGAGGAGAAGTGGTGTGAAATATTAGACGAAGTAAACATAGTGAGAGAGGAAGTATTAAGGGGTTTAGCAGCTTTGAAAGTGGATAAATCCACAGGCACGGATGAAATATATCCCAGGCTGCTACGTGAAGCAAAAGAGGAAATAGCAGAGGCTTTGACCATTTTTCAATCCTCTCTGGCTTCAGGTGTGGTGCTGGAGGACTGGAGGACTGCTAATGTGGCACCTTTGTTTAAGAAGGGAGAAAGGGATAGTCCGAGTAATTACAGGCCAGTCAGCCTAACCTCAGTGGTGGGAAAATTATTGGAAAAAATCCTGAAGGACAAGATAAATCTTCACTTAGAAAGACACAAATTAATCAAGGACAGTCAGCACGGATTTGTTAAGGGAAAGTCGTGTCTGACCAACTTGATTGAATTTTTCGAGGACGTAACCAGGAGGGTCGAAGAAGGCAAAAGCATAAGAGGTAGTGTTTATGGATTTTAGCAAAGCTTTTGATAAGGTCCCACATGGCAGACTGGTCACAAAAGTAAAAGCCCATGGAATCCAGGGCAAAGTGGCAGGTTGGATCCAAAATTGGCTCGGAGGCAGGAAGCAAAGGGTAATGGTTGATGGGTGTTTTTGCGACTGGATGGATGTTTTCAGTGGGGTTCCGCAGGGCTCAGTACTAGGTCCCTTGCTTTTTGTGATATACATCAATGATCGAGTCTTGAATGTAGGGGGTATGATTAAGAAGTTTGCAGATACTAAAATCAGCTGTGTGGTGGTTGATGAAGAAGAAAGCTGTGGACTGACTGCAGGAAGATATCAATCAACTGGGCAGGTGGGCAGAACAGTGGCAAATGGAATTTAATCCAAAGAAGTGTGAGGAAATGCATTTTGTGAGAGCTAACAAGGAAAGGGAATACACATTAAATGGTAGGATACTGAAGTGTAGAGGAACAAAGGGACCTTGGAGTGCATGTCCACAGATCCCTGAAAGTAGCAGGCTAGGTAGATAAGGTGGTTTAAGAAGACATACGGAAAGCTTGCCTTTATTAGCCGAGGCATAGAATACAAGAGCAGGGGGTTTATGCTTGAACTGTATAAAACACTGGTTAGGCCACAGCTGGAGTACTGCATGCAGTTCTGGTCACCACATTACAGGAAAGATGTGAATGCACTGGGCAGGGTACAGAGGAGATTTACGAGGATGTTGCCAGGAGTGGAGAATCTTAAGCTATGAGGACAGATTAGATCGGCTGGGTTTGTTTTCTTTGGAACAGAGAAGGCTGAGGGGAGACCTCATTGAGGTATATAAAATTGAGGGGCCTAGATATAGTGGATAGAAAGGGCCTATTTCCCTTTGCAGAGGGGTCAACAACCAGGGGGCATAAATTTAAAGTTTTTGGTATGAGGTTTAGAGGGGATTTGAGGGGAAATTTCTTCATGCAGAGGGTTGTAGGTCATCTGGAACTCACTGCCTGAAAGGGTGGTAGAGCCTCACCACATTTAGAAAGTACTTGGATGTGCATCTGAAGTGTCGTAACCTGCAGGGTTATGGACCTATAGCTGGAAAGTGGGATTAGGCTGGATAGCCTCTTGGCCGGCATGGACACGATGAGCCGAAATGGCTTCCTTCCCGTGCTGTAAATGTCTGATTCTATGAAGTGAGTGGAGTTAAAAGAGAAGTTGTTCAAGCTGAGAACAAGTTCAGCCAGGCGGAGGAGGGTGGTGGTGGATGGGGACTGGTTGGACCTCTGCTCGAGGAAGAAGCGTAGCGCCCTCAGGCCATCCTGGTGAGGGATGGTAGTGTAGAGGGATTGGGCGTCCTTGGTGAAAAGGAGAAGGTTGGAGTCGGGAAACTGTTAAAGTGACAGAGGGCGTCAGAAGAGATGCGGATGTAGGTGGGAAGAGAATGGACAAGGGGAGAAAAAATAGTGTAGAGATAGAAAGCAATAAGTTCTGTGGAGCAAGAACAGGCTGAAACGATGGGTCTACCGGGGCAGTCCTGTTTGTGGATCTTGGGAAGGAGGTAGAAGCGGGCTCTGCGGGGTTGGAGAACTATGAGATTGATGGCTGTGGAGGGAAGATCTCCAGAGGAGATGAGGTCAGTGACGGTCTGGGAAATTATGGCTTGATGTTCAGTAGTGGGGTCATGGTCCAGGGGGAGGTAGAAGGAGGTGTCAGAGAATTGGCGATCAGCCTCTGCAAGGTAGAGGTCCGTTTGCCAAACAACAACAGCACCACCCTTGTCAGTAGGTTTGATGACAAGATTGGGGGTTGGATCTGAGCGAGCGGAGTGCTGCAAGTTCAGAGGGAGGTAGGTTGGAGTGAGTGAGGGGAGCAGAGAAATTGAGACGGCCGATGTTCTGTCGGCAGTTAGCTGTGCTATTATCCTGTCTATCCCTTAATGGCCCTATTCCCATCCCAATCTTCTTGTTAAAATATTTTGCCTGTAAAATATTTTACTATTTTGTTTTATGTTCCTTGATAAGTTAATTTCAGAGTTACTCTTTGCCTTCCTAATTGTTTTTTTGACTTCTCTCCCAATCTTTTTATATTCTCCCTTATCATGCACTCCCCTGCTGTCTATGTATTTGATGTATGCCTCTTTCCTTCACCTCAATTGTTCCCTTATGGCTTTATTCATCCATGGAGTCTCATTAGCGTTCAGTTTATTCTTTCCTTTTAGTGGAATATATTGTTCCTGCACTCTGTTGAATACCATTTTAAATGTCTCCCATTGCTGTTCTACATTGTTTTTGGAACTAGTGTTGTCCATTTTATTTTTCCAAGTTCTATTCTCAACCCCTCAAAATCAGCTTTTCTCCAATCTATTACCCTAGTTTTCATAATACTTGTGTCCTTCTCAGTTATCATAAAGTGTAATATGGTCACTATTGCCTCGATGTTCCCCTACTTTTACTTCTCTTACCTCCTCTGATTCATTCCCCATTACTAGATCCAATAACAAATCCTCCCTTGTTGAGCTTTTTACATATATTGGGTTAGAAAGGAGTCCTGTACACATTGTAGGAACTCCATTCTTTATCCCCTTTACCTACTACTTCTGAAATCCCTTATGATTATTATTCTGTTTTTTTACTCATATCCCTAATTTGTCTGCATATTTCTTCCTCCACCTCCCTTCCACTATTGGGTGATCTGTAGACTACACCTATTGGTGTGATTGATCCTTTTGTTATCTTTTATCTCTATCCATTTGGAATGTATTTTTATCTTGCTGATAGCTGCGTCACTTTTTGTTAATCCCTAATAATTACAGCTACTCCACCTCTCCTTTTTCTCCCTCAATCTTTTCTAAATATGTTTACCCTGCAATGTTTAATCCCCAGTCCTGATTTTTCTGTAGCCATGTCTCAATAATCCCGACTATGTCTGGTTCCTCGCAACGCATGATTGCCTCCAGTTTCCTTGTTTTATTACGGACACTTTGTGCATTGCTGTACAGACAGTTTAACTCATTTTTAACAGGATTTCCTCTCACTTTATGTTTAGCATCTTTTAGACTCTTGTTCGATATCTCTATTTATTCCCTTGCCATCAATATTCTCCCTTCCTTTATTCTATCCTATGTTCTATTTTCTTGTTTTGTTTATATTTAGGCTGGTTATGATTCTTGTGGACCCCTCCCCCCATCTTACTAGTTTAAAGCATTTGCCATCTCCCTATTTACCTTTCCGCTTGGACACGGGACCCATCCTGGTTCAGGTGGAGCCCGTTCCATCCGTACAGTGATATCCTGGGGCTGTGATGACCGTGACAACCACAACCATTGTTTTTTTGAGGATAGGTCATAGTTGGGCAATCTTCCAAATTGCCGTGTAGATACCAGTGCCATAGCTGTTCTTGACTTGACTATACCAATGCTCAGCTTGAGTCTTGGAAAACTTGCCTGAAATAAGCGTTCTATAAATCTGTACAAATACCTGCTAGGCTTTTAAATTCTGCCTTTATTGCAGCACCTAACAACCCTGGTCATCCAACATTTTACAGGCAAGATTATCACTGAGTACAATAGAAACGGGCATGATCAGATGTGTGGCCAAATCATTGCAATCTTAAATGAATGTGCACACCCGGTTTAGGGCTGGTGCTTTCATCGTCGACCAGAAATGAAGCCAGAAAATGGGATGAGCGCATAATGGGCAGACATCTAGCGTAACGGATCTGCACTCATTTCACACTGTGCCTGCCCAAGTACTGCCCAGAAATCAGGGTAGAACACACAAAATCCAGGTTTGACTTGTCAGTAGGCTAGGCATAGAACTAAGCTTGTCCCCGTCTTCACCTGAAATCATTCTCATTCCTGTAAGAGACAACAATAATGATCGGAAGCGGGTTTTCTTTTTAATTATTGTTCTGCATCCAAGCCTGGGATACCGAGACCAGTTGTAGCATCCTATCCCGATCCAGTTGAAATGGACCAACTCCGTAGGGGTCAGGAATGGAATCTGCAATCTTCCTGGCCTGTGTACCACACCACAATGTGTGTGTGCCCACTGAGCCATTGACGAATCCCTCGCGTTTTTATTATCCAGGTATTACAAAAGGCACAATGTATTCTGGGAATTCAATTCAATTATTGTCAGCCAAGAAGGTTTATAAGGTCTTTAAAAATAAATGCAGTGTTTCTTGTGCATGATACTTGTTTTAAAAAAAATATATGTGCGCAAATCGTTTTGTGAAACACACCTAAAATCCTTTATTTTAATATTTTCAGTGGCAATGAAAGCCATGAATAAAGTAGCAAGCCACATAAATGAAATGCAGAAATTACATGAAGAATATGGTGCTGTGTTTGACCAGCTTATAGCTGAGCAAACTGGAGAGAAGAAAGAGGTAAGGGAATATTCTATTTAATTTGCTGGAATACATGAACAGTTTGTATACAATTTCATTCCTTACCAGTGCTCCAAATGACATAAGCTCGGCCTCCTTCCTCCTACCTTATTTGGTTGAGATGTTAGAAGAAACTGCCACCTGTGAACTTCTCCACAACTGGTATCTGTACCGCCATGTTGACACTTTTTTTATCGAGGTGTTTTCTTCCCCCCACCACCCCCCCCTCATTTTTTGGGTCTCCTCATACCTTATGCCATTGCCAGCTGAAAGTGACCTGCTCCTGAATTAACAAAGTAGTTTAATAATGCCTTAATACAAGTACTTCTGTGATCATTTTTCTTTAGATACGTTAAAATGAATAAACTAAGACTTAATTGGAATAGTTAAAGTTAATGGGCTCAATTTTCCCCGGTCATTTTTGGCGCGCGCCGTTTTTTCTGGCGTATTTATATTTTTCAAAGTTTCCCCCTGCGATCTGCGCCGGCGTAACTGACTTAGTTACGACTTTTCTAGGTCAGTTTTTTTTTTACGTCGTGTCTGCATCGGTTTTTTCACTTGTTCGCAGTTTGGCCAACATTTTTTTCTCTCAGGTCGGTGTATCTGGCCACTCCCGAAAAACCTTCTGGGTGAGTTAAGAAAACCAGCGCACATTCACAAATCTGCGCTGAAAGACGACATTGTTTTTAAATCGAAGATTTTGGAGGGAGTCCAGAGCACTGTCAAAATCAATAATAAAGTTCAACTTTTTTTTAACCTGTAGAAGTGTAAATTTGTTGGATTTCAGAAGTTTTCTCATGTTTTTACAATAATTTAGCTTTACTTTCACTCTTTAAGATCATTTAAAAATTTTAAGATCACTTATAAACTTGTAAATTTATATAACTTGCAAAAAACATTTAATTTGAGAACAGTTACAACAATAATAACAACAACAACAGCAAAGAAAGGCTGCACCCATTTCTCCTCCCCCTTATTCTAAGACCGCCCGCTGCGCTTGGTCTTGGACATTCTACCACTCCTGCCCACAGGCGGTGGTGCAGTGTTTCTGGGCTTGATACCAAGCTTATTCTTTCTAACATCTCTGGTAGTGCGCACCTCTTGAGGGTGGGGGGCGTCAGGGCCAGGCGGCAAGTTGGAGGGCCCAGGAGGCAAGTTGGAGGGCCCGGCTTTGGGCTCTTCAGAGGCTGGTGTGGGGCTTGGAATGGGGGTGGCAGTTGATTCTGTCAATGAACGCGGGGTCTGGGCGTGTTCCCTTATTGCGGCAGCTAACTCCAATATGCCGTCCCTCATGCGCCCTGACAGTGTCTCAACAACCTGCAACATTCCCTCCCTCATGGCCAGTGACGTGATTTGCACTACCTCTGACATTCCCTCCCTCATGGCCACTATTCCCTCACTGGTGGTCCCGGATATCGTTCCCATTTCTCGTGGAAAGTATTGTTACTTCTCCCGACAGTCCCGCTTACCTCATCACTCATCCCACTGATGGTGTCCAGGAATGATCAGGTCAATGCTCTCCGCACTCAATGATACCATCTCAATCACATCTGTTAGATCTTGCATCTCAGGAGAGCACTATGGAGCTCTCCTTCCCCTCCTCAACCTGGGTGTGGCTCGCCAAATTCGAATTATACATCGGGGAAACTTTGGCAAGATATTTCTGCCGCATTTATGGCCTAGAAAAACAGGCGTAACTCTGGCCTTGGGGAAAATTGAGCCCATAGTTCCTGTTGAGCAGTTGTAGACACATGTAACAGTCAGATTTTTCATTTTATAACATTTATTATAATCAATCAGATGGTGTAATTTGTTATCTTTTACAAAGTATGGGTTTGATTCTTGTTAAAAATTCCTGCGATATTTAATTTTATTAACTTGATGTTGACATTGAAGTGGGCCACACTGACCTTAGTATATTCCAGGAGTCATAGTCATAAAGCCTTCCTGGGAAAATTCGTGATGAGAGTGATATTTGCACTACTATCATGTGCAAAATCTCCTAAAACTGATGTATTTATGAGAGGCTGGAGTCGTGTAAAGGGGCAAAAGCTTAATTCCCCGTTATGAGGGGGAAATGCAATCAAATGTCCCTCATGTCTTGCAATGTTATAAAGCTGCACATATTTTTAAAAGATTATTTAGTAGAAAAATAGACAAGTTGGGAAGCCGAACAAAATATAAAAAAGTACCATCTGACAAATAACTGAAAAACTTAATCGAAACAAATTTTTAATTTGAAAATGGAAATTTGTCACTTTGCTTCACCTACATCACTGATAGTGAGTTGAACTTTGCCTAACTGGTCAAAGCTTGAAGGTAAACCATTACTATACTTTAATTGATTGAAATTAATTGAGATGTTCATTATTACTGAAAATTCTGAAGCCAAATTTGGACTACACACTTGTCAAAACAGATTTTCACTAACTTTTCGATAATGGCATCAAAAATGGGACTGTACAAAAATACACACGTTTAAGGCTAGTCCCTCTGTTTTCTGAATACTCCTTTATAAAAAATGTTTGTCTGGCCTGGTAATTCCAAAACCGCACTTTTGATGCAGCTGGAGTCTCCATGGCCCCTAGTTTCGGCTCATCATTTTTACTTGCTCTTCCATCCTCCGCACAGAAACAACAACAGCTTGCAATTATATAGCACCTTTAGGTACAAAACATCTCAAAGTGCTTCACAGAGGAATAAAGAGAGCAGGCTGGTGGATAAACATAGTGATGACTGGCCCAAAATTTGCTGGAGTGGGGCATCTCACAACGAGCCCGTTAGTTAGACTTGTTCTTGCACTCTTCAGCTGAAACATTTTTTGCCCACAAAGTTGCTGGAAGTGTGAGCTGATAACTGACAGCAATCTGGTGTCTGGGACCATGGTGAACAACAGGAAGTTTATCCCTTTAACCTATGAGATTTAAGGATTGAAAAATAAACAAAGGATGGATTGAGAAGGAGGTTAGATTAGAGTGGGTGAATTCAATGTTAAATCTGGTACAGAAAGAGAAATAGAGGGAAAGAAAGATTAGAGTGAGAGAGAAAGAGGCAGAAAGGAAAAGCAAGAGATTTTTAAAAGATTTTATATTTTTAAAATCTTCAACAATTTACTACTTCAAGGAATAACATTCCACACTTATTGTTCACTTTCTGGGAAAGAGGTTTATTGGCAGTCATGAACAAGTATCACGTTGTTAAAATGGTACTTATACTATTAATTACTGGACTTAACTTTCTGTGACTAGTTTAATGGGCAATTAATGTGCAAATGCAGCAACTTCATGAAAATCACGGTGAGTTTAAGGGCGAGATGCCATTTTCGTGAAGCTAACGGCGGAGTGGCATGAATCAGCCAGCAACTTGTGGTGATTCATAATTCTCTTCCTCGCTCAGGTTGTTGCCCAATTTCGCATTAATAACAGCGTACGTCGTTCAGACGCCATTATTTTTTCAGCAAATTCTGGACCTTTGTAAATTTTAGTGTGTGTGTGTACCATCTTTGGAAAAGTTCCCCCCAAAAAATACTAATGGGTAAATATCTGACCACACTGTTTAATGTTAGCTCAGGCAAGAAGTAAATTTAAGGCATCTGTAACAATAATCACAGGTTTAATTGCCCTACTTTCTGAATATGTAATTAAATGCAGTTTCTAATTTAAAATTATAGAAAACTAATGAGGTTGCAAAATCATTCCAGAAAGCTGAATCACAACCCTTTGTAAGATTTGTCTATATATGTATATATATTATTTAGGATGTCACCTTTATTTACAGGTTGTGGATCTTTCAATGGGAGATCTTCTTCTCCATTCTACGGTTACTTGGCTCAATCCTCCTGCATCCTTTGGGAAGTGTAAAAAAGACCCTGAGTTGGCAGCTTTTGGTAAGTTGCAGTTTAAAGATTTATTGTGCTTAGAAATGCAATTCAGTATAAATTCCATATGGCTAGATTCGTACTGTGTTCTTTGGGAACTCAGACCAGTGTGAAATAGCCTTGTGAAAGGGGTCTGACCCCTCATGAATCTAGTAAGTTCAGTAATATTGTACTGGTTTCTGTCAGAGTGTAGCGAACGGCGAGCGACAATTCTGATTCTCCAGCTAGCTTCATAAGAACATAATAAGAACATAAGAATTAAGAACAGGAGTAGGCCATCTAGCCCCTCGAGCCTGCTCCGCCATTCAACAAGATCATGGCTGATCTGGCCGTGGACTCAGCTCCACTTACCCGCCTGCTCCCCATAACCCTTAATTCCCTTATGGGTTAAAAATCTATCTATCTGTGATTTGAATACATTCAATGAGCTAGCCTCAACTGCTTCCTTGGGCAGAGAATTCCACAGATTCACAACCCTCTGGGTTCAAAACTACACCAAGAAATATGGCTAAAGGTCAGAGCTTCAGAATCCAAATCCTTTATCAACAGTTTCACACTACATTTATTAAAGAATAAAAGACAGATCTAGAATTCGTAATACAACAGTAACAATCGAATAAAACCAGCAATAAAGAGAAGTTATTTATCTCTTGCTGTACATCAAAGTTAAAATACAATAATTCCAGAACGATTGGATAAGGAGGGGAAGTTACTTACATAACTGTACTTCTGGGAAGGTTGCTATTACAGATTAGTTTCTAATTTACAAAAGTTACAGATAGTTCTAGCTAAAATGGAGGCAGGTCCCTGCTTTCTCTTTCTCTTTGCCCTCTGTCTTTCTGCCGGTCTCTGGCTGTCCAATCGGAAAACACCAGCAAGTGGCGGGAAAATGTCATGACAACTACGATGGCCACAATCAGTCAAGAAGCTCCAACCATTACAAATATGCTCAGTTTGCCAATTTTACATGGATGTACAATCAAAACCACTTTGCATTAATGCAAAATTGTCAGAGTAACTGCAGGCAAAGAATTTAAATGTATAAAGTTTTGGAGTGCTGCATCTCTTCCTACAGTGATATTTAATTTACTTTGTTTTTAGTGTTCAAAACTGCAATTGTTCTTGTGTATAAAGATGGTTTCAAGCAGAAAAGGAAACTGGTAAGTTTTCTATCCTAAAATTACAATACACACTTTAATTTTGAGGTACAGCATTTTATTTTTAAAACATTTAATAACTAAAAACTTTTAAAATTAAAATAATTTAAATAAAAGCATTTTAATTTTGGTTGTGAAGAACGGGGCTTGAAATGGCAAAAAAACGTGCTGAATTATATTCAATATCGATTGAGTCTAGGGTTATTTCACAGAACAAAAACGTTCCCCAAATAGAAATATACTTTTTCAAGATACTCGTAGTTGTAAGCTAAAATGAAGTAGTTTCAAGTCTGCAATCATTGCCTGTCAAGTAGCCTGTCAAATGATCCCAGCAAGTGATTTATGGAGACTATTTTTCTTAATTATATTTTAAATATCTTGAGTCCTCTTGCAAGGGATAAGACTTGATTAGTTACATTAACAAAACGTCAGTTTAGTGACTGTTTTGAAAAGGATTTCTGCACTTTCTGATGTCAAGAATAATTGTTACACAGTTGGTATTGGCATTAAATATGTGGTTTAGTAATCATGTAAATCTGGACATGAATCAGCGAAATAATCCACACAAAAGTTCAACATATATCAGCAGTGTAAACCAAGTTGTGTGTGAAATGAGCTGCCAAATTGTAAAATTAAAATAACAGTTCATTTAAAAATTGCAAATTGTGTCTTGAACAAGGATTATTTTTCTGATCGTACAAGCTTCTACATTAGGATCTGTATATAATCTCGGTACACAATATGAAGTTTGTTAATAGATGTTTTTAAGTTGCTATTTTTTCTGAAAAAAGATGCACATTACAAACACAACATCCAATTACAAATCAAACAAAATTTTGATGGGGTTCCAAACTCAGGCTTTTATTCCTTAAGAGATCTATGCATATGTGTGTTCCAGTTGTGTAGGCAAATGATTTTTACCTCAAAGGAGAGTATGAGGAACAACCCAATCTTCATTGGTTGATGTTCTGAAGACGGTACTTCATCTGCACCTGCAAAACCAAAACCATCTTTTCAGTAATGGGTCTACGTTACTAATGGGGAGGGGAAAGGCGTTTAATTGACACTGGTTCTAACATAATTTGAGAGGGAATATTTCTGAAATATTTTCCTGTTGGTTATTACACTGCTAGAAAAAGTCCAAATTGATGCAAGTTGGCAGGGTAATACTGCATGTCTCCCATCAGTGTGACACATGTAGATGCATGACATTCAGTATAACTGCAGCACAAGACATGCTGAGTAATATTTCATGATGAAAAGTGTTACAAATTGTGATCTTAAGAGAAGAAAAGACCAGAATGACATAAAGCTGGAACAACTGGATGTGTAAAATGAGAAATTTTATAGTTATTAGCCACACTTGCCTGCTTTCTTTTAAAAAAAAAAATTTATTTTAAACTAAGAAGTTGTGAATATAGTTATGAGAATCTTTTCATGCAAGTCTGTGTTTCTGTTAACTTGCTCGATTTCAGCTAGTCACTAACTTTTACTTCAGCATCTATTATATAAATCGTCACTTGGAGCAGTTATTAAAAATAATTTAATTAACCACATTTGCTTTTCTAATATCACTTGCTTGTAGTAAAATTGCAACATAAAATGTAATATTTTCCCTTTCCAATAGGGAAACATTTCTCAGAGGGTATCTATCTCAGATGACCGGGATCCATTCAGATTTCGTTATATGATTCCCACTCAGGCCTTGCAGATTCGATCAGTTACCACCACAGGTATGGACGTAGAATTTTATGTTAATACATACACAACAAAATGGATAAAATGGGTCTCTACAATAGCAACTTTAATCTGTAACAGTAGAGTGCTGGACCATTGTGGTGCGAACCAATATTTGAATATCAGTTGTGGTTGTCATTTAAGATCGGGTGCCCCAAGTTAGGTAAGTTTTATTAGTTTTCAACTAGACTATAGTGATAAAATGACCGAGAAGAAAACCATTAAGGGGAATCTATTCATCCCTACATAATTCACCTCTTGGTCGCATTAAAGATGCATTTGTAGAGATGCGTTGCCGAGATACAGCTTCCCAGATGAACAAATTTAACATGGACTTAGATGTGTGTTGTGTGTATCAAGGGCAAGAAAATCCACTAAAGAAAGTGAAAGCATTAAATAATTCAATTCCTTAAGACTACCTTTTTTTTGCTCCAAATAGTTTTGGCTTTCATATTATAGATATTCTCATAATGGAGTCGTCACTCTCTACATCCTCTAGAGTGTTTCACCTGCCTTGAGAGGTAGATAACAATAGTTTAAGGCCCCCATGATAATAAACAGAGAACTAGTTAAACTTACTTCATCTACTGGTTCTATTGTTCTTGCTTTTGAAAGGAAAAATAAGCCATTTAATAGCTGCTTTGAAAGCAGCAGCCTAACACTATACCTCCTGATAGACATTAAACACCATCAGACTTATTAAACAGTAAATGAACAAGCGAATAATCAGAAAATGACACATTTATAGTGATTGTTATGAGCTCCTTGTTAAAAATTCATGGGGCCAAAATCCAAGTGCACCATAAAGCTGGCGCACCCATGAGTTTTGGAGTGGTACTTACTGCTGGAACTCCTGGTATGGTAAGTAGATCTATTTTCAGGACTTTGAAATTTTTTCAAAGTCATACAGGAAATGGATTATAATGGGGCTGGGCCTTAGATCCAAAGCCAGGCTGACAGCGGTGGAGTCGTGGTGACATTATAGAACATGTGCGTCACCACGCTCTCCTCTCCGTTAAAGGGGAGAGATTCTATCATTTTTTAACTTTGGCCACTGGGCCACCAGGAGGGAGGGTTTCGAACATGCGGAGATGATGCACCGGCAGAAAAACCTGCCAGGGACGCCTGCCATGGGATCGACGGATTCAGATGAAAATCGATGGGTAAGTATTTTTTTTTTAAATTGTTTTAATTGGCGGTGCAAGTACTTGGGTGGGATGGGGGCCAGACCGAAAAATCCCTGACCTGAATTTAGGTCGGGTCGGCCTGTTGACCCCAAAGCGGCGGCCATTCGATTTTTAAGGCCCCCATAAACTCTTGTACTAAAATTATGAATACATTTACTTTTTTATGTAGCTGTTTTCTTGATCCTTTCCTCACCAATTATAGATGATATCTGACTTACCATATTCTGTTCAGATGTTCCAGCCACACAACTTCTCTTCGAAGGCTTAATTTCAAACTCATTGATTTGAAAAGTGCAACATTTAAAAAAAATACATTCCTGGGATGTGGACGTCGCTGGCAAGGCCAGTATTTATTGCCCATCCCTAATTTCCCTTGAGAAGGTGGTGGTGAGCTGCCTTTGTGAACTGCTGCAGTCCTTGTGATGAAGGTACACCCTGTTAGGGAGGGAGTTCCAGGATTTTGACCCAGCGACGATGAAGAAACGACGATATATTTCCAAGTCAGGATGGTGTGGAACTTTGGAGGTGGTGGTGTTCCCATGTGCCTGCTGCCCTTGTCCTTCTAGGTGGTAGAGATCACGGGTTTGGGACGTGCTGTCGAAGAAGCCTTGGCGAGTTGCTGCAGTGCATTTTGTAGATGGTACACACTGCAGTCACGGTGCGCCAGTGGTGGAGGGAGTGAATGTTTAAGGTGGTGGATGGGCCGCTTGGTCTTGAATGGTGTCGAGCTTCTTGAGTGTTGTTGGAGCTGCACTCATCCAGGCAAGAGTAGAGTATTCCATCACACTCCTGACTTGTGCCTTACAGATGGTGGAAAGGCTTTGGGGAGTCAGGAGGTGAGACACTCGTCGTAGAACACCCAGCCTCTGATCCACTCTTGTTGCCACAGTATTTATGTGACGGGTTAAGTTTCTGGTCAATGGTGACCCCCCAGGATGTTGATGTTGAGGGATTCAGCGATGGTAATGCTGTTGAATGTCAAGGGGTGGTGGTTAGACTCTCGCTTGTTGGAGATAGTAATTGCCTGGCACTTCTGTGGTGCGAATGTTACTTGCCACTTATCGGCCGAAGCCTGAAACTATTAAATATTCCCAAACAATAACTAGAACCAAGTACCTGTAGTTGTTTAAACAAATGTCTGTTACATTTTAAAAAGATGACAATTCGACACATGTCTGAACAAATCATACAGCACATTTGTATTTGAATTGAATGTTTTGGCTCCTCCCTGAAACAGATTGCTCGCAGGACAACTGAGCAGAATTGCAATATTGTGCCCAGTTAAAGTGAGACATGATTTCTGAATGAATCTGGTTTTAAAACCTCTTGTGTATAAGGACAGAATTGAAGAAGCCAATATCATGAGAAAGCTTAAAATATTTATATTTTGTCACATGCATGTTATTTGCTTATGGCATAAGCATGTTGTCGTTTATTAGACTTAACTTCTCAATGTGTTTGCATAGAGAATCAAAGGCATATACATTTCCCAGATTAAAGAATATAACATTGATCTGGATGTGTGGACATATTCTCATATTTATGATGTGACTACTTTTTTAATCTTTTCACTTAGATATCTGCATTTATGGCTTTTAAAAGCTTACATGCAGTGTCACATAAACGTGAATATGTTTGAATGAACTCTGTAACCCCTTGTAGTGAAGTGTATAATGTTTAGCATGCAATTTTCTAATTGTACATTGAGACCTAGATTTTCCAATTAACATTATCATTTATGTTTAATGTATAAATGCTAGTGTTAAAATAACACTGACCAGATGTTCACCTTGTGATATCGTATTGTTGTCAAATGTATGTTTCATATTATTTTGTATCAATTACACCTGATGATGAAACAATCAAATAGTTTTCCCATAATTCATAGGGCAGTAATCTAGCCAATGCTATTAACTATGCTGCACCCAATCTGAATTTATATTTATTGGGGCAGTGGAGAAGGAGAACATGTTTATTATTCGACTGATGGAGTACAGCTGTAAATTATAATTTGTTTGATTTTATAATAAAACCTATTCCTTTGATTACTATTATTATTCTTCCCAGTGAGGATATTATGCAGGGTTTTCTTTTTTCTTATTCCCTTTCCTGATTTTAAATATTTAATGAGTGAAACAATGCATCATGTAGTTTCATAATTGGTTTTCATGTGGATTATCATGAAGCTACATAGTGACCCTTTTGCTGCATGCTACTTAGAGGAGGAGTTGGGATGTGAAATAATGCAAAGGTAAAATGTACCTGAGAACTTCAACAGCAGGGAAATAGATGTTGCACAATATTTGTACCCATGAAAAACATGGTTTACCCTTGGTAGTTTGTAGCTTCAATCAGTGACACCAAAATGATTTAGTTAAGTTTTGCAATGTAGTCAGTCATATCAGTACCAAATATATCAAACAATGTTGCAAATATCAGGAACGGGAGAAAGGCTTAAGACAGGAATTCCAACTATCCAAGCTCCAAGCACGACTATACTTTCCAAATAACTTATCTTGCAACATTAGCAATAGGTTGCGACAATATTGAGGGAATCATTAACATTGGCCAAGGACAGTAGAAGATAACTGTTTTCATCATTAATTTCCTAGAAAGTGCAATATATCTACAGGCATTTTTAAAAGTTATATAGATTGGGAATAAAGGGCCCAAATTTCCCCAACCCCTTTTTTCGGCGCGCACTCCCAAGATGCGGCAACTTTGTGCGCTGGAAACGGCGCCGAAAAACTTACTCAAGATTCTGGCCGATCTGCTGTGTGCCCCGGGTCCTGGCGCGGTGCTCCTTGTGGAATGGGGGGGCGGAGCTACAGCCCTGCGCCAAAAACTGTGCCGGCAGTTGCGTGCATGCGCAGTAGCTCCTTCCCATGATTGTGATGATGATGCCTGCAGAACGCGTCCCACCCCTATCCCAGGCCGAATGGCCTGCCGCACAGGCCGGCCGCTGAGGGCTGCAAGGATCAGGTTGGCGCGACTGAGTTTTGATCTGGGCGAGAGAGAGGGGGAGAGGTTGGTCGTCTTTGGCTGCAGTCTGGTGGTTTGGACCGACGATTGCTTGTCGTGTAGCGACGTCGCTTGCCATGCTGGGCTGGCTTTGCGTTCGTTTGGTTGGGTGGCGGTTTGCCAACGAGTCTCTGCAGTGCCGTGTGTTGCGCTGGACCTCTGTGTCCTTCCACACGTGGCCCGCCTGGCTCTAGCACACTTGCCAACCGCTGAGCATGCGCCCAAGTCAGTCCCCGTACATCTTGCCGCCGTCGCTGCTGCCTGCTTTTATCCTCCGATACTCAGCGCTGCCCAACCACTGCTTCTGGCCTTTCTGGCTCGCTCGCCCGCTCTCTCAATCAGGACTCCAGAAAGGTGTGAGCCGAACCCGGGCTCCAGCGCACTCATGCACCCAACCCCCGTCGATCCGCCTGTACTAGCCCGCCCGGGTTGGTCTTGAGGACAGCGGTGTGCATGTTGTGCTGGAGATGCCGGCTGGTGCTGACAAAATATTTTTCTGCCTACGACCTACGACCCCAAGGATGAATTCGGTCATGTCTGCCGATCTCCGAACTCCTTTCAGGGCTAAATGGAGTCATCTGTGGTCCCTCACGTGAGGGAGCTGAAGCCCCCTGACTCTGCCAGGTTTCAGGCTGCCATTTTTAAAGCCTGACCAAAAACAAAAAAAATGGGCAAAAAGGGAAAACATTTTCGCCCAAAAAGGTGGGGCAGCAGCCGCGTTCTCCCGCACCTATCCCAGGCCGAAGGGACTCCCGCACGGCCAGCCGCTGCCGAGTTTAGTTAAAGGTAGGATTTACTTCAGTTATTTATTTGTTAATTTAATTATTTACTTCAGTTCTTTATTTTTTATTGAATTCTTATTATTTTTGTGCTTTGTTTGGTGCTTGGTGGTGCTTTAAATGTAGTTACTTGCGCCGATTCCTTAACTCTAGGTAAAGTTTTTCTGTGCGGACAGAAGTGGCAACATAAGAACATAAGAACATAAGAATTAGGAACAGGAGTAGGCCATCTAGCCCCTCGAGCCTGCTCCGCCATTCAACAAGATCATGGCTGATCTGGCCGTGGACTCAGCTCCACTTACCCCCCCGCTCCCCATAACCCTTAATTCCCTTATTGGTTAAAAATCTATCTATCTGTGACTTGAATACATTCAATGAGCTAGCCTCAACTGCTTCCTTGGGCAGAGAATTCCACAGATTCACAACCCTCTGGGAGAAGAAATTCCTTCTCAACTCGGTTTTAAATTGGCTCCCCCATATTTTGAGGCTGTGCCCCCTAGTTCTAGTCTCCCCGACCAGTGGAAACAACCTCTCTGCCTCTATCTTGTCTGTCCCTTTCATTATTTTAAATGTTTCTCTAAGATCACCCCTCATCCTTCTGAACTCCAACGAGTAAAGACCCAGTCTACTCAATCTATCATCATAAGGTAACCCCCTCATCTCCGGAATCAGCCTAGTGAATCGTCTCTGTACCCCCTCCAAAGCTAGTATATCCTTCCTTAAGTAAGGTGACCAAAACTGCACGCAGTACTCCAGATGCGGCCTCACCAATACCCTATACAGTTGCAGCAGGACCTCCCTGCTTTTGTACTCCATCCCTCTCGCAATGAAGGCCAACATTCCATTCGCCTTCCTGATTACTTGCTGCACCTGCAAACTAATTTTTTGGGATTCATGCACAAGGACCCCCAGGTCCCTCTGCACCGCAGCATGTTGTAATTTCTCCCCATTCAAATAATATTCCCTTTTACTTTTTTTTTCCCCAAGGTGGATGAACTCACACTTTCCGACATTGTATTCCATCTGCCAAACCTTAGCCCATTCGCTTAACCTATCTAAATCTCTTTGCAGCCTCTCTGTGTCCTCTACACAACCCGCTTTCCCACTAATCTTTGTGTCATCTGCAAATCTTGTTACACTACACTCTGTCCCCTCTTCCAGGTCATCTATGTTTATTGTAAACAGTTGTGGTCCCAGCACCGATCCCTGTGGCACACCACTAACCACCGATTTCCAACCCGAAAAGGACCCATTTATCCCGACTCTCTGCTTTCTGTTAGCCAGCCAGTTTTCTATCCATGCTAATACATTTCCTCTGACTCCGCGAACCTTTGTCTTCTGCAGTAACCTTTTGTGTGGCACCTTATCGAATGCCTTTTGGAAATCTAAATACACCACATCCATCGGTACACCTCTATCCACCATGCTCGTTATATCCTCAAAGAATTCCAGTAAATTAGTTCAACATGATTTCCCCTTCATGAATCCATGTTGCGTCTGCTTGATTGCACTATTCCTATCTAGATGTCCCGCTATTTCTTCCTTAATGATAGTTTCAAGCATTTTCCCCACTACAGATGTTAAACTAACCGGCCTATAGTTACCTGCCTTTTGTCTGCCCCCTTTTTTTAAACAGAGGCGTTACATTAGCTGCTTTCCAATCCGCTGGTACCTCCCCAGAGTCCAGAGAATTTTGGTAGATTATAACGAATGCATCTGCGATAACTTCCGCCATCTCTTTTAATACCCTGGGATGCATTTCATCAGGACCAGGGGACCTGTCTACCTTGAGTCCCATTAGCCTGTCCAGCACTACCCCCCTAGTGATAGTGATTGTCTCAAGGTCCTCCCTTCCCACATTCCTGTGACCAGCAATTTTTGGCATGGTTTTTGTGTCTTCCACTGTGAAGGCCGAAGCAAAATAATTATTTAAGTTCTCAGCCATTTCCACATTTCCCATTATTAAATCCCCCTTCTCATCTTATAAGGGACCAACATTTACTTTAGTCACTCTTTTCCGTTTTATATATCTGAAAAAGCTTTTACTATCTGTTTTTATGTTTTGCGCAAGTTTACCCTTGTAATCTATCTTTCCTTTCTTTATTGCTTTCTTAGTCATTCTTTGCTGTTGTTTAAAATTTTCCCAATCTTTTAGTTTCCCACTAACCTTGGCCACCTTATACGCATTGGTTTTTAATTTGATACTCTCCTTTATTTCCTTGGTTATCCACGGCTGGTTATCCCTTCTCTTACCGCCCTTCTTTTTCACTGGAATATATCTTTGTTGAGCACTATGAAAGAGCTCCTTAAAAGTCCTCCACTGTTCCTCAATTGTGCCACCGTTTAGTCTGTGTTTCCAGTTTACTTTAGCCAACTCTGCCCTTATCCCACTGTAGTCCCCTTTGTTTAAGCATAGTACGCTCGTTTGAGACACTACTTTCTCACCCTCAATCTGTATTACAAATTCAACCATAGTGATCACTCATTCCGAGAGGATCTTTTACTAGGAGATCGTTTATTATTCCTGTCTCATTACACAGGACCAGATCTAAGATAGTTTGCTCCCTTGTAGGTTCTGTAACATACTGTTCTAAGAAACAATCCCATATGCATTCTATGAATTCCTCCTCAAGGCTACCCCGTGCGATTTGATTTGACCAATCGATATGTAGGTTAAAATCCCCCATGATTACTGCCGTTCTTTTTTCACATGCCTCCATTATTCCCTTGATTATTGCGCGCCCCACCATGAAGTTATTATTTGGGGGCCTATAAACTAAGCCCACCAGTGACTTTTTCCCCTTACTATCTCTAATCTCCACCCACAATGATTCAACATTTTGTTCCTTAGAACCAATACCGTCTCTCACAACTGCTCTGATATCATCCTTTATTAACAGAGCTACCCCACCTCCTTTCCCTTCTTGTCTATCTTTCCGAATCGTTAGATACCCCTGTATGTTTAATTCCCAGTCTTGGCCACCCTGCAACCACGTTTCTGTAATGGCCACCAAATCATACCCATTTGTAATGATTTGTGCTGTCAACTCATTTACTTTATTTCGAATGCTGCGTGCATTTAGGTAGAGTGTTTTAATACTAATTTTTAAACCATGATTTTTAGTTTTGACCCCTCCTGCAGCCCCTATATATTCAGTGGCCCTTTTTGTTTTTTGCCTTGGGTTTCTCTGCCCTCCACTTTTACTCATCTCCTTTCTGTCTTTTGCTTTTGTCTCCTTTTTGTTTCCCTCTGTCTCCCTGCATTCGTTCCCATCCCCCTGCCATAATACGCTGGCCTAAGTTAGTTTGGAGCAACTATTTGCTGGCCAAACTCGCTTAAATGGCCAAAACAGGCGTAAGTGGCTGGGGACGCCCCCTTTTGGGGAAAAAAAACCTAAACTTAAAAAACCTAATGAACTCGCTTATACTGGTGCCAATTAAATGGCCAGAATTGCAACTAAAAAGATACTCCAGAAAAATCAAGTTGCTCAAAAAAAAACAGAGCAACTCCTGGAGAAATTTGGGCCCAAAATATTTCGTATTCAAAAGTCTTTTGCAGATACAGTATTGCTTTAATAATACTTCAAAACCATATATTTTTATGTATGATACTGTACATGTTTTAGAGAATCCAGAAGCTGTTGGTACTTAAATGATTGGTATCGCAGCTGTGAGTGACAGATTTTACAGCCTGGCCCAAGCCTTACTTATGTTGAAACGTGGGTTTGCTTGGCTGACACGTTTCGGGTATTTTTTAGGCTGTCTTAGCGCTTCTGCGACCAAAAGTGCTGCAGTCTTGCGGTCTAAACCATTAATTGACCTGATCCTGAAGTCCAGTTATTTGATTTGTGTAAGCTAATGGCCTATGGGGAGAGGAGGAAGAATTGTGTCAAAGTAGCAGCCTCGAGAGTTTGTGATGGTTTTGAACTGCGCAGCAATAATTTTAGCTATTAAGACAGATTAGTTTCAGAGACAGATGTTAAATTGCACACCTTTCGAAAAATAATTCCGAGTCCGCCCCCTGGTGGCAGTGTACTGTAAGGATTATTCTTTTTGTAGTTTAGTGGAATAAACTCAGATTGGTTTAGTGCACCCCCACCTAAATAATCTTAGATAAATATTATTTCTGAAAAGGTAGGAATAATCAATCCTAACTGGATTAACATTCTGACACATCCATAAATTACCTCACCAAACCCATCTTCACTACTTTTATCCCATTGCAGTTGCTGCTCTTTCTAATACCACTTCCTAATACTGTACTAAAATCATGTATAAACACAATCTGCAAAATGCAACTGCTACAGACATGAAAGCTTATAGATGAAAGAACCAGGTGAAAAAGGTTACTCATAAGCATGACATTTCATGTCATAAAAATTATACTAATCTGCAGCCAACAGTATACTTCATGAAATACACCTCAATTCACTCATCATTGGGGATTGGAGACATATATGCAACTTGACCTGTATGTTTCTTTTGTGATTAGGCTATTGGTTCCTTGTCCTCCAATCCATCGAGTTCAAAATCTTTGTCTTTATTTTACAAATCCCTCAACCAACCCTAGCTCTGCAACCTCCTCCAGACCTATATCTCAGCGCTCTGCTTCAGGCTTCCAACTCTGGCTGTCTGTGCATGCCCATCCCTCTGCTTCACCATCTGTGACAGATTCCTTCAGCTGTTTTGGCCCTACCCTCTGGAGTTCCTCCCTGAACCGCTCACCTTGCTACTTCTCTCCCTCCTTGAAATGTCTCCTCAAAACCTGTCTCTCTGACCCATACCCTTGGAGATCTCTCCCCTGTGAAACATCCTGGGAGGTATACGATTTTAAAGGCTCTAGAAAAAAGGTAAATTGCTGTCTTGGTCATGCTATTTCCTCCAGGGAAGAAACTGATGACAAGCATCAGCGTAAGCCTGTATTTATATAGGGAGGAGGAAGAAGGTCAACTTGACCTGTACAGACTGGAAATACTTTTCCACACCCTCTACCTCTGTAGTTGGATGATGAGCAATATCCTGTTGAATGAGGAGGCTGAACTTTAATTGAAATAAATAACCTATCCTTTTCTCTTTCAGTAGTTTGAAGGCATATCATTGATTTTTGTGAACAAATGGTTTGCCATGTTTCGAACACAAGAACTTGAACTGTTTTACAAATTTAGCCTGTGCTGGATGCTAAAATTGCACAGGCACAGCAGCAAGCTTAGAAATGATTGTTAATGTGTGTAAGCAAGATTTGAGATAAGTGAATCTCATTGTCATTGCTGTTTAAAGTTGCTTTGATCTTTTCCTTGTATTACTAGGCTGCCTTATAATTATATGCCTTCAGTAGTCACAATTCATAATCCAGTGCCTAATGTGTTTTTGTTTGTAGATGCAGAGACTGACTGTGTCTTTGAAATTGTTCACACAAAATCTGAATCAGAAGGAAGACCAGAGACAACCTTTCACTTCTGTAGCAGGTAGCCTGTTGTTACTGTTACATGATTTCTTTGCCAAGTGTATAGGACTTTAACCTTTTTAAAATTGTTTTCCCATCATTTGTACCTTTCTGGAAATTTTTAGTACTCCTGAGAGCAAGCGGGATTTTATCAAGGCCGTTCAGTCTATACTACGTGATAAACAGCGAAGGCAGTTTCTAAAAACTGAAAGTTTGCCACAATCCCAGCAATACATGCCTTTTGGAGGAAAGCGGCTGTGTGCACTGAAAGGAGCAAGGCCAGTTGTGAACCGAGCTGGTAAGCATTCTTAAGGGTTCTGAACTTTGCCAAAAATATTGTTCACACTACAACATGTTCCAAAATGTTCCTGTCTGGTGTTGGTGTGTAATTCCATATTTATGAAAATACTTTCTGATGCTTCTTTGTTCCTTGACTTTTGTGATATTGATTTCATAGTTAAGATATTTTTGTCCCAGTTTATGTTTCGCAATAATATATTGTGACATTCCTACCCATATATTAAAAAAATCTTTATCAAGATAAAAACACAAATTGCAGAGCTTGACAGCGGAGGTAGATGTCTAAATTCAATGGTGTATGTGGATTGGTTCAAAGATTGCAGTAAAAGTACAAGATGAGAACATGGATGATGAAATGTAACAGCTGAGGAGATTAGAAATATGCCCCATATGGGAAAAGTCAAATTGGCAAATAATTTTGTGAAAACCCAATTATAAATCTATAAGTAACAATTTGTATCTATCGCAAGAGTTCTGATTTCTCAAGAACTTCTCTCTCATTGTTAGTTATCAGTGCTACTTAATTTTTTAACACCTCCTTAAGCATTTATCTATGATCCAGGTAATAGGTAAAGTAAATGGAATTTGGATGGCTAAATATTGTGGGGTAGAATTTCCAGGTTCCCCGATCTCTTGCCATAACCTCGGAGAAATGGTGTAAGTGGCCTTAAACATCGTCTCACCGAGCTTTTACTGCCAAAGTTACAGCAGGAGATTGGAATACCCCCATGGAAGTTCTAGGTGTGTGTCACTCCAGTATGGCTCACTTTCACTGCAGTGTATTACTGTCCTTTCTCCCTCTCTGCTCAGTAATTACAGCACATTGTTTTTTGTAAAATATATTGAAAACAGTATCGTCATAATATCTAACACTTGTAAAAACAATAGTCTAGAAATGACTGTTGGAGATATGAGTGAATGAACGATTAAAGTGATGATCCTGTTTTAATGCAGTTATTAATCCATTTATTTTAAATGGGCTAGCATCGCTGCTACAATAACCGACAAAGGAATGTTGTGCGAATATGTTAAACGATCATTCAGCAATATTGTCAACAGTAAATCTAGGTTTATTTGATTATAGTGATGACTATTATGTTGATATGACTTGGCTATTGGATTATTAGCACATTTTGATTCAGCTCCTGATAAGATGTTGCCATATCTAATTCTGTGTATCTTTGCCCCTCTCACTAGTTTCAGTTCCCTGCAGAAGTCTCGACAAAAAGAGACTATCCAGGAACAGATTCACTATTGATGCAGATGATCTGTTTGGACATAGTCAAAATAATGAGTCTTCGCAGTCACCAGCGGCCTGTAATGACACTGATCGTTGGGTGGAGGAGCAATTTGATCTTGGTAAGTATGAAGAGCAGGAAGATGTCAAAGAGACTGATATTTTAAGTGATGATGACGAGTACTGCCAGTCAGTGAAAAGTTCATCATTGTCAAAAGATTTACAAGAGCAGCTAAAAGCAATGAGCTTCACAAAAGATGGGTTTTGTGAGAGTGGGAAACGATCCATGCACAGAACACTGGAAAAATCACCATCAAAAATACAATTTGCTATGAAGCAAAAAGCTGCAGCAGGAGCTAACGGTATAGTGGAAAACAATGCAGCGGAAGTCATCTGGGTAAAACGTGAAGACTTCATTTCAACTGAAAAAGAAAATGATGAAATCTAAAATACAGACTTGTTTCTGCAGATACGACCACCAGGCACATTGAGTGCTAATTGTTCATGACATGTTACATACTATAGGGATGATTCCACTGAATTCTTTCACGATGTACAAATGGAGGCAGCTGAAACAATTCAGAAGCCATGCTCTCCCATTAAACTCAATTAAGAATCGTTATGATTGAACTCTCAAAAGTATGAACAATCTTGTGGCTTCATTCTACACTTCTATAATATACTGTCCAAAGGGCTTTAATGTATGATATTTATTATTGTTGCGGTGTAAAAATATAATTTCATTTTCAGTTTATTTGTAGGCAATTCACTGAACAAGCAAAACTATTGTATCTGTTACAAACTTACTTTGTACTTTTTACAGAAGACAATGAAATCAATTGCACAAACTGGATTTCATCTATAACTGTTTAAAGGAATATCCTTTTAGTGCAGAATACAGCAAAAATGGTTCCAAATCAGTAACCATACAACTACCACAATGATATAAATCAGGTGTTTATATGAACAAAAGAAAAGAACAGTAGTGAGCTTTGAATAATTAAATTTTTCAAACTACTTTAGAGAATCATTATGCTACCAACAAGTCTGATGGTACTTATATTATTGCCATATTCATATTTGTACATATTTCCAGGCTTTAATGCGCACATCAGAAGTTGCCTAATATATTTCTTTTGTAAGCTGGAAGAAATTCTATTTTTATGTTTTTAGGTTCATTGACTTTAAGAATTGTAAATGCTCTTCAAACATAATAAAATACATGAAATTAAGAATTCTCTATCCCATTTTGTCTATTTATTTAAGTTGATTTGCAGATGAGACAAATGCCAGAAAAGTCTTCTCAAGGTTTCACTTGTTGACTATGGTAGTAATCTCTCGGAAATACAATGGTACCAACCCTATGATTAACTTGCATTTCACAAAGAGGTGGTTCATCATGTCACTAATTCTTTTAGTGCACTTAAAACAGGATTTTCTGCTTTGGCAGAAACCCAGCATAAACTCTACTTTGGCCTGCCGATAAATCTGTCAAATTTTACAGGTTTAGCTTAATTTTAATAATTTTAGTGGGCTCCCAGTGACATTCCCACCTGTGTTGGGAGGAGGAAAAAAAATCGCTGGTGCAGGTCTCAAGTGCCAATATGACCAGTTGCATCTGGGACACCTGAAGAATAGATTGTTTTATTAAATGGTAATTAAAATGTATTATTTTCCTATTCTTTATAGTGTATGTTTTGAAAGAGGTGGCAATAGAGACAGTGGATCACTTGATTGTCATCTTCCAAAATTCCATAGATTCTAGAACAGTTCCCGCGAATTGGAAGGTAGAAAATGTAACCCCACTATTTAAGAAAGGAGGGAGAGAGAAAACGGGGAATTACAGACCAGTTAGCTTGACATCAGTAGTAAGGAAAATGCTAAAACCTATTATTAAGGGCGTGGCACTTAGGAAATAATAATAGGATTGGGCAGAGTCAACACTGATTTATGAAAGGGAAATCATGTTTGAAGGATCTGTTAGCTTTTTGAGATTGAAGGTTGTAACTAGCAGAATAGATAAGGGGGAACCAGTGGATGTGTGGTGTATTTGGATTTTCAGAAGGCATTAGATAAGGTGCCACACAAGAAGTTATTAATCAAAATTAGGGCTGATGGGATTGTGGGTAATATACTAGCATGGATTGAGGATTAGTTAACGGACAGAAAACAGAGAGTAGGAATAAACTTGTCATTTTCAAGTTGGGAGGCTGTAATGCGTGGGGTGCCACAAGAATCAGCGCTTGGGCCTCAGCTATTTACAATCTACATCAATGATTTGGATAAGGGGACCAAATGTAATATATCCAAGTTTGCTGATGATACAAAGGTAGGTGGGAATGTAAATTGTGTAGAGGATGCAAAGAGCCTTCAAGGGGATATAGACAGGCTAAGTGAGTGGGCATGAACATGGCAAATGGAATATAGGGCCCAAGTTTCGGGCCGCGCCTGGAACGGCGCAGCTCCGACCTGGACGCCGTTTTTCGCGCCACAAAGTGCGCCTAAAAAAAACTTACAGATTCTCCGGCTCCCTGCTGGTCCTCTGGATCCGGGCGCGGCGCAGCACGAGCTGTAGGGGGCGGAGCCAGGTCCCTGCGCTGAAAACTGTGCCGGGATCTCTGCATATGTGCGCTACAGTGGGCACGCAAGTGCAGTAGCTCCAGGCGCCGAACTGTGTGGGAGGGGCCCGAAGCACGCAGCCCCTAGCCCTGGCCCAATGGCCTCACTGGGGCTGCGTGAATAAGGCTCCTCCCACGGCCAGCTCCTGCTCCCCCCCCGACCAGACCCGACACTCGCTCCCCCCCCCCCGTCTCAGGACCAGACCCGACACCCGCTCCCCGCCCCCCCCCCCTGCCTCCGGACCAGACCCGACACCCGCTCCCCGCGCCCCCCCCCTGCCTCCGGACCAGACCCGACACCCGCTCCCCGCCCCCCCCCTGCCTCGGACCAGACCCGACACCCGCTCCCCGCCCCCCCCCCCTGCCTCCGGACCAGACCCGACACCCGCTCCCCGCCCCCCCCCCCCCTGCCTCCGGACCAGACCCGACACCCGCTCCCCGCCCCCCCCCTGCCTCGGACCAGACCCGACACCCGCTCCCCGCCCCCCCCCCCTGCCTCCGGACCAGACCCGACACCCACTCCCCGCCCCCCCCCCTGCCTCCGGACCAGACCCGACACCCGCTCCCCGCCCCCCCCCTGCCTCGGACCAGACCCGACACCCGCTCCCCGCCCCCCCCCCCCTGCCTCCGGACCAGACCCGACACCCGCTCCCCGCCCCCCCCCCCCTGCCTCCGGACCAGACCCAACACCCGCTCCCCGCCCCCCCCCCTGCCTCCGGACCAGACCCGACAACCGCTTCCCCCCTGCCCCCCCCCCCTCCCCCGACTGGACCCGACCCAACCCGACCCGCGCTCCTGTTCCCGCTCCCCGACTCGAACCGACCCGACCCGCGCTCCTGTTCCTCCTCCCCGACTGAACCTGACCCGACCCGACCCGACTCCCGCTCCCGGACTGGATCCGACCTGACCTCCCTCCCTCTTCCTCCCCCCCACCCCTCTCCCGCTCCCTCCCCCCCACCCCTCTCCCTCTCCCTCCCCCCCTCTCTCTCTCTCTCCCTTCCCCCCCCCCCCGCCGACCCGACCCAACCCAACGCCACCTACCTGTAAATCTGGTGCTGGGGACTGGCCCTGCCCGAAGTCTCGGGCCGGCCCGTTCAGCCTTCGGCCCGAAAGGCCTGCCTGAAGCACTTTCACACAGGTAAGAAGATGGTTTATTTAATCTTTTCTTTGCTTATAAATGTTTATTCAGGTTGGATTTATTTGTAATATTTGTAGACGTATAAATAAGGATTTATTATAGAATTTAATGACTTCCCTTCCCCCCCCCCTCCCCCCCACCTCGTTCTGGACGCCTAATTTGTAACCTGCGCCTGATTTTTTAATGTGTAGAACAGGTTTTTTTAGTTCTACAAAAATCTTCACTGGCTCCATTCTACTTTAGTTTGGAGTACGTTTTCACTGTGGAAACTTTCAAATCAGGCGTCAGTGGCCGGACACGCCCCCTTTTGAAGAAAAAATTCTGTTCCAAAGTAGAACTGTTCTACCTGACTAGAACTGCAGAAAAAAAAATGTGGAGAATTGCGATTTCTAAGATAGTCCGTTCTCCACCAGTTGCTCCTAAAAAATCAGGCGCAAAACATGTGGAAACTTGGGCCCATAATGTGGTGAAATGTGAAGTTATCCACTTTGATAGGAAAAATAGAAAAGCAGTGTATTTTTTAAATGGTGAGAGATGGAAAATATTGTTGTTCAGAGGGAGCTGGGTGTCCTTGTACACGAATCACTGAAAGTTAACATGGAGGTACAGCAAGCAATTAAGAAAGCAAATGGTATGTTGGCCTTTATTACAAGAAGATTTGAGTATAAGAATAAAGATGCCTTACTGCAATTGTATAGGGCTCTGGTGAGACCACACCTAGAGTTTTGTGTACAGTCTCCTTACCCAAGGAAGGATATACTTGCCACATAGAGAGTGCTTCACCAGACTGATTCCTGGGATGGAGGGGGGTTGTCAATTGAGGAGAGATTGAGTAGTCTCGGCTTATATTTTCTAGAGTTTAGAAGAATGAGAGGTTATCTCATTGAAACATGCAACATTTTTACAGGTTTTGACCGGGTAGATGCAGGGAGAATGTTTCAACCCCCCCCCACAGCTAGGGAGTCTAGAATCAGGGGTCACAGTGTCAGAATAAGGGGTCGGCCATTTAGGACTGAGATGAGGGAATATTTCTTCACTCAGAGTGGTTAATCTTTGGAATTCTCTAACCCCGAGGGCGATGGAAGCTCGGTCATTGAGTATATTCAAGACAGAGATCGATAGATTTTTGGATATTAAGGGAATCAAGGAGTATGGGGATAGTGCAGGAAAGTGGAGTTTAGGTAGAAGATCAGCCATGATATTGAATGGCAGAGCAGGCCCGAGGGGACAGGCTCCTATTTCTTATGTTCTTCTGTGATTACAACCTTCTGACCCAGAAGCTCATCTAACACCTAAAGTATAGGCACAAAGTCATTCTGTGACATAACTATCAGCAACTGAAAGTTAACATGTCTGCATTCTCCACTCCGCTCCAATCAGCCATGATCTTATTAAATGGCGGAGCAGGCTCGAGGGGCCAAATGGCCTATTCCTGCTCCTATTTCTTATGTTCTTCCTTATGTAACTGGGTCTTTTGGAAGTCAATAGTTAATTTGGGCCAGATTTTGCTAGAGTGGCAGCTGGTGGCATGCCCCATTAGTTAGACTTCTTGCACATTTAGGTATTAAAAAATTTTGCCCATAAAAGTTGTTGGAAGTGCGAGCTGATAACAGCGCAGCGAGGAGAATAGGGCATCTGGGACTATCTCCTTAAACAATGAGATTTAAGGATTGAGAAATAAATAGAGGACTGAGAAGGAGGCTGAAATGGACTGAGAGAATTCAATGTCAATTCAGGTACAGGAAGAGATATAAAGAGAGGGAAAGCATGATTGGATTAACAGAGAGAACAAAGAAACACAGGAAAATATATAGTTCAACATTTTTAAATTGATATTTTTAAAATCTCCTAAAACAATTCAAAACCTGAAAGAATGAGACTCCGCACTTATTTTTCACCTTCGGGGCAAGAAAGGTTGATTGGCGGTCATTAACAATTATCACATCATTAAAAGGATACTTATCCGATTAATTACAGTACTAGACTTAACTTTCTGTGGTGAGTTTAATAGGCAATTAATATGCAAATGCTGCAACTTCATGGCAATCACAGACAGATTAAGTGCGAGAAGCTGTTTTTGCGAAATTAAGGACAAAGGGCTTTATTTTCGCCACCATTGGGCACCGTTTTTTGGCGTCCACTGATTTTTCTTTGAGCAATCTTGATTTTGCAACTTTCCTCAAAGTTTGTACGCCGGTGGCGACCATCAGCGCCGGATTTTTTTTGGCACAGGTCTGGTTGAAAAATGATTTCCGCGCCGTTTTTGGCCATTTAACCGATTTTCGCCAACACCGATTTTTTTTTTTCAGGACGGTGCACAGTGGCCTTAAGTACTAATCAGAAAACCCTACGTTAACTTAAGGAAATTGGCGCTGAGTATGTTTGAGTTTTTGGAGTGAGGGAAGAAGACAATTTAAAACACACATTCATGATGATTTTTGCAGAAGGAACTCGGAAAGTAAATTTTTCCCACAATGTTAGAAATTGAATTTTTTCCATCTTATGTAAGAAGGCAAATTGCGATTCCACCCCACCACAGAATCTCTGCTCATGAGGCTCTAGGCACGGGTCCGAGGAGTGCCGGTCAGCCAACGGCAGGAGCGCTCCCCCGGTCGGACACAAGTACAGGAGCTCGGTGCTTGGATTCTCCCCTCCCACCACCACTGAATCTCTGCTCATGGGGTTCCAGGCATGGGTCCGAGTAGTGCCGGCCGGCGGCATGATTGCTCCCTCGGCCGGAGACAAGCACAGGAGCTCGGCGTTTTGATTTAACACCACCCCCTCCCCTGGGCTCAGCTTGTAAAGAAGTCCGGGGAGGAGGGTAGGGGTGGGTGGGTAGAATACAAGCGCCGAGCTCATGTGTTTCTGTCCAGCTGAGGGAACGATCCTGCCAACATGCACTCCCAACTGTGCATCGGAGATAGCACAGCAGCAAATATACGCATTTCGGCAAAAGCTCTTAGTGCCATAAATCATTGTGATGCGTCGCCATAGAGACAGAGCTGCGCGCAGACCAGGGTGTGGTCCATTCTACTAGGGCATCGCCCAGCAAAGGTGTGTGTGGTGTGCTTCAGTAAGTACTGTCTCTCAATAACAAGAATAACAAAATTACGAAGAATAATTATGGGTGCACATATTGCTATGCCTCATGTAGTAAGGTTGGTTTACATGCATGCCATACAGAGGCGATGGATGATACAACGCCACCATCGCAGAAACCAGATTGCTCGGGCATTAATGGGGAGGAGGCCATACTCTGGTCGAATCTGCAGAGACAGGTGCTTATACTTACACCCGAGTGAAGCAGACTGCATTCGCAGGCTGCGATTTAGAAAGGAGATCATCACCGAGATCTGCTAGCTAGTCAGAGCAGACATACAGCCAAGAAGTGGCAGGAGGACTGCCCTACCTGTGGACGTGAAGGTCACTGCAGGACTTACCTTCTATGCTTCTGGCTCATTTCAAACAGCAACTGAGAACATGTGCTGCATCTCGCAGCACGCCACACATTGCTGCATTCGACAAGTGACTGCTGCACTGTATGCCAAAAGGAACCAATTCATCAATTTCCCTATTACTATGCAGGCAATATGAGACAGGGCTGTGGGGTTCTCCAGAATTGTTAGCTTCCCAAAGATACAGGGTGCAATCGACTGTACCCACATCGCCTTGAGAGCACCTTTGGATGACTCCGAGGTTTATTGCAACAGGAAAGGGTTCCACTCCCTAAATGTGCAGCTTATCTGCGACGATCTGCATCGGATCATGGCAGTGGATGGCAAATACCCAGGTAGCATCCATGATGCTTTCATTTTACGTGAGAGCGTTATATCTGCGATGATTCAGGAGCTGCCCGAGAGCACAGCTGGTTGCTCGGGGACAAAGAGTACGGGCTCACCACCTGCTTATGACCGTCCGTCCCCCCCTACACAATCCCCGCACTGAGCCAGAGCGTCGGTACAACATGTCGCACATAATGACACAGAGCATCATAGAGAGGACAACTGGCATACTGAAGCAGCGTTTCTGATGACTGGACTACTCTGGAGGCTATCTGCGATATGCCCCTCACCACATCGGTCAGTTCACTGTCATGTGCTGCATGCTGCACAACTTGGCCATCATGAGGGGCCAAGCACTGGACATTGAAGATCCTAAGATCCTCCTGAGGGGAGAGGGTGGGCGGTGGGGGGGGTGAAGAGGAGGACGAGGAGGCTGATAATGAGGATGAGGAGGACAAACCCATGCCACCACCTCAACCCGCAGGACGACAGCGGAGGAGGTGGCCTCGTGCACCTATAGCCATAGTTAGAGACTTGCATCAGTGGCTAATCCATGATCACTGCTGCCTGAAGGCTAAATGGCCTGACAGTGTTGACTCTTTGCACCTGTTAGTGTGAAAAAATAATGTACATAATAATGTATGTAATGTGTTGGTTTATGCTGCTTTAATTCAAAAAATAACGTACATAATAATGTACTTTATGTTGGTTTAATTCATAAAATAACGTGCAGAATTCTGCTTAAATTTTAAAAGTAATTAGGTTTATTAAACGTTTGTATAGTTTTACTTAACTTTAATAAAAACATTTGTATCAAATTGTAAACTTTTCAATGAAAAAAACAAGTAGCAGCAACAAACAAACAAACTCGAGCTGCAGCCATCTCTCCTCCCCCTTAATCAAAGACTTTAGCGCCCCTCTTGCCCCTGTTATTGCCTCCACCCCTACCCGTGCCCATTGTCTCAGACTTCTGCTTCCTCACCCTGACCCAAGGTTTTTTTCTGCTTTCTGCGCGAAGGCGCATTTGTTGTTGGTGGGGTTGGACAGGGACAGACCTAGCAGACAGCATTGTGGAAGGCCCGCGGCACACTACCTGAGGTTGGTCTGAGGATTGGAAAGTGAGTATCTGCAGTTGATGCTGCCAATTGCTGTTGGGCAATAACAGCCTGGGTGTGTCCACTTATTGCAGCAGCTATCTCCGACATAACCTTCCTAATCTGTCCTGACACTGCAGCTGCCTCCGACATTCCCTCCCTAATCTCCGACATTCCCTCCCTAATCTCCGACATTCCCTCCCTAATCTCCGACATTCCCTCCCTCATCTGTCTCGACACTGCTCCCATTCCTCCAGACATTGTTGCTACTTCTCCCGCTAATTCTACCCTTATCCCACCCGTGGTGTCCAGGAGCGATCTCGTTAGCTCAATGCTCTCCTCACTCATTCCCATGATCTATCCTATGTCCCCTGCATCCTGCATTTCAGATTGAGCACTCCTTCCCACCCTCCTCGGCCGTCTCCCAGCTGTGGCTTGCTGCAACCCACTGGGACCCGCAGCCTCAGAGTGCACCCCATGAAATGTCGCGTTGGTTGTATCGCTCAGCAAAGGGCTTGGCGTCCTCGGGGTTCACTGGCTCCAATTCCAATGTAACCATCTCATTATTGGGGTCTTCCGCTGCCCTTCATTGTCCAGCTCATCCTCGTCCTGAAGTTGATGAAGAATATCTGGACTGACAGCTTCCTGATCTTCGGCTTCAGCTTCTGTCTCTTCCTGATGCTCAACATCTGCAAAACATAACAGAGCAGATGTTGGGTAGTAGCAGGGGAGGGGCAGGGTAATATGAGCCCGCAGGTCACACAGCGCAGGCTCTTTTCAAAGACCACGATGCCAACCCAGACTGCAATTTGCAGGACTTGCCCTCTCGGTAACCTGGGCCCAGCGTTCACATTGGTGGTTGATCTTCTCTTGCGAGATTTAATCATATCAACGATCCTCTGTTCCACGGCTGTTAGTTGCAGCTTACTTGGCACACCTCCTCCAGTTTTTGACCTTTCTCGATTGATCTGTGACACCTTCCTCTGTACAGATGTAAATATAACTTTTTAAGAGAGGGTCCTTCCGCTGTGGTGGCCCCACACACACACACACACACACACACACACACATATATATTAGTCACATTTACAAATTTAATTGCAGTGCATAAATAAAAATATTACTTGCAGTAACTGCTTGGCCAAGGTCCTGACACTTTTTGATCTGTGTGCCGCTTCTCGGGGTCATGGCCTCTATTAAACTGTTCTGCAACTTGGTCCCAAAGTTTTGCTAGTAGAGAGGGTTTCAGTTTCTTTTGTCCCATTCTCCCTTTGTTCTCGAGCACATTCCATCTCCACTCAATGATGTCTACCAGGGGCTCAGTTTCTTCTGCTAGAAATCTCTTGGCCCTTTGTCCTTGTACTTTCCCTTCCCTTGGATCCATCTTTTTCAGCTAAAATTTAAATATCCAGATCCAGTTCCGATCCCAATGTGTTCTCACAAGCTCTTGATCCAGACCAGGAAGTTCACTGGATGCGCAGACACACCCGTCACGTGGGGAAAGGTTTTTTTTTCCCAGCACATGCTCTGACTTTTCGGCGCACACTTGAAGCTCCACCCCCAGATTTAACTTAGGGTACCAAAGCGGCAAAATTAAATTTTACTTTGCTGAAAGTTATATTTTTTTTCGGCGCAATCGGGCACAAAAAAAATCAGCCATTCATCCTCCTGTGCGCCAAAAATCGGCAAAGAGGAAAATAGAGCCCAAAGTGTTCATTCAGACACCATTATTTTTTCAGCAAAATCTGGCTCATAAAATATAACTCACTACTCAAACATGTTGAGGTGAGCAGTGTTAACTTGCTTACATGTATTGGTTTCTCGGTTCATTGGCGCATAATTTGCAGTCAACGGCGAAGCAAAAGCGTTTGCTGCTGACCCCGAACTAAGTTTCCCACAAAGATCTTGCAATCTCTGCGGTGAGTAGTTCGGCTTTTCCAATGTTTAGTTGAAATCCATGTAGGCTAATGGGGATTCCCTAACGCGAGCTGCTGTGATGTCAAGCTGTCTAAGCAGCGAATCACCATGCAGAATTCTCACAGACCAGGAACCAAGAAGTGAATAAGCTCCTTTTATTCTAACTCTTTTTAAAAATGTTATAGAGAGCAAAACAAAGATTGGAGCTCTCACATGGGAACAGGTAAACCTGACACAAATGTTAAAAGTTTCTTAAAAATTTTAATTTCCATTAACATGGATAAATTTCACACTCCAAAAAATTAAAATTAGTGTTTCAGTGCCATAATGTTTGTTTAGCAGTCAATATCCTGTTAAAACCCCAGTTACTTTTAATGGGGTAATGAGGTACTTAACAGCGGTAATGCTGCAAAAAAAGCCGCTGTTTTGTCAAGTCTCCCAGATTGCCGGCTATGGAGTGGAGGGTAGAGTCGGTGCAGCTAGTGTCGGAGCAACGAATGACTTACCACAACTTACCACAACTTCAGGATTTCTGTGTTTGGATGCACATGAGCAAAATCCTGAAGTTGCAGTCAATTTCAAAGGGCTAATAACAGCGAACGCTGTTCATTCAGTGTTATCCAAAACAAATTCTGGGCCGTTCACTGTTTCCCGGCAATTTCCTGGATCTGCCAGTAGATGGCACCCTTTGCATTGGTAATATGAAATAGACGCAAGGGTACATTTGCCTCTTTTCACAAATAGAGGGTTAATAGCCCTTATTTTGTGGAATTTAAGGAACTCAAATCAAGATGGCAGATGCATACCATTTTACTTTAAATTTTGAGTGCAATCCCAACTCATTGAGGAGGGCTAATTTCAGTGAGTTGAGAGGGAATCTGGCCCAGGTGGCTTGGAATCAAAGATTGGTAGGTAATACAGTACATGAGCAATGGGAGGCCTTCAAAGAGGAAATAATTCAGTTACAGAGTAGACACATTCCCACAAGGGGGGAAAAAAAAAGGCATCCAAAGATAGAGCTCCCTGGATGAATAAAGATATAGGGATTAAAATGAAACAGAAAAAGGAGGCTTATGATGAACGTCAGGTTCATAATTCAGTAGAGAACCAAGCCGAATACAAAAAGTACAGGGGAGAACTGAAAAAGAAAATGAGAGGCAAAGAGAGTGTATGAGAATAGATTAGCAGGTAACAAAAAGGAACACACAAATCTTTTATAAATATGTAAATAGTAAAAGGTTAGTCAAAGGAAGGTTGGGCCAATTAGGGACGGTAAAGGAGATCTTGTGGTGACAGGGCATGGCTAAGGTACTGAATGAGTACTTTGCATCTAATGAAGGGGATGCTGCCAATGTCACAGTAAAGGAGGAGGTATTAGCAAAACTAGATAGGCTAAAAATAGAGGACGTAGATAAAGATTGGCAGCACTCACAGTACAAAAGTTATCCGGTTCGGCTACAATGCAGCCAGCTTGCTGAGGGAAATGAGGGTGGAAATTACAGAGGCTCTGGCCACAATCTTCCAATCCTTCTTAAATATGGGAGCTGTGCTAGAAGACTGGAGGATTGCAAATGTTACCAGTTCTAGGCCGTCTATTTCTAACAGTTTACTATTTTATCGAAGTGGGGGGAGTGGGACGCTGCCAGTTTTGCACCTCCGCTAACTCCCACGCAATTACACGAGAGCCCATAGCGTGTCGTCCCCCCGAGTGGAAACACTTTTGCGCCCCCCCCCCACCCCCGATGGCATGCAGCAGACCAATTTTGCCCCCTTTGTCTTTACTTACAAATCCCTCCACCAACCCTAGCTCTGCAGCCTCCTCCAGATCTATATCCCAGCTCTCTGCTTCAGGCCTCCCACTCTGGCTGTCTGTGCACGCCCCGTCCCTCTGCTCCACCATCCAGGCCAGATTCTTTCAGCTGTTTTGGTGCTACCCTCTGGAGTTCCTCCCTGAACCGCTTACCTCGCAAGTTCTCTTCCTCCTTGAAAAGTCTCCTCAAACCTGCCAACCTGCCTCTTTGACCCATACCCTTGGACAATCTCTCCTAGCACTGTTACTTGTCAGCACTTCTCCTCTGTGAAGCATCCTGGAAGGTCGAAGATCAGCCATGATCTTAATTAATGGTGGAGCAGGCTTGAGGGGCTGTATGGCCTACTCCTGCTCCTAATTCTTATGTTCTTGATGTTGTCTATATTGAGTTTCAAAAGGCGTTTGACAAAGTACCACATAATAGGCTTGTTTGCAAAATTGAAGCTCATGGGGATAAAATGGGCAATGGCAGCGCAGATACAAGGTTGGCTAAAAGTCAGAAAACCGAGTAGTGGTGAACAGTTGTTTGTCAGAATGCAGATAAGATGTTAAACTGAGGTGGACACAGAGAGGCTGCAAAGAGATTTAGATAGGTTAAGCGAATGGGCTAAGTTTTGGCAGATGGAATACAATGTCGGAAAATATGAGGTCATCCACCTTGGGGAAAAAAAACAGTAAAAGGGAATATTATTTGAATGGGGAGAAATTACAACATGCTGCGGTGCAGAGGGACCTGGGGGTCCTTGTGCATGAATCCCAAAAAGTTAGTTTGCGGTTGCAGCAGGTAATCAGGAAGGCGAATGGAATGTTGGCCTTCATTGCGAGAGGGATGGAGTACAAAAGCAGGAAGGTCCTGCTGCAACTGTATAGGGTATTGGTGAGGCTGCACCTGGAGTACTGCGTGCAGTTTTGGTCACCTTAAGGAAGGATATACTAGCTTTGGAGGGGGTACAGAGACGATTCACGAGGCTGATTCCGGAGATGAGGGGGTTACCTTATGATGATAGATTGAGTAGACCGGGTCTTTACTCGTTGGAGTTCAGAAGGATGACGGGTGATCTTATAGAAACATTTAAAATAATGAAAGGGATAGACAAGCTAGAGGCAGAGAGGTTGTTTCCACTGGTCAGGGAGACTAGAACTATGGGGCACAGCCTCAAAATACGGTGGAGCCAATTTAAAACCGAGTTGAGAAGGAATTTCTTCTCCCAGAGGGTTGCGAATCTGTGGAATTCTCTGCCCAAGGAAGCAGTTGAGGCTAGCTCATTGAATGTATTCAAATCACAGATCGCTAGATTTTTAACCAATAAGGGAATTAAGGGTTATGGGGAGCGGGCGGGTAAGTGGAGCTGAGTCCATGGCCAGATCAGCCATGATCTTGTTGAATGGTGGAGCAGGCTCGAGGGGCTAGATGGCCTACTCCTGTTCCTAATTCTTATGTTCTTATGTATGTAAAAGATCCCATGGCACTATTTGAAAGAAAGTGTAATCCCTGTTATCCTGGCCAATATTTATCCTTCAACCAACACCTAGAAACAGATGATCTGCTCGTTATCACATTTCTGTTTGAGGATCTTGCTATGCATAAATTGGTTGCCGCATTTCTTGCGTTACAACAATGCATACACTTCAAATTGGCTGTCAAATTCATCCCAGCGTCGTTAAATTTAAGATGGTCACCAAATGAACAAAGGGAAAAGTTAGAAGTTGTTTTTATGCAAAAGATTGTTAGGACATGTGGCCTATCAGAAACACTGGTGGAAGCAGGATCCATGTTGCCTTTTACATGGGATGTGGATAAATATTTGAAAATACATGTTTAAAAGACAGGAATGGGACAAAGTGGATAGTTCTTTCTGCGCTCGTGCTTCCTATGATTCTGGATGGTTAACAGTGAACCAGTTCCATTCTGACATGTAAACATTCAGTAGTTTTGAAAAAATAACATTCTCTAGGTATTTCTGTTTCCAATGGACATATTTTCAAACTGGAGGTGATATTTGCAGAGATTAATTTTATTTAGCTATGCAGTTTCCGTACACACAAAGTGGCAATTGTGTATATAGAGGTAATTGACAATTGCATCCTTATTTGGTGGGTATTGGATTGAGGGTGCTATTAGGAAAAGGGTTATACACCACTCTTTCTCTCCATGCTCTGCTGAGACGTTGCAGTTTTGTCCTCCCATTATACAACTAATTCACAGGTTTGACAAGTCCTTGACAAGCAATTTTATTTTTTGTGTGGCCTAACTTTTTTAAACAAGTTTTAGTCTGGTAGCAAGCGAGTTATAAGAGAAGAAAAGTAAACTGCGTTCTACAAGTTTGCGCAGTTGGGATTACAATTTGCCCTTGGACTGGGGGGGTAAAACATTTGCCTAAGTTCCCATTATTCAGTGACTATGTGGGAAACATAGAAACATAGAAAATAGGTGCAGGAGTAGGCCATTCGGCCCTTCGAGCCTGCAGCACCATTCAATAAGATCATGGCTGATCATTCACCTCAGTACCCCATTCCTACTTTCTCTCCATACCCCTTGATCCCTTTAGCCGTAAGGGCCATACCTAACTCCCTCTTGAATATATCTAGTGAACTGGCATCAACAACTTCCACAGGTTAACAACTCTCTGAGTGAAGAAGTTTTTCCTCATCTCAGTCCTAAATGGCTTACCCCTTATCCTTAGACTGTGTCCTCTGGTTCTGGACTTCCCCAACATCGGGAGCATTCTTCCTGCATCGAACCTGTCCAGTCCCGTCAGAATGTTATATGTTTCTATGAGATCCCCTCTCATCCTTCTAAACTCCAGTGAATACAGGCCCAGTCGATCCAGTCTCTCCTCATATGTCAGTCCTGCCATCTTGGGAATCAGTCTGGTGAACCTTCAATGCCCTCCCTCAATAGCAAAAGTGTTGTTCCTCAGATTAGGAGACCAAAACTGAACACAATATTCCAGATGAGGCCTCACGAAGGCCCTGTACAATTGTAGTAAGACCTCCCTGCTCCTATACTCAAATCCCCTAGCTGTGAAGGCCAACATACCATTTGCCTTCTTCACTGCCTGCTGTACCTGCATGCCAACTTTCAATAACTGATCATATCATAGGCAGCCCCTCGGGATTGAGGAAGACTAGCTTCCACTCTTGGCATGAGTTCTTAGGTGGCTGTACAGTCCAATACGGGAACCACAGTTTCTGTCACGGGTGGGACAGATAGTCATTGAGGGAAAGGGTGGGCAGGGAGCCTGGTTTGCCGCACGCTCCTTCCGCTGCCTGCGCTTGATTTCTGCATGCTCTCAGCTGATACGTCCTTACTACACAGTATAAATGCACAAGAGGCCCATGCTTGAGAGAAGGTCAGTCTGTGACCTGTCCTTTATTCCTTAGCACTCAAGTGATGAAGGTGGGTGGAGCTTCCCCTTTTATACCTGAAGGTCCAGGTTAGGAGTGTCTCCCACCTAGTGGTCAGTGTTCTCACGGTGTGCAACTTCGGTCAGTTTATACATGGGTTACAATGCTGGTTGAATACATGACATCACCTCCCCCCCCAAAGTCTTATTGGGATCACAGATTGAATCTCTCTGGTGGTTTACGCTCCCTTGTAGAGCGCCTGAGTTGGGGCTCCGGTTGTTGGGCGCTGGCCTGAGTGTCTGCTGTTTGCAGTGCCTTAGGTCTGTCCGGACTGCCCACAGTGACTGGGCTCTCCTCCCTTTGGTTCCGGTGTTCGGTCACCTGTGGTGGAGTGAACTCTATATCGTGTTCTTCCTCTGCTTCTTCTATGGGGTTGCTGAACCTCCTTTTTGTTTGATCCACATGTTTGCGGCAGATTTGTCCATTGGTAAGTTTAACTACCAGAATCCTATTTCCCTCTTTGGCAGCCACAGTGCCTGCGAGCCATTTGGACCCTGCAGCGTAGTTGAGGACAAAAACAGGATAATTTACATCAATACATCGCGCCCTCGCATTCCTGTCATGGTAGTCATATTGTGACTGGCGCCTGCTCTCGACAATTTCTTTCATGGTGGGGTGTATAAGGGATAATCAGGTTTTGAGCGTCCTTTTCATTAGCAGTTCTGCGGGTGGAACCCCTGTGAGCGAGTGTGATCGGGATCTATAGGCCAACAGGAGGCGTGATAAGCGGGTTTGTAGGGAACCCCCTTGGAATCTGAGCATCCCCTGTTTGATTATCTGCACTGCTCGTTCTGTCTGGCCGTTTGAGGCCGGCTTGAACGGTGCCATTCTAACATGGTTAATTCCATTGCCTGCCATGAAGTCCTGGAATTCAGTGCTTGTGAAGCACGGGCCATTGTCGCTGACCAAGATGTCCGGTAGACCGTGGGCGGTGAACATTGCCCGTAGACTTTCAAACGTGGCAGAGGATGTGCTTGAATTTAAAATGTCACACTCGATCCATTTGGAGTAGGCGTCTACTACAACCAAAAACATTTTCCCCATGAAAGGACCTGCGTAGTCCACATGGATGCGTGACCAAGGCTTGGCGGGCCAGGGGCTAAGGGGGGCTTCCCTGGGCGCATGGCCCAGCTGGGCACACGTGTTGCACCTGCGAACACAAAGTTCCAGATCTGCGTCTATCCCTGGCCACCAGACGTGTGACCTGGCAATTGCCTTCATCGTGACAATGCCCGGGTGCCCATTGTGGAGTTCTCTGATGAACACCTCTGTGCCCATCTGGGGCATGACTACGCGGTTTCCCCACAGTAGGCAATCGGCCTGAATCGAGAGTTCATCCTTGCGTCTGTGAAATGGTTTAAATTTCTCAGGGTATGCCCTGTACGTGGCTGCCCAGTCCCCATTCAGGACACATTTCTTGACTAGAGACAATAGCGGGTCTCTATCTGTCCAGACTTTAATCTGACGGGCTGTCACGGGTGAGCCTTCTCTTCCGAAAGCTTCAACAGCCATGACCATCTCAGCACCATGCTCGGTAGCCCCCTCAGTGGTGGCTAGTGGGAGCCTGCTGAGTGCATCGGCGCAGTTTTCGGTGCCCGGTCTGTGCCGAATTGTGTAGTCATAGGCAGCTAACGTGAGTGCCCACCTCTGTATGCGGGCCGATGCGTTTGCATTTATGGCCTTGTTGTCGGCCAAAAGGGACGTTAGGGGTTTGTGATCTGTCTCCAGCTCAAATTTCCTGCCAACAGGTACTGGTGCATTTTCTTTACCGCATATACACATGCGAGCGCCTCCTTTTCTACCATCCCGTAGCCCCTTTCTGCCTGGGACAGACTCCTAGAGGCATAAGCTACCGGCTGTAACTGACCCTTGGCATTGACATGCTGCAACACACACCCGACACCATAGGACGATACATCACACGTTAACACAAGTTTCTTACATGGGCCATATAGCGTTAACAGATTGTTGGAACATAACAAATTGCGTGCTCTATTAAAAGCCTTTTCCTGGCTGTCCCCCCAGACCCATTTGCGACCTTTGCGTAGGAGCACGTGTAGCGGCTCAAGCAACGTGCTCAATTTGGGAAGGAAGTTACCAAAATAGTTCAGGAGCCCCAGGAACGAACGCAGCTCCGTCGTGTTACGGGGTCTGGGTGCTCTCTGGATCGCTTCCGTCTTGGATGCAGTTGGGCTGATCCCGTCTGCTGCTACCCTCATCCCCAGGAATTCTACCTCTGGAGCTAGGAAGACGCACTTCGCCTTTTTCAGTCGCAGACCTACCCGGTCCAGTCTGCGTAGCACCTCCTCCAGGTTGTGGAGGTGTTCTTCAGTATCGTAACCCGTAATGAGAATGTCGTCCTGAAAAACCACTGTCCCTGGAATCGACTTAAGGAGGCTTTCCATATTTCGTTGGAAGATCGTGGCGGCCGAGCGAATCCCGAACGGACATCTGTTGTACTCAAACAACCCCTTGTGTGTCGTGATGGTGGTCAGCTTCTTCGACTCACTCGCCAGCTCCTGGGTCATGTAAGCTGAAGTCAGGTCCAATTTTGAAAAAAGTTTGCCACCGGATAGCGTCGCAGAGAGGTCCTCCGCTCTCGGTAGCGGGTACTGGTCTTGGAGTGACACCCGATTGATGGTGGCCTTGTAATCGCCACATCCTGACCGACCCATCCGCCTTGAGCACCGGCACAATCGGGCTCACCCAGTCACTGAATTCGACTGGCGAGATGATGCCTTCCCGCAACAGGCGGTCCAATTCGCCTTCTATCTTTTCCCGCATCACGTACGGCACCGCTCTGGCCTTGTGGTGTACTGGTCTGGCGTCAGGGTTTATGTGAATCACTACCTTGGCCCCCATGAAAGTACCAATGCCGGGTTGAAATAATGAGTCAAATTTGTCCAGGACCTGTGAGCATGATACTCGCTCCACAGAGGAAATTGCATTGACATCGCCCCATTTCCAGTTCATGACAGCAAGCCAACTCCTCCCCAGTAGTGCGGGACCGTCCCCTGGGACAATCCAGAGTGGCAACCTGTTCTCCGAATCTTTGTGGGTCACGACTACCGTGGCGCTGCCTAGCACCGGAATGATCTGCTTTGTGTAAGTCCGTAGCTGTGCGTCAATCGCCGATAATTTTGGCCGCCTGGCCTTGGATGTCCACAACTTTTCGAACTGTTTGATACCCATCAGGGACTGGCTGGCACCCGTGTCTAACTCCATTGATACTGGGATGCCATTGAGGAGCACTTTCATCATTATCGGTGGCGTCCTGGTGTATGAATTGTATACGTGCTCCACATGAACTCGCTGAACTTCAGCTTCCAGCGATTTCCCCCAGTGTCCATTTCTGCAATTTCTGCAGGTATTTTGCTCATCTTTGCAAACTCCGGCTGAATGTATGCCTCCACACCTCCAGCATGAGTTGCGGTTTGAAACAAAAGGTCCCTTGCCAGTCGATCGTCCCTGACTGCCCCTGTTATTTTCCTTGAGTGCACCATTAACAGGTGTTGATGGCCCCATTACTGGCCGCATTGTCCCTTGCAATGGCGTGAATCACTGTTCAGCTTGCCATTGTCTCTGTCGAACTCCCCCTCTGGGTTCGACTACATGTTGGGGCATGCCTGACTGCCCTTGTCTGCCTGGAGAACTGTGTGCTGCTTTAACAATGTTGAATCTCTGTCCCAACCATTCCTTAACACAGTACCTCTCGTCTGTTCTGCTAGTGGCCATGCTCGCGTGGTTTAAATCTCAGTTTCTTGTCGCCATTGATACGTCCTTACTACACAGTATAAATGCACAAGAGGCCCATGCTTGAGAGAAGGTCAATCTGTGACCTGTCCTTTATTCCTTAGCACTCAAGTGATGAAGGTGGGTGGAGCTTCCCCTTTTATACCTGAAGGTCCAGGTTAGGAGTGTCTCCCACCGAGTGGTCAGTGTTCTCACGGTGTACAACTTAGGTCAGTTTATACATGGGTTACAATGCTGATTGAATACATGACATCAGCGACGATACTCGAGGAGCACAGCGCCCTCCCGAATGCACTTCCTCCACTTAGGGTGGTCTATGGCCAAGGACTCCCAGATGTCAGTGGGGATGTCGCACTTTATCAGGGAGGATTTGAGGGTGTCCTTTTAATGTTTCCTCTGCCCGCCTTTGGCTCGTTTGCCGTAGACGAGTTCTGAGTAGAGCGCTTGCTTTGGGAGTCTCGTGTCTTGCATGCGAACTATGTGGCCTGCCCAATGGAGCTTATCAAGTGTGGTCAGTGCTTCAATGCTGGGGATGTTGGCCTGGACAAGGACGCTAATGTGTGTGCGTCTGTCCTCCCAGGGGATTTGCAGGATCTTGCGGAGACATCGCTGGTGGTATTTCTCCAGCGATTTAAGGTGTCTACTGTACATGGTCCACGTCTCTGAGCCATACAGGAGGGCAGGTATTACTATGGCCCTGTAGACCATGAGCTTGGTGACAGTTTTGAGGGACTGATCTTCAAACACTTTTTTCCTCAGGCGGCCGAAGGCTGCACTGGCGCGCTGGAGGCGGTGTTGGATCTTATCATCAATACCTGCTCTTGTTGATAGGAGGCTCCCGAGATAGGGGAAGTGTCCACGTTGTCTAGGGCCACGCCGTGGATCGTGATGTTTGGGGGGCAGTGCTGTGCGGCGAGGACAGGCTGTTGTAGGACCTTTATCTTACTGATGTTTGGCGCAAGGCCCATGCTTTCATACGCCTCGGTTTTTTTTTGATGTACCATGACACCCAGGTCTCGTTGCACCTCCCCTTTTCCTAATCTGCCACCATTCAGATAATATTCTGCCTTCGTGTTTTTGCCACCAAAATGGATAACCTCACATTTATCCACATTATACTGCATCTGCCATGCATTTGCCCACTCACCTAACCTGTCCAAGTCACCCTGCAGACTTTTAGCGTCCTCCTCACAGCTTAGTGTCATCTGCAAACTTGGAGATATTACACTCAAATCATTCATGTATATTGTAAATAGCTGGGGTCCCAGCACTGAGCCCTGCGGCACCCCACTAGTCACTGCCTGCCATTCTGAAAAGGACCCGTTTATCCCGACTCTCTGATGATACCCAGCTCTACCTCACCACCACTTCTCTCGACCCCTTCACATTCTCTAAATTGTCAGACTCCTTGTCCGACATCCAGTTCTCCAATTAAATACTGAGAAGACCGAAGCCATTGTTTTCAGTCCCCGCCTTAAACTCCGGACCCTAGGCACTGACTCCATCCCTCTCCCTAACATTTTTCTGAGGCTGGACCAGACTGTTCGGAACCTTGGTGTCATATTTGACCCTGAAATGAGCTTCTGACCACATATCCACGGCATAACTAAGACCGCCCATTTCCACCTCCATAACATTGCCTGTCTCCGCCCTTGCCTCAGCTCATCTGCTGCTGAAACCCTCATCCATTCCTTTGTTACCTCTAGACTTGATTATTCCAACACACTCCTGGCTGGCCTCTCACATTCTACCCTACATAAACTTGAGGTCATCCAAAACTCGGCTGCCCATGTCCGAACTTGCACCAAGTCCTGCTCACCAATCGCCCCTGTGCTCGCTGACCTACATTGGCTCCAGGTTAAGCAACATTTCAATTTCAAAATTCTCATTTTTGTTTTCAAATTCCTCCATGGCCTCGCCACTCCCTATCTCTGTAATCTCCTTCAGCTCCACAACACCGCCCCCCCCCCCCCCCCCCGAGATATCTGCGCTCCTCTAATTCTGCCCTCTTGAACATCCTGATTATAATTGCTCAACTATTGGTGGCTGTGCCTTCTGTTGCCTAGGCTCCAAGTTCTGGAATTCCCTGCTTAAACCTCTCTGCCTCTCTACCTCTCTTTCCTCCTTTAAGATGCTCCTTAAAACATACCTCTTTGACCGAGCTTGTTTGATAACACTCCTTTGAAGCACCTGGGGATGTTTCACTGTATTAAAGGCAAGTTGTTATTGCAGTAGTCTCCTCCTGTCTCAGCCAAGATTCCCATTTCTTGCCATGACTCAGCAACCCTTGCTGGAAGTACACATGTGAAAGTAAGGTGATGATAGGATTGGGCTGGCAAATGAGGCTTCCTTCCCCATTTTCAAAAGACATCACACCCTGAGAGTCCCCTTCGCAGTGCTTCCAAACACGACAATCATTGCGCCCAGTGCTCCATTATCCTGCAACCACACTCCAGGTGCTCCCATATCCCAGGAATACCCTCCCAACACTTACCAACCCATATATCTTCTCCCAACTCCTCAGCACTGCTACATTTAGTTCCAGCAGCCTAGCTCCTATCTTTCTGCATTATCTTCTCTAACATCTATTTTTGTAGCGTGAGCTTAAAAAAAAAGATAAAATTAACTGCATAATTTTTCATAAAGTCATTGATTTACTTTTTCCATGCAAATAAACACCAGAATCATAGAATTTAAACACCAAAATTAACAAACATTCCTATATAAAAGACTCCATTCAACCTATTCAATCATCTAAGTAGCCCTGATAGTATAACAAAGAACAACATTTCCTCTGACTTGCCCCCCTAAGCAATGCTGCTGGAGATGCACTGGTAATAGATTACAAGTTTGCATATCATGCATACTTAAAACTTCCCGTAACATTCTTGTGCAACACTTCTCTGTCACATTTAATCATATTCAAAAGTTATTCTACGCTAGGCAGATGTCTTTTTATTACGCTTACTTGAGTCACTCTTCCTGCACGATTGACTCCCAGCTCTGGTCCTGTCAGTCCTGTTTCCACTCTCTCAACAGCTGCAACAGACGCAGAGAAGCAAGTTGAAATGGCTTCACAACAATTGAAGAACTCAATGCTAGTTGTAAATGTAAGAACATTCAAACTTTTTAAACAATGATCCTTACAATTAGAATAATTACACTTTCTACCTCCTGCATCATCATCTCTAACTCACTGATGCACAGCAATTGTAAAATGCTGTTTTTCAGCTTCCTTTTTCTAAAAACATACCCGTTCCACAATATCTCCCAACTTCTTAATTGACTGGGTTTCTTGTCTATCATCTGAGCTGTAATTTGCCCCAACAATTGTTTCAACAAGCTACGACAATGACACCTTCCACCTTAAAGAGACATATACCGATAATTCTATTTTATTTGTTATAATGTATTTATCCTTTTAAAACAATGTGGGGCTGAAATTGCCCCCCTCCATAAGCTCCATTATCACCTCTAAGAGGCAGGAATGGAGCAGAGAGGACATACCGACCCCGGGCTGGAAGCGGCTGAATGGGTTACCTCACCACCCATTTTCCCTTACCGACCGGCGGTGACCCGCTTTCCGCCCCCCCCCCGGCCGAAACCCTCCCTGGTGGCCTGGTGTTTGCCACTCAAATGGCTGCAGAGCTTGCAGCAGCCCTCCCCTTTAACTGAAGGGGAGGGACGTTGTGACACGTCAGCACGGCGCTGATGACTTGGAGCGACGGCCGTTCCCACCCGCCCGCACTTCCTCCCCGCAACATCGTTCCGACCGAAAAAAAATTCCAAGTCCTGAATTTCTCCAGATTCTCCGCTCCATGGATTGGGGCGGCGAAACATTTTTAAAAAACGATAAGTGCGCCCCATTTGGGGCGGGGCTCAATTTTGGCCCCTGTGTCTTATCGCTTACTGTGCCATGGGTCATAGACAGTATTATCTGACCTCCTGTGGCATTGGTTCTGGGGTTTGGAGAATAAATAGTAACCTGACCTGTTCCTTTACTACCACTGTTCAGGTATTCATTTGGGGGAAGTGTTCAAAGGTTAATCAGAGTTTAATTGCTGTTGGTGAGGGAACTTTGCAGATTGCCAACGCTTGCATTGGCCCTGAATTTGCAGTTGGAGGCTTCCCTTGGGAAGGGCCTCCAATCCACAGATAAAATGACAGTGATCACAGTACCATAAGGTTTAATTAGCTATGGAAAAGGACAGAGGCCAATCTAGAATAAAAATACTTAATTGGAAGGAGGCCAATTTCAGTGGGTTGAAAATGGATCTGGCCCGAGTAACTTGGAATCAAAGATTGGCAGGCAAAACTGTAATCGAACAATGGGCCGCCTTTAAAGAGGCGAGGGTTCGGGTACAGTCGAGGTATATTCCCACAAGGGGGAAAAGGTAGGGCAACCAAAGTCAGAGCTTCCTGGATGACAAAAGAGATAGAGAGTAAGATGAAGCAGAAAATCATCATCATAGACAGTCCCTCAGAATCTAGGAAGACATGCTTCCACTCTAAAAGTAAGTTCTCAGGTGGTTGTACAGTCCAACGTGGGAATTACAGTCTCTGTCACAGGTGGGGCAGACAATGGTTGAATGAAACGGTGGGTGGGGAGCCTGGTTTGCCGCACGCTCCTTCCGCTGTATGCGCTTGATTTCTGCATGCTCTCGGCGACGAGACTCAAGGTGCTCAGTGCCCTCCCGGATGCCCTTCCTCCATTTTGGGCGGTCTTGGGCCAGGAATTCCCAGGTGCCAGCAGTGATGTTGCACTTTATCAAGGAGGCTTTGAGGGTGTCCTTGAGACATTTCCTCTGTCCACCTGGGGCTCGCTTGCTGTGTAGGAGTTCCGAGTCGAGCACTTGCTTAAGGAATCTCATGTCGGGCATGCGGATGATGTGGGCCCGCCCAATCGAGCTGGTCGAGCGTGGTCAGTGCTTCGATGCTGGGAATGTTGGCTTGAGCGAGAACACTGACGTTGGTGCGTCTATTCTCCCAGTGGATTTGCAGGATTTTGCGGAGGCAGCGCTGGTGGTACTGCTCCAGCAAGTTGAGATAACTGCTGTATTTGGTCGAAGTCTCTGAGCCATACAGGAGAGCGGGTATCACTACTGCCATGTAGACCATAAGTTTGGTGTTAGACTTGAGGTCCTGTTCTTGAAACACTCTCTCCCTCAGGCGACCGAAGGCTGCGCTGGCACACTGGAGGCAGTGTTGGACCTCGTCATCGATGTCTGCCCTTGGTTGATAGTAGGCTCCCGAGGTATGGAAAATGGTTCTTTTTGTCCAAGGCCCGCTGTGGATTTTGATGACTGGGGACAGTGCCTGAAGCAGAAAAAGGGTGCGTATGACAGATGTCAGGTTGAGAATACAAATGAGAACCAGACTGAATATAGAAAGTTCAGAGCGGAGGTGAAAAAGAAAATAAGAGGGCAGAGAGTGCATGAGAATAGAAACATAGAAAATAGGTGCAGGAGTAGGCCATTCTGTCCTTCGAGCCTGCACCACCATTCAATATAATCATGGCTGATCATGCAACTTCAGTACCCAATTCCTGCTTTTTCGCCATATCCCTTGATCCCTTTAGACGTAAGGGCCACATCTAACTCCTTTCTGAATATATCTAACGAACTGGCCTCAACAACTTTCTGTGGTAGAGAATTCCACAGGTTCACAATTCTCTGAGTGAAGAAGTTTCTCCTCATCTCAGTCCTAAATGGCTTACCCCTTATCCTTAGACTGTGACCCCTGGTTCTGGACTTCCCCAACATCTGGAACATTCTTCCTGCATCTAACCTGTCCAATCCCGTCAGAATTCTATATGTTTCCATGAGAACCCCTCTCATTTTTCGACATTCCAGTGAATATAAGCCTAGTCGATCCAGTCAGTCTTCATATGTCAGTCCTGCCATCTCGGGAATCAGTCTGGTGAACCTTCGCTGTACTCCCTCAATAGCAAGAACGTCCTTCCTCAGATTAGAAGACCAAAACTGTACACAATATTCAAGGTGTGGCCTCACCAAGGCCCTGTACAACTGCAATAAGACCTCCCTGTTCCTATACTCAAATCCTCTCGCTATGAAAGCCAACATGCCATTTGCCGCCTTCACCGCCTGCTGTACCTGCACTTTCAATGACTGATGTACCATGACACCCAGGTCTCATTGCACCTCCCCTTTTCCTAATCTGTCACCATTCAGATAATATTCTGCCTTCCTGTTTTTGCCACCAAAGTGAATAACCTCACAATTTATCCACATTATACTGCATCTGCCATGCATTTGCCCATTCACCTAACCTGTCTAAGTCACCCTGCAGCCTCTTAGCATCCTCCTCACAGTTCATACTGCCCCCAGCTTAGTGTCATCTGCAAACTTGGAGATATTACACCCAATTTCTTTGTCTAAATCATTAATGTATATTGTAAATAGCTGGGGTCCCAGCACTGAACCTTGTGGTACCCCACTAATCACTGCCTGCCATTCTGAAAAGGACCCGTTTATTCCTACTCTTTGCTTCCTGTCTGCCAACCAGTTCTCTATCCACGTCAATACATTACCCCCAATACCATGTGCTTTAATTTTGCACACTAATCTGTTGTGTGCGACCTTGTCAAAAGCCTTTTGAAAGTCCAAATACACCACATCCACTGGTTCTCCCTTGTCCACTCTACTAGTTACATCCTCAAAAGATTCTAGAAGATTTGTCAAGCATGATTTCCCTTTCATAAATCCATGTTGATTTGGACCGATCCTGTCACTGCTTTCCAAATGCGCTTCTATTTCATCTTTAATAACTGATTCCAACATTTCCCCACTACTGATGTCAGGCTAACCAGTTTATAATTCCCTGTTTTCTCTCTCCCTCCTTTTTTTAAAAGTGGGGTTGCATTAGCTATCCTCCAATCCATAGGAACTGATCCAGAGTCTATAGAATGTTGGAAAATGATCACCAATGCATCCACTATTTCTAGGGCAACTTCCTTAAGTACTCTGGAATGCAGACTATCAGGCCCTGGGGATTTATTGGCCTTCAATCCCATCAATTTCCCTAACACAATTTCCTGACTAATAAGGATTTCCTCAGTTCCTCCTTCTCACTAGACCCTCGGTCCCGTAGTATTTCCGGAAGGTTATTTATGTCTTCCTTATTGAAGACAGAACCAAAGTATTTGTTCAATTGGTCTGTCATTTCTTTGTTCCCCATTATAATTTCACCTGATTCTGACTGCAAGGGACCTACATCTGTCTTCACTAATCTTTTTCTTTTCACATATCTATAGAAGGTTTTGCAGTCAGTTTTTATGTTCCCTGCAAGCTTACTCTCATACTCTATTTCCCCTCTCCTAATTAAACTCTTTGTCCTCCTCTGCTGAATTCTAAATGTCTCCCAGCCGTGGATAACCAAGGAAATAAAGGAGAGTATCAAATTAAAAACCAATGCGTATAAGGTGGCCAAGATTAGTGGGAAACTAGAAGATTGGGAAAATTTTAAACGACAGCAAAGAATGACTAAGAAAGCAATAAAGAAAGGAAAGATAGATTACGAAAGTAAACTTGCGCAAAACATACAAACAGATAGTAAAAGCTTTTACAGATATATAAAACGGAAAAGAGTGACTAAAGTAAATGTTGGTCCCTTAGAAGGTAGATTTAATAATGGGAAATGTGGAAATGGCTGAGACCTTAAACAATTATTTTGCTTCAGTCTTCACAGTGGAAGACACAAAAACCATGCCAAAAATTGCTGGTCACGGGAATGTGGGAAGGGAGGATCTTGAGACAATCACTATCACTAGGGGGGTAGTGCTGGACAGGCTAATGGATCTCAAGGTAGACAAGTCCCCTAGTCCTGATGAAATGCATCCCAGGGTATTAAAAGAGATGGCGGAAGTTATAGCAGATGCATTCGTTATAATCTACCAAAATTCTCTGGACTCTGGGGAGGTACCATCGGTTTGGAAAGCAGCTAATGTAACGCCTCTGTTTAAAAAAGGGGGCAGACAAAAGGCAGGTAACCAGAGGCCGGTTAGTTTAACATCTGTAGTGGGGAAAATGCTTGAAGCTATCATTAAGGAAGAAATAGTGGGACATCTCGATAGGAATAGTGCAATCAAGCAGACGCAACATGGATTCATGAAGGGGAAATCATGTTTAACTAATTTACTGGAATTCTTTGAGGATATAACGAGCATGGTGGATAGAGGTGTACCGATGGATGTGGTGTATTTAGATTTCCAAAAGGCATTCGATAAGGTGCCACACAAAAGGTTACTGCAGAAGAGAAAGGTACACCGAGTCAGAGGAAATGTATTAGCATGGATAGAGAATTGACTGGCTAACAGAAAGCAGAGAGTCGGAATAAATGGGTCCTTTTCGGGTTGGAAATCGGTGGTTAGTGGTGTGCCACAGGGATCGGTGCTGGGACCACAACTGTTTACAATATACATAGATGACCTGGAAGAGGGGACAGAGTGTAGTGCAACAAAATTTGCAGATGACACAAAAATTAGTGGGAAAGTGGGTTGTGTAGAGGACACAGAGAGGCTGCAAAGAGATTTAGATAGGTTAAGCGAATGGGCTAAGGATTAGCAGATGGAATACAATGTCGGAAAATGTGAGGTCATCCACCTTGGGAAAAAAAAAACAATAAAAGGGAATATTATTTGAATGGGGAGAAATTACAACATGCTGCGGTGCAGAGGGACCTGGGGGTCCTTGTGCATGAATCCCAAAAAGTTAGTTTGCAGGTGCAGCAGGTAATCAGGAAGGCGAATGGAATGTTGGCCTTCATTGCGAGAGGGATGGAGTACAAAAGCAGGGAGGTCCTGCTCCAACTGTACAGGGTATTGGTGAGGCCGCACCTGGAGAACTGCGTGCAGTTTTGGTCACCTTTCTTAAGAAAGGATATACTAGCTTTGGAGGGGGTACAGAGACGATTCACCAGGCTGATTCCGGAGATGAGTGGGTTACCTTATGATGATAAATTGAGTAGACTGGGTCTTTACTCGTTGGAGTTCAGAAGGATGAGGGGTGATCTTATAGAAACATTTAAAATAATGAAAGGGATAGACAAGATAGAGGCAGAGAGGTTGTTTCCACTGGTCGGGGAGACTAGAACTATGGGGCATAGCCTCAAAATACGGGGGAGCCAATTTAAAACCGAGTTGAGAAGGAATTTCTTCTCCCAGAGTGTTGTGGATCTGTGGAATTCTCTGCCCAGGGAAGCATTTGAGGCTAGCTCATTGAATGTATTCAAATCACAGATAGATAGATTTTTAACCAATAAGGGAATTAAGGGTTATAGGGAGCAGGAGGGTAAGTGGAGCTGAGTCCACGGCCAGATCAGCCATGATCTTGTTGAGTGGCGGAGCAGGCTCAGAGGGGCTAGATGGCCTACTCCTGTTCCTAATTCTTATGTTCTTATGTTCTCAGGTTTGCTGCTTTTTCTGGCCAATTTATATGCCTCTTCCTTGGATTTAACACTACCCCTAATTTCCCTTGTTAGCCACGGTTGAGTCACCTTCCCCGTTTTATTTTTACCCCAGGCAGGGATGTACTGCTAACAGATTGGCTGCTAATATAAAAGGAAATCCAAAGACCTTCTATAGGCATATAAATAGTAAACGGGTAGTAAGAGGAGGGGTGGGGCCGATTAGGGACCAAAATGGAGACATACACATGGAGGCAGATGTACCAAATGAGTACTTTGCATCTGTCTTTACCAAGGAAGAAGATGCTGCTAAACTCATAGTGAAGGAGGAGGCCGTTGCGATATTGGATGGGATAAAAATTGATAAGGAGGAGGTACTAGGAAGGTTGGCTGTACTTAAAGTAGATAAGTCACCAGGACTGGATGGGCTGCATCCTTGAATGCTGAAGGAAGTAAAGGTGGAAATTGTGGATGTGCTGGCCATAATCTTCCAATCCTCCTTGGATAAGGGGCTGGTGCCAGAGGACTGGGGAACTGCAAATGTTACACCCTTGTTCAAAAAAGGGTGTAAGGATAAACCCAGCAACTGCAGCCCAGTCAGTTCAACCTCAGTAGTGGGGTATCTTTTAGAAACGATAATATTAACAGTCACTTGCACAAGTATGGATTAATTAAGGAAAGCCAGCACAGAATTTTTGAAGGCAAAACTTGATTGAGTTTTTTGATGAGTTTACAGAGAGGGTTGATGGGCAATGAGGTTGATGTAGTGTGCATGGACTTCCAAAAGGCATTTGATAAAGTGCCACATAATAGGCTTTTGATAAAGTGCCACATAATAGGCTTGCCAGCAAAGTTGAAGCCCATGGAGTAAAAGGGACAGTGGCAGCATGGATACGAAATTAGCTGAGTGATAGGAAACAGAGTAGTGGTGAGCGGCTGTTTTTATGGATTGGAGCGGTGTTCCCCAGGGGTGGGTACTAGGACCACTACTTTTTTTGGTTTCATATTAATCACTTGGACTTGGATGTACAGGGCACAATTTCAAAATTTGCAGATGACATAGAAACATAGAAAATAGGTGCAGGAGTAGGCCATTCGGCCCTTCGAGCCTGCAGCACCATTCAATAAGATCATGGCTGATCATTCACCCCAGTACCCCTTTCCTGCTTTCTCTCCATACCCCTTGATCCCTTTAGCCGTAAGGGCCATATCTAACTTCCTCTTGAATATATCCAACGAACTGGCATCAACAACTCTCTGCGGTAGGGAATTCCACAGGTTAATAACTCTGAGCGAAGGAATTTCTCCTCATCTCAGTCCTAAATGGCTTACCCCTTATCCTTAGACTGTGTCCTCTGGTTCTGGACTTCCCCAACATCGGGAACATTCTTCCTGCATCTAACCTGTCCAGTCCCGTCAGAATTTTATATGTTTCTATGAGATCCCCTCTCATCTTTCCAAACTCTAGTGAATACAGGCCCAATCAATCCAGTCTCTCCTCGTATGTCAGTCCTGCCATCCCAGGAATCAGTCTGGTGAACCTTCGCTGCACTCCCTCAATAGCAAGAACGTCCTTCCTCAGACTAGGAGACCAAAACTGAACAAAATATTCCAGGTGAGACCTCATCAAGGCCCTGTACAACTGCAGTAAGACCTCCCTGTTCTTAACTCAAATCCCTTAGCTATGAAGGCCAACATACCATTTGCCTTCTTCACCGCCTGCTGTACCTGCATGCCAACTTTCAATGACTGATGTACTATGATACCCAGGTCTCGTTGCACCTCCACTTTTCCTAATCTGCCGTCATTCAGATAATATTCTGCCTTCGTGTTTTTGCCCCCAAAGTGGATAACCTCACATTTATCCACATTATATTGCATCTGTCCTGCACTTGCCCACTCACCTAACCGCTCCAAGTCACCCTGCAGCCTCTTAGCGTCGTCTTCACAGCTCACAACGCCACCCAGCTTAGTGTCATTTGCAAACTTGGTGATATTACACTCAATTCCTCCATCTAAATCATTGATGTTTATTGTAAATAGCTGGGGTCCCAGCACTGAGCACTGCGGCACTCCACTCGTCACTGCCTGCCATTCTGAAAAGGACCTGTTTATCCCAACTCTCTGCTTCCTGTCTGCCAACCAGTTCGCTATCCACATCAGTACATTATCCCCAATACCATGTGCTTTGATTTTGCACACAAATCTCTTGTGTGGGACCTTGTCAAAAGCCTTTTGAAAGTCCAAATACACCACATCCACTGGTTCTCCATTGTCCACTTTACTAGTTACATTCTCACAAAATTCCAGAAGATTTGTCAAGCATGATTTCCCTTTCATAAATCCATGCTGACTTGGACCGATCCTGTCACTGCTTTCCAAATGCACTGAGATTTCATCTTTAATAATTGATTCCAACATTTTCCCCACTACTGATGTCAGGCTAACCAGTCTATAATTACCCATTTTCTCTCCCCCTTTTAAAAAAAAATGGTGTTACATTAGCTACCCTCCAGTCCATAGGAACTGATCCAGAGTCGATCGACTGTCGGAAAATGATCACCAATGCATCCACTATTTCTAGGGCCACTTCCTTAAGTACTCTGGGATGCAGACTATCAGGCCCCGGGGATTTATCGGCCTTCAATCCCATCAATTTCCCTAACACAATTTCCCGCCTAATAAGGATTTCCTTCAGTTCCTCCTTCTCACTGGACCCTCGGTCCCTTAGTATTTCCGGAAGGTTATTTGTGTCTTCCTTCGTGAAGACAGAACCAAAGTATTTGTTCAACTGGTCTGTCATTTCTTTGTTCCTCATTATAAATAAATTCACCTGAATCTGACTGCAAGGGACCTACGTTTGTCTTCACTAATCTTTTTCTCTTCACATATCTATAGAAGCTTCACGTATCTGTGACACAAAACTTGGAAGTATAGTGAACAGTGAGGAGGATAGTGATCGACTTCAAGAAGCTCATACAGGCTGGTGGAATGGGCAGACACATGGCAGATGATATTTAATTCAGAAAAGTGTGAAGTGATACATTTTGGTAGGAAGAATAAAGAGGGGAAATATAAACTAAAGGGTACAATCCTAAAGGGGATGCATGAACAGAAAGACCTGGGGGTATATGTGCATGAATTGTTGCAAGGCAGGTTGAGAAAGTGGTTAAAAAAGCATACAGGATCCTGGGCTTCATCAATAGAGGCAAGAGTACAAAAGCAAGGAAGTTATGATGAGCCTTTATAACCTACTGGTTCGACTTTAACTGGAGTATTGTGTCCAATTCTGGGCACTGCACTTTAGGAAGGATGTGAAGGCCTTAGAGAGGGTGCAGAAAAGATTTACAAGAATGGCTACAGGAATGAGGGATTTCAGTTACATGGATAGACTGGAGAAGCTGGGGTTGTTCTCCTTCGAGCAGAGAAGGTCATGAGTGGTCTAGACTGAGTTGATAGAGAAAAACTGTTGCCATGGTGGAAGGGTTGAGAACCAGAGGGTACAGATTTAAGGTGATTGGCAGAAGAACCAAAGGCAACATGAGGAAAAGCAATTTTACGCAGCGAGTGGTTAGGATCTGGAATGCACTGCCTGTAAGTAAGATGGAGATGGATCAATCGTGGCTTGCAAAAGGGAATTGGATAAGTACCTGCAGGGAAAAAAATTGCAATGGGTGGCGGAGTGGGACTATCTGAAGTACTCTTGCAGAGAGCCGGCATGGGCTCGACAAGTCGAATGGCCTCCTTTGTTTGAATCATAGAATGGTTACTTCTATGATTCTAAATGCCCGCTTACCTGGTGGTCCGGGAGGTACGGGGATTTGTGGTCCTGGGCCTCTCAGGGTACCCGTGGATCAAAGCCTATGTATCCCAGGGGCGCACACGGTTCGCAAGTGCCCCTGGGATCACGTGGGCTGGCCCAACAAATGAAAGAAGCGAATCCCCAATCATGCTTATGGGGATTCCGTAAGCATGAATGGGAATTCCCCCCAAAATACATGTACATATCAAATACATTTTTAAAAACCATTACATATTTAAAATGAATTAAAATTCAATTTAATTAAATATTTAAAACAAAAATTTAATTTTTTGAAAAATAAATTTTAATATTTTAAAGGGGCTAAAAATAACCTAACTTTATTGTACAGATTTTTTTAAGTTTCAATGATTGAAAAGAAAATATTTTAATGTTTTTTTTGAAACTCTGATGCTGGTACCAGGCATAAGAATTAGTTGGGCAGAAGTTGGGCAAATAGAAGATTCTTGACAGATTGCAATTTCTGGGTTTTCGAGCATAAACTTCGTGAGCGAAAACCTGGAACTCGTACGTGCCCGTAGGGATCGCAAATTACGGGCCACTGTCTGTGAAGTGCTTTGAGATATCCTGAGAAAAGGAAAGGTGCTATATAAATACATGTTTCTTCTTTCCTATACATTTCTGGTTCCAGGTCTTTTTTTGTACTTTTGATACTTTGGAGCGTGATGGCTCTTAAAACCTTTTTGTAGGTAGATATAGGTTTGAATCATGAAACTAAAATAAATATTAGAACCCTGTTTTGGTACCTTCCTCTGTATTGAAAGACAAATACCCATTTTTTGTGGGAAGATCTCCAGAAAATGTTTTGTGGGTTTGTACTGTACATAATTCAATGATTTGACAATCCTATTTAAAGTTTCTTGTTTGTATGGTCCCAGAAAAAAAGCCTAGCATTTATATAGCATCTTTCATTACCTTAGGATGTCCCAAAGCGGTTTACAGCCAATGAAGTACTTTTGAAGTGTCGTCACTGATATAATGTAGGGAAAACACAGAAACCAATGGCATTCAATGAGGTGCTCAAGTCTGTTGTTTGTCGATTCAAGAGTGGAGCTTGAAACCATGAAATTCTGGCTTAGAGGCAAGACACTGTTCCAAGGCTAATGCCAGAAAGAGGAGTTTGTATTATTTTTAGTACTTTTCCGTTAAAAAGAGCAGAAAAATAATTTTCTATATTCTTAGAACCTGACAAAGCAAAGCTGATGACTTTCGCAGCAAGAAAATACAAACTTGTGAGGTAGCTAATAATGGCCCAGAATATGCGGTCGGTACTTTGCGGTCACATGCGCGAAATCCTGAACTTGTGGTCTGTCAAATTCCGACTTGACACATGATCTGCACTGATGGGAAAATTCTGATTGCGGGAGCGGAGTTGGGCTAATTGTCCATCAACTGCCTAGCAATTATATATGAAAATTTTATGGCTGGTGCAAACAGGCACAGGACCAGTTTGTACAACATAAGGAGATATCTTCTGACAAGATAATTAAGAAATTGCACTCCATTAATTAAAAAGGAAGGTTAAACAGTAACATGAAGTGGTGAAAATAGCTTTCCAACTTGTGCATGAAAAAAATAACTTGCTTCGACGATTCTAATGAGAACATAAGAACATAAGAAATACGAACAGGAGTAGGCCATACGGCCCCTCGAGCCTGCTCCGCCATTCAATAAGATCATGGCTGATCTGATCATGGACTCAGCTCCACTTCCCTGCCCGCTCCCCATAACCCTTATCCCCTTATTTAAGAAACTGTCTATTTCTGTTTTAAATGTATTCAATATCCCAGCTTCCACAGCTCTTTGAGGCACCAAATTCCACAGATTTGCAATCCTCTGAGAGAAGAGATTTCTCCTCATCTCTGTTTTAAATGGGCGGCCCCTTGTTCTAAGATCATGCCCTCTAGTTCTAGTCTCCCCCATCAGTGGAACATCCTCTCTGCATCCACCTTGTCAAGCCCCCTCATAATCTTATACATTTCGATAAGATTGCCTCTCATTCTTCTGAACTCCAATGAGTAGAGGCCCAACCTACTCAACCTTTCCTTATAAGTCAACCCCCTCATCCCCAGGAATCAACCTAGTAACCTTCTCCGAACTGCCTCCAAAGCAAGTATATCCTTTCGTAAATATGGAAACCAAAACTGCATGCAGTATTCCAGGTGTGGCCTCACCAAAACCTTGTATAGCTGTAGCAAGACTTCCCTGCTTTTATACTCCATCCCCTTTGCAATAAAGGCCAAGATACCATTGGCCTTCCTGATCACTTGCTGTACCTGCATACTATCCTTTTATGTTTCATGCACAGTACCCCCAGGTCCCGCTGTACTGCAGCACTTTGCAATCTTTCTCCATTTAAATAATAACTTGTTCTTTGATTTTTTTCTGCCAAAGTGCATGACCTCACACTTTCCAACATTATACTCCATCTGTCAAATGTTTGCCCACTCACGTAGCCTGTCTGTGTCCTTTTGCAGATTTTTTGTGTCCTCCTCACACATTGCTTTTCCTCCCATCTTTGTATCATCAGCAAACTTGGCTACGTTACACTCAGTCCCTTCTTCCAAGTCGTTAATATAGATAGTAAATAGTTAGGGCCCAGCACTGATTCCTGCGGCCCTGATTCTGAAGTGCCTATTATGGAAGTTCGAGCATGGTTTGCAGAGACTACAGGAATTCCAATGTGTATAAGAAAGCTGCACTTCAAATTTGCTGTGCGGAGAGAAAGCTTCTCCAGCTCTTCTCTCAGCAGGTCTGGGGTCAGTCCTCTCTGGATGGAAGCATTCTAACTGGAGCACACTTGGTTGTGTGTAGCCCAGAAAGGTAGTGGTGATTTTCAATCTAAATTATTGGAAATGTAACTAAATCAGTACTTTCTTAAAAAGCAAAGTAGCATCACAATTTTGAGCTATCCATACCTATTTTTTTTAAATGCCCCAGACCCCCAAATCACACATTTATGTATATTTTTGAAGTACTGAAGTTTAAATGGAGAATATCCTTACGATCTGTAATAGTATTAATGAGAGACCTTCTGTTTGCTGATTGGAGTACTGGCCCACATGATCCCAGGAACGCTTCCACGCACGGTGCGCCCCTGGGATCCGAAGGTCACTACGCTGCCCTCTACTCCACATCGTCTGACAGAAACTTCTCAGAGGAGGGTTCCCGGCAGGTCAGTGCACATTCGATTCGGATGCTGGTGGCGTTTTCCTTCGTTATGTAGCTGACCGCAAAATACGGGCCAATAAATCCCAAACTTGAACCATCTTCCGCAAACATAAGTATGGTATGGATGTTGGAAAAGGGTTCCATATTGTATGTAGTTCTGAAAAATTGGACAAATTCTAGGAACTGGACAATACAGGTTGAGTGTCCGAAATCCGGAAACCTCGGGACCGAGGCCGTTCTGGATTCCGGATATTTCCGGATTTTGGAACGTCTTTGCCTGGGTCAAGGTAGGTGGGGTCGGGCAGCCGAGATAAGGGGAAGAGGGGGGAGCCGGGGGGGGAGGGGGGAGCCGGGGAGGGGGGTGGGGGAGGGGGAGCCGGGGGTGGGCGGGCAAGTGGGGGAGCCGGGGGGAGAAGGGGGGTGTCCGGGGCCGGGGGGAGGGGGGGGGAAAGTGGAGGAGCCGGGGGGGAGAAGGGGGAGGGTGCCAGGGGGAGAAGAGGGGTGAGCGGGGCCGGGGTGAGGTCGGGCCGCCGAGGGCCGGAGTGAGATCGGGGCAGACGAAGTCGGGCCGCCGAGGCTGGTGGAGTCTGGATTTCGGAACATTTTCCGGTTTCCAGATGACCCCACTACGGATCGGTCCGGATTCCGGAACATTCCGAATTTTGGAACTCTGGATTTCAAACGCTCAACCTGTACTTGCCCCTTACAGATATTGATACCAATTGTTTATGTTACAGGATTCGGTTCAAGGTTCTTTGTCGCTCATGGAATGCAGTAACTGTAGCAAGGAGAATTTATCTTTCATTATCGCTTATTTACAGTGGGTAATGTAGCTTATCCAACTCGAAAAAAAAATCAGAGGAATTTTTGGTCAAGTGCCCAAGTGACCTTCCCTTGGCACACCAAAAAGAATGTGTCTAATTTGCTGATGTATTTTGCAAAGCACTTGCATGCCATTTACTTTGCTGAAATGTATCATGTTGTACTTTGAATCTAGAACTTAACCTACTTTTATAGTCTTCTGAGATTTGGATGTATTGAAGTATTTGGTATTTTGTTGTTTTTATAAAACACATCCATGTCACATTTTGCATTAATTTGCTGTAAGTGTATTTTAAATTCTGCAGTTCCTGTCGCAATACCCTTCCAGTTACTGATGGTCACAATTTGTGCTATCTTCTGTCCAACAATAAGAACATAAGAATTAGGAACAGGAGTAGGCCATCTAATCCCTCGGGCCTGCTCCGCCACTCAACAACATCATGGCTGATCTGGCCGCGGATTCAGCTCCACTTACCCGCCCGCTCCCCATAACCCTTAATTCCCTTATTGGTTAAAAATCTATCTATCTGTGACTTGAATACATTCAATGAGCTAGCCTCAACTGCTTCCTTTGGCAGAGAATTCCACAGATTCACAACCCTCTGGGAGAAGAAATTCCTTCTCAACTCGGTTTTAAATTGGCTCCCCCGTATTTTGAGGCTGTGCCCCCTAGTTCTAGTCTCCCCGACCAGTGGAAACAACCTCTCTGCCTCTATCTTGTCTATCCCTTTCATTATTTAAAATGTTTCTATAAGATCACCCCTCATCCTTCTGAACTCCAACGAGTAAAGACCCAGTCTACTCAATCTATCATCATAAAGCAACCCCCTCATCACTGGAATCAGCCTAGTGAATCGTCTCTGTACCCCCTCCAAAGCTAGTATATCCTTCCTTAAGTAAGGCGACCAAAACTGCACGCAGTACTCCAGGTGCGGCCTTAACAATACCCTATACAGTTGCAGCAGGACCTCCCTGCTTTTGTACTCCATCCCTCTCGCAATGAAGGCCAACATTCCATTCACCTTCCTGATTACCTGCTGCACCTGCAAACTCACTTTTTGGGATTCATGCACAAGGACCCCCAGGTCCCTCTGCACCGCAGCATGTTGTAATTTCTCCCCATTCAAATAATATTCCCTTTTACTGTTTTTTTTTCCAAGGTGGATGACCTCACATTTTCTGACATTGTATTCCATCTGCCAAACCTTAGCCCATTCGCTTAACCTATCTAAATCTCTTTGCAGCCTCTCTGTGTCCTCTACACAACCCACTTTCCCACTAATCTTTGTGTCATCTGCAAGTTTTGTTACACTACACTCTGTCCCCTCTTCCAGGTCATCTATGTATATTATAAACAGTTGTGGTTCCAGCACTGATCCCTGTGGCACACCACTAACCACCGATTTCTAACCCGAAAAGGACCCATTTATCCCAACTCTCTGCTTTCTGTTAGCCAGTCAATTCTCGATCCATGCTAATACATTTCCTCTGACTCGGTGTACCTTTCTCTTCTGCAGTAACCTTTTGTGTGGCACCTTATCGAATGCCTTTTGGAAATCTAAATACACCACATCCATCAGTACACTTATTTCCACCATGCTCGTTATATCCTCAAAGAATTCCAGTAAATTAGTTGAACATGATTTCCCCTTCATGAATCCATATTGCGTCTGCTTGATTGCACTATTCCTATCGAGATGTCCCGCTATTTCTTCCTTAATGATAGCTTCAAGCATTTTCCCCACTACAGATGTTAAACTAACCGGCCGATAGTTACCTGCCTTTTGTCTGCCCCCTTTTTTAAACAGAGGCGTTACATTAGCTGCTTTCCAATCCGATGGTACCTCCCCAGAGTCCAGAGAATTTTGGTAGATTATAACAAATGCATCTGCTATAACTTCCGCCATCTCTTTTAATACCCTGGGATGCATTTCATCAGGACTAGGGGACTTGTCTACCTTGAGATCCATTAGCCTGTCCAGCACTACCCCCCTAGTGATAGTGATTGTCTCAAGGTCCTCCCTTCCCACATTCCCGTGACCAGCAATTTTTGGCATGGTTTTTGTGTCTTCCACTGTGAAGACCGAAGCAAAATAATTGTTTAAGGTCTCAGCTATTTCCACATTTCCCATTATTAAATCCCCCTTCTAAGGGACCAACATTTACTTTAGTCACTCTTTTCCGTTTTATATATCTGTAAAAGCTTTTACTATCTGTTTGTATGTTTTGCGCAAGTTTACTTTCGTAATCTATCTTTCCTTTCTTAGTCATTCTTTGCTGTCGTTTAAAATGTTCCCAATCTTCTAGTTTCCCACTAACCTTGGCCACCTTATATACGCATTTGTTTTTAATTTGATACTCTCCTTTGTTTCCTTGGTTATCCACGGCTGGTTATCCCTTCTCTTACCGCACTTCTTTTTCACTGGAATATATTTTTGTTGAGCACTATGAAAGAGCTCCTTAAAAGTCCTCCACTGTTCCTCAATTGTGCCACCGTTTAGTCTGTGTTCCCAGTCTACTTTAGCCAACTCTGCCCTCATCCCACTGTAGTCCCCTTTGTTTAAGCATAGTACACTCGTTTGAGACACTACTTCCTCACCCTCAATCTGTATTACAAATTCAACCTTACTGTGATCACTCATTCCGAGAGGATCTTTTACTAGGAGATCGTTTATTATTCCTGTCTCATTACACAGGACCAGATCTAAGATAGCTTGCTCCCTTGTAGGTTCTGTAACATACTGTTGTAAGAAACAATCCCGTATGCATTCTATGAATTCCTCCTCAAGGCTACCCCGTGCGATTTGATTTGACCAATCGATATGTAGGTTAAAATCCCCCATGATTACTGCCGTTCCTTTTTCACATGCCTCTATTATTCCCTTGATTATTGTCCGCCCCACCGTGAAGTTATTATTTGGGGGCCTATAAACTACGCCCACCAGTGACTTTTTCCCCTTACTATCTCTCATCTCCACCCACAATGATTCAACATTTTGTTCATTAGAGCCAATATCGTCTCTCACAACTGCCCTGATATCATCTTTTATTAACAGAGCTACCTCACCTCCTTTCCCTTCTTGTCTATCTTTCCGAATTGTCAGATATCCCTGTATGTTTAATTCCCAGTCTTGGCCACCCTGCAACCACGTTTCTGTAATGGCCACCAAATCATACTCATTTGTAATGATTTGTGCCGTCAACTCATTTACTTTGTTTCGAATGCTGCGTGCGTTTAGGTAAAGTGTTTTAATCCTAGTTTTTAAACCATGATTTTTAGTTTTGACCCCTCCTGCAGCCCCTTTATATTCATACATATTGTCCCTTCCTATCACCTTGTGGTTTACACTTACCCCAGTGCTACTCTGCTCTGTTGCCTCCTGCCTTTTGCATCCTTTCTTGGGGTTCTGTTCATCTGAGCTCTCACCCACTCTAACTAGCTCAGAACCCTCTCCTGGGTTCCCATCCCCCTGCCAAATCTGTTCATCTGAGCTCTCACCCCCTCTAACTAGCTCAGAGCCCTCTCCTGGGTTCCCATCCCCCTGCCAAACTAGTTTAAAGCCCTCCCAACGCACTATCAAAACCACCCGCGAGAACATTGGTCCCGTCTCTGTTGAGGTGTAACCTGTCCAACTTGTACAGGTCCCACCTACCCCAGAAGCAGTCTCAATTGTTCAGGAAACTAAAGCCCTCCCTCCTACACCAATGCCGCAGCCACATATTTATCTGACTAGCCTTCGTATTTCTACCCTCACTAGTATGTGGCACTGGCAGTAATCCCGAGATTACCACCTTTGAGGTCCTGGCTTTCAATCTTACTCCTCGCTCCCTAAACTCAGCTTTCAGGACCTCACCCCTCTTTCTACCTATGTCGTTGGTACCAATGTGGACCACAACCACTGGCTGTTCCCCTTCCCTCCCCAGAATGCCCTGCAGTCGCTCAGTGACATCATTGACCCTTGCACCAGGGAGGCAACACACCATCCTGATGTCACTTTTGCTGTCGCAGAAGCACCTATCTGCTCCCCTAACTATTGAATCTCCTATCACTATAGCCCTTCCCGTCGTCTTCCTCCCCCCCGGTGCAGCTGAGCCACCCATGGTGCTGTGGACTTGGCCCTGGCTGCACTCCCCAGAGGCATCACCGCCCTCGCCAGTAGTCAGAATAGAGTACCGGTTATACAATGCATAATTTATGGGATTATAAAGAATATCTCTGTGATTAAAGGACACTTCTTGTTCTGTATGAATTAGAAAAAAAGTGTATATTTTTAAATGACTAAATACATAGGATAATTATGTCTTAGAAATAACTGGAGTTAAGATGGAAATGTATTTTCTTATTAAATTACAGAAACCAGATATCTATCAAACTCTTTACTCTATCGAAGTCAACAATGCAATCGATTTCCACTAAATGTTAACCCAATCATATTTCATCCAAGATTAAGAGCTATGGAAAGAGTGCTATCCTGTCTCCCACTTGGCTGAACTGTGCCAGAGACAGAAATTGACTCCATCATCTTTTTAGTTGCCTGAATCAGCCAGTATTCAAAAACATGGCTTTCAAAAGCTATCGGACCTACTATGCATTTTGTGTTTCATTTGACACCCATCAACGCAATCAATTATCTTCGTGCATAGTCTGATACAGATTATCAACCCAGGTGGAACAGAGTCCAGACACCTGGAATTAAGGGGTCAAGGATATACTCCCGGGTACAGTGGGTTAAAGATATACTCCCAGGTACAGTGAGTCAAGTTCATGCACTGGCAAAAACTGTAAACATAGTGGTGACAACCAAGAAAAGAACATCGAGTGGAAGTGGAGTTCTGTGCTTGTACCATCAGCTGGAGTGCTGCTGCTGCATGTCTCTGAAAAAATCCAACCTGTTGTCCAGTAATATCTGATGTACGAGTGTTTAATGTTATCGGACTAGTGTCCCATTCTACTAAGATTACCGCTCCTACTTTTATTGAGCACAAAATACATACAGACCCAGACGTGCACATCACATTTGTTTCTAAGTTCATAAAGTACATAACTTTTCATTTTTTTCTTTGGCACCCATGTCCATTTGGTTTTGTTTGAGTGTTGCATGTGTACAAGATTCACATCATGTCAGGTCATTAGTTAGGAAAAAGGGACTACTGAATTTAATCGCTTCTCAGCAATGTGATATTTGTTAAAAATAATGAAGCTCTTCTTGGCCCATTTTTGGTTAACAAAGATGATAAGATCATGTCAGAAGCTAAGAAAATATTTAAATAGTGTTTCAATTTTTTCCCCTCATTTTATACAGTTTGACTAAGAGAAAAAGTTCTTGGCGTCAACTTCAACCTATTTCTTTTTGAGTTGCCCTCAATTTAACTAGCGTTTGAACCAGATCCAAATACTTGTTGACTAAAATACAGAACGTTACAGGATGCTGCTACTTCATGAGAAGAATTTGTCCTTAAAGGAATACAGTCTACAGGATAAGTGTTTGGCAAACACAAACGTGTTAATCAATGACATAAATGCTCCTGAGACACATAGGAAGGGGGATTTTAACCCAACCCGCCCAGCAGAAACTGGATGATGGGCAGTTAAAATGCCTCTGGTTGCTTACCCATCAGAAAGCCACCTGAATCTTGCCGTTTTCCATTTTAATGGACACATTTGGACAGGCAGCTAAGCCACCTGCCCAAAACTGGCGGGGTCCTAATTCACATATGCTAATCGGGGTCCGGTGATGTTGTTGGGCCTCGATCGCGATTTTAACTTTGGCTTGGGCGAGGAAGCCGGCATGGCTTTCCCTGCTGGTGAAAGCCAGCATGAAGAGGATCAGGAAACTGAAGTTCTCCTCCAGATCCCTCAAGGGAAGTGTCGGCTTCCCTGCCCCGATAGAGAGTAAGAACAGGAATAAAATACAATTGAGGAGGAGGCACTGCACATTTCTCTGGATTTAGCGAGGAGTCCTAACTCCAGATCCCTGAAGCCCCCTAAAAGTGCCTGTAGAGCATTCAGTAATAGTGCAGCTTGACAGCAATATTAACTCTGTGTGAGGACAAATATTATTGCTCTGCTGTATGTTGTAGATAGTTTAATTATATTATCCCTTATGGTATTCATATGCATATTAATGACCTTTTTGTGACACTCTTCCATCGCCTTGGCAGCCCAGGCTCTAGGGATCTAACATTCCTGCAGCGTTTAACATAGGAACATAAGAAATAGAAGCAGGATTAGGCCATTCAATAAGATCATGGCTGATCTTCTACCTCAACTCCACCTTCCCGCACTATCTCCATATCCCTTGAGTCCCTAAGTATCCAAAAATCTATCGATCTCTGTCTTGAATATACTCGATGACTGGAATTTAGTACCCCAGAGAACTGGGGATGCTCAAAGATTCACAACCCTTTGAGTGAAGAAATTTCTCATCTCTGTCCTAAATGGCCAACCCCATATTCTGTGACCGTGACCCCTAGTTCTAGACTCCCTAGCCAGGGGGAAACAGCCTCTCAGCATTTATCCTGTGAAGCCCCTTCAGAATGTTACATGTTTCAATGAGATCACCTCTCATTCTTCTAAACTCGAGGCCTAGTCTACTCAATATCTCCTCATAGGACAATCCCTTCATCCCAGGAACCATTCTAGTGAACCTTTGTTGCACTTCCTCTAAGGCAAGTATAATCTTCCTTGAGTAAGGAGACCAAAACTCTACACAGTACTCCATATAATTGCAGTAAGACTTCTTTACTCTTCCACTCCAATCCCTTTGTAATAAAGGCAAACATACCATTTGATTTCCTAATTGCTTGCTGTACCTACATGTTCTCATTTTCAGATCGCATTATACAACAAAACTCCCATATGGAAGATTTCCTCTGTGTGCTATGTTTTTGTAACAACAGGTTTATGAATTGGTTACACATAAAGCTGATGGAAAATCTTCTCCTATGGAGAGTTATAGGGGTTAATAAGTTAACTTGCTACCGAGTTAGGTAGTAGCACAATGATTGGGTGTTATAATTTATTGCTGGCAGTGAGTTAAAACATAATGGAACGTGAATATTCATAACTGTGAAACTGGACAAAATAGCTCCTAGATAACTAGAGCCAATATTTTTCTTAATCCACGATAATCCAAAGAATATTATAAATGAGGAAATATGCTGCAATACTATATTTTTATTTTGATTATCTTATAGGATATTGAGTACTTTGCTTATATAATTAGGTTATGTCTAAGCCCCATAATTTAGATTTTTTAAATGTGTTCCTTCTGTAACTGGTTTTATAAATAAAAAGCTGCAGTATGACCAAGTGAAATAAATGGAGATAGGAAACAAATAAAATAACTCCGATATTTTGAACACCTAAATTATTTGTGATTGTAGTTGTAGTTGCAATGTAAATTTATCTTCATGGGGGTAGAGTTTCCGCTAGTAAAATCAACACAATCCGGGCGGAATCGGCCAAAGCAGCTTTATTAATAACACTGCACCAGGGTTACCACTCTTAAATACATCAAGGAATACTTTTTAATGGAACAAAGAAAAGACAAATGATTATGTTCTATTACGCTACCCGATTGCGCTGGCTCATGTAAGATTTTACATTTGTGATCATGTAAATGAATTTTAGCACAAACTTGAACTGTAACCTAACTCGTGCAATTTCAAGTGCATTTTGGGTGCAACTTCCAGATTGCGCCCAAGCGGAAACTCTACCCCATGTTTTCTATTACTTTTATCTGTTCATTACTGCCTGAGAAGAAACCCTGAGTGTATTTAATCAAAACATGTGGGGGGAGGGGGTTTATAGTCAAAATTACTCTCTTTAACAGATGTTGGGCCAAAGAATTTCACCCCAAATTTGATAAAGAGTAGGAATCCCAACATGTACTTTGCAATAGATTGCTCCTTCTTACTAATAAACACCTTAGTTTGTGTAACTTGGTTTATTCAGGAAAGGGGTACTGAGGTGATGATCAGCCATGATCTTATTGAATGGCGGTGCAGGCTTGAAGGGCCTACTCCTGCACCTATTTTCTATGTTTCTGTGCCTCGGAGTAATTTGGATCTAATTCCTCTCCTGGATACCTACACTTATTAGTATTATGATTATACTGAATACTTCAAAACTCTCATGGTGCCGAGAAGAGTGAACACTGATTTCAGCTTGAGGAGGAGTTGAAGGTTTACAACTTTGAATTCACCTTTCCAGAATAAAAAATGCTGGAATATTCATTCTAACAAATTGTACTGTTCACAAGATTGCAAGATAGGTTTGGATGAAGAAGACCTTCAGTGCATTTGATTACACTTATCCAGAATGCCAACCCTACCAACGCTGTTACAGCATCGAGATGTTCCTGAACAGCTAGGCATTGCACTGGGGTAATGATAGGGTTGTTATTCTGGAAGGGCACCATGCTCTGGCCTCAGCCACCCTTCTAGGACATGTTCCAATTATTAAATCGACCTCTGTGTAAAGAAATACTTACTGACACCTCTCCTATAGTTATAGTTCAAGTTACCTCAAATCGCTGGAGAAATTCCACAAATGATGTCTCCGCAAGATCCTGCAAATCCCCTGGGAGGACAGACACACCAACATTAGCATCCTCGATCAGGCCAACAACCCCAGCATCGAAGCACCGGCCACACTCGACCAGCTCCGTTGGGCAGGCCACATTGTCCGCATGTCTGGCACAAGACTCCCAAAGCAAGCGTTCCACTCAGAACTCCTACATGGCAAGCAACCCCAAGGTGGGCAGAGGAAACGTTTCAAGGACACACTCAAAGCCTCCTTGATAAAATGCAACATCCCCACCGACACATACATAAGAACATAAGAATTAGGAACATGAGTAGGCCATCTAGCCCCTCGAGCCTGCTCCGCCATTCAACAAGATCATGGCTGATCTGGCCGTGGACTCAGCTCCACTTACCCGCCCGCTCCCCGTAACTCTTAATTCCCTTATTGGTTAAAAATCTATCTATCTGTGATTTGAATACATTCAATGAGCTAGCCTCAACTGCTTCCTTGGGCAGAGAATTCCACAGATTCACAATCCTCTGGGGGAAGAAATTCCTTCTCAACTCGGTTTTAAATTGGCTCCCCCGTATTTTGAGGCTGTGCCCCCTAGTTCTAGTCTCCCCGACCAGTGGAAACAACCTCTCTGCCTCTATCTTGTCTATCCCTTTCATTATTTTAAATGTTTCTATAAGATCACCCCTCATCCTTCTGAACTCCAATGATGAAAGACCCAGTCTACTCAATCTATCATCATAAGGTAACCCCTTCATCTCCGGAATCAGCCCAGTGAATCGTCTCTGTACCCCCTCCAAAGCTAGTATATCCTTCCTTAAGTAAGGTGACCAAAACTACACGCAGTACTCCAGGTGCGGCCTCACCAATACCCTGTACAGTTGCAGCAGGATCTCCCTGCTTTTGTACTCCATCCCTCTCGCAATGAAGGCCAACATTCCATTCGCCTTCCTGATTACCTGCTGCACCTGCAAACTCACTTTTTGGGATTCATGCACAAGGACCCCCAGGTCCCTCTGCACCGCAGCATGTTGTAATTTCTCCCCATTCAAATAATATTCCCTTTTACTGTTTTTTTTTCCCCAAGGTGGATGAACTCACACTTTCTGACATTGTATTCCATCTGCCAAACCTTAGCCCATTCGCTTAACCTATCTAAATCTCTTTGCAGCCTCTTTGTGTCCTCTACATAACCCGCTTTCCCACTAATCTTTGTGTCATCTGCAAATTTTGTTACACTACACTCTGTCCCCTCTTCCAGGTCATCTGTGTATATTGTAAACAGTTGTGGTCCCAGCACCGATCCCTGTGGCACACCACTAACCACCGATTTCCAACCCGAAAAGGACCCATTTATCCCGACTCTCTGCTTTCTGTTCGCCAGCCAATTCTCGATCCATGCTAATACATTTCCTCTGACTCCACGTACCTTTCTCTTCTGCAGTAACCTTTTGTGTGGCACCTTATCGAATGCCTTTTGGAAATCTAAACATCCATTGGTACACCTCTATCCACCATGCTCGTTATATCCTCAAAGAATTCCAGTAACCTGGGAGTCCCTGGCCAAAGACCGCTCTAAGTGGAGGAAGCGCATCCGGGAGGGTGCTGAGCACCTCGAGTCTTGTCGCCGAGAGCATGCAGAAAACAAGCGCAGGTAGCGGAAGGGTCATGCGGCAAACCAGTCCCACCCACTCTTTCCTTCAATGACTGTCTGTCCCACCTGTGACAGAGACTGTAATTCCCGTAATGGACTGTATAGTCACCTGAAAACTCACTTTTAGAGTGGAAGCAAGTCTTCCTCGAATTTGATGGACTGCCTATGATGATGGACTTCCTGACACCTCTCCTATAGTTATTTTTCACAACTCTGAGTCTGTAACCTCTTTTCTTGCTGCACAAATATAGGAATAGGAGTAGGCCATTCAGCCCCTCAAAGCCTGTTCCGCCAATCTTGATAGTTGCATATTTGAAAGAATTGCATTTTCATTGTGCATTCAGACACCTTGACGCAGGAGGAAGCTGGTCATTGGGGTGTGCTTCACCTGACTTGGATTGTAATCATTGTCCTTGCAGAGAGGATAGATAAAGCAGTGGGGTGGAATTTAAGACTATAAAGCAGTGAGAAGAGGCCAGCATTGTGTGTGAAGCATGGTCACTCAGCTTATCTGAGTTCATCCATCCAGAAAGAACCTAAAATGCTCCAACATTGGCATTCAACTTTTCTTAAATCATTGTTTTTGCCTTCACTACTCTACCCAGATGTCCAGTTCATTTGGTGGTCAGTCTTTGTGTGAAGAAGAATTTCCTGATTTCAGTCCTAAATATGCTTTTTACAAGTTTAAAAAAAATTTGTGTCCCCTTGTCCTTCAGTCACAGTTTATTTCGGTGTAATTTCTAGATCTACCTTTTCCAAACCCTTTCCTGTCTTATATCCCTCTATATGATCATAAAAAGAAAGAGTTTGCATTGATATCACGTCTTTCACGAACACAGGACGTTCCAAAGTGCCTTGCAGCCAATTAAGTACTTTTGAAACGTAGTCACTGTCGTATTGTCGGGAAACATGGCAGCCAAAGTGTGCACAGCACAAACAGCCATGAGACAATGACCAGATAATTTGTCTAATGAGTGTCTCTTAGTCTCCTCCTTTAAACTTAGAATAGCTTGATGGTCTTTCCTCATATTTCAGTCCTCTGATGCTGCGAATGAACTTCAGGGCTCTGAACAACTTCTCAGACTGTTCAAAACACTGTTGTCTGACCAGAGCAGTACACATTTGAGTATAACTTCCTCCTGTGTGAACCCTACTATTTTGGCAGTATAGTTTAGCAGTCTTATCAGCTTTTAATGCATGATTGACGTTTGAGTCTACTAGAATCCCTTGATCCTTCAACTTCATCCTTAGCTATTTCAGCCGTTCATGAAATACTGATGCCGCCCATGTTTCTTCCTTAGAGCAGTATTTTACACCTTTCTGTATTAAACTTTGTCATAATTTTGCCCATTTCTATATTTTGTTGAACTAATTTTTGTAGTTCCTGGGCTGCCTCCTGACTTGGTATCATTTGTAAATTTGATCAGTTTGCATTATTTCTGAATCCAAGTTGTTGGATGTAAATTAGAAACAGAAGAGGCTTCCAAAAGTAATTTTTGGTGCATCACAGTCAGCATTTCTCCCCTCCTCCCACAGCATGACTCCTATCATTAGTATCTTTTGTCCTCTATCCTTCATCTAGTTTCTTATTCAGTAACAGGTTTAACCCTGAATCCCCACCACTTTGAGATTAACTATTAGTCTTTCATTCGGAATGCTGTCAAATGCTTTTTGGAAGATTAGGAACATCTTAGAGTTTTCCTCAAAACAGTCAAAGAGGTTGTTTAACCAGAATCTTCTACATCCAGGTTACTGCCATTTACTAGATCTATCATACAGGTAATCCTCAAGTTTACTCCTGATACCAATTCCATTATTTTATCTGGTATATTAGTAAGACTAATGTGCCTGTAGTTGCCTATGTCTGCTCTTTTTCAAAATTAGCATCATACTCATCTGCATTCCAATCTATTTGTCCTCTAGTCTTTATCGACTACCTTATAATAACTGTCAATGTCTCACAAATCTCGTTCCCTGGCTCTTTTAATACACTGGGATCAATACAATCTATTTTGAGGATTTATTTGTTTATAAGAACATAAGAACATAAGAAATAGGAGCAGGAGTAAGCCATATGGCCCCTCGAGCCTGCTCCGCGATTCAATATGATCATGGCTGATCCGATCATGGACTCAAGTCCTCCTCCCTGCCTGCTTCCCATAACCTCTTATTCTCTTATTGTTTAAGAAACTATTTCTATCGTAAAATTATTCAATGTCCCAGCTTCCACAGCTCTCTGAGGCAGCGAATTCTACAGATTTACAACCCTCAGAAAAGAAATTTCTCCTCATCTCTGTTTTAAATGGGCGGCCCCTTATTCTAAGATTATGCCCTCTAGTTCTAGTCTCTCCTATCAGTGGAAACATCCTCTCTGCATCCACCTTGTCAAGCCCCCTCATAATCTTATACGTTTCGATAAGATCACCTCTCATTCTTCTGAATTGCAATGAGTAGAGGCCCAACCTACTCAACCTTTCCTCATAAGTCAACCCCCTCATCTCCGGAATGAACCTTGTGAACCTTCTCTGAACTGACTCCAAAGCAAGTATATCCCTTCGTAAATAGGGAAACCAAAACTGCACACAGTATTCCAGATGTGGCTTCACCAATACCATGTACCACTGTAGTAAGACTTCCCTACTTTTATACTACATCCCCTTTGTGATAAAGCCAAGATACCATTGGCCTTCCTGATCACTTCCTGTACCTGCCTGCTAACCTTTTGTGTTTCTTGCACAAGTACCCCCAGGTCCTGCTGTACTGCAATCTCTCTCCATTTAAATAGTAACCTGCTCTTTGATTTTTTTCTGCCAAAATGCATGACCTCACACTTTCCAACATTATACTCCATCTGCCACATTTTTGCCCACTCACTTAGCCTGTCTATGTCCTTTTAGAAACATAGAAAATAGGTGCAGGAGTAGGCCATTCGGCCCTTCGAGCCTGCACCACCATTCAATAAGATCATGGCTGATCATTCACCTCAGTACCCCTTTCCTGCTTTCTCTCCATATCCCTTGATCCCTTTAGCTGTAAGGGCCAAATCTAACTCCCTCTTGAATATATCCAACGAACTGGCATCAACAACTCTCTGCGGTAGAGAATTCCACAGGTTAACAACTCTCTGAGTGAAAAGGTTTCCCCTCATCTCAGTCCTAAATGGCTTACCCCTTATCCTTAGACTATGTCCCCTGGTTCTGGACTTCCTCAACATCGGGAACATTCCTCTTGCATCTAACCTGTCCAGTGCCGTCAGAATTTTATGTTTCTATGAGATCCCCTCTCATCCTTCTAAGCTCCAGTGAATAAAGGCCCAGTCGATCCAGCCTCTCCTCATATGTCAGTCCAGCCATCCCGGGAATCAGTCTGGTGAACCTTCGCTGCACTCCCTCAATAGCAAGAATGTCCTTCCTCAGATTAGGAGACCAAAACTGAACACAATATTCCAGATGAGGCCTCACCAAGGCCCTGTACAACTGCAATTAGACCTCCCTGCTCTTATACTCAAAACCCCTTGCCTTCTTCATTGCCTGCTGTACCTGCATGCCAATTTTCAATGACTGATGTACCATGACACCCAGGTCTTGTTGCACCTCCCCTTTTCCTAATCTGCCGCCATTCAGATAATATTCTGCCTTCACGTTATTACCCCCAAAATGGATAACCTCACATTTATCCACATTATACTGCATCTGCCATGCATTTGTCCACTCACCTAACCTGTCCAAGTCACCCTGCAGCCTCTTAGCATCCTCCTCACAGCTCACACCGCCATCCAGTTTAATGTCATCTGCAAACTTGGAGATATTACACTTAATTCCTTCATCTAAATCATTCATGTATATTGTAAATAGCTGGGGTCCCAGCACTGAGCCCTGCGGCACCCCACTAATCACTGCCTGCCATTCTGAAAAGGACACGTTTATCCCAACTCTCTGCTTCCTGTCTGCCAACCAGTTCTCTATCCACATCAGTACATTACCCCCAATACCATGTGCTTTGATTTTGCACACCAATCTCTTGTGTGGGACCTTGTCAAAAGCCTTTTGAAAGTCCAAATACACCACATCCACTGGTTCTCCCTTGTCCACTCTACTAGTTATATCCTCACAAAATTCCAAAAGATTTGTCAAGCATGATTTCCCTTTCATAAATCCATATTGACTTGGACCGATCCTGTCACTGCTTTCCAAATGCGCTGTTATTTCATCTTTAATAATTGATTCCAACATTTTCCCCACCACTGATGTCAGGCTAACCGGTCTATAATTATCTGTTTTCTCTCCCTCCTTTTTTAAAAAGTGGTGTTACATTAGTTACCCTCCAGTCCATAGGAACTGATCCCGAGTTGATAGACTGTTGGAAAATGATCACCAATGCATCCACTATTTCTAGGGCCACTTCCTTAAGTACTCTGGGATGCAGACTATCAGGCCCTGGGGATTTATCGGCGTTCAATCCCATCAATTTCCCTAACACAATTTTCCGCCTAATTAGGATATCCTTCAGTTCCTCCTTCTCACTAGACCCTCGGTCCCCTAATACTTCCAGAAGGTTATTTGTGTCTTCCTTCGTGAAGACAGAACCAAAGTATTTGTTCAGCGGGTCTGCCATTTCTTTGTTCCCCATTATAAATTCACCTGAATCTGACTGCAAGGGACCTATGTTTGTCTTCACTAATCTTTTTCTCTTCACATATCTATAGAAGCTTTTGCAGTCAGATTTTATGTTCCCGGCAAGCTTCCTCTCATACTCTATTTCCCCCCTCCTAATTAAATCCTTTGTCATCCTCTGCTGAATTCTAAATTTCTCCCCGTCCTCAGGTTTGCTGCTTTTTCTGGCCAATTTATATGCCTCTTCCTTGGATTTAACACTATCCTTAATTTCCCTTGTTAGCCACCTTCCACATTTTATTTTTACTCCAGACAGGGATGTGCAATTGTTGAAGCTCATCCATGTGATCTTTAAATGTTTGCCATTGCCTATCCACCGTCAACCCTTTAAGTATCATTTGCCAGTCTACTCTAGCCAATTCACGTCTTATACCATCAAAGTTACCTTTCCTTAAGTTCAGGATCCTAGTCTCTGAATTAACTGTGCCACTCTCCATCTTAATAAGGAATTCTACCATATTATGGTCATTCTTCCCCAAGGGGCCTCGCACAACAAGATTGCTAATTAGTCCTTTCTCTTTACACAAGATTTTTTTTGTCCTCCTCACACATTGCTTTTCCTCCCAGCTTTGTATCGTCAGCAAACTTGGCTATGTTACACTCGGTCCCTCCTTCCAAGTTATTAATATACATTGTAAATAGTTGGGGTCCCAGCACGATCCCCGCGGCACACCACTAGTTACTGATTGCCAAACCAAGAATGAACAATTTATCCCAACTCTCTGTTTTCTGCTTGTTAGCCAATCCTCTATCTATGCTAATGTATTACATCCAACCCCGTGAACTTTTATCTTGTGCAGTAACCTTTTATGTAGCACCTTGTCAAATGCCCACTGGAAGTCCAAGTACACCACATCCACTGGTTCCCCTTTATCCACCCTGTTCATTACATCCTCAAAAAATTCCAGCAAATTTTTCAAACATGACTTCCCTTTCATAAATCCATACTGTCTCTGCCTGACCGAACTTTGCTTTTCCACATGTCCTGCTACTGCTTTAATAATGGACTTCAACATTTTCCCAACCACAGCTGTTAGGCTAACTGGTCTATAGTTTCCTGCTTTTTGTCTGCCTCCTTTTTTAAATAGGGGCGTTACATTTGCTCATTTAAATCAAAGTTGTTAATACTTCTTAGGTTATCATTTGTTGCACATACCTTCTCCAGTGAATTGTTAGGGGGAGTAATGAGTAGTATATTAACTACTTGTGCTCTGTTTTAGTTCTGTTAGTATCTTTGAGATGTCTCACCACTTCCTTTGATTGTTTTCTTATGGTTACAATCCTGAGAGAATTTCTTACTGTTATGTTGTGCATCCATAGGTATTCTATTTTCCAGTTCTCTCTTTGCCTCTCTGAGAATACTTCTAACATATTTCTGTAAGTTACTATACTAATATAACAGAAACAATTTGCACTTATATAGCACCTTTAATGTGGTAAAATGCCCCAAAGCTCTTCAAGTGAGCGTTATCAAACAATATTGGCATCGAGCCACATTAGGACAAAAGCTTGGTCAAAAAGGTAGGTCCTTAAAGGAGAAAGAGAGAGGCAGAGAGGTTTAGGGAGGGAATTACATAGTTTCTTCTTAGGCAGTCCCTCGGAGTTGAGGATGACTTGTATGAGTTTCAGGTGACTGATGAGTCCAATTCGGGACCTACAGTCTCTGTCACAGGTGAGCCAGATGGTGGTTGAAGGGACGGGTGGGTGGGGTGCTTGGGTTCCACTTGTTCCCGGCGAAGAGACTCAAGGTGTTCGGGTCATGCGCTCCTTCCGCTGTTTGTGCTTGGCTCCCACTTGCTCCCGGTGAAGAGACTCAAGGTGTTCGGTGTCTTCCCGGATGCTTCTCCTCCAATTTTAGAGGTCTTGGGCCAGGTGTCAGTGGGGATGTTGCACTTTTTCAAGAAGGCTTTGAGGGTGCTCTTGAAGCATTTCCTCTGCCCGCCTGAGGCTCACTTGTCGTGTTGGAGCTCCGAGTAGAGCACTTGTTTTCCGAGTCTCGAATTGGGCATACGGACGACATGGCCTGTCCATCGGAGCTGATTGAGTGTGGTCAATGCTTCAATGCTGGGGATGTAGATCTGAGCACGAACACTGACATTGGTGCCAATGGATTTGCAGGATCTTGCGGAGGCAGCGTTGGTGGTACTGCTCCAGTGCTTTGAGGTGCCTGCTGTACATTGAAGGCTTGTGGGAGAAGAAAATAATCTGTAAAATGTTTGAAGGGAAATCCCTGGGGGATGGGCATTCCTACTACCAGCAGTTTGAATTCAAACAGGAAGAGGCATCAAACAGGAAGAGGCAGTCGACTTGGCCAATCAACGAAATGGTCAAGTTATCTCTGACCAAACACAACTGGACATCAGGCTGCTACCCGGGCCCAGTTTTTTTTGAACTATAAAACACAGGAGACAAAGAAAATCTTTCTCTTGAGCTTGGAAAAGGACACCAGAAGGGAGACGTTGGAAGACAGCTGGTCGAACACGTGGAAGGTATATTCAGATGGATTGATCACCTATTGAATTATACTGAGCCAGTTTGAGCATAGTTATTGCTGAGAAAGTTTGTGCATAATCAGTTAACTTAGGGGCATATACATTCCGAAGTTTAAATTTATTTTTAATTGTGTGCAACTGGTTAACTTAGAAGCATATATAATGAAGGAGAATTTATTTTCGTTGTATGTAACTGGCTAACTAGAGGCATAGATATTGCAAAAAGGTTGAATCTGAAATCGGTAAGCTAGAGAATTTGTAGTTCGATTTGATTTTAAAACCTGTACCCGGTACTGTTGAACTTGGAACTTATTGCCATTTTTAATCTTTTTAATAAAGTCCATCGTATTGGAAAATCTCAGTGTTCTTATAAGTCTTGGTGTTCGAAACCATAGGAAAAAGTCCTACAGAAATGGCGACCACGAAGCAAAATTAGGCTAAGAACACTGACTCGGGAAGATTTTTTTACAAAAAAGGAATGTGTATGGATGAATTGATGGTGATATATATTCTCAGTAGAACCAGCCTAACTGACACAGGGGTACAGGATATAAGGGAGGGGGAAGACCCTGTCCAGAATGGACAGAGAGTCCACTCACTAAAACACTGTGGCAGAAGGCAGTCGGGCTGATGGCTAACCAACGAGAATCAGATAATAGGTTAAAATGGAGAGAGCAAGAGAAGCGATTGAGGAGTTAAGAAAGAAAACTAGCGATAGAGAAATAATGGTTAATCACCTGCTCAAGGAGCTGGAAGAGTCTCGGTATGGCAGGGCGGCTGATAAACTGTGACAGGTAAACACAATGGAATACTTGCAGTGGCAGGTTACAGAGTGCTCAAGGGGGTGCAATCAATATAAGGGGGAGTGTAATAGAAATTTCAGGCAGGCCCAGGAGACAGCCAGAGAAGTAAAAGCAGCTTTTAAGGTGTAGCAAATCCAAAGAGAGAGTGAGACTGATCACACAAGATGTGTGCAGAAGATTCAGAAACTAGGAAAAGAACTGGGCATAAAAAGGGAAATTATTTGCCGAATGAACTGTGGTATGGAACAAGAGATGGAGGAAGGGGCGCGGGGGGAGGAGTCTGATGATGGGCCCCAGTACCGGAATATAAGAACTCCACCTGAGGCACCTGCATGAACCCTACGTGGCAACAAATGTTTGCGCCACCGGAATAGGACGGCCAAACAGGGGCGTGCAAAGCGATTATGTTGTCCCCCAGCTAAAAGAAATGGTTCAAGCAGTACTGAAGCTGGGGGGTAAGGGGCAATCCTGAGCAGAGGTTTCAGGAGATTAAGGTGGCACAGAGAAAGGTTGTGAAACAGAATGGGCAGAAGGACCATGCGGAATCCAAAAATAACTTCAAAGGGTTTGCAGATAAGTTAATGAGTCAGGAAAGCATTGTGTTTGCTGTATCTTTATGGTCCGGAAATGTATTACATCGATTGTTTAAAAGATGGAAAAAAAGAAGCAGTTGTTTGGGGAGTGGAAGAATTTGCATTTGTTTGAAAATCTGACTTTAAAAGAAAGTTTGTTCTGTTTGTTTTAGCTCCACCCAGGCAAAAGGGATGTATGGAATGTAGAGAGGCCTCTTTGTTCTGCAAAAGATGAGGTTCAACGTTGGTTGCTATGGTGGTAAAAGAAAAGCACAAAGGAGTTTTAAAAAGTGAGCTGTTCAGTGGAAACGCAAACCATGGGAAATTGTAAACATATAGCAGAGAAAAGTGCTAAAAACTGCAGGGGGTAACTGATTTGATTGCAGATACGGATTGCGAATTTTAAGATAGAGATCAGAACAGAATGGAGTTCAGTAGGAAGTATTAGAAATTGAAAATTGGCTTAAGGAAAAATGGATAGTTATGACTGAATCAAAAGGAGGAAAGGGGCGATCATGTATCTTTTCTATTGTTTCAGTGTGAATGTTAAAGTTTCAGAAAAGCATGTGCACTCTTCCTTTGTGTGGCTGTGGCTCCTCCCTCTTTTTCAAGTGGCTTTGGTTAGTTTAAGATTGGAGTTATTGAGGTTAATTAACCTATTAAAAAACAGACTTTTATTATGGCCATGATAAAGTTCTGGTTGGTGTAAATTGTGTGAAAAGCCTTTAATTCCGGACATGAGGCAATCACATCAATAATTGGTATTTTTTAAAATCTGACCAATTTCAATGTGTGACTAGGGAGAAAAGGATGAAATGCTATTGTGTGTCAAGTTGTTTTACAATGTTTATTTTAAAAGCACAGAGACTTTGCAAAAGTAAAAGTTTTTTTTTAAACTTGAAAGGCTGCAAGATGGGTGACTGAAGCTGATATTGACTGATGGTGTCTGTGTTTGTCAGCTTTTGGAAAAAAAAAGAAAGTTAACTTTTTTCACAAGCAGCTGTGAACTCTGTTTTAATTCAGTATGTGACATATTTTAAATTGCTGAATGAAATTTGAAAGATATTGGAAATTTTCTTAATTTTGAGAGAATATTTGCCCCCTGGGGTAGAAGGAATTTTATGATCATGTTACAAATTAACCTCTTGGGCTCTTCAACAGAATCACAATGGATTCTCTGTTTCTTTTGTTTTAAGTAGGTGACTATCGGGAGGAAGGGGTGGAATTGGCGATGCTGTTTATGGATTGTGCCTGAGGGATATCGGGAGGGTGCACCACCATAGCCAACTACACCTGGCCCTGAGTAAACTTCAGGAGTAGGAGGTGGGAGGTCAGGTAATGAAATGAAACTATGCAAGGGTGGGATTGTTTGAACCCCTGTACATGGGACTGTATAATATCATTGATAAAGCTAGTCCCGTGGTATATGCAGTCCAGTTACCTAAGAGAATTAAATGGTTTTATATTAACCAGATTACATTTTTTAGCCCACTAGCAGGTCACCAAGACGAGAAGAAATGATTATGAGCATGGTGAGCCAGATTCGTCCTCTCCTGTGAGATGAGTAAGAAGGGATGCCGGCTAGGATTCATCCACCTAATCAGGTACAGTATGATCCAAATAAAAGTGGACAGGACACAGAATCTCCTCGGTCCCAGATCTGGAAGCACCTCCTGTCCACAGACATGCCTCACAAACCCCTCCAATCCCATGAAGTAGTAAGAGACATATTGTGAATGGTAGAAGTAGGGATGGCTAAGGGTATCGGACCAGGGTACATTTCCAGTGGTATGGTAACTGTACAACTGTAACCGTCCATTATATCAAGGGATGCAAGAATGGGATCGCAGTTGTACAAGCAGTAGAGTTTTTAAAAAACACATCCAAAGGTTCCTTCTCCTGTGAATAAACAGATTTGTGGGAAAAGCTAATTGTCATAAACATATCCCAGGACCAACAAACGGGCTAATGGTAATCCCAACTCAGATGATATTGTACAATGAGGTGCATCGCAAAGTGGTACCGGTAATATTGAATCTGACCAAAGTGGGACAACCTGGGTGGTGCAAGCCTAAAACAGCACGGCTACATGGGAGAATGATTAAGGGATTTTGGCAGATGGCCAGTACAACCTACACCGAATCCAAGGAAAGTAATAAGCTTAATCATACCCTCTACAATAATGGTACCAAATCTATTCAAGTGAATCATAACAGAAGGCAGCGAGGCCTAATTAATATGCTGCAACTGGTTTTAATGCTCAAAAGAGATAAACCAGATTGTAGAAGAGAACAAAAAGTCTTTAACGAAACTGCTCAAAGTATGGATCTTGGTTAGTGAAACAACCGAGAAAACCTGCAGCGGTGGGAAAGCTTCCCTTTGCGGTTAACTGATCGAGGTCTGAGGGCAATGTTCACTTACAAACTTACTAAGACTCTGTGCCAAGTCAGAAGGTTGGTACAGGTGTACCCGGTGAAGCACGAGTGTTGTCTACAGGAACAGAATGACATCACCCTGTTAGAGATAGTGTTGTATTACCCATTCATGCCTGAGAAAATAACCCCAAATCCTTGTTCCGAGTAGAGAACATAGAAGTATTTCAGGGAGACCATTTAGTAGGGCGCAATGAACATCCGAAGTATGTGACCCGGGTGGATGGGAAAACATGGATAGGCCCAGACCTAACTGGGTGTGCTCAAGCTCAGGACGTGTTCATTTGCCTCTATAATGTGATAGGACATGCAACCCCTGTGTGTGGGTTTAATTGGGATGGGATAACATGGAACTGCACCTTGAAGGTAATTGTGGGACAGCATTTTCCTGTATGATCTGCATATAGAGGGAAGGGTGAACATAGTTTCACCGTCATACACTGGGAATACCAATATAGTACCCACCTGACTTGTCCCATCGCGACGGGAACTTTTTGCTTTATCCCAGTTCAAACTGTGAGACTTGGGGCGCAGGTTTCATTAAGCATTTATTTTCATAGGCAAGTAGATATTGCTGTAAGAGAGGAGTTAAAAGAGTAACTGCCAAAAGGAAGATATAATGGATTTGAATAGTTAATTGGACCAATTGAGCACCAAGGTACAATGGACGTTAAGCAATCAGGGGAATATAGGGTCACAACAGCTAGATGCAGAGGTACCATTTACAGTACATATGATCAAGATAGCCCAACAATTGGAAATGCATGCTCGAGCCATAAATGATATCACTAGAGGAGTTTGAAATGCGTCAGATGAGACGGCTATGAATTATGCTTACATAATGTTGAGTTCTTGGATACTTCAAGACACACAGAGCAATTTGGATAGGGTAGCTTGGGGAAGGGTCCCAATCGGATGACTGCTTATGGGTAGTCCAAAGGTACAAGTGTAACCTCACAACATGCCAGTTAAGAAATCTCGCAGTTGTGCACGTAGCCCTTCGCGAAAGTAAAGATACCAGTAATGATGGTCTCCTGGGGATAGTTATCCAGATGACGATAATGACTGAACCATGGGTCCCAACAAGGGCATACACGGTGCATAATATTGGTTTTAGCTGAGATGGAATAGTGTTCAAATACACAAACCCACCTAAGTACGTGATAAAACACACTGGATCATTGTGTCTAGTTGCTTTGGATCTATGTAAAGTCCAGGGGTCGACTGCGATGTGTATGTAAGACGTGCTTATGAAGAACGAGACAAGAATGGTTTTAATGTTGCAAGAATTTCTAAATATGAGTGCCAACTAATAGCCCTAAGGAAACAGGCTTATACCAGTGTGGTGTATAAAGACACAGGTATTTATTGTCTAACAACAACTGACACACACTATTGGTACGGGCAACGCAATGTTACTACTTGTAATGTAAGGCATGGGACTATATGTATTAAACCTCAATGGGTGCTGAAAATCGGCGATAAAATCCTCCTGTTTGTGCAGAAATCTATGCACATTAATGCGTCTTCCATGAAGGAAGGGTTAGGGAATTATATCTCTAAATTTGCATATGAGCTACCTTGGATTAACAAAAGTGTTCCAGATGATCAAGGGAAAGAATGTCAAAACAAGGAGATAATCCTATCAATATTAGATGATGCATGCAACTGGTGGAGTGGGGTACTAAATTTAGGAATCAATAGAATTGAAGTGGCTCCATGGTTGAGATTGTGTTCATGGTTGCTGATCTGGGTACAGGAAGCATGTATCATTTTGCTATTGACAGAATGGATATTGCGAGTTCTTGCCCGCAAACAGAAGCGACGGCAGAAGGATTTTTCTAAGGTGATGGGAGCATGCTTACTTAATGATAAGGAGCCATAATATGTATTTGTATATACTTTAATATGCATTTGTACATACTTATGTGGTATGTAAAGAGTTGGTTGGATTATGTACATCTTCCCACAGTGCTATGTCTATGTGTTTGGTGTGCGAAGAGCTGGCTGAATTGTGTATATCTTTTCGGAGTACTATGGAAATGTCTATTAATGCAGGTACATGAGAGACATTTAAGGGAAGAGCTTGTGGGAGAAGAAAATCATCTGTAAAATGTTTGAAGGGAAATCCTCGGGGGATGTTTGAATTCAAACAGGAAGAGGCATGTTGAAGGACAGGGAGCTTACTGAAGGTGAGATGGAGCATGGCAGCAAGGAAGATCGAGAAGAGCGTTGGTGTGATGACACAGCCTAGCTTGACCCCGGTCCGTACTTGAATTGGGTCTGTGGTGGATCCGTTGGTCAGGATCACGGCTTGCATGTCATCGTGAAGCAGGCGGAGGATGGTGACAAACTTTTGAGGGCAGCTAAATTTGAGGACACACCATAATCCCTCACGGTTGACAGTGTCAAAAGCCTTTGTGAGGTCAAAGAAGGCCATGTACGAGGCTGGTGCTGTTCCCTACATTTCTCTTGAATTTGACGCACAATGAAGATCATGTCCATTGTACCCCTTAGTGGGCAGAATCCGCATTGCAATTCTGGGAGGAGCCCTTCAGCCACTGGGAGAAGGCGATTGAGGAGGATTCTTGCAATGACTTTCCCTGCAGCAGACAGCAAGGAAACTCCTCTGTAATTACCGCAATCAGACTTGTTACCTTTCTTGAAGATGGTCACAATTATGGTGTCTCTCAGATCCCCTGGCATGCTATCCTCCTTCCAAATAAGAAAAATTAATTCATGTATTCTTGCCAATAGTGCTTCTCCGCCATGTTTTAGTGCTTCGGCGGGAATTCCATCTGCTCCTGAGGCCATGTTGTTCTTCAGTTGCCGGATGGCCTTTTCAACCTCATGCCGGGCTGGGGTTGTGCTGAGATGGTGGCGGGTAGCATGCTGTGGCATGGAGTCGAGGGCACTCACATCGAAGACAGAGTCTCGGTTAAGGAGATCTTCAAAGTGCTCCTTCCAGCGGGCACTGTCTGCCTCTCTGTCCTTGATGAGTACCTCTCCATTTTTGGCCCGCCTTGGGGTAGGACCTTGGCTGCTTGGGCCGTAGGTGGTCTTAACTGTGCTAAAGAATCCAAGCACGTTGTGGTTGTCAGCTAGTTGCTGGATCTCCTGCGCTTTCTCCACCCATCATCTGTTCTTTAAGTCGTGAGTTTTTTGTTGGACCTGGGCCTTCAGACATCTATAGAGCTGCTTTCTTGCTCTCGAGTTGAGCCTGATGAGTGTGTACGGTGGGGTGGGGGGGGTTAAAATATGATTCGCCAAAGCCATGCTGCACACAACGCCCTGCGACATTTTAACAGGTGGGTTTCAGCCTGTGATGCCCTCGCCCCCAGGAGGGCGAGGGCCTCACTGAGATTCAAAAGTCAGGCTTTGACCATATATGACCTTGCAGCCTATGGTAAATGGGGGATGCTACTCCAGCATAATGTGAAAGCGGGAGAGAAGGTTTTGTATTGTGTTTAGCATTCAGACCGGTGTGTAAATGGCAGATTGTCAACAGTATGTCAAATAATGTAAAAGAAATATCGAGATCTCATTTCTTAAAAGTGAAAAGAAATCTAACTTTTCCAGGGGGCTTGCTCTAAACATTCCACTCCAAAATAAAATTCTGCCTTTTACACCCACACTCTCTTTCAGAAATTTCTAAAACTGCCATTTCTGTGAAAGGTGCCTTGATGTTTTATATTTTTTTTAATCCGTCAATACGAATGATGGAATGTTGATTTGACCTGCAGCTTAAGTTACGACCAGCCCGTGTTGCACTGCACTTTCAGTATTGTTTTCTTATGTCGTAGGTTTATATTGAGAGTTGTTTTTGAATTGTCAGCTTTTTATGGCTGTACCAATTTTTTCTGAAGCTGTTGGTCAGCTTTTGCAAATTCTCTCGATGGTTAAGGTTCAGTGTTTCACTCTCTACTATGTCAGTAAATAAATTAATTCTTCCTTTGTTGAAAAGTTTAAGGCTACCATTGAACCCAGTAAAAGTATACATGTCCAATGTCAATAATAGTCAAATTATTATGTATTTTGAGTCACAGAGTAAGGAATAAATCAATGGGTACAATTTCGATTGAAAGCAGAGTAAATGACGTGTGTATGTTGCTATAGGTGACTTGAACTGCTTTTGACATAGTCAATATTGTTTTTTTTAACATCGTCAATATTGTGTTTTTTAACTTCCAATTGGAGTCAATTTTCTTGCTTGCAAACAAAAAAATATTTTTGGCCTGGTACTGAGTCTGTTTATTTGTGCAGCATGTGACTTAATTTACACGTAGTCGCAGCTGGAAACGGACTGTATTTCAGATTCTCAACAACAGTTAGTGGGACAACACATGTGAGGTGCTCATTTCACCCTCTCCCAATTAAAATTTGGGCTCAGGGATTACATTTTGCGCTAATTTCTGTTTATAATTTGGGCTATTGATTTTTTCTGGCTGTTTTGATTACATGTGAGCTCAGGATTTTCTATTTGTTTTCACAGGACCTAATTCCACAATTTACCCATTTTCTATAAAAACCTTAAATCAGTAGCCCTCGCAATGATCTCACATTTTCATTACTGACTCAGAGAGAGATGCATTGAACAGAATTCAATGAACAGAAGGGTAGAGATTTTTGAGTTATAAATCTGTTCTCATTAGAAAAAGGAAAATGGGCCTGGGGGAAATTTGATCTATAGGTTTTTAATTGTGAAAGCAATCAAAAGAGGAGAAATAAATGGAAGAATAAGTATTAATTCCTATAATTCTAATTATGAAGCCAAGGAGTAGAATTATAATTTAAGGAAACTGCAAGTTATATAGACCAGGAAATTTGATACCGTCAAAAAATGGGCATGGGCAGCGCGATGTGCAATATGCCTGCACCCATTCAAAGGGCTCAGGCAGCACGTCAACTTTGTGCTGCCTGCTAATTATAATGATGTAGCGCACAGCCCAGTGCTGAACGTGCTGCTGACAGGTTGTGCGCTCAGCAGGGGACCCAAGTACTCGATATTCACATGAGGCTACCTTTACTTAAAGTTAGCCTGCTCCTCTTAAAGGCAGCCTTCTGCAGATAAAGGGCTCCATTTTCCCCAGTGATTTGTGCCGTCTGTTTGGCGGCGTCGCTTTTTTGGCCTAAATTTAAAAATCCAAGTTTCCCCAAAGATTATGTGCCAACGTAACTGAGTTAGTTACAATGTTTTTAGATTAGTTTTTCTTGTGTCATAACCTGATGTCTGCGCCTGTTTTTCACAATTATGCAAGTTTTGCCAACTTACAATTCTCCGAGGACGACGTATGTGACCATTCCCAAAAAACCTTCTGGGCACTTAAGAAAAACCAGCGCACATCAAAAAATCAGCACAGAACGACGCCATTGTTTTTCAGCAAAGTTTTGGAGGGAGTCAAGAACACACAAAAATGCATCATCTAGCTTAAAATTTTCCAGCTGAAAATGCAGAAAATGGAAGTTTCATGCAATACTTTAAGTTTTGATTTTTTTTTAAAGTACCATGCCATCACCGAATGTCTCCAAACTGGGCTCGAGGGTTGGAGCATGGGTTGGCAGAATCGGTCCCTTGCCTGGACACGGGCTCAGCTTGAAAAGAAGACCGAGTGTGGAGGTGTGTGTAAGCCGAACTGAAGGGATGAGAACCCTTACACTATGCTACTCTGCAGCAAGCAGCATCAAATGAAGCTTCGGGGGTTTTTTTTTGGTGGGGGGGGTGGTATTTCCCGATCTAAGCAAGTCCATTGCGCATGCTCAGACCTGGGTGTGGTCCATACTAGGGCATCGACCTTGGGGAGAGAGACAACAAAGAAGCTTGTCCTGCCTGCCATTTTGAGCTTCTTGCAAAGGTACAATTTAATCATGGGGGCAATACTGACAATGCCGTACCTCGTGCAAGCCTGATGGTGCTGCGGAGGAGACAATTGATTCGACATTATCGCATGAGGAACCTCAAAGTATGCAGGATGATGGGCAGGAGGCCTTACCCACCTTGGGTATGTCAAGACAGGCGTTCATACCTGCACCTGAGCGATGCAGATTGTGTGAGAAAGCTGCGTTTCCGCAAAGAAGTTGTAACTGAGATCTGTGAGTTAGTAAAATCAGACCTGCAACCTAGAAGCGTCAGGAGGACTGCATTGTCAGTTGAAGTGAAGGTTACAGCTGCACTTTCATTCTATGCATCTGGGTCATTCCAGGCCACAACTGGGGATGTGTGCTCCATTTCTCAACATGCAACACATATCTGCATTTGGCAGGTGACTGCTGCACTATATGTCTATGACGATAATGATGATATGCCCGGAGGAATAACTACATAAATTCCCCATGACAGCCCAGGCAATTCTCCAGGATTGCCGGCTTCCCAAAGGTACAGTGCTCCACTGATTGTACCCACATTGCCTTGCGAGCACCTTTGGAGGATTCTGAGATGTACAGGAACAGAAAAGGCTTCTACTCCATTAATGTGCAACTCGTGTGTGACGACATGCATCGCATCATGTCAGTTGATGCAAGATACCCTGGGAGCACCTATGATGCGATTATCCTACGTGAGAGTGCTATATCTGCCATGTTTCAGCAGCAGCCAAAAGGGCAGAGCTGGCTACTGGGAGACAAAGGGTACGGCCTCGCCACCTGGCTCATGATGCTCCTATACGTAACCTGGATGGAAGCTGACCGGGAATACAACATGTCGCACATTGCGATGCGCAGCATAATAGAGAGGACCATTGGCATCTTGAAACAGTGTTTTCGATGCCTGGACCATTCCGGAGGCTATTTGCAATACTCCCCTGAGATTGTCGGTCAGTTCACTGTTGTGTGCTGCATGCTGCATAACTTAGCCATCATGAGGCAGCAGAACCTGGTAGTAGAAGACCCACCTGAGGTGAGAGTGGCTGATAATGAGGAGGAAGATGGAGATGACAAGGAGGACGAGGAAGCCATGCGACAAATTGAACCCGGAGTACGACGGCAGAGGAGGGCGGGCCGTCGTGCCCCTTTAATGATTGCTTGAGCCTTGCGCCAGCAGCTCATCCGTGAACACTTTGCTGCCTGAAGGCTCAGCGGCAACTATTGCAAATGGACCATGTTTACTGTTTGTACCTGTTCCGTAATGTTGTGTTGTGTTAATGGAACAAATAATGGAAATAATTCTTCTTTACTTCAAAAAGTTGTGTTAATAATGGAACAAATAATGGAAATGATTCCGTTATAATTTAAAATATATTTTATTCAAAAGTTTAACAAACATTTGTTTGTACTTAACTTTAATAAAAATATTCTTGTAACAAACTTTAAAGTTTTCAGTTACGATCACTTACAAACTTTAACATCACTTACAAACTTTTAAACTTGTAAATTTACATAATTAGAAGTTTTTTGTAAGTTGAGAAAAGTTACAACAGTAACAAAAATAACAACAACAACAACAACAGCAAAGAAAGGTTGCACCCATCTCTCCTCCACCTTATTCTAAGACCGCCTGCTGCGCTTGGTCTTGGTGACTCCACCCCTGCCCACAGGCGGTGGCGCAGCGTTTCTCGGGTTGGTACCAAGCTTATTCTTTCGAATATCTTGGATAATGCGCACTTCTTGACAGTGGGGGTGGGGGCAGCCGGTAATGTGGAAGGCCAGGCTTGGGCCTCTTCAGAGGCTGCTCTAGGGATTGGAGTGGGAGTGGCAGTTGATTCTGTCAATGGGCGCGGGGTCTGGGCATGTTCCCCTATTGCAGCAGCTAACTTCGATTTTCCCTCTCTCATGTTGAGCAACAGTGTGTCAACTACCTGCAACATTCCCTCCCTCATGTTCACTGACAGCGCATCAACTACCTGCGACATCCCCTCATGTGCATCAACATTGTATCTGCTGCCTGAGACATTCCCTCCCTCATATTCCCGGACAGTGTTTCCAGTTTTTGTGAGAGTGTTGTTACTTCTCCCGACAATCCCGATACCTCATCACCCACCCCACGGATGGTGTCCAGGAGTGATCGTGTAAGATCAATGCTCTCCGCACTCATTGCCATCATCTGAAGCACATCTGTTAGATCCTGCACCTCAGGAGAGCACTGTTGAGCTCTCCTTCCCCTCCTCAACCTGGGCATGGCTCGCTGCATCCCACTGGGACCCGCAGCCTCGGACGGTGGGGCGCTGGGTGTGCCTCACTGCACCCCACTGGAAGCCCCAGCCTCGGACTGTGGGACACCATGGAATGTCCCAACACTCGTACCACTCAGGAAAGGGGCTGGCACTTCAATTGGTGGCACCTGCATCTCCTCCAAAGTGAATATAAAAGTGGGGGCTTCATCCATCCCTTCCCCCTTCCCCTCTCCCTCCCCCTCATCTCCATGTTCTTGGTCTGGAAGGTGGTATTGGAAGATGTTCTCCTTTTCATGCTCGTCCACATCTGAATAATCTTCTGCATCGTCAGGATTGGCCTCAAGTTCTGCAAAATATAACAGAACAGACAAATGGTTAGCAGCAGAGGTGGGGGTGGCATGAGTAGGCTCACACAGCGCAGGCAGCAGGCTGATTTGAAGGACCACGATGAATGATAGCACATTGCATCAACCGAAGCGTAGCTGACGGAGACATCCCCATGAACTGAAGCATGGCTAGCCCAAGCAGTACTTAACATTTAGCAAAGCCAAACTGTGGAATTTGCAGGACTTACCCTCTCCCTCGAGTGTGGGCCCAGCTTGTGCAGTGGTGGTTGCTTTTCTCCAGGCAGAACACATCAAAGCAGCGAACCTGTCTTCCAAGGGTGTCAGTGGGTGCAGATTTTCCGGGCCTCCTCCTGTTTGAGTTCTTTCCCTTTTGTTGTGGGCCACCTTCCTCTGCAATGATGAAAACATAACTTTTTAGAGAAGGTGTCTTTCTGCTGGGTGGGACATATACAGCTGGTCGCATTTACAATTGCAATTCCATTAAATAAATTAAAATATTACATGCACTAACTACTTGACCAAGATCCTGCCACTTCTTTTTGCACTGGCCTCCAGACCTCGGGGTGGTCACCAGTGTACAGTAATCTTCTGCAAGTTCAGTCCAGCGTTTCTTCATTTCTTTTGGTGAAACTTTTATGCGACCTCTGCTGGTGTCCAGGTCGTGCCACCTGGCCTCAATCACAGTAACCATTGCCTCCATTTCATCCTGTAAGAAATTCTTGGTCCGTGAGCCGTGTTGCAGCTCCGATTTTTCCACTGAGAATTAAAGTTCTCACACACAACTAGCTCTTTAAAAATGACTGAATGCAGACCGAGAGCTGTACTGGGCATGTGCGCCCATAGCAATCATGTCAAGGACATTCTTTTTTTTTCGCGCATGCACAGAAGCGGGGGGGGTCATCGTTTTTTCAGCGCAGACATTAGGCTCCACCCCTTGAAGCTACAGGACAGGCTGCGCAGCACCAATTTAAAAAAAATAGAATGGGGAAACATGGTACTTATTTTTTTGGCGTAGTTGGGGCCAGAAAAAATGGGCGTAACTTTGGCAACATGCCAAAAAACGACATTGGGGAAAATTGAGATCAGGATTTTAAAAAATTTCTTCAGCACGAGGCAGTCCGCACCTTTTAAAGGCGAGCAGCTTCAGTACTAACACAAATGACTCAACAGGCCATGGAAAGTGCACCCAGGGTCTTGCACGCAACATTCCAGCTTTGTGCAGGGGTCAACATTGCAAGAGATGTCCTCTACCCACAGGGGGCCAGGAGGTCAATCAGAAAGTAGGATGTGGGATCAGATTGCTGAGGCGGTCACTACTAGCAGTGTCGCCCCCCCCCCGCCGCAGGACCTGACTCCAGTGCTCAAAAGAAGTTTCATGACCTCAGATGAGTGGTTAAGGTCAGTGAATGCATCTTCAAAAGCCGTCTCCTACCAATTGCAACATTAGCCTGATACACTGTTCAATGCATGACCTCACCTACCAACAATCTCTACCAAACACGAAACACACCTTCCATTCCTTGCTTCATCTCACCTCCTTGGAGATGACAGTGCTGGCCATTCTTGGCAGGGGCATGGCTGAGCCCTTGGCCAGCAGCAAAACTGAAAGAATATAAGATGCTGGCATCCTCATACGTTATCCTCCATCTCACATCCCACTTCCCCCTCATCCCACAATCTCTTCTGACTTACAAGCTGCACATGGTGTAAGCAATACCATGTTTCTTTCCTCCTCTCCCCTCACCACAGCCCTATCCTTGTGCCTTCCTCATTTCAGACACTCAAGAAATCCAGCCTGCCCCGCCTGTGGGTCAACCAGAAGAGGCAGAGGAGAGTGAAGTAGACAAACACAAAAAAAACCCCAAAACACCATCACTCGACTTCACACTCCCGGCCACCAACTTCTCGAGGTTGTCCTGAAAGGCCATCTGCAGTGGCCCCCGATTTTTTGGTGTATTATTAGATGCATTTATGGATAAAGTTGGATTGGAAAGTTTGCTTTGTGGTGGCTTTTATTTCAGCATAGTAGCCAAGAGGACGCTGTGATGATCAGTAACAGAGGGAAGGTAAGGTGTGGGACTAATGTTGAAGGGGGAATTAGGATTGTATTTACTGGATATACCAGCCAGAAAGGGGCTGCCTGGGTTGCCTCCTTCCTTCCGCTTCCTCCTTTTCCCTCCGTGCGCAGCTTGTCCCTTTGCTGCCTCTGCTCCACCTCCATGTAATGTTGCAGCACAAGGGGGACTGCAACTCGAGTCCTCAGCAAGTGATGTTCTCAGAAGCCCTCCTTTGAGCGCCAAAGCCTTGCAAACATTCAGCACACTTTAACAACTCTTTAAATGTATTGAACCAAGCCACTACTCCAATAAAATGTAAAGAAACCAGTCCAAAAGCAAAAATCTAAACTTCCCTGAAAGTTTTGTGTGTCCCTTTAAGAAGTGCTGGTTGCGGCTCCATTATACTGCACGCACATTCTTCCATGTGTGGTTTGGACAGGGCATTATTAAGAGCAGCAATGCCCAGAATCCCAGATCATGTGTCAATTCAGGCATTGCACGCTGATTGACCTTACAATCTGGATCATTTCAATGTGCGAAATGAGCATAGGCTACAAAATGGCGGCCGTTGCGTTCCGTGGCGGAAGTGAGACGGTCGCCATTTTTTCTTCCAAACTACCCTTGACAGCCGGCACTAACTTCAATTTCCTGGTCCTATAGTTTAAGGAGTAACTTAATATTTCATTTTTAATTTATGTGATAGATTTCCGCCGAGCGTGATGAAAATTGGTATAAATGAAGAGAATTTTAATTCAACAAAGAGTAAATGCTTATAGTTTAGAAATCAAGACAGAAGGGAGATGGAAACAGTTCAACTGGATTTTTTGACTCAGTGCACACCTGATCAGAAGTGAACACTAACTCCACTCTAATTCTGGTGTCAACCGCATTATAATATTTTGGAAGAGATCCACGCATCAAAAATGCATTTAATTGAGAGTTTGTTGGGTGGGCGGGGGAGGAATAATGTGGTGCTGCAGGATTTAAAGGCCTGCAACAACTAAAAGTTGTTATCATAATTGTTTTTGCTGCCAGGTTTAGAGAAGTTGTCTAGCTGGTCCTCAGAAGAACAGTAACTCCCCACTGTTTGGGAAGGATGAAGAGCAATGGGACATTATCATCAAAAGGCGATTACAGTAAGTGGTATATTAATGTATTTTTTTTTGTCTGTAAAGGTTTTGTGTTTGGCAAACATATTTAATTGTATACAATCACATTCTGATGAAGAAAGTGCTCCTTTTAAGCTTTTATGTGGTCATTGTTGATGCATGTTATTTTGTACAGTAAATATTTATTGGACCGCACCATTGCTTTTTGGGAAGAAATAATACAGCTAACAATGCATTTAATATAAGCAAAATATGCTGCTACACGGTCATAAATCATTCATGCTTCAGGACAATGAAAACATATTTGTAGCACAAACAATGCATAATGTGACAAATATGTTTCGGTCCATGCAACAATTGACTAGTTTGTAATAATTAATGGTGAACATATGATTACCTGGAACTGCTGAAAAGCACACATCATTCAAAATACTACAAAAAATGTTTTGTTTACACTCAGATATAATTAGAATTAATCAACCAATTTTTGCTGTAAAACTATTATTCCACTGAGGATTGAAAGGAGTTGCTTCCACAATATTTCTGCTCAAATGTGCTTGTCTGTGACCATAATTAAGACTGATAATTGCTGCATTATTTTGACTATTTGGATGACGCTGACTTAATGATCTCAGCGTGAGTCTCCCTTTCGTGTTGTACATTCATTCCATTTATCCCTCCATAGCAACCTCTCACCTTGGCATTTTGGCTACACTGATTCTTTCTTAGTATAAAAACAGAAAATGCTAGAACTACTCAGGCAGCATCTGTGGAGAAACAGAGTTAACGTTTCAAGTTGATGACTTTTCATCAGAATTGGAAAACGTTAGAGATAAGACAGGTTTTAAGCAAGTGCAAAGGCGGGGGGGAGGGGAGGAAAGAACAAAAGAGAAGGTCTGTGATAGGATGGAAGGCAGGTGAGATTAAATGACAAAAGGGATTATGGTGCAAAGGAAAAGAGAGTGGTAATGGTACAAGAAAATAAACAACAGATAGGACTAGATGAGCTGAAAATGACAAGAGCAGAATCATTACCAACACCAGCTGTCCGAAAAAAATGGGAGCAACGGCTATGATTTGAAATTGTTGAACTCAATGTTGCGCCCGGAAAGCTGTAAAATGCTTAATCAAAAGATGAGATGCTGTTCCTCGAGCTTCCATTGAGCTTTATTAGAAGAGTGTGGGAGGCTGAGGTCAGAGTGAGAGTGGGGCGGAGAATTAAAATGATAAACGACCGGAAGCTCAGGGACACACATGCGGAGTGAATGTAGGTGTTCCACAAAGCGGTCACCCAATCTGCGTTTGCTCAGCCTGATTGACAGGCTTGGCTTCCAGTCGGGCAGGAAGCACACTGGAGGAGGCCACAGGACGAGGTTGGGCTGATCCCCGAACCCAAGGGGAGTGCAATCCCAAAACAGTTTCGATCCCCAACCCCACGGTGGGGGGGGTTCCTGGGGGAAGGTGGTTAGGGGGGGGGGTTCCCGGGGGAGGGTGGGTGGGGGACATCCCGGGGAGAGTCCGATGTCTGGCCCCGGGAGTGTTCTGATCCCTGACCCCAGGGATGGTCAAATCCCGGGGCAGGGGTTTATATGGGTGGGGTGGGGGGGGTCTGATGAGGGGAGGGGTTTGGGGGGTGTTCTCCGAGGCTGTCCTCCTCTCATTGCAGCTGTTGTGTTTACTGAGGCACGGGAATCCCGGCCGGCCACAGTTAAATCTGCAAAGCAGGGTAAATACGAGGCTTTCATCCTCATTAACATATTTAATAAGCTGCCCCCCACCACCACCCCCCCCCCCCCCCCCCCCCCCCCCCCAGTCGCCCCGGGCAGAAAACGCTAGTGGGTGTTGTGTACAGACCACCAAACAGTAGTAGTAAGGTTGGGGACAGCATCAAACAAGAAATTAGGGATGCATGCAATAAAGGTACAGCAGTTATTACGGGTGACTTTAATCTACATATTGATTGGGCTAACCAAACTGGTAGCAATACGGTGGAGGAGGATTTCCTGGAGTATATTAGGGATGGTTTTTTGGACCAATATGTCGAGGAACCAACCAGGGAGCTGGCTATCCTAGACTGGGTGATGTGTAATGAGAAAGGACTAATTAGCAATCTTGTTGTGTGAGACCCCTTTGGGAAGAGTGACCATAACATGGTAGAATTATTTATTAGGATGGAGAGTGACACAGTTAATTCAGAAACTAGGGTCCTGAACTTAAGGAAAGATAACTTCAATGGTTTGAGGTGTGAATTGGCTAGAATAGACTGGCAAATGATACTTAAAGGGTTGACGGTGGATAGGCAATGGCAAACATTTAAAGATCACATGGATGAACTTCAGCAATTGTACATCCCTGTTTGGAGTAAAAATAAAATGGGGAAGGTGGCTCAACCGTGGCTAACAAGGGAAATTAGGGATAGTGTTAAAACCAAGGAAGAGGCATATAAATTGGCCAGAAAAAGCAACAAACCTGAGGACTGGGAGAAATTTAGAATTCAGCAGAGGAGGACAAAGGGTTTAATTAAGAGGGGGAAAATAGAGTACGAGAAGAAGCTTGCCGGGAACATAAAAACTGACTGCAAAAGCTTCTATAGATATGTGAAGAGAAAAAGATTAGTGAAAACAAACGTAGGTCCCTTGCAGTCGGATTCAGATGAATTTATAATGGGGAATAAAGAAATGGCAGACCAATTGAACAAATACTTTGGTTCTGTCTTCACGAAGGAAGACACAAATAACCTTCCAGAAGTGCTAGGAGACTGAGGGTCTAGTGAGAAGGAGGAACTGAAGGATATCCATATTAGGTGGAAAATTGTGTTGGGGAAATTGATGGGATTGAAGGCCGATAAATCCCTGGGCCCTGATAGTCTGCATCCCAGAGTACTTAAGGAAGTGGCCCTAGAAATAGTGGATGCATTGGTGATCATTTTCCAACAGTCTATCGACTCGGGATCAGTTCCTATGGACTGGAGGGTAGCTAATGTAAAACCACTTTTTAAAAAGGGAGGGAGAGAGAAAGCAGGTAATTATAGACCGGTTAGCCTGACATCAGTGGTGGGGAAAATGTTGGAATCAATTATTAAGGATGAAATAGCAGTGCATTTGGAAAGCAGTGACAGGATCGGTCCAAGTCAGCATGGATTTATGAAAGGGAAATCATGCTTGACAAATCTTCTGGAATTTTTTGAGGATATAACTAGTAGAGTGGACAAGGGAGAACCAGTGGATGTGGTGTATTTGGACTTTCAAAGCTTTTGACAAGGTCCCACGCAAGAGATTGGTGTGCAAAATCAAAGCACATGGTATTGGGGGTAATATCCTGACATGGATAGAGAACTGGTTGGCAGAAAGGAAGCAGAGTGTCTGGATAAACGGGTCCTTTTCAGAATGGCAGGCAGTGACTAGTGGAGTGCTGCAGGGCTCAGTGCTGGGATCCCAGCTCTTTACAATATACATCAATGATTTGGATGAAGGAATTGAGTGTAATATCTCCAAGTTTGCAGATGACACTAAACTGGGTGGCGGTGTGAGCTGTGAGGGGGATGCTAAGAGGTTGCAGGGTGACTTAGACAGGTTAGGTGAGTGGGCAAATGCATGGCAGATGCAGTATAATATGGATAAATATGAGGTCATCCACTTTGGTGGCAAAAACACGAAGGCAGAATATTATCTGAACGGTGGCAGATTAGGAAAAGGAGAGGTGCAACGAGACCTGGATGTCATGGTTCATCAGTGATTGAAAGTTCGCATACAGGTACAGCAGGCGGTAAAGAAGGCAAATGTTATGTTGGCCTTCATAGCTAGGGGATTTGAGTATAGGAGCAGGGAGGTCTTACTGCAGTTGTACAGGGCCTTGGTGAGGCCTCACCTGGAATATTGTGTGCAGTTTTGGTCTCCTAATTGGAGGAAGGACGTTCTTGCTATTGAGGGAGTGAAGCAAAGGTTCACCAGACTGATTCCCGGGATGGCTGGACTGACATATGAAGAGAGACTGGATCAACTGGGCCTTTATACATTGGAGTTTAGAAGGATGAGAGGGGATCTCATAGAAACATACAAGATCCTGACGGGACGGGACAGGTTAGATGCGGGTCGATTGTTCCCGATGTTGGGGAAGTCCAGAACTAGGGGACACAGTCTTAGGATAAGGGGTAGGCCATTTAGGAATGAGATGAGGGGAAACTTCTTCACTCAGAGAGTTGTTAACCTTTGGAATTCCCTGCCGCAGAGAGTTGTTGATGTCAGTTCATTGGATATATTCAAGAGGGAGTTAGATATGGCCTTTATGGCTAAGGGGATCAAGGGGTACGGAGAGAAAGCAGGAAAGGGATACTGAAGGAATGATCAGCCATATTTCCAACAATTTCTGTTTTTATTTCAGATTTTCAGCATCTGCAATATTTTGCTCTTGAGAATTTAATCGAGTTTTAAAATTATGAAGGCTTTTTCTGGGAAATAGGGAAAACTGTTTCCTTTGGTAAAGAAGGGTGAATGGGAATCAGCGATGAGAGTACATCGATTTTAAATTCTCACAGAGAGGGGAGAGCGGTTAGGAGGCATTTATTTCTGTAGATAGTTGTCAGAGCATGCAATGCTTTGCCACAGGAAGTAGTTGAGGCAGAGATTGCATCTTTTAAAGGAAGAGTAGATAAACATTTGTAGCAGGCAAAACACAGGATTTTTGGGAAGAGAGCAAAGCTTTGGAATTGGAATTGGTCTTGGCAACATGCCATGCACAGACATAGTGGGCTAATTGGCCGTCTTCTATGATTTTATGCTTTTATGTGGTTACACCTGAATGCAAAATTCACAGCAAAAGATGTCTGTGGCATTTGCCATGGACTGGATAGGTACCAGTATTTGGCATATGGCTTTGTTTCAGGTGGTCATGAAACATATTATGCAAGGGCTGGACTTTGTAGTATGTTTCCCAGATGACATCCTCATCACTGCAATGTCAGACAAACCCTAAAAGAAATACTTGATCAGTGAGTAGTAGGGAGAGCACAGAAAACTTGTCTAAATGCAAATGTCTCTAAAAGTTGATGAAGTACATGGATAGATTCTGAAGATATGTGTTTGACAGCAGATATAATAGCAACAATTGTTCATGTCTTCACCCCTAGAAATAGAATAACTGAAATCTTTGATATGATTTTTACATTTTTATGGAAAATTAGATATTATGAAATAAGAAACAATCGAAATGGTTAAGATGAAAGGCATTTTTTGAATAATCAAGCATTAGTGCATTATGATACCACTCAGAAATAGAGATATATATTAATTGAAAATTGAGAATAAGATTCCATGTACTTGCTTCCAGAATTGTGAGCAGAAGTGAGAGAAATGATGAGCCCTGACTTTCCTCTTCTGGTGCTGTCTGAGAGCAATTAGGGTGCAGTGCACCAGAAGGGAGCAGAGCCGAGAGCACAACGTCAACATCTGAACTCCTGTCAAATTTAATTTAAATACTACATTTGTGCACTGCACACATGATTGAGCAGAGGCCTACGGTAAGTCAAAGACCAGGCATTCCTGGGATCTTAAAGGCGACGTAATAGTTTTTGCTGAGTTTTATCTACATGTCATTTTTATTCAGGATAATTTTGAGAGGTTTGTGGAAAGAGCTAGATAATCTTTGGTGAGCCTCTTGCGCATCCCTGATTTTAATCGCTCCACCATTGGCGGCGGTGCTTTCTGTTGCCGAGGCCCTAAGTTCTGGAACTCTCTCCCTAAAGCTCTCCGCCTCTCTACTTCTCTTTCCTCCTTTAAAATGCTCCTTAAAACCTATCTCTTTGATCTGTCCTAATATCTGTCTCTGTGGCTTGGTGTCAAATGTTGTTTGATAACACTCCTGTGAAGCGTCTTGGAATTTTTTACTACATTCAGGACGCTATATAAGTTGTTGTTGTTGCTGAGGACTGAAAATATACAACTCTTGTCAGTATGTTGAGATTTCTTTGTCCCTGCATTTCTTGTATGGGGGGAGGGTTTTGCTGATTATTTAGTCTTTTAAAATTATGGAAGTGAAATATTTAAATTATGGAAATACAGTACTTCAACAATGCATTCATTAATCAGTCACAGTTTTATATTGTTGGAATCCATTTTTGTCAACCATATGCTAATATTTCCACATCTCCGCTCTCTTGTTTATTTTAATGTGCCTTCCCCTGTCAATGTACCTGTGCTGTTATACCAGCCTGAGGTGGCAGCAGATCCCAAGCAGGGGCCTGTACAACTCTGCAATCTGCCTCAGATAGTGTTGGTAAGTGGATCGCACTGTGGTGCCAAACAGTAGGTGGTGGGTATGAGCACTGATGGTGAAGGAATTGGAGGTGGTTGCTGGTTAGACTGTTTTCTCTTTACTCAAGTTGAGATACAGCAGGGGCATTGGGGGATTCTTGCTCTGTGGTAGGCAATAGGTGTGTTAATTATTCAAAGCTTGTATTATAGCTGTTTCAATCTGATTCTGCAACATAGTGAATCCAGACAAGACAGACTAGCACCAATTGGAGCCAATGGTCTGTAAAGGCTCAGTCATAGTATGTGTGATACTCGCTGATGCCTGAACTTACGACCTCAGCTACGGGGTGCTGCACCACAGTGAGCACTGGAGTGGCCATGTTCCCCATGGTGGCCTGCTGTTTGGTCCTCAGCCAGCACTGCACAGATATGGGTTGCGGACTCCTTTGTACATGCCCCAAAATGTACAGGTTATTTGGCACACTCTCAAATCAAGTGCTGATGCTAAGCGACTAACGTGAGTTTGTAGCCAGATCCTGTGAGGTCTAAATCCCTGGGCTCAACAGCTAAAGGAATGTTTGAGCTGGCTCTCTGGCCAGCAAGCTGCAATTCCACCTGCACTTGTACTCTATGCTTCACGAAGTGTTCCCTCCTGAAACTGATTAATTGACCCCACCCCACCTAACAAGCCAGATATATCTGTTCTGTTTGTCACTGTTGGAGTGGGTGACACAGGCTCCTGTGATGTAATCAGTTGGGATTGGTTAATGGACAGTGACACCACCTCCTCTTGTACACAAAGGAGCAGCAGAATAACATATTTTAAAATGCTTACAATAAGAGACTCCTTGAAATATTGCTTCATGTGGTAATATATTGTAATGAGCTAGACTGAAATGATACAGTGACTGCCTGTGTGTGAGAGTGTGAATGAGTAAATAAGGCAATAAGAAAAGTAAGGCCATGAGCTTGGCGTAGGCCTCCATTCTCAATCTTTCCCACTCCCTCTATTGCCTCAATGCTCAGGATCTCTTAAGGATGTGGTGACCCCAGCTGTCTTCATGCACCACCTTTTGTAATATGCAGCCTTCTGCAAACAGATATAGAAGGGACATAGGTCAAAAGAGGAATGTGAGAAAAGATCTGTGGTACCCAAATTTCCAGGCCACCTTATCTAATGTGTGGTGTGCAGTATTCAGATCTATTGTGCTGGCAGCATACTTATAGCTTGTTGCTTATTTTATTTAATGGGCCACACTTTGATATTTCAAGATTGCACAGTGCCATGGTAAAACTAAGCATTTAGAAAGTAGGTGAACAGTTGGTGCAGTACAGTGCATTCTCCCTCTGATGAATCACCAGTTTAGATGGCAATGCAGTTAAGGTGCAATGTAATGCAACATTGTATAGTCAAGCCACATGTCAGCACAGGCCAACATCCCTAGCATCGAAGCACTGACCACACTCGGCCAGCTCCGCTGGGCGGGCCACATTGTCCGCATGCCCGACATAAGACTCCCAAAGCAAACGCTCTACTCGAAACTCCTGCACGGCAAACGATCCCCAAGTGGGCAGAGGAAACATTTCAAGGACAACTTCAAAGCCTCCTTGATAAAGTGCAACATCCCCATTGACACCTGGGAATCCCTGGCCCAAGACCACCCTAAGTGGAGGAAGAGCATCCGCGAGGGTGCTGAGTGCTGAGAGCATGCAGAAAACAAGCGCAGGCAGTGGAAGGAGTGTGCGGCAACCCAGAATCCCCACCCACCCTTTCCTCCAATGACCGTCTGACCCACCTGTGACAGAGACTGTAATTTCCATATTGTACTGTACTGTCACCTGAGAATTCACTTTGAGAGTGGAAGCAAGTCTTCCTTGATTTCGAGGGAGTGCCTATGATGATGATTTAGCAACCTTGCTTTTTGAGGTTAGGGCTACAAGTGAGAGAGCATTCAATCTCTCTGACACCTCTAGCACTTATCAAAAAATCATGAGCATGTGCTGGCAACAGGCAAAGATCCCTGTCACTAGCTCATATTTGAAAAATTTAGGCTTAAGTGCGAGGCATGCCTTTCAATCAGATCATCGCAATTGAGCTCAATCCTGTCGTCACCCAACGTCCACACATGCAGACTTTTCAGCATGACTGGCCGTGGGAACCCTTTGATTTTTGTTTTTCCCTTTCCTCACCCTGAGGCCACTGACCACTGCTCTTAAAGCTATCCCAACCGCGACAAAACAAATAGACATGTCACAGATTAAACCTGAGACCTTACTCCGCTGTCTCAGCAGCACACTGCCAGTGCATTTACCTATTGGAGGGTCTATTACCAGGCTATTCTTGGGATCTCAGCTACATATCAGATTCAGCACAGGAGAATACTCCAGCCCTTGTGAGAAAATTAGCATATTGAATCATGCAGTCATGGTACAGGGTGACACGATCATCTAGCCTCAGAGAGAATCTTCCCAAACATGTCTAACGTAAAGCATAAGCAAAGCCTTCATACCTGAGAATTGTAATATATAAAACTCAATTGCTCGTAATAAAATTAAAAGCCGTGTCAAATGTATTAATTCAAACAACCTTCCCTTATTAAAGAATCAAATTATCAAGGTCTAAGTTTCATCTCAAAATTAATTTAATTAGCAGGCTCGTCAGCAATGATCAATCCCTCACCAACCTTCGGTCAAAATACACTTGTCTTGGACAAGTCCTGGGAATTGTGAACATCTCGTAAACAAGTAAACGAGTAAAAGCATTTGAACTGGCCCGTCATATCATTCAAAATGCTCCTGCGTATTCAGTCCTGCTGCTAAACTATCACTCCTGTTCTTAACTCTTCCTAAAAATCATCACCAACTTCAATTAAGTAGCAAGTTTGTTTTAAATTATATATACACACCACACCACACTATGCTATGTGAATATTGTATGGCGCTATCAAATGTGATTAATCTATACCTGTCACTGAAAATTCAATCACTTGTGTGAATTCAACTCTTGCAACATTTGTATCAGATGAGATCGAGTTCTGTGTTTGAATGTAATAAAGAAGTGCCAAAATTATTTTTATGCAAATTTAAGAAACGTACTCAATTCAAATTTGTTTAAATCAACTTATCAGATAATTGAGTTTTATTTGCACCAAATTCACGTTTTGCTATATTTTTTTTATTGCTTAATTCAAATTATTGATTTTTTTTTAAGCAGAAGAAACAACTTAAAATTTTAAGGAGTAGACCAAGTTATATTATATATTATATCAGTGTCCTGAAGCATAGAATGATCCGAGGACCACCCACCCACATGTCTGAAGAATTTACTTTCTTGTAATATAATTCCAGGATTTCTCTGAAAGGGAACATTGAAAAGGATCTATTGCCACACATTACTTAATGCTTGATTTCATGTGGCAGACTGATTCAGCTTTGAAATAGGGTTTTTGATGCAGAATAACATTTAAATGTTATTGCAACATTTATTCATTATCAATAAGTCTCAAAAATACATTTTTCAAACTTAGATTTTTTTTCTTTGTGTCTATTGAATAGATGGCTGTCAGTGTTGATATATAAGCCATGATTTTGTGATACAGGGTACTAGCAAAATCTGTGCTAAGAATGGTTGGCAGCCATGATTACACTGTTACATACATTGAGGGCCAAATACAGTTCTATAACTCTCTCTAAAAGATAATCATTGAGATGAGCCTGAACTGCTCCATCCTCCTCTTTCGCTGATCTTCCACTCTCACCTCGAATAATAAATGTGAGAGCTCATGGATGCCTTTGCTGCACGGGAATGCCACGGCAACTGTCTAGGTCTGCACCCACTAATCTTCAGCCTGCACTATCCAATCAATCCCACAATCTCTCATTGCTTGAGCAGAGTGCCTTCCCACCATCTCTGCCAGTTGTAGAAACCTGAATGTGAAATTCAGGTACAAATGGGCTGTGCTTGTTTATGACAAATGGGCATGCATTTCTTTGCCGAGTTGTGCCAGGCGTTGAGCGGCTTAACCAGCGATCCTTTATGGGATCACCGAAGGCCGTTCATAAAAAAGCACACAAATGTTTCAGTTTTTATTTTTGTGGGCAGGAGTGCTCTTCCTGGGCCCACAATAAAAATCAGGCCAATTCAAGGCCCTTCCTGAGGTCCTCTTTCTCCCACCCCAGGAGCCGATTTGCCGGCCAGTTTAACGTGGGAGCCGACAGGTTTCCAAACCTTCCTGACTAGCGAGCTGCAGTGAGGCACCCATTTGTGGCACGTCAAATTTCTACCCCAGTGTATCTCTGCCTTAATGTGAACAATCTATTAGTCTATAGATAATAAAAAATCAGAGATTATAATATACCTTGCATCTGATAGAACTTAGTATAAAATATGAAAGTATACTTCTTGTGAACCTGACCAATGTGACCATTCCCTCCCTTTGGTTCCTACAAGGATGAAAATTCTGTCTTTTTCAACAAAGGTAAACAAAGCAGGTAATGAAAATGTTTCTTGCTGCAGTATTTCAGAATATATAAAGCACAGAAGCAGGCGATTTGGCCCAACAGGTCCATGTTTGGGTTTATACTTCCCACCAGCCTCCTCCCACCTTCATCTCACCCTATCAACATATCCTTCTATTTATTTCTCCCACTGTAAAGTCCTGACCCTGCAGTACAGACTTACATGAGGCACATGCTGAAGTCAAGTTCACTCTGGACCTGCACCTTTATTTCACAGCTCTCGAGTGCCACACTTGCCTGAGACCTGCCTTTATATACCTGTGTGGGACAGGTATGCAGTGTCTCCTGCAAGTGCACCCCTGGTGGTAAAGTATGCTTGTGGTTACAGGTCATATCTAGTTACAGTCATGTATAGCATGGTAAGATACAGTTATATACAGTAGTGTGAGATATATGACATCACCCTCCCCAAGGTCTTATTGTCTTTATAGATTCAGTCTCTCAGGTGGTCTATGCTCTGGCATGGAGCGTCTTAGTTGTGGTTCAGTTGTTTGCCTTGGTGCCTGTTTTTCTTTTGGTGTGATTGCTGGTATCTTGCCTGGGCTGTCTGTTTTGTTCAGTATGATTGCTGGTATCTTGCCTGGACTGTTTATTGAGACTGCCCTTTCCTCAGATTATTCCCTCTGTCTGTCCACCAGGTGTGGTGTGAGTTCCACATTGTAGTCTGCCTCTGGTTCTTCAGGGTTGTTGGTGAATCTACTTTTTCCTTGGTCTACATGCCTCCGGCAGGTTTGGCCATTGTCCATTTGTGCAATCAGTAGCCTGTTTCCTTCCTTGCCTGTTACTGTCCCTGCAGGCCATTTGGGACCCCTGTCATCGTTTAGCACAAACACTTTGTCCCCTATCTCATTCCACCTCCCCCTCGAATTTCAGTCATGGTACTCAGTTAGCTTCCGGCGCTTTGCCTCAACAATTTCATGCATGTCTGGGAGGATTAATGAGAGCCTCGTCTTTAAGGTCCGTTTCATCAATAGTTGCGCGGGGGGATCCCCAGTCAACGAATGCAGACGAGATCTGTATGCCAGCAGTCGTGACAGGCGGCTCTGCAGCGTGGGACCTTGGATTTTTAGCGTGCCTTGTTTAACGATTTGCACTGCTCGCTCCGCCTGGCCATTGGAGGTGGGCTTGAACGGTGCCGTCTTAACGTGATTTATGCCGTGGTCAACGATAAAATCTTGAAATTCTGCGCTGGTGAAGCACGGACCATTATCACTGACCAATATGTCAGGAATTCCGTGCGTTGCAAACATGGTTCTAAGGCTCTCCACAGTGGTGGAGGTGGTGCTCGAGTTTAAAATGGTGCACTCGATCCACTTTGAAAATGCATCGACGACTTCGAGGAACATTTTGCCCATGAATGGGCCTGCATGGTCTACATGCACCCACGACCATGGTTTGGTGGGCCAGGGCCAGGGGCTTAGGGGGGCTTCCCTGGGGGCATTAATGAGTTGGGCACAAATGGTGCACCGCCGGACGCAGAGCTCTAAGTCCGTGTCAATGCCAGGCCATCAGACGTGGGATCTGGCTATGGCCTTCATAAGTACAATCCCCGGGTGCTCGCGGTGGAGCTCCCGGACAAAGGCCTCTCTGCCTCGCAAGGGCATAACTACTCGGCTGCCCCACATCAGGCAGTCTGCCTGTAGTGATAGTTCATGCATGCACCTATGGAAAGGTTTGATCTCCTCGGGGCAGGCATCGTGAGCCTCTGCCCAGTCACCAGTTAAAACACATCTTTTGACTAAGGATAACGTGGGGTCGCTGGTCATCTAGGCTCTGATTTGGCGAGCTGTCATGGGCGAACCTGTGGATTCAAAGGCATTGATTGCCATGACCATCTCACAGTCCTGTTCGTCGGACCCTTCCGTGGTCGCCAGGACTAGCCTGCTAAGCGCGTCGGCACAGTTGTCTGTGCCTGGTCTGTGCCTTATTATGTAGTCGTAGGTCACCAGCATGAGTGCCCACCGCTGAATGCGCGCTGAGATGTTGGCGTTTATTGCCTTGCACTCAGATAGCAGGGACGTGAGGGGTTTGTGGTCAATTTCTAATACAAACTTGGTTCCGAAAAGGTATTGGTGCATCTTTTTGACACCGTACACGCACGCGAGCGCCTCCTTTCAACCATACCGTACCCGCGCTCCGCCCGCGAAAGTGACCTGGAGGCATAAGCAATGGGTTGTAATTTACCCGCATCATTGACATGCTGTAAAACGCACCCGACCCCGTACGCTGACGCATCACATGTAAGAACTAGCTTTTTACCTGGGTCAAAAAAGGCTAAAACACTGTTGGAACATAGAAGGTTGCGTGCCTTATTGAAGGCGCGTTCTTGGGCGTCCCCCCAAAACCAATCGCACCCCTTTCTGCGTAGCACATGGAGAGGCTCCAGCAGCGTGCTCAAGTTCTGCATAAAGTTCCCAAATTAATTGAGTAGCCCGAGAAAAGCGCGCAGTTCCGAGACATTCCGGGGCCTGGGTGCCAGACGAATTGCTTCGGTTTTGGATTCTGTTGGGCGGATTCCATCAGTGGCAATCCTTCTGCCCAAAATTTCAACCTCGAGCGTGAGAAACAGACACTTTGATTTCTTAACTCTTAGGCCTACCCGATCCAAGCGACTTAGTACTTCCTCCAAATTGTGGAGATGGGAGTCGGTGTCCCTGCCCGTGATGAATATGTCATCTTGAAACACAACCGTCCCCGGGATGGACTTGAGCAGACTCTCCATGTTGCGCTGGAATATAGCAGCTGCCGACCTGATGCCGAATGGGCATCGATTGTACATACAAAGGCCTCGATGTGTGTTGATGGTGGTGAGTAGCTTAGACTCTTCGGTCAGTTCTTGCATCATATATGCAGATGTGAGATCTAGTTTTGAGAAAAGTTTTCCTCCAGCCAACGTGGCAAATAGGTCCTCCGCTCTGGGCATTATTGGTCCTGTAGGGAGACTCTGTTTATGGTAGACTTGTAATCCCCACAGATTCGTACGGATCCATCAGGCTTCATGACTGGGATGATGGGACTTGCCCAGTCGCTAAATTCCATGGGTGAGATGATGCCTTCCCGCAGAAACCGGTCCAGTTCATGTTCAATCTTTTCCCTCATCACATAAGGCACAGCTCTAGCCTTGTGATGGACCGGTCTGGCATCCTGTTTGATGTAGATTTTAACTTTAGCCCCTTTGAAGGTGCCCACACCTGGCTGAAAGTGATGTTCAAAACGACTTAGAACTGTTGAGCAGGAGGACGCTCATGAGAGATTGACTAGCTCCCGTGTCCAGTTCCATGTTGACGGGTATCCCGTTGAGTAGTACCCTCATCATTTTTGGAGGCGCCTTGTTGCAAGAACAGTGGACATTGATTGTGTTGACCCGCTGTACCTCGGCATCCTGGGCACTGTCCCCACCATCTTCTGGTCTGCTTCCCGACCCTTCCGATTCGTATACCAGCTGAGCTGTTGTTTTTCTGCACATGCGAGCCAGATGCCCTGTATAGTTGCAGTTTCTGCAAATGGCATGCTGAAATCGACACCCCCTTGTTGAGTGCCTTCCCCCACATCTCCAGCACAGACTGCTTCCATTGTTTCCGAAGGATGAGCTGCGTCTGGCTGATCTCTCTTGAGCTTCTCTCAGTCTGTAGTTGATTGCTCGCATTGTGGGTTGATGATGTGTAAACGGCCGTTCATGTGGCCCTTGATGGCTTCTGGCATCACTGCCTGTTGTTGAAGGCCTGCTCTCCTGCCTTTGTCTGTGTGTGGGGGTAGCGGCTTGTTTCACGCTGTGAGCCCCTTGTTCCGATGTTTCGTTAGTTGTCGTACCCGCAGTGTAGAACAACCTCGTTTCTTCTTCTGCCAAGAATGTCTGTGCGACCAGTGCTGCTGCCTCAAGGGTCAAGTTCTTGGTCTCTATGAGCTTTCGGAATATGCCTGCGTGGCCTATTCCTTCAATAAAAAAGTCTCTCAGTACTTCTCTCCTCAGTTCATCGGGGAACTCATATAAACTAGCCAGCCTCCGAAGTTCCGTCACAAAGTCGGGTATGCTCTGGCCCACACAGTGTCTGTAGTTGTAGAACCTGTGTCTGGCCATGTGTCGGCTGCTCGCTGGCTTCAGGTGGTCTCTCACCAGTGTGCTCAACTCCTCAAACGACTTGCTTGCTGGTTTCTCGGGTGCCAGCAGGTCCTTCATTAAGGTGTATGTTTTCGAGCCACAGCTGGTCAAGAGATGGGCTCTTCTCTTGTCTGCCTTATTGTCGCCCGACCAGTCTTTGGTTACAAAGCTTTGCTGGAGACAATTGTCCCAATTGTCTCCAGCATTGTATTTCTCATCTGAGCTGTTGGTAGCCAATCTGTGGATTCTGTGATCCCATCCTCATCGCCACTGTAAAGTCCTGACCCTGCAGTACAGACTTACAAGAGGAACATGCTGAAGTCAAGGTCACTCTGGACCTGCACCTTTATTTCACAGCTCTCTAGTGCCACACTTGCCTGAGACCTGCCTTTATATACCTGTGTGGGACAGGTATGCAGTGTCTCCTGCAAGTGCACCCCTGGTGGTAAAGTATGCTTGTGGTTACAGGTCATATCTAGTTACAGTCATGTATAGCATGGTAAAATACAGTTATATACAGTAGTGTGAGATACAGGACATCCACGTGTGCTGATCTAGCTTCCTTTAAATGCTATTTGCCTCCACCACGCCATGTGGTAGCGAGTTCCACATTCTAACCACTCTCTGAGTCAAGAAATTTCTCCTGAATTCCTTATTGGATTTATTAGTGACTGTCCTATATTTATGGCCCCTAGTTTTGGGCTCATGTCTTACTTAAGATACCCTCGAGAAGAATGTAGAGATCAATCAGCAGAAAAATAGCTTCAAAAATTTTAAACACAGAATTGATAGATTGAATTTCAAGTAATTTGTCACACAGGCTTACAGAATTTGCCAAAAATCAATAGTACTCTGAAGTGTGATAGCTTCATGAAGAAAACAATCTTCAGCTCCACTCAATAAAATCTAATTCACCCATTCAGTACAAGCTGTGGTTGCAATTTAAAACAGGAAGAAAAAGAATGGTGACCCATCTTCTCTCAGCGTGACAGAGGCTGAGAGAAGCCATTATAGCTGACTCTCATCTATGACCTACTGCTTCTGAAGTTGTGTCTTCTCTGAATCCTGAGATCAAGGAACGTGTTTAAAATCCAGGTTTAGCATCATACTACATACTTATTCATCTGTTAATTGTAGAATTTTTGATATTAAAAATTGGAATTATTTTTTCCCCATTTCTTCCCGTTCTACATTTGAGTTCTGCAGTGAACTTTTGAGTTTCATAGTTCATCATTGTTCCTTTGCATTATTTCATGGTTCAGCATTGTTGTGTTATTTATAAAACGATGTATGCATATACAAACTGCCAATAAGATCATAAGCACAATTTTAGTTACATTCTAAAGATGAGATTTTTCTATTAATCTTTATCCATATGAATTGGAAGTTAGGGCAGGGGATAGTGGTCAAACCAACCATGTTTAGAAGAGGAATATTTTTGGAAAAAAGAACTGCAATATATCTCTAGAAGCAATGGGACTGATACATTATTCTCTGCTTGTAGACTGGAATGAAAATGTGATGGTTGAACTCAGCACACATTGTTCAATAATTGTGAAAAGGCCAGTTCCAACATTTTTGTCTCTGCTAATTTCAGCAAAAAAATAGGGCGGAGTAATAAGTAGTTTAATCTCAGTTACTATACTTCAAAAGTACTTCATTGGTTGTAAAGCACTTTGAAATGTCCAGAGATCATAAAAGGCAGTATATAAATGCAAGTCTTTCTTCTCTTTTATTGAGTATACCTGCAGATTAAGTTATAACATGTCCCACTGCACTCTCAGTATAACTATTTATTTTCACACCTTGCAGGCAAGGCCATTGAGTTTCACAGCAAAGCAGGCTAAATAACAATGTGTGATCTGCAAAACACAGGTAAACATTTTGCAATCCAATGTGATAAAAATGAATTTCAGTCACCATAAAGCAAAGACCCTGGAGATTGTAATGACTGTAAAGTCTGGTTACTGTAAACTCACTCAACCTGATCCATCTTTATTCCAGCCCAAAAGTGCCAGCTTGACAAAGACACACAGCTTATATGCAGGTGACCAAGCACACATGCCACATGCGTACAGCCCGATGACCTCCGACCGCGGCGCCCTCTTGTATCTGGTGACCCCCAAGCATTAATACATAACAACATCCCCCTTTAAAAATCTTAACAGCAGTCTTTTTACAAATTAAGATGGTCTGGGGCTTTCTTCTCACGAGTTGATTATCTCGGTTCAACTTTGGCTCTGGGCGAGTGTTCTGAGTCTATTGAGACTGAGGGCTGAGTAGCCGATCTGATGGGAGTGGTCATGACCATGTCAGAGACTGAAGGTTCAGAGTCAGTATTGTCAGCAGAGTCCTCTGATGAGTGAACAATGGATGGTTGGTTGCCGACTGCATCTTCCTCACTCGGTTCCAATTGATTCGTGTGCCACAGTTAAACGTGGTCAAGGTGTTTCCTGCATATTTGCCCATTCTTGAGCACGACAATAAACACTCTGTTACACTCCTTGGTTGTAACAATGCCGGCGATCCACTTTGGACCTTGACCATAGTTCAGTACGTAAACTAGATCGTTAGCTGAGATGTCACGTGACACGGCAGCATGACCACGACACCATTGCTGACTTTGACGTCTGTTTTCAACACGATCATTCAAATCAGGATGAACAAGAGAAAGTCTGGTCTTGAGATTTCTCTTCATCAGTAGTTCAGCAGGAGGAATCCCAGTAAGCGTATGAGGTCTTGACCTGTAACTGAGCAATATACATGACAACCGTCTCTGCAGTGAGCCCTGAGTTATACGTTTCATACTTTGCTTGATCGTTTGAACGGCATGCTCTCCTTGACCATTCTATCCACTTAGAATATGCATCCACTATGACAAAAAACATCTTTCCTTGGAACAGGCCCGCAAAATCAATGTGGATCCTCGACCATGGTTTAGATGGCCACGATCAAAGACTCAGCGGAGATTCCGCTGGTACTTTACTTAGCTGTATGCAAGTATTGCACTGATGCACGCATGATTCTAAATCAGAGTCAATTCCAGGCCACCATACATGAGACCTAGCAATGGATTTCATCATGACAATACCAGGATGAGTGCTATGAAGTTCCCGTACAAATTTTTCTCTGCCTTTCTTAGGTATGATGACACGATTACCCCACAGTAAACAATCTGACTGAATGGACAGCTCATCCTTGCGACGGTTGTAAGGTTTGGTCTCCTCATGCATCTCCATAGGTATGGCAGACCGATCACCACTGAGTACATACCATTTCACAACCGATAAAATAGGGTCATGGCTGGTCCAGATCCTAACTTGTTGAGCAGTGACACGGGTTCCTTCACTCTCAAAAGCATCCATTACTAATAGTAGATCTGCAGGTTGAGACGTCTCCATCTCAGTTGTGGGTAAGGGCAGATGATTCAGTGCATCGGCACAATTCTCAGTACCAGGTCTATGACGGATGACAATCATAGGCAGTCAGTTGTCAGCGCCCACTTTTGAATACGGGACAATGCATTGGTATTAATACCTTTGTTTTCCGCAAACAATGAAATTAATGGCTTGTGATCTGTTTCTAGTTCAAAACGAAGACCAAACAGTTACTGGTGCATTTTTCTTTACCCCACACACACAGGCCAAAGCTTCTTTCTCTACCATACTGTAAGCTCTTTCTGCTTTAGACAGACTTCTCAAAGCATACGCAACAGGTTGTAGCTTGCCCGATTAATTTGCTTGTTGGAGTACGCAGCCAACCCCATATGATGAAGCATCACAGGCCAATACAAGACGCTTACACGGATCATAATGAACAAGCAACTTGTTTGAACATAACAGATTCTTGGCTTTCTCAAAGACTCTATTTTGAGACACACCCCAGATCCAGTAGTCGCCTTTTCTTAGTAACACATGCAGTGGCTCTGGTAAAGTGCTCAATCTGGGTAAGAAATTACCAAAGTAGTTGAGTAGTCCAAGGAACGAACGCAGCTCCGTCACATTCTGAGGCCTGGGTGAATTTTTGATGGCCTCGGTTTTCGAATCAATGGGCCTGATGCCATCAGCAGCAATCTTCCTCCCGAGGAATTCGATTTCAGGTGCCATGAATACACACTTCTAGCGTTTCAGCCTGAGTCCCACTTTATCCAAACGCTGTAGGACTTCTTCAAAGATTGTTCAGATGTTCAGCAGTGTCGCGACCTGTGACCAGAATGTCATCTTGAAACACGACAGTTCTAGGAATAGACTTCAGTAAACTCTCCATATTCCTCTGAAATATGGTTGCAGCCGAACGAATCCCAAAAGGACACCTGTTGTAGACGAACAGTCCTTTATGGGTGTTGATGCAGGTGAGTTTCTTCGAAGTGTCGACAAGCTCCTGTGTCACATAGGCCGATGTCAGATCTAGTTTAATGAATGACTTTCCACCAACTAGCATGGTGAACAGGTCATCAGCCCTCGGCAATGGATACTGATCCTGTTTCGAAAATCGGTTAATTGTAACCTTGTAGTTTCCACAAATCTTGAAAGTGCCATCGCTCTTCAACACAGGAACAATGGGACTAGCCCACTCGTTAAACTTGACCGGTGATATGATCACTTCACGTTGGAGCCTGTCAGGCTCAATTTCAACCTTCTCCCTCATCATGTACAGAACTGACCGAGCTTTGTGATAGACAGGCCTTGCATTGGAGTCCAGGTGAATCTGCACCTTGGCCCCCGTAAAATTGCCAATGCCCGGTTCAAACAAAGAAGGAAACTTTTTCAATACTTAAGCACACGAAGTATCATCCACCGAGGACAACATCTTGACATCATTCCAGTTCAGCTTGATTTTCTCGAGCCAATTCCTGCCGAACAGCGTTGGACCATTACCTGGGACAATCCATAATGGTAGCTCATGAGCCACACCTTCATATGACACCTCGATTGCTACACTGCCGAGTACCGGTATGAGTTCCTTAGTGCAAGTACGCAACCTGGCATTGACTGGACTCAGCTTCGGTTTCGCAGCCTTAGTGTCCCACAGCTTGTTGAATGTCCTTTGGCTCATTATCGACTGGCTCGCACCCGTGTCCAGCTCCATTGATACAGGCACGCCATTCAGCTTCACATTAACGACTATCGGCTGGCTCTTGCTCAGGAACGAATACATTCCATTCACTTCCTCCTTGGGTTGCGTATCCGGGCCATCACTGAACTGGTCCTCATCAACCACGTGGTGAGCTGCACCAGGCTTGCTCCGTTGTGGATACATTGTGTGAAGATGCCCCACTTTCGAACATCCATTGCAAGAGTATTGTCTAAACCGACACTGATGAGGCTGATGATTGCCCCCACAATGCCAACAGGGTGAAATCTGGTTCGAACCAGTTGGCCGACTCTGAGCAGTGGCAGGTTTCGTGTAAGCAGCTCTGCCCGAAGACGATGCCATTTTGTTTACAGTACTTGCCGTGGAACTCCGACTCTTCGATGATATCTGCCTCAAATTATCATCCGTTGTCATGCAAGCCTAGGTAGTCGCAATGGCCTTTTTCAAATCCAGCATCTCTGTAGCCAACAGCTTCCTGAGGATCACATCATGGTTGATGCCTATTACGAAGACATCATGCAGCATGTCTTCCAGCATATTCCCGAACTTACATGGCTCAGCAAGACGTTGCAGGTTGGCGACAAACCACGACACGTCCTGGCCCTCAGTAGAAACGGTAGCGTGATATGATGATCCCCTCTCTTGGCTTCAGATGGTAGCCCACCAAAGTACATAATTCCTCGTATCCTTTTTCCACCGGATGTACAGGCGAGAGAAGATTCTTCATGAGGCCGTAAATTTTCGAACCACAAACGGTGAGGAGAACTGCCCTGCGCTTAACTGCATAGGCCTCTGCCTCCATGCCATTGGCCACAAAATACTGATCCAGGCGGTCGACAAAATCCGTCCAATTCTTGCCCTCCATGAATCTCTCCAGGATTCCAGCAGTGCCCATTGTGCATGCGAAGGTTCTTAAATTACCTCGTCGCCAATTGTAATGACTCAAGAGTCTGGTTACTGTACTCACTCAGGTGCAACCTGATCCATCTTTATTCCAGCCCAAGAGTGCCAGCTTGACAAAGACACACAGCTTATATACAGGTGACCAAGCACACATGCCACATGCGTACAGCCCAATGACCTCCGACCACGGTGCCCTCTGGTGTCTGGTGACCCCCCAAGCATTAATACATAACAGAGATATATCTGTATTCAGGGCTGTTATTCAGTGGATGGTTTTGTTTTTTTTGAGTTGTACTTATTGTGTGGCATTCATCCATAATTAAGAACATAAGAACATAAGAAATAGGAACAGGAGTAGGCCATACGGCCCGTTGAGCCTGCTCCGCCATTCAATACTCAGCTCCACTTCCCCGCCCGCTCCCCATAACCCCTTATCCCCATATCGTTTAAGAAACTGTCTATTTCTGTCTTAAATTTATTCAATGTCCCAGCTTCCACAGCTCTCTGAGCCACAGATTTACAAACCTCTGAGAGAAGAAATTTCTCCTCATCTCTGTTTTAAATGGGTGGCCCCTTATTCTAAGATCATGCCCTCTGATTCTAGTCTCCCCCATCAGTGGAAACATCCTCTCTGCATCCACCTTGTCAAGCCCCCTCATAATCTTACATGTTTCGATAAGATCATCTCTCATTCTTCTGAACTCCAATGAGTAGAGGCCCAACCTACTCAACCTTTCCTCATAAGTCAATCCCCTCATCCCCGGAATCAACCTAGTGAACCTTCTCTGAACTGCCTCCAAAGCAAGTATATCCTTTCGTAAATATGGAAACCAAAACTGCACACAATATTCCAGGTATGGCCTCACCAAAACCTTGTATAGCTGTAGCAAGACTTCCCTGCTTTTATACTCCATCCCCTTTGCAATAAAGGGCAAGATACCATTGGCCTTCCTGATCACTTGCTGTACCTGCATACTATCCTTTTGTGTTTCATGCACAAGTACCCCCAGGTCCCGCTGTACTGCGGCACTTTGCAATCTTTCTCCATTTAAATAATAACTTGCTCTTTGATTTTTTTCTGTCAAAGTGCATGACCTCACACTATCCAACATTATACTCCATCTGCCAAATTTTTGCCCACTCACTTAGCCTGTCGATGTCCTTCTGCAGATTTTTTGTGTCACTCTGTGACCTTCACCTTTATTGCTAGGACCAAGGCGTGTTGACCCTGGGTGGGACCTCCCCTTTTATACCTGGAAACCCAGGTGGGGAGTGCCTCCCGCAAGTTCACCCCCTGTGGTCAGGGTGTGCATTTCTAGGGTACATGTACAGTGTACATGAGTTACAGTTACATGACTATGTCATTGCAAGATGGTGAAATACATGACATTACCTCCCCCCTTAAGTCTTTTAGTTTCAGAGGTTAAGTCTGTCAGGTGGTCGACGCTCTCTCGTGGAGCGCTGCGGTTGTGGCTCTGGTGGCTGAGCCTCAGCACGCGTCTCTGTCACTTGAGGTGATTCCGGCCTGTCCGGGCTGGCCGCAGGGACTGTGCATGCTGTGGGCTGTCTTTGTTGCTCGTCCGCTGGCAGTGGTGTGGGTGCCATCTCATCATGCTCTTCTTCCGGTTCCTCCATGGCTATGCTGAACCGTTTCTTTACTTGGTTCAAGTGTTTGTGACATATCTGCCCATTGTTTAGTCTGACCACTATGACCCTGTTTCCTACTTTGCTAATTACGGTGCCCTCAAGCCACTTGGGTCCCAAAGCATGGTTAAGAACAAATACCGGGTCATCTATTTCTATACATCTCCCCCTTGAGTTTCGGTCATGGAGCTCGGTTTGGGACTGGCGCTTGCCCTCAACAATGTCTGCCAGGGCTGGGTGGATGAGGGACAGCCGCGTCTTGAGCGTGTGTTTCATGAGGAGTTCCGCTGGTGGGACTCCCGTGAGCGAATGCGGGCGGGACCTGTAGGCCAGCAGCAGGCGCGATAGGCGGTACTGAAGGGATGACCCGGTATTTGCTCTTTACCATGCTTTGGGACCCAAGTGGCTTGAGGGCACCGTAATTGACAAAGAAGGAAATAGAGTCATGGTGGTCAGAAGCCACTTCAGCCAGTTCCTGAGTCATGTAGGCTGAAGTGAGGTCCAACTTCGTGAACAGCTTGCCACCTGCCAGCGTGGCAAAAAGATCCTCCGCTCTCGAAAGCGGGTATTGGTCTTGCAGCGATACTCAGTTGATGGTGGCTTTGTAGTCGCCACAATTCCTAACAGCCATCTGCTTTGAGGACGAGAACAATGGGACTTGCCCAGTCGCTGAATTCAACGGCCGAAATTATGCTCTCTCTGAGCAGCCTGTCCAGTTCACATTCAACTTTTTCATGCATCGCATATGGCACCGCTCTGGCTTTGTGGTGCACTGGTCTGGCATCCGGAGTGATGCGTATCACTACTTTAGTGCCCTTGAACGTTCTGACACCAGGTTGAAACAGTGACCTGAATTTTTGCAATACCTGCGAGCATGAACTTCGCTCCACGGATGAAATGGCGTGCACATCCCCCCATTTCCAATTCATCTCAGCTAGCCAACTCCTGTCCAAAAGCGCGGGGCCATTTCCCGGGACGATCCAGAGTGGCAGCCGGTTCTGTGATCCATTATGTGTTCCCACCAAGTTTTCACTGCCCAGCACTGGGATGATCTCTTTGGTGTACGTCCGTAGCTGTGTCTCAATGCGTTCCAGTTTGGGCCTGCTAGCTCTGTGTGGCCATAGTCTCTCAAATTGTTGGGCGCTCATGAGTGACTGGCTAGCTCCCATATCCAGCTCCATGTGCACCAGGATGCCATTCAGTAAGACTTTCATCATCATGGGTGGCGTTTTAGTGTATGAGCTGTGGACGTCAGCCACATGAACCCGCTGAACTTCAGCGTCTATGGCTTTACCCCAGGCCTCATCCTGCATTGCAGACCCCTCGTCTGGTTCCTCTGTCTTGCAGATTAGCCTCGCTACTGCCTTTTTGCACATCCTGGCCAAGTGTCCACTGACATTACAAATCCTACAGGTATATTGCTGGAACCTGCAGCTTCTCGCAGTGTGTCTACCCCCGCACCTCCAGCATGAGCTGAGATTGAGATTGCTGTTAACAAAATGACTATTACCAGGCATCCCTCTCTGCCTATTTGGCTGTTTCTAAGCACTCTGATGGTGGGTGCTAATGATCCCATCGCGGGATGCATTGTTCCTTGAGATGGCGTGAATTGCCGATCCCCTTTCCATTGTCCTTGTTGCAGGCCCACCTAGAGCCTGTTGCTGCCTGGGCGGTTTCGAAATGCCCTTGCCTGCCTACAGGGTCCCGAGCCGCGTTCACCATGTTAACTCCCTGGTCCGTCACCACGTTTGGACCAGGGCTGCGCACGTAAATTAGCTTGGTCTCCTCTTCCCCTGCCATAAAGGTCTGAGCTATCAACGCTACCCCTTCTAAAGTCAAGTCCTTAGTCTTTATGAGCTTCCTGAAAATGCCAGCATGATTAATGCCCTCGATGAAAAAGTCCCTTAACATCTCCTCCTGCAGGCATCAGAGAACTTACAGAGATTGGCCAAGCGCCGCAGTTCCGCCACGAAGTCCAAGACGTTTTGTCCCTCCCAATGCCGGTGTGTGTAGAACCGGTGCCGGTCCATGTGTACGCTACTTGCCATCTTGAGATGCTCACTGATCTGCTGGCTGAGCTCTTCGAAGGACTTGTCCGCCGGCTTTTGGGGTGCGAGCAGGTCTTTCATCAACGCATACGTCTGTGGTCCGCCGCTGGTCAGTAGATGCGCCCTCCGCTTGTCAGCCGCTGTCTCTTCCAGCCAGTTCTTTGTGACAAAGCTCTGCTGGAGTCTTTCCACAAAGTCGTCCCAGTCCTCACCCACACAGTAACGTTCCTCTGTGCCACCGGTGGCCATCCTCGTGGTTCGGTGATTCCTGTTTCTCGTCGCCAAATGTAGTGTCCCTGCACCTTATTACAAACTCACACGAGGCATAGATATATCAGACACGGTCACTCTGTGACCTTCACCTTTATTGCCAGGACCAAGGTGTGTTGACCCTAGGTGGGACCTCCCCTTTTATAACTGGAAACCCAGGTGAGGAGTGTCTCTCGCAAGTTCACCCCCTCTGGTAAGGGTGTGCATTTCTAGGGTACAGGTACAGTGTACATGAGTTACAGTTACATGACTATGTCATTGCAAGATGGATAAATACATGACACTGATCACTCATTCCGAGGGGATCCTTTACTAGGAGATTGTTTATTAATCCTGTCTCATTACACAGGACCAGATCTAAGATAGCCTGCCCTCTGGTTGGATCCGTTACATACTGCTCAAGGAACCCATCCCCCTTATGCACTCTATGAACTCAAGGCTACCCTGACCAATTTGATTTGTCCAATCAATATGGAGGTTAAAATCACCCATGATTATTGCTGTTCCCTTTTTACAAGATTTAAATACGACTCATAACTCTTTTTGTGTTATGTTAGCATTAGAAAAGCAGGACATTTAGAAAATCAAAATGCAGTCAAGCAGAGTCAGCATGGTTTTATGAAAGTGAAATCATGTTTGACACATTTGCTGGAGTTCTTTGAGGAAGTAAGGAGCAAGGTGAATAAAGAGGAAACCAATAGATGTGTATTTGGATTTCCAGAAAGCATTCAATAACGTGCCACATAAAAGGTTACTGCACAAGATAAGAGCTCAGGGATTGGGGGTAATATATTAGCATGAATAGTGGATTAGCTATGATAGGTCCTTACTATACAGTATAAATGCACACGAGGCCCATGCTTGAGAGAAGGTCAGTCTGTGACCTGTCCTTTATTCCTTAGCATTCAAGTGATGAAGGTGGGTAGAGCTTCCCCTTTTGTACCTGAAGGTCCAGGTTAGGAGTGTCTCCCACCTAGTGGTCATTGTTCTTACAGTGTACAACTTAGGTCAGATTATACATGGGTTACAATGCTGGTTGAATACATGACATCACCTCCCCCGCCAAAGTCTTATTGGGATCACAGGTTGAGTCTCTCTGGTGGTTTACGCTCTCTTGCAGAGCGCCTGAGTTGGGGCTCCGGTTGTTGGGCGCTGGCCTGAGTGTCTGCTGTTTGCGGTGCTTCAGGCCTATCCAGACTGCCCACAGTGTTTGGGCTCACCTCCCTTTGGTTCCGGTGTTCAGTCACCTGTGGTGGAGTGAACTCTACATCGTGTTCTTCCTCTGCTTCTTCTATGGGGTTGCTGAACCTCTTTTTAGTTTGATCCACGTGTTTGCGGCAGATTTGTCCATTGGTAAGTTTAACTACCAGAATCATATTTCCCTCTTTGGCAATCACAGTGCCTGCGAGCCATTTGGGCCCTGCAGCGTAGTTGAGGACAAAAACAGGATAATTTACATCAATACATCGCGCCCTCGCATTCCTGTCATGGTAGTCATATTGCGGCTGGCACCTGCTCTCGACAATTTCTTTCATGGTGGGGTGTATAAGGGATAGCCGGGTTTTGAGCATCCTTTTCATTAGCAGCTCTGCGGGTGAAACCCCTGTGAGCGAATGTGGTCGGGATCTATAGGCCAACAGGAGGCTTTCCATATTTTGTTGGAAGATCGCGGCGGCCGAGCGAATCCCGAAAGGACATCTGTTGTACTCAAACAACCCCTTGTGTGTCGTGATGGTGGTCAGCTTCTTAGACTCACTCGCCAGATCCTGGGTCATGTAAGCTGAGGTCAGGTCCAATTTTGAAAAAAGTTTGCCACTGGATAGCGTCGCAAAGAGGTCCTCCACTCTTGGTAGCAGGTACTGGTCTTGGAGTGACACCCGATTGATGGTGGCCTTGTAATCGTCACATATCCTGACCAACCCATCCGCCTTGAGCACCGGCACGATCGGGCTCGCCCAGTCACTGAATTCGACTGGCGAGATGATGCCTTCCCTCAGCAGGCGGTCCAATTCGCTTTCTATCTTTTCCCGCATCACGTACAGCACCGCTCTGGCCTTGTGGTGTACTGGCCTGGCGTCCGGGTTTATGTGAATCACTACCTTGGCCCCCATGAAAGTGCCAATTCCGGGTTGAAATAGTGAGTCAAATTTGTCCAGGATCTGTAAGCATGATACTCGCTCCACAGAGGAAATTGCATTGACATCGCCCCATTTCCAGTTCATGACAGCAAGCCAACTCCTCCCCAGTAGTGCGGGACCATCCCCCAGGACAACCCACAGTGGCAACCTGTTCTCCGAATCTTTGTGGGTCACGACTACAGTAGAGTAGAATGATCTGCTTTGTGTAAGTCTGTAGCTGTGCGTCAATCGGCGATAATTTTGGCCTCCTGGCCTTGGACGCCCACAACTTTTTGAACTGTTTGATACCCATTAGGGACTGGCTGGTCCCCATGTCTAGCTCCATTGATACTGGGATGCCATTGAGGAGCACTTTCATCATTTTCGGTGGCGTCCTGGTGTATGAACTGTATACGTGCTCCACATGAACTCGCTGAACTTCAGCTTCCAGCGATTTCCCCCAGCGTTCATTTCTGCAATTTCTGCAGGTATTTTGCTCATCTCTGCAAACACCGACTGAGTGTGTGCCTCCACGCCTCCGACATGAGCTGTTGTTGGAAACAAAAGGTCCCTTGCCAGTCGATCGTCCCTGACTGCCCCTGTGACTATCCTTGAATGCGCCATTAACAGGTGTTGATGGCCCCATTACTGGCTGCATTGTCTCTTGCAATGGTATGAATCGCCATTCAACTTGCCATTGTCTCTGTCGAACTCCCCCTCTGGGTTCGACTACATGTTGGGGCATGCCCGATTGCTCTTGTCTGCCTGGAGAACTGTGTGTTGCTTTAACAATGTTGAATCTCTGTCCCAACTATTCCTTAACACAGTACCTCTTGTCTGTTCTGCTAGTGGCCATGCTCGTGTGGTTTAAATCCTAGTTTCTCGTCGCCATTGATAGATCCTTACTATACAGTATAAATGCACACGAGGCCCATGCTTGAGAGAAGGTCAGTCTGTGACCTGTCCTTTATTCCTGAGCACTCAAGTGATGAAGGTGGGTGGAGCTTCCCCTTTTGTACCTGAAGGTCCAGATTAGGAGTGTCTCCCACCTAGTGGTCATTGTTCTCACAGTGTACAACTTAGGTCAGATTATACATGGGTTACAATGCTGGTTGAATATATGACAGGCTAACTAACAGAAAACATCGAGTCAGTATAAATGGGTCATTTACGGTTGGCAAACAGTCACTTGTGGGGTGCCATAGGGATCGGTGCTGGGGCCTGAACTATTTACAATCTATATTAATGACTTAGATGAAAGGTTTGAGTGTAATGTAGCCAAGTTTGCTGATGATACAAAGATGGGTGGGAAAGCAAATCGTGAGGAGAACACAAAGAATCTGTAAAGGTATATAGATAGGCTCAGTGAGTGGGCAGTCATTTAGCAGATGGAGTAAAATGTGGGAAAATGTGAGGTTATCCACTTTGGTAGGAAAAATAAAAAAGCAAATAACTATTTAAATGGGGAGAGATAATAAAATGCTGCAGTGCAGAGGGATCTTAGGGTTCTTGTACATGAATCTCAAAAAGTTAGCATGCAGGTACAGCAAGTAACCAGGAAGACAAATGGAATGCTCGCCTTTATTGCGAAGGGGGGTGGAGTATAATAGTAGGGAAGTCCTGCTCCAACTGTACAGGGCATTGTTAAGACCACACCTGGAGTACTGCATGCAGTTTTGGTCTCCTTGTTTAAGGAAGGATATACCTGCATTGGAGGCAGTTCAGAGCAGGTTCATGAGGTTGATTTCTGAAATGAAGGGGTTGTCATAAGAAGAAAGGTTGGGCCTGTATTCATTGGAGTTTAAAAGAATGAGAGGTGATCTTACTGAAACATATAAGATTCTGAGGGGGCTTGACAGGCTAGATGCAGAGGGGATGTTTTCCCTTATGGGGGAATCTAGAACTAGGTGGCATAGTTTCAGAATAAGGGGTCACCCATTTAAGACAGAAATGAGGAGGAATTTTGTCTCTCAGAAGGTCATGAATCTTTGGAATTCTCTACCCCAGGGAGCTGTGGAGGTTGGGTCATTGAATATATTTAAGGTGGAGATAGACAGATTTTTGAATGATAAGGGAGTCAAGGGTTATGGGGAGCGGGCGGGGAAGTGGAGTTGAGGCCAGGATCAGATCAGCCATGATCTTATTAAATGGCGGAGCAGGCTTGAGGGGCCAAATGGCCTACTCCTGCTCCTAGTTCTTATGTTCTTACGTCTCTCAAGTGCAATCGTGAATGTATTAATGCAGAAATGCAGAAGAGAGAAAAAAAGATGAGAATTTAGAAAATTAAAAAACAACTACTTGGCCTTCACCAAGCAATGTCTGTGTTTTCTCATCAGACATCCACGTATTTGTTGATAACAGCTTCATATTTATTGGGCTCTTTAGGTGACTGTTCAGGACTTCTGCCCAAATCATTATCATTCCTTCATAGTGTACATGGTTGATGTTTCCCATTCCAAGCAATAACCCCTGCAGACTGTGAGCTCAGAACTAATGAATTAACAAGCTTCAAGCAGTACTTGGCCCCAGCACCCCTGAGCTTGGGAAGGGGAAAAACAAATAGCCAAGATTCCAGCAACTGATTACTACTCAGTGACTCCTCTGTGATAAATGCATACACGGCACCAGGTGAGAACTGGATCAGACTTGGTTGCAATAAATGAGTTAAAACCTTTTAAACTGGTGCATAAGGAAATGTCATATAGATGCAATGATTAAGTGTTCATCAGCTAGTATCACCAACAGTAAGTTCAAGTCCAAACCTCGCACATAAAGAATAGCTATACTTGGGTGAATTACTGTAGGGCACCTATGCAACCATCCTCCAATACATCAGCAGCCTCAGAAAAGTTGTAAGTTTAAAAAAAAACTTTAAAAATGATTGAAACTGTGTTTTGACTTTTTGATTTAATTTTCAGATGGTGATCAATGGCCCTGTCTGAATGTGGACAGTTGTGGTTCAGTGGTAAGTACATGCCGTTTGTTTACTACCAAAATGACAATAATATACTAGCACAAAGTACGATTCCCCAAAAACGTTTTTGAATAGTTTTAAAGTGATAATTGGATTGCTCCTTTGCCATTTAAATATTTTCAGCTTCAGAATCAGAGATTGCAAGATGAGTGAGGCTAATTGGCTCATCCCAGTTCATCCATCTTGAATAAAGAAAAACACACATCCCAGTCACAATCTCTAACTGTCTATTGAGTAAATCTCGGGTTGTCGCTTCCACTGTTTTTTTTTATTTCACTGTTCCCCTCAGACTATTTTGAATGTTCCATGCTGAGAGTGTAGATTTGCTGATATCTTCTGATTTATACTCAGCTGAACCTAACCATATAATTAAGCATTCTGTATACTTTGTTTATTGCTGTTCTGCAGTAATTGGACATGTTCTATTTTACCATTAGCTGTTTCTGCACCTCTTAATTAGACCTGGCTGTGACCTTCCTCCAACGTGTAGTACTTTATACTTGTTTATTGACTTTCATTTACCATTGATTTGCCCATCTGCAGATTTTTTTGAAATCCTTTTGCTCCATCTGTTAATCCAAATAATTTGTATTGGATGCCTAATTCCAAGTTGTTAATGAAGATTAGGAACACTGAGCACTTAACTCATCCTTGCATTACTCCCCTAACAAGTACTGATCCTTAGGAATATCATCAGGGTGAACAGTGGTAGTTAACTGTGTTCCTCCTGAAATTCCAGTTTAGCTTCTTATTCCATTAATTATTAATCCTGCTGAAAACGTTATGTAAACACTGAAGGGGATTGATTCAGTCAGGGAAGCAAGTTCATTGGTGCTACATTTCCTTTGCCTGAGCCCATTTGTTAATGGGTTGAATAGTCAGCTATTTACCTAAGAACCTGAGGAAATCCTTCCATAGGTTGATCTAGAGCGAACCCTAATGAACCCATTTAATCCCTGAAGGAAAGTTCTTCAATGTTTCTCGCTGTGAACCTAAAGGTAATGCTTGAAAACTCCAGAATATTTAGCAATCTTTATATTATTCTTACTTTAAAGATTACATTTCTGCAATGACTTTTCCCTGGCGCCAACAGTTCAACAGTTGGCTTATTGTACAGAACATTTGATCATCTCTATCTGTAAAACTGGAAACACAGCATGCCAGTCTGTAGAGAGAAAAAGAAAGGTTAATGTTCTTCATCAGAACTGAAAAATGAAAGGTGAACAAGCATTTAATAAAATCAGGAAAAAAGGAGGGTGGAAAGGAAAACACAAACAAACAAAATATATCATAAAAGGGGCAGTTAATAGATGGATAGTCTGGTGAGGAAACAGGGCATTGGGATTAGTTTTGGTTTGCTCTAGCAAAGAGATACAATGGGGTGAATAGTCTCCTGTGCAGTAAATGTCTATATATAGTAAATTCCTTTACATCAAACTATTTTAACTGTATTTTCCTAAAAGCCTTTGAACATCTTTTCTGGTGGGATCAAATGCAAATTAAAACTTTCCCTGTCAGAATGCCCTAGGATGCAAACGTGTAACTCCAAGAGATCTGTAAATGATAAACGGTATTGGGCTCATTGGACGCCTGTTTGCATCAACTGTAAATTTTGACTGTATAATTGCTGTGCAGCTGGTGAGCAGTTAGCTCAACTTCTCACCAGCAATAAGGATTTGACAGTTGCAACAGATGAGCTGTCTAGTCCAAACTTGACTGATTGGAAGTTTGGGATTTAGCGTGCGCGCTTGGAAATCCTGAACTTAGCGTAAATTTCAAAGGCAGTATGTCGGCACGCTGACTGCAAATTCTGCCCCATTATCCTCTCACTCTCCAAAACTAGCTTAAGTGAATTTTAGTTAGTATTTTCATGTTTTACTGAATTGAATTTGGTTTTGAATTTGGCTTTGTAATATTCAAATTCCACTAGAATCCATACCAAACTCCAGATGCTATCCCTACCTGGTATGGTTGTTTCACAATACATTTAAAAAAAATGCAATTGATACAACAAAGAAAAATGTAAGAGACACGTCACGTATCACTTCGTGTACAATGTCATTAAGCCAAAAACGACATGGCTTTTCTAAGTCTCCCTAAACAACAGGGATTGCCCTTTTCATGGACATTTTTAGATACAATTTCATATTCCAACTTTGAGTTCATAAAATTGAAATCTATTTCTGAAGTGATCCAACACTCCTGCCCTTGAAGTCCCTTTGTCTCTTGTTTTCTATGTAATGTACTAGCAAGCCTTAGAAATGAATAATGGTACTGAGCTGGTTAGAGAAGCTTTGACTTGTGGAGTGGCGAGGCATCACTAGATTGGCCAACTCCCTGCAAGAGTTCGACATCGAGGATAGAATAAAAGAGAAAGTCTGAGACCATGCTGCTCACATCCGCCCGACTCTCCACCCCTAATGCTGTGAGGAAGGCCTGTGCCTTTAGTCTCTAGGCATTGCTGCTACCTGGGTGTGAGGACCTGAATGGAAGCTGTTCCACTTCCTGTTCACATGTGCTCATGGGCCTGGATTGCCAACTTGTCCGCAGAAAGAAGTGGCGCTTATTAGTGTCTGGCTCCATCAAAGGCTTGTGAACTTGTAACACAATTCCCATTTTAGTAAATATGCTGCCTCCGCTATCTCCTTTAGTATTTTGGACTTGCAACTTTTTTTTACTTACAGTCCAAATAACTTTTTGGATAGTTTTCTTTTGAATATTTATATCCAGTACCAGCTGTTCTACATCCTCAGTTACTCCTAGTCTCATCTTTAACTTCCTCCCTAAAAACTGAAGCTAAATACTGACTAAGTATCTCCACCATTCCCTCAATGTCAAGTATTAGATTGCTGCCTCTGTATCTAAGTAACCCTATCCTTTCCCTATTATTTAACTTATTTGCTTATAGAACTTTAGCTATTTCATTTATTGACCATATTTTTTCATATTTTCTCGTAATCTTCTTTATCGCTCTTTTGCTCCCTGCATCCTGCATCACCAGTATAAATTCTGTCCTACTGCCCTTCGAGCCCGTAATGGCTCGATGCAAGAGCACTTCAGCGAGTCCCACTCCCCTGCCCTTTCCCCATAGCCCTGCATTTTTTTTTCCTTCAGTTACTTATCCAATTCCATTTTGAGAGCCACGATTGAGCCTGCCTCCATCATCCTCTCAGGCAGTGTATTCCAGATCTTAACCGTCGCTGCGTAAAAAAGTTTTTCCTCATGTCGTCTTTGTTCTTCTGCCAATCACCTTAAATCTGTGTCACCTCGTTTTTGACCATTCCGCCAATGGGAACAGTTTCTCTCTATATCTAGACCACTCATGATTTTGAATGCCTCTATCAAATCTCCTCTCAACCTTCTCTGCTATAAGGAGAACAACCCCAGCTTCTCCAGTCTATCTACATAACTGAAGTCCCTCATCCCTAGAATCATTCTCGTAATTCTTTTCTGCACCCTCTTCACATCCTTCCTAAAATGTGGTGTCCATAATTGGACACAATGCTCCAGTTGAAGCTGACCCAGTGTTTTATAAAGGTTCATCAAAACTGCCTTGCTTTTGTACTCTATGCCTTTATTTATGAAGCCCAGCATCCCATATGCCTTTTTAACCACTTTCTCAACCTGCCCTGCCAACTTCAACGATTTGTTGAACATACTTTCGACATACACCCCTAGGTCTCTCCGTTCCTGCACCCCCTTTAGAATTGTACCCTTTAGTTTATATTGCCTCTCCTTGTTCTTCCTTCACACTTTTCTGCATTAAAATTAATCTGTCTGCCCATACCACCAGCCTGTCTATGTCCTTTAGAAGTCTATCACTCTCCTCCTCACTGTTCACTATACAAGTTTTGTGTCATCTGCAAATTTTGAAATTGTGCCCTGTACACCCATGTCCAAGTCATTAATATATATCAAGAAAAACAGTGATCCTAGTACCGCCCCCTGGGGAACACGACTGTGTACCTTCCTCCAGTCCATTAATCAACCATTCACTGCTACTCTGTTTCCTGTCACTTAGCCAATTTCGTTTCCATGTTGCCACTGTCCCTTTTATTCCATGGGCTTCAACTTTACTGGCAAGTCTCTTATATGGCACTTTATCAAATGCCTTTAGGAAGTCCATGTACAGGTTGAGCGTCCAAAATCCGGAGTTCTGGAATCCGGAATTTTCCGTGGCAGGGTCTTCAGGAATCTGTAAAATGTTCCGGAATCCGGACCGGACGACCCTGCTGACCTCGGGGTCTCGCCGCTGCATGACCTTGGGGCCTCGCCGCTGCATGACCTTGGGGCCTCGCCGCTGCCCGACCTTGGGCCTCGCCTCACTGCCGCTTGCCTCGCTGCCCTTACCTCGGGGCCTCCTCGCCGGCCCACCCGAACACCTGCTTGGCGGGGCCCTGCCCGACAACGGCATCCTTGGTGGGGCCCGCCGGCCCGACAACCTCTTTGGCGGGGCCCTGCCTGACAATAACCTCAGTGGGGCCCGCCCGAACATCATCACCTTGGCGGGGCCCGCCCGAACACCACCTTCTTGGCGGGGCCCGCCCGAACACCACCTTCTTGGCGGGGCCCGCCCGAACACCACCTTCTTGGCGGGGCCCGCCCGAACACCACCTTCTTGGCGGGGCCCGCCCGAACACCACCTTCTTGGCGGGGCCCGCCCGAACACCACCTTCTTGGCGGGGCCCGCCCGAACACCACCTTCTTGGCGGGGCCCGCCCGAACACCACCTTCTTGGCAGGGCCCGCCCGAACACCACCTTCTTGGCGGGGCCCGCCCGAACACCACCTTCTTGGCAGGGCCCGCCCGAACACCACCTTCTTGGCGGGGCCCGCCCGAACACCACCTTCTTGGCGGGGCCCGCCCGAACACCACCTTCTTGGCGGGGCCCGCCCGAACACCACCTTCTTGGCGGGGCCCGCCCGAACACCACCTTCTTGGCAGGGCCCGCCCGAACACCACCTTCTTGGCGGGGCCCGCCCGAACACCACCTTCTTGGCGGGGCCCGCCCGAACACCACCTTCTTGGCGGGGCCCGCCCGAACACCACCTTCTTGGCGGGGCCCGCCCGAACACCACCTTCTTGGCGGGGCCCGCCCGAACACCACCTTCTTGGCGGGGCCCGCCCGAACACCACCTTCTTGGCGGGGCCCGCCCGAACACCACCTTCTTGGCGGGGCCCGCCCGAACACCACCTTCTTGGCGGGCCACGCCTGAACACCACCTTCTTGGCGGGGCCCGCCCGAACACCACCTTCTTGGCGGGGCCCGCCCGAACACCACCTTCTTGGCGGGGCCCGCCCGAACACCACCTTCTTGGCGGGGCCCGCCCGAACACCACCTTCTTGGCGGGGCCCGCCCGAACACCACCTTCTTGGCGGGGCCCGCCCGAACACCACCTTCTCGGCGGGGCCCGCCTGAACAACTCCTCAGCACCTGGACCCCGCCCGACGACCACCTGGACGGGGCCGGTGACCCGAACAGCTCCTCGGAGAGCAACCCCCCCCCTTTTTGACGTTCCGAAATCCAGAAATACCCAAACCTGGGCTCGGATGTTTCTGGATTTTGGACATCAGAAACACGTTCCGAAGTCCGGAAAAACACAAAAACCGGCTTGGCCTCGGTCCCGAGGTTGCCGGATTCGGGATCCTCAACTGTATAACAATAACAACAACTTTTATTTCTATAACCCCTTTAATATAGTAAAATGTCCCAAGGTGCTTGACAGCAAAGGTATGACAAAACAGATAAATTTGACACTGAGCCACATAAAGAGAAATTACAGCAGATGGTCAAGGTGGTAGGTTTTAAGGAGCATCTTAAAGAAGGAAAGAGAGGTAGAGAGGAGGAGAGATTTAGGGAGGGAGTCCCAGAGCTTACGGCCTAAGCAGCTGAAGGCATGACCACTGATGATTGAGCAGTTATAATCAGGGATGCTCAAGAGGGCAGAATTTGGGGAGTGCAGACATGTCATGTGGTTGTGAGGCTGAAAGAAATTAGAGGTAGGGAGGGGCGAGGCCATGAAGGGATTTGTAAACAAGGCTGAGAATTTTGAAATCGAGGTATTGCTTAACCGGGAGCTAATGTAGGTCAGCGAACACTGGGGTGATGAGTGAGTGGGACTTGGTGCGAGTTAGGACACGGGCAACCGAGTTTTGGATGACCTCAAGTTTACGTAGGATAGAATGTGGGAGGCCAGCCAGGAGTGCTTTGGAGTAGTCGAGTCTAGAGGTAACAAAGGCATGGATGAGGGTTTCAGCAGCAGATGAGCTGAGGCAAGGGCGGAGACAGGTAATGTTATGGAGGTGGAAATAGGCAGTCTTAGTTATGCTGCGGATATGTGGCTGGAAGCTCATTTCAGGGTCAAATATGATGCCTAGGTTGTGAACAGTCTGGTTTACTCTCAAATAGATGCTAGGGAGAGGGATGGAGTCAGTGGTTAGGGAACCACAGTTCATGGCGGGGACTAAAGACAATGGCTTTGGTCTTCCCAATTTTTAATTGGAGAAAATTTCTGTTCATCCAGTACTGGATGTCGAACAAGCTGTCTAACAATTTAGAGACCATGGAGGGGTCGAGAGAAATGGTGGAGAGGTAGAGCTGGGTATCGTCAGAGTATATGTGGAAATTGACTCCGTGTTTTCGGATGATATCGCCAAGGGGAAGCATGTAAATGAGAAATAGGAGGGGACAAGGATAGATCCCTAAAAAATGCCAAAGATAACGATGCAGGAGTGGGAAGAGAAGCCATTGTAGGAGATTTTCTGGCTACGATTAGATGTATACAGCATCAACCGCATTGCCCTCATCAACACTCTCTGTTACCTCATTAAAAAAAACTCAATCAAGCTAAACACAATTTTCCTTTAAAAAATCTCTGCTGGCTTTCCTTAATTAATCCACACTTGTCCAAGAAGTGACTGAATTATCATTTTTAAACGCTTCCCCCCATATCTAAGGAGGATTGGAAGATTTAAGCCAGTACCTCTGCAATTTCCATTTTTATTTCCCTCAGCATCCTAGAATGCATCCCATCCAGTCTTGGTGACTTATCTATTTTAAATACAGCTACTTTCAAGCACCTTAAAGGCCTTTCAAAAGTGTCAGCTGTGGCTCAGTGGATAGCACACTCACCTCTGAGCCAGAAGGCTGTGGGTTCAAGTCCCACTCTAGAAACTTGAGCACATCAATCCAGGCTGACATTCCAGTGTAGTGCTGAAGGAGTGCTGCACTGTCAGAGGTGCCGTCTTTCGGATGAGACGTTAAACCGAGGCCCCGTCTGCCCTCTCAGGTGGATGTAAAAGATTCCACGACAATTTTGAAGAAGTGCAGGGGGGTTATCCCTCAATCAACATAACAAAAAAAAACAGATTATTTGGTCATTATCACATTGCTGTTTGTGCGAGTTTGCTGTGCGCAAATTGGCTGCCGCGTTTCCCACATTACCACAGTGACTACACTCCAAAAGTACTTCATTGGCTGTAAATATATTCCAGTGAAAAAGAAGGGCAGTAAGAGAAGGGATAACCAGCCGTGGATAACCAAGGAAATAAAGGAGGGTATCAAATTAAAAACCAATGTGTATAAGGTGGCCAAGGTTAGTGGGAAACGAGAAGATTGGGAAAATTTTAAACAACAGCAAAGAATGACTAAGAAAGCAATAAAGAAAGGAAAGATAGATTACGAAAGTAAACTTGCGCAAAACATAAAAACAGATAGTAAAAACTTTTACCGATATATAAAACGGAAAAGAGTGACTAAAGTAAATGTTGGTCCCTTAGAAGATGAGAAGGGGGATTTAATAATGGGAAATGTGGAAATGGCTGAAAGCTTAAACAATTATTTTGCTTCGGTCTTCACAGTGGAAGACACAAAAACCATGCCAAAAATTGCTGGTCATGGGAATGTGGGAAGGGAGGACCTTGAGACAATCACTATCACTAGGGGGGTAGTGCTGGACAGGCTAATGGATCTCAAGGTAGACAAGTCCCCTGATCCTGATTAAATGCATCCCAGGGTATTAAGAGATGGCGGAAGTTATAGCAGATGCATTGGTTATAATCTACCAAAATTCTCTGGACTCTGGGCAGGTACCATCGGATTGGAAAGCAGCTAATGTAACGCCTCTGTTTAAAAAAGGGGGCAGACAAAAGCCAGGTAACTATAGGCCGGTTAGTTTAACATCTGTAGTGGGGAAAATGCTTGAAGCTATCATTAAGGAAGAAATAGTGGGACATCTAGATAGGAATAGTGCAATCAAGCAGACGCAACATGGATTCATGAAGGGGAAATCATGTTTAACTAATTTACTGGAATTCTTTGAGGATATAACGAGCATGGTGGATAGAGGTGTACCGATGGATGTGGTGTATTTAGATTTCCAAAAGGCATTCGATAAGGTGTCACACAAAAGGTTACTGCAGAAGAGAAAGGTACGCGGAGTCAGAGGAAATGTATTAGCATGGATCGAGAATTGGCTGGCTAACAGAAAGCAGAGAGTCGGGATAAATGGGTCCTTTTCGGGTTGGAAATCGGTGGTTAGTGGTGTGCCACAGATATCGGTGCTGGGACCACAACTGTTTACAATATACATAGATGACCTGGAAGAGGGGACAGAGTGTAGTGTAACAAAATTTGCAGATGACACAAAGATTAGTGGGAAAGCGGGTTGTGTAGAGGACACAGAGAGGCTGCAAAGAGATTTAGATAGGTTAAGCGAATGGGCTAAGGTTTGGCAGATGGAATACAATGTCGGAAAATGTGAGGTCATCCACCTTGGAAAAAAAAACAGTAAAAGGGAATATTATTTGAATGGGGAGAAATTACAACATGCTGCGGTGCAGAGGGACCTGGGGGTCCTTGTGCATGAATCCCAAAAAGTTAGTTTGCAGGTGCAGCAGGTAATCAGAAAGGCGAATGGAATGTTGGCCTTCATTGCGAGAGGGATGGAGTACAAAAGCAGGGACATCCTGCTGCAACTGTATAGGGTATTGGTGAAGCTGCACCTGGAGTACTGCGTGCAGTTTTGGTCACCTTACTTAGGGAAGGATATACTAGCTTTGGAGGGGGTATAGAGACGATTCACTAGGCTGATTCCAGAGATGAGGGGGTTACCTTATGATGATAGATTGAGTAGACTGGGTCTTTACTCGTTGGAGTTCAGAAGGATGAGGGGTGATCTTATAGAAACATTTAAAATAATGAAAGGGATAGACAAGATAGAGGCAGAGAGGTTGTTTCCACTGGTCGGGGAGACTAGAACTCGGGGGCACAGCCTCAAAATACGGGGGAGCCAATTTAAAACCGAGTTGAGAAGGAATTTCTTCTCCCAGAGGGTTGTGAATCTGTGGAATTCTCTGCCCAAGGAAGCAGTTGAGGCTAGCTCATTGAATGTATTCAAATCACAGATAGATAGATTTTTAACCAAGAAGGGAATTAAGGGTTATGGGGAGCGGGCGGGTAAGTGGAGCTGAGTCCACGGCCAGATCAGCCATGATGTTGTTGAGTGGCGGAGCAGGCTCGAGGGGCTAGATGGCCTACTCCTGTTCCAAATTCTTATGTTCTAAAGCGCTTTGACACATCCGGTGGTCATGAAAGGCACTATATAAATGCAAGTCTTTCTTTCTTTACCTCCTTTTTATCAATTTTTATCCCATCCAGTATCTCAACTATCTCCTCTTTCACTATGGCTTTGGCGGCATCTTCCTCCTTGGTACCTCATTTAGTACCTCAGCCATGCCTTCTGCCTCCGTGTGTAGGTCTCCATTTTGGTCCCTAATCGGCCCCACCGCTCCTATTACTACCCAGTTATTATTTATATGCTTATAGAAGAATTTTGAATTCCCTTTTATGTTAGCTGCCAATCTATTCTCATACTCTCTCTTTGCTCCTCTTATTTTCTTTTTCACTTCCCCTCTGAACTTTCTATATTCAGCCTGGTTCTCACTTGTATTCTTAACCTGACATAAGAACATAAGAAATAGGAGCAGGACTAGGCTATATGGCCCCTCGAGCCTGCTCCGCCATTCAAAAAGATCATGGCTGATCTTTGACCTCAACTCCACTTTACCGCCTGATCTCCATATCCTTTGATTCACCTAGACTCCAAAAATCTATTGATGACATCTGTCATACGCCCCCTTTTTCTGCTTCATCTTACCCGCTATCTCTTTCATCATCCAGTGAGCTTTGACTTTGGTTGCTCTACTTTTTCCCCTTTTGGGAATGTACCTTGGCTGTACCTGAACCATCTCCTCTTTAAAGGCAGCCCATTGTTCAATTACAGTTTTGATTCCAATTTACCCGAGCCAGATCCATTCTCAATCCACTGAAATTGGCCTTCCTCCAATTAAGTATTTTTACTCTAGATTGCTTCCATAGCTAATCTAAACCTTATAATACTATGATCACTGTTCCCTAAACGTTCACTTATTGATACTTGGTCCACTTGACCCACCTCATTCCCCAGAACCAGATCCAGCAATGCCTCCTTCCTCATGGGCCGAAAACATACTGTTCAAGAAAGTTCTCCTGAACACACTTCAGAAATTCTTCTTCCTCTCTGCCCTTTACACTATTATTATCACAGTCTATATTAGGATAGTTGAAGTCCCCTATTATCACTACTATAAGAACATAACATAAGAAATAGGAGCAGGAGTAGGCCATTTGGCCTCTTGAGCCTGCTCTGCCATTTAATAAGATCATGGCTGATCTGATCATGGAATCAGCTCCATTTCCCTGCCCGCTCCCCATAACCCTTTATTCCCTTATCGCTCAAAATTCTGTCTATCTCCGCCATAAATATATTCAATGACCCAGCCTCCACAGCTCTCTGGGGCAGAGAATTCCATAGATTTACAGCCCTTTTGGAGAAGAAATTCGTCCTCATCTCAGTTTTAAATGGGTGGCCCCTTATTCTGAGACTATGCCCCTATAGTTTTAGTTTCCCCTATGAGTGGAAATATCCTCTCTGCATCCACCTTGTCGAGCCCCTCATTATCTTATATGTTGCGATAAGATCACCTCTCATTCTTCTGAACTCCAATGAGTATAGGCCCAACCTACTCAACCTATCTTCCTAAGTAAACCACCTCATCTCCGGAATCAACCGAGTAAACCTTCTCTGAACAGCCTCCAATGTTAGTATATCCTTCCTTAAATACGGAGACAAAAACTGTATGCAATACTCTAGGTGTGTAGCAGGATTTCTCTGCTTTTATACTCTATTCCCCTTGCAATAAAGGCCAACATTCCATTTTGCCTTCCTGATTACTTGCTGTACCTGCATACTAACATTTTGTATTTCATGTACAAGGACCCTCAGGTCCCTCTGTACTGCAGCACTTTGCAATTTTTCTCCATTTAAATATTAATTTGCTTTTCTAATTTTTCTGCCGGTGGATAACCTCACATTTTCCCACATTATACTCCATCTGCCAAACTTTTGGCCACTCACTTAGCCTGTCTGTCTCCCTTTGCAGATTTGTTGTGTCTTCCTCACAATTTGCTTTCCCACCCATCTTTGTATCATCAGCAAATTTGGTTACATTACACTCGGTCCCTTCATCCAAATCATTAATATAGATTGTAAATAGTTGAGGACCCAGCACCGATCCCTGCAGCACCCCACTAGTTACTGTTTGCTAACTGGAAAATGACCAATTTATCCCAACTCTCTGTTTCCTGTTAGTTAGCTGATCCTCTATTCCTGCTAAGATATTGTCCCCAACCCCGTGAACTTTTATCTTGTGCAGTAACCTTTTATGTGGCACCTTATCGAATCCCTTCTGGAAATCCAAATACAACACATCCACTGGTTCCCCCTTATCCACCCTGCTTTTTACATTCAACCATGTCATAGTCACTCATGCCTAGAGGATCCTTTATTAGGAGATCGTTTATTAATCCTGTCTCATTACACATTACCAGATCTAAGATAGCCTGCTCCCTGGTTGGTTCTGCAACGTACTGTTCAAGGAAACTATCCCAGATACACTCTATGAACTCTTCCTCAAGGTTACCCTGGCCAATTTGTTTTGTCCAATCAATATGAAGGTTGAAATCGTCCATGATTATTGTCATTCCTTTTTTATAAGCCTCCATTATTTCTTGATTTATACTCCGTCCAACAGTGTAGCTACTGTTCGAGGGCCTATGAACTACGCCCACCAGCGACTTTTTCCCATTATTCCTTATCTCCACCCAAACTGATTCAAATTCTTGATCTTCTGAGCCAATATCGTTTCTCACTAACACACTAATCTCATCCTTTATTAACAGAGCTACTCCACCTCCTTTTCCCTTCTGTCTGTTCTCCCGAATTGTCAAATACCCCTGAATATTTAGTTCCCAGCCTTGGTCACCTTGCAACCACGTCTCTGTAATGGCTATCAGATCATACCCATTTGTATCTATTTGTGCCGTCAACTTATCTATTTTGTTGCGAATCCTGCATGCATTCAGATAAAGAGCTTTTAAATTTGTTCTTTTTACCGGATTTTTCCTGCTTTGACCCCACTTTCTAATCTACTTTTATGTTTATACATTCTGTTCCTTCCTGTCACGGTCTGGTTTTAATTTCCCCCAGTGCTACCCTGCTCTATTGTCTTCTCCTTATTCTTTGACGTTTTAAATTTTTGCTCACCTGAACCCTTCCCCACACTAATTAGATTAAAGCCCCTTCTACAGCCCGAGTTATTTGATTCGCCAGGATCCTAGTCTCAGCACAGTCTAAGTGGAGCCTGTCCCAGCGGAACAGCTCCCTCTTACCCCAGTACTGGTGCCAGTGTCCCACGAACCAAAACCCATTTCTCCCACACCAATCTTTGAGCCACGTGTTTAACTCTCTGATCTTATTTACCCAATGCAAATTTGCTCCTGGCTCCGGTAGTAATCCAGAGATTATTACCTTTGTGGTTCTGCCTTTTAATTTGGCCCCTAGCTTCTCATAATCCCTCAGCAGAGCCTCTTTCTTTGTCCTACATATGTCGTTGGTACCCACGTGGACCACGGCAACTGGATCTTCCCCCTCCCACTCCAAATTCCTCTCCAGCCCAGAGGAGATGTCCTTAACCCTGGCACCGGGCAGGCAACACAGCCTTCGGGACTCTCACTCTCAGCTGCAGAGAGGAGTATCTATCCCCCTAATGATACTGTCCCCTACTACTACAACATTTCTTTTTACTCCCCCCACTTGAATGGCCTCCTGTACCATGGTGCTGTGGTCAGTTTGCTTATCCTCCCTGCAGTCCCTGCTCTCGTCCACACAGGGAGTAAGAGCTTTGAACCTGTTGGACAAGAGCAAGGGCTGAGGCTCCTCCATCACTCTGTAGTTCTTGCACCTCTCTGTAATTTCCCTCCAAATTTGCTCCTCTATATCCTTCCCAGTAGTTAATGGCTTATAGAATACACCTAGTAATGTAGAGTTTTTTTTTAACTCTAACCAAATAGATTCTGTCCTTGACCCCTCCAGGACATTTTCTCTGTCCAGCATTGTAATATTCTCCATAATCAATACTGCTATCTCTCCTTTCTTTCTTTCCCTACCTTTCCTGAACACATTATATCCAGAAATATTTAGCATCCAATCCTGTCCTTTTTTGAGCCAGATCTCCATTTTGCCACAACATCATATTCCCATGTGGCTATTTGTGCCTGCAGCTCACCAACCTTGTTTACCACGTTTCATGCCTTTACACCATGCACTGTAAACTATCCTGGACCTTCTTGCATTCTCTCTGTCTGATCCCATCTATTTCTTACTCTTGTGCTGTCTGTCTCTCCCAAACTTGGTGCCCATTTCCCAGCCAAATTAGTTTAAACCCTCCCCCAACAGCACTAGCAACCAACGCACCCCACCCACCCTCCCCAACCCCACCTCATCGCCCCACGAGGACATTGGTTCTGGCTCTGTTGAGCAACCCATCTGGCCTGTACAGGTTCCCCCTCCCCCAGAGACAGTCGCAATGTCCCAGGAATCTGAAACGCTCCCTCCTGTACCATCTCTCCAGCCAGGCATTCATCTGCTTTATCCTCCTATTTCTACACTCAATAGCTCGTGGCAGTGGGAGTAATCCAAAGATTACTATTTTGATGACCAGCTTTTTAATTACTTTCCTTGCTCCCTAAAGTCAGCTTGCAGAACCCCATCCCTCTTTCTACCTATGTCTGTTCATCCTCCGCCCTCAGAATGTTCTGCAGCCGCTCCGTGACATCCTTGATCCTGGCACCAGGGAGGCAACATACCATCCTGGAATCACGTCTGTGGGTGCAGGGACACCTATCTGTTCCCCTAACTATCGAATCTCCTGTCACTATTGCTTTCCTGATCTTCAACCTCCATGGCACCTCCCCCCTCCCCGGACAGCTGAGTCACTCGTGGTGCCATGGACTTGGCTCTGGCTGTAGTCCCCAGAGGAACCATCACCTTCACCAGTATTCAGTCCTGAATATTGGTTAGAGAGTGAGATCCACTACTTGCCTGATCTTCATTGTCTGTCTCACTGTCACCCATTCCCTCTCAACCTGCACACTTTTACACTGTGTAGTGACCACCTCCTGAAATGTGCTATCCATTTAGCTCTCAGCCTCATGGATGTACCACAGTGATGCCAGCTGCTGCTCAAGCTCCGAAAACTGGAGCTTGAGCTCCTCCAGCTTCCTGCACATGTGGTTGTCCAGGACACGGGAAGTGTCCTGGAGTTCCCACTTACTCCAAAGTGTTGCAATATTACTTATGACTTCCCTGCCCTGTGTTGCCATCCTTGTCTACGTCACAGCTATCCAGCACTGTGTACTTATCAGGCAACTTCAGATTCCCGGGAGTTTCCTTCTCTGCTTTTCCGAGTCCTCCTTCCTCTTGGGCAATGTTCACCCACTTCCCTGCCTCTACCTCACTGGTCTCCTTTAGCTGTGGGATGTTCACCTCTTCCAATATGTATTCCAGGATCTTTTCTTCCTCCCATATTGGACAGAGTATCTCTGACTATTTCTCAAGCTCAAGTGAGTCTATCTGGATACACTTGTGGACATTCTTAGGCCAGAATTTTCAGCTTTGTGCTGGGTTGGGTGTGTGCAGGTGGAGTAGTGGGTTGGGAAGGTGAAGTTCTGAGCAGTGCATTGCTCAGAGTGACTTTTATTTAATGGACCCAATTGACTCATATGTTTCCCAGCCCTATCAAATGGAGCGTGTCTGATGATGTCATCGATAACTCGTTTTCAGCAGCCTTGCACTGAACTCACTTTAAGGTTGCTAGAGGAGGGTGGAAGGTGTGAAAGAAAGGCCCACATTACTGTTATAACTTGGGGCAGATGGATAACCAAAGGCAGATTGCTGCACCACGGTTATCTGATTTATTGCTGCATATTCTTGTGGAGGCTGTCAGAGCACTCACGGAGGTCCTCTTCCTTGCTGAGAGGCAAAGGAGATCTCCATAAGAAACAAAAAGAGCCTGGTTACATATAGCTGAGGAGATCAGCAGGAATGTGGTGATGAGAACCTGGATCCGATGCAGGAAACGCTTCAATGATGTCATGAGGTCAGGAAAGGTGAGTGCAATACCACACTCGCCCTCATCCTGAAGTGCCTGTCCACATATCTCTATCATTGTGCCTTTCCAAGCCTGCTCCTGCACATCATTACTCATACCAACATACCTTCCAGGTTCACCCATCACTCTCTCTATGTACACACTCACATCCCCATCTGACTAACCACCCCTCACACTCGCCCTCATCCTAATGCAATCATAGCAAGTAACACCACAGAAGGAGGTCATTTGGTATTGTCACCCCACTCCCTCATAGTCACCCTCTACAGATGTAATCCACACAATCCTTACACTCATTCCGTCACTCTCACTCAAACTTTTCTTCTTTCCCTCCTTGCAGGAGAGGAGTGCTCAAAACAACAGGGCGAGTGAGAGAACCGGAGGTGGCCCTCCAATGATTACACACCTCACAGCAGCAGAGGATGGGGCTCTGGAAATCTCGGAGACGGAGAGAGGGGGACATTCCAGCAACCTGGTGGCAGAATCACATCTCGGAAAGCCACATGGCATACAGCAGTCATTCATATGGTGACTGATGTCAGCAAACAGTGAAATGTCATCATGTGCATAATGGTAACGTTACCCATCGTTATTATAAAACTTTTAATTCATCTCTTTACTCCCCACCGTCCAGCCGGAGGAGGAAGACAACTCCTCAAAGGAACCTCCAGCCTCTGAGGGTGCACTGTCACTAGACCCAAGCACACCCAGCACCAGCACAGATACGCACACCTCGGTGGGTCCTGTGCGAGATAGAGTAGCGTTGTCACCTGGTGTCTCACAATTCACAAGTGAGCAAGAGCAGATGGTGTTAACAGGGACAGCAATCTCCTCGCCGGTGGGTGCAGGACGCTCCAAGCTCTGCTGAGTTGCATGCAGACACTAAACCTTGGGGGCCATTGAGAAAGAGGATGATCTTGGAGGGGCAGCAATAATTGCTTGAGACTCTAGCAGCTTTTGCAGCCGTGATGTCTGCAAATGTTCAGAGAATGGAGGAGTCCATCTCCAACATGAGCACCACCATCTTGCAGGCAATCGCGAAGATGTGCTCTCCAATGGAAAGGATGGCCTGGAGCAGCAAATGCACCAGTCACAAGCGAAAATGCTAGCTGTGGATGGCAAGTACTCATAGACCCCCTCTCTAGGATGGATGTCAACGTAGACTTAGGCCTTCATCGCCCCACAGCTATGCAACAAAATGCTCGCCAGCTCCTTGCTAGCAGGCAAGTGCGGGTGGCCCACGAGAGGGATGATGGTGAGAGGGGACATGGAAGTGGAGGCTCTTCTCAAAGCGGCTCCCACTTCTCCCCTGTTGCCTCCCCAGTCAGAGCCCCTCATGCTTCCTCAGATCCCGATGGCCTAGTCTTCCCCTGCATAGTCGCAGGGGAGCAGACTTTGGCGGGGCACTCACAGGCTCCATAACCCAGAGGGTGTTCACCATTTCCAGGATTTTTGCTGCAGATCCGCACACGCGACAACGGGAAAATCCCGGCCTTAGTTTCAAAACTCCCACATCATGAAAGTTTTATACAATTCTGGGCTTGTCTATCAACTGCCTTCTCCTTGTTCATAGTCTGATGGATCAGCCAAACTCTTGCTCACCACCTAACCTCCATGCAAACCCTTTCTTTAAGCTAGTCTCTCTCTATTGCTCCTCACTCAGGAGCTTCCAGAACTGACAGTTCACAATTCCCATTAGGTGGCTAAATTAATACTGCTGCCTCAAACTATTCGTTCACAAATAATTTTTGATTTAAAAAAACACACCTCCTTATTTTCCCAGATTAATTTTGGGAAAACATTCAATAGAGGGTTGCAAAGCCAGGTAATAATACATATTTCAATTTTATTTTAACTTCAGAACAAAATCCACTTTCACTGTCAGTTATTGATTGATAAGCAGTAGAATAGATTAATTAATTGATTGAACGCTGGCATAGATTATTGGACCCAAATTTGGCCCACCCATTTTATTGGCGCACTCACCAGAGATGCGGCGACTTTGTAGGCTGAAAACGGCGCCAAAAATATCTCCCCGGATTCTGGCCGCTCTGTTGACTCTCCCGGGGCTTGGTATGGCATGGCCAGTCAATTGGGGGGGGCACAGAGCTAGGGCCCTGCATGAGAAACAGTGTCGGCAGCTTTCCGCATGCGCATTAGAGCATTCGCGCATGTGCAGTAGCTCTTGCCGATGATGATGATGACGCGTGCTGCAGCGTGGGACCCGATGCGCCCGCCTCTATCCCGGGCCAAATGGCCTGCCGCACAGTAATGAGAGAAGCCTGCCTTCTTTTGTTGGCTGCCTGCATTATTGCCACTTTATATCAATATTCTACACACAACTTGAAGACTTGAGGGCATTGCCATGCAAAGGTTCAGGTAGAATTGTCCATTTTGAAATCCATCTCAAAAGTTTGATCGGTGGGGGGAGAGTTTTGATCCGGGGGAGGGGTTGAGTTTTGATCCGGGGGGAGTTCTGATCCCGGTGGGGGGAGGGGTGATAACTGTATCGCCAGTAATTTTAATGAGCTGACTCAAGACTTTCCTTAACCCTGTTGATTAAAATACTTTCCTACATAAGAACATAAGAATTACGAGCAGGAGGTACTTCTATGTTTTATTTGGATATTTTGAAAAAATTATGTAAATATGTTTTGTCTCTTTACTTCTTTTATTTTAGTAGTTTAAGCTTCCATGAATGCTTCTGTTGTATATTAAATTAACTTTGCAAAGTTTGTCATATGTCCTGTATAGCTGTTTAATCCTATTCAAATTCTTTAGTCAAGTCATTAAGTACCTACCTGTACTGATTTCTTAACTCTCTGCAAGGGTTTTCTGTGCGGCCACAAGTGGCCACATACACTGGCCTAAGTTAGTTTGAAGTAACTATTAGCTGTCCAAAGTGGCCTAAACGGCCAAAACGGGCGTAGGTGGCTGGTAATGCCCCTTTTTGAAAAAAACTAAACTAAACTAAAAAAAATCCTAACTAGCTCACTTACACTGGCGCAAATTGAATGTGCAAAATAGGGATTTTTAAGATACTCCAGAAAAATCTAGTTGCTCCAAAAAACCAGAGCAACTCCTGGGCAATTTTGAGCCCATTGGAACAGAGGAGACTGAGGGGAGACTTTATTGAGGTGTAGAGTGGATAGGAAGGACCAATTTCCCTTAGCAGGGAGGTCAATAACCAGGGGATATAGATTTAAAGTAATTGGTAGAAGGAATAGAGGGGAGTTGAAGAGAACTTTTTTCACCCAGCAGGAGTTGGGGGTCTGGAAATCATTGCCTGAAAAGGTGGTAGAGGCAGAAATGCTCATCACATTTAAAAATAACTTGGATATGCACTTGAAGTGCTGTAACCTACAGGGTTACGGACCAAGAGCTGGAAGGTTAGTATGCAGGTACAACAAGTGATCAGGAAGGCCAATGGAATCTTGGCCTTTATTGCAAAAGGGATGGAGTATAAAAGCAGGGAAGTCTTGCTACAGTTATACATGGTATTGGTGACACCACTGAATACTGCGTGCAGTTCTGGTTTCCATATTTACGAAAGGATATACTTGTTTTGGAGGCAGTTCAGAGAAGGTTCACTAGGTTGATTCCGGAGATGAAGGGGTTGACTTATGAGGAAAGATTGAGTAGATTGGGCCTCTACTCATTGAAATTCAGAAGATTGAGAGGTGATCTTATTAAAACATGTAAGATTATGAGGGGGCTTGACAAGGTGGGTGCAGAGAGAATGTTTCCACTAATGGGGGAGACTAGAATTAGGGGGTTAATCTTCGAATAAAAGGCCGCCCATTTAAAACTGAGATGAGGAGAAATTTCTTTTTTCAAGGCTGAGAGACAGGCTTAATGTGTTCATGGAGGAATAGCTGAGTCCCACATTCCAGCAATTAGGCTGAAACAAAGAACAACGAGGCTCACAAGGGGCTAGGACTAAGGTCAGGGAAATTATCTGAGGAGATAACACTCTTGAGAGCACACAGAAGACAAATGTAGACAGCCCACAGAGATAATAAGCTGAGGCAGCCATTTTTGAATCACACGAGATAGCAGAAAACAGAGCCCCTTTGAAATGAGGATAGCCAGATGTACCTGTCAAGGACACAGTCTAAGAGTTAGAGCCTGGGAACAAGTTCATAGAAATGTAGCACATAACCCATAGGGGGCCTCCCCAGCCACAGTGGCCATAACTGTAGTAACCAATGAAATGACTGTAACTGTAGTAACCAATGTATTAGTTGCAGGTGGGTGGGGACTGGTGGCAAATAACCAATAGAACACTTCCCCACGTAGTTTCATTGGGCCCAAGTTTCGGGCCGCGCCTAGAACGGTGCAGCCCCGACCTGGACGCCCGTTTTTCACGCCACAAAGTGCGCCTAAAAAAAACTTAGATTCTCCGGCTCCCTGCTGGTCCTCTTGAGTCGGGCGCGGCGCAGCACGAGCTGTGGGGGGTGGAGCTAGGTCCCTGCGCTGAAAACAGTGCCGGGACCTCTGCACATGTACGCTACAGTGGGCGCGCATGTGCAGTAGCTCCAGGCGCCCAAAACTGTGTGGGAGGGGCCCGAAGCACGCAGCCCCTAGCCCTGGCCGTATGGCCTTACTGGGGCTGCGTGCATAAGGCTGCCTCCCACGTCCAGCTCCTGCTTCCTCCCGACCTGACATGACTCCCGCTTCACCCTCCCCCCCTGCCCCCGGGCTGGACCCGACCCCACTCCCGCTTTTCCCCCCCACTCCCGCTTCCCCCCCCCCCGGACCGGTCCGGACCCGACCCCCTGGACTGGACCCGACCCGCGCTACCCCCCCCCCCCCCCCGACTTGACCTCCCTCTCCCTCCCCTCCCCGCCTCCCTGACCCGACCTCCCTCCGCCCCCCCAGACCCAACACTGCTCCCCCCGACCCGACCCGCGCTCCTGACCCCGACCCCAGATCCGACCCGACCCAACGTCACCTACCTGTAAATCTGGTGCTGGGGATAGGCCCTGCCCGAAGTCTTGGGCCCGGCCCATTCAGCCTCCCCCCTTCTCCTTTCCCCCTCTTCTCCTTTCCCCTCCTTCTCCTTCTCCCTTTTCCTTCCCCCCTTTCCCCTTTCCCCCTCCCTTCTCCTTTCCCCCACCTTCTCCTTTCCCCCACCTTCTCCTTCCCCTTCTTCCCCCCTTCTCTTTCCCCTTCTCCTCTCCCCCCCTTTCCCCTTCTCCTCTCCCCCCTTTCCCCTTCTCCTCTCCCCCTTCCCATTCTCCTCCCCCTTTCCCCTTCTCCTCCTCCCCCCCTTCTCCTCCTCCCCCCCTTCCCCTTCTCCTCCTCCCCCCCTTCCCCTCCTCCCCCCTTCCCCTTCTCCTCCTCCCCCCTTCCCCTTCTCCTCCTCCCCCACTTCCCCTTCTCCTCCTCCCCCCCTTCACCTTCTCCTCTCTCCCTTCACTCCCCCTTCTCCCCCATCCCTCCCCCTTCCCTCCCTCCCCCTCTGCCTCCCTCCCTCCCCTCCCCCTGCCCCCCTGTCTCTCCCTCTACCCCCCTCCTCCCCCTCCCCTCGCTGTCAGAAACACAGGCACTGACAGACAGAGAATGAGAGACACTGACAGAGACACACTGGGGGGGGCGGCATCCCAGCACGCTGTTGGAGGGCTCCTGGTGCTGCAGTCGGTAAGTAGAAAATGTTTTATTTATTGATTTAAAAAAAAAAAAATTTATTAATTTTTCTTGATTGATTTATTGGTTGATTTATTGATGTTTTTATCATTTATTATTGATGATGGCTCTTTATTAGTAAAACTGAAGTGTTTAATGTTTGTAAACTTCCCTTTAAACCACCCCCCCCATTCCATACGCCTGATTTGTAACCTACGCCAGATTTTCTAAAGTATAGACAAGGTTTTTTCGAGTGTACAAAAATCTTCACTTACTCCATTCTAAGTTAGTTTGGAGTAAGTTTTCACTGCCGAAACTTTGAAAACAGGCGTAAGTGGCCGGACACGCCCCCTTTTGAAAATAAAATTCTGTTCCAAAGTGAAACTGTTCTAACTGACTAGAGCTGGAGCAAACTAAATGCCAAGAATTTGAATTTCCAAGATACTCCGTTCTCCACCAGTTGCTCCAAAAAATCAGGAGCAACTGAGGCCGAAACCTGGGCCCAATATTTTGACTGTATTCTGAATGCATAAAATGTAACCGCACAGGCTGTTCCAAGAGACCGGTGATTATAGCATCCAGTATCAGTACTGATGCAACTGGTTCTCCCTTGATATATCAGGTTTTAATAAACAATTCTTTTCTCTATATATGGATCTTGTGTCGAGTGTTATATTTTTAATACTCCATAACAGCAACCGATTGCTTGAATTCTGCTTTATTAAAACTTATATTAAAAATATACATGAGTATATATTCTCTGTTAAATGATAAAACTTTTAAGTGTAGATAGGAAATCAAATTTGTTACTATATTGGTAAGTTGCGAACTATTTTCAAGATTTTAACTAAATATGATATAATCACACAAAAAACAGAAAATGTTGGAAATAACAGAAGGTTCATCAGTATCTGAGAATAGAAAGGACAGGTTGGTGCTTTGGGCATCGATCTTACATCAGTGATAATATAGGACAACAAAGGGGAGGGGAGAACATGAATTGAAGGGCAAGACTACAGATATACTAAGAACTATTACAGGTAGAACGTGCCGAAACCGGAAACCTCGGGACCGAGGCCATGCTGGTTTTCGGGCTTTTCTGGATTTCGGAGAAGAAATTGGACATCCTGAATCCAGAAACCCCTGGGCCGAGGCTCGGGCATTTCCGGATTTCGGAGAAGAAATCCAAGGTCCCGAATCCGGAAACCCTTGGGCCGACTTTCGTGTATGTCCGGATTTAAGAGCTGAAAATCCGACGGCCCGAAACTTGTGGACGATTTTTGGGTACTTCCGATTTCGGAAACAATCCGGCGTCCCGAATCCGGAAACCCTTGGGCTTAGTTTTGGGTATTTCCGGATTTCGGAAACAATCCGGCGTCCCGAATCCGGAAACCCTTGGGCTTAGTTTTGGGTATTTTCGGATTTTGGAGCATTACATCTGACGGCAATCTCGAGGTCGGGCCGTGCCGTGTATTTTTTTGGAGTGCTGCTTGGAGAAAGGTATGTATAGATTAAAATTCTAGTTTTCAGGAAATATTTACGGATTCCGGACAACAACTCTTGCAATCTGCACAATGTCCAGTTTTCGGACAATTATAGTTTTTAGAACTCTGGATTTTGGACGTTTGACCTGTAGAAAGATGCAGCTCATGGGTTTAATACCCTGACTGGGAGTAAGAGAGGACTCAATGGCAGACCAGCACTGGTGAGCAATGTGAGTGGGTGTGTGGGTGGTGTGATGTATGCACCTGTAAGTAGTGCTGTTGAGTCGGGAGTGGCTTAGCCAGTCACATGATATTCACAAGACTCAATAAAACCCCAACCTGTTGGGTTTGGGGATCTATGATGAGGCAGGTGGTTGTGAGCTTAGTGGGTGAACTAGTAATGTGTAGTGTGATTGTTAAACCTTTTGCTAATAAACCAACTAGTTCTAAATAGCAATATCTTGCTATGAAAGCAAAGAATCCTTAAAGCAAATGTATTACAGATGGCTACCACAGAATTTTCAAAATAGGTTTACTGACTTTCATGTCCTTACCACCCTGTTTTTCAGTGGGACAAAATTCCTCCAAATAAAATTGCTGCCTTACCACTGGAGGCCTGGTACCATTACAATTTACATTCAGGCGCTCAGAACTCCTACCCAAAACCAGCAGGGGCCTAATTAATGTGTAAAAACGAGACTCGTGTCATGTTGTAAGGACCCAAATGCCATTTCTGTGTTAATTAGCTCTGCCACTGTGGCCCCCTCAACCCGTGCGGTGCAAGTCAAGTGGCAGCTATTTGCACCTCTAATTGAAGGGATCACAGGCTGCAGTCGGCTGAAGCTGAAAGCTCATCTGGCATTGATTTTTTCTTCATTATTTGGGGGATTTTTAAGCCCTAAAAGTTCTGCTTGGTGAACTCTTTACATTTCCCTGCCACTTCAATCTACTGCTCTGTTTACCCTCCTGATCTTTTCAGCCCTCCCCTTTAAGGAGCTCTGCCCCGGTGAAAATCCCACCCTCCCAAACAGCGATCTGCTTATATGTAGCATGGTTAGTGTCAGTGCTTCCCCTTGTGTATTTAAATGAGGCCCAATCACAAAAAATAATCAAATCTTCTGCGGACAACATCCGGTAGTCAGAGCGAACACCTCGCCCGATGTCTGCCAGAAATGAAAATCGACCCCATTGGCTCCAAAATTCCCAGGGCTGAGAAGATGGTTTTGCAATAGTCTGCCAGCAGGAGAGTGTGGATTTTGGAGAGTTTCCCAATGCAATAAGTTGCAGAGTGATCGCATCGTCAATACGATTTAGAAGAAGCCAGGAACAGTTTTGAAAAACATTCACTGAAAATTCCCAAGCCTCATGAGCTTGCTGGCACTGAGGCAAGTTGTTACAGTGAAATTCCTCCCCCTCTCCTCCACATTCAGACAGGATTAACAAAGGGAACATGTACAGATGCCCACTCAAGATACTTAAATAGTCTAACCCTAGGATTTTCAACAGGATCAAGGTCCTCCACAGAGGCCAGACAAAAGTCCCGCTGCACTTCAGATCCATTGCCGCCCCCTCCCCACCCGCCCCAGCAAGGTCTTGCCAGGAATTTTAGAGGCTATTGCAAGAGAGAATGGCCCAAACTAGGAGCAGGTGAGAGCAGCAGAGTGGAGCCATAAAATTACTTCGATATATTGAAGTAAAATTCAATACAATTTCATAGTGAGGACCAGCACCTGATAAAAATATTGATGCATCAAGATATTTGATACATTAATGTTCAATATATCAGTACTCCATTGTATTTAAAATTTTAAATTATATATACTATCAAAATATAATAAGGTATTATTCCTCCAGTGGAAAAAAATAAATTCTGAACATTCCAGATATTCTCAAGTGGCAGATCTTGTAACTCAAAAAATAAGTATTACAATTTCAACACAAAACAAAGCACCTTGGAGGATAAGGAATAGCATTTTAACATTCAAGGATTCTATGAGTCTACGCTGCTTTCAAGTTGGGACTGAGTGAGAGGATTGAAATTGACTCTCAAAATTGACCAGAATCTACCAATTACATCAGACAGTTAAGACATATGCACACTGCATAAATATAACTAAACCCACAGTGAATGGCAGATGAGATGTTCAACTGTTGTTTGTAATAGCAGCCACAAGAATAAATGTCGTTATATTTTTACATTTCATGAAGTATCTCTCTGAGTGCAGGGGGCCCTAAACTAGTATCTTACCCAGGTGAGAATATCTGATAGCTTGTGAAACTAAATGCTTAACACTTTTGTATACGGGTGACCTCAAATGTACCATAAGCCAGCCTCACAATCTAAGGATTCACATATGTCAGTGGGTGCACTCATCCATTGCATACTTACAGGTTATGAGCTCATTGGATTTAGTAAGCAAACTCATAACTCACTACTTTTAAACTTAATAATTATATGGAAAGTGGCTAGAGAAGCCTAATTTCTAAATTGCTTTGTTTCGACCATTCTATGTCGCTGGGTCAAAATCCTGGCATTCTCTACCTAACAGCAGTGTGGGAGTACCTTCACCACATTGCCTGCCGTGGTTCAAGAAGGCCCACCACCACCTTCTCAAGGGCAACTAGGTATAGGCAATAAATGCCAGCCTTGCCAGCAATACCCATATCCCAAGAAATATATATTTTTTAATTCTCTCCTTATAAACTGAAATAATCTGCACTAATGATCCACTGGAGACTGCTTTCAGAAGTGAACTCTCGATCACTGCAAATCTCCCTGGGTGGTCTTTGTAACTGCTTGACTCTCTGGCAAAACCCCTGAGAAGGGACACAGTCAAAGTTGTATTTCTATTACTCTTTGTATCATAGTTATTGTTTACTGTAATTGAAAAAATTGTAAGTTGTTGTTCTGGTTGAAAGAATTTGTTTGTCATTTCCTTCAGTTACAGAATGTTCTATCGAATTATAACACAAGAAAACAATTAAGGCATCGGTCTATGTAAAAGCTCAAAGCTCACGTGACGCTTGTGTTTGTACTTATGAGTAAACACTGGAAAGACATAAAGAATTAGTGTATGAATTTCCTGTAGGCCCTCTTCTGCACAATGAGGGTGGACTTCATGTGTACATGGAGGGCGAGGAGGACAATTAAAGTGGCATGGCGCAACTGAAGGCCCATCCACAAAGAAGAATCATGGTTTTGTGGCCCTAACTTTTCTGGTAACAGGTAAGTGACAGTCAAAGTTGATCCAGGCTTGTTCTAAAGTTTAGTGTTGTTTTGAAGCATTTGCTTTAAATGGTTTAAATGTGTTGTTGACTGAAACATTACCTTGAAAATACCTGCTCTTTTTTTTCACATTCCTTGATTGTGCTTTATTGCTTCTCTGGATGGATCAGGTGGTATCAGGACTAGAGCAAGGCAGAAAGCGACACATTTTGATGATGAGAACTTTGATGTGCTACTGCAGGCTTAGTCGCGATGCAGAGCCATGCTGTACCCTGTCCCGGGGAGAAGAGTGTCAAAAGCAGCAGGTTGAGAAATGGGAGAGCAGCTGAATTTGGGGACTACTGTAGGCTGCACATCGTTCACCAACGTCATCGGAAAGGGCGAGGTAGACCACTGGGTGGCTATGCTTTTCATCAAGGAGAAAGTGACTGTAGTGTGCACTTCAATGCATTTGTCCATCACAAAAGGATCCTGAAATTATCCTGTCTTCAGTCTTCATGATCTTCCTTGAGTACGACTCTAGCATACCCACTGGTAAACATTCCCACGTTTGCATATTAGCTACTTCTCTCTCTTACTAGACCACTCCTCCCTCACCCTTCACATGGGCTTGATAACTGACAGTGTTCACTGTAATTTTGTTCCCTGTTTCATCTCTTACAGGGGCAGTGGCCGTTTACTTAGAAGGAGTACTAGGATAAATAGACACACATCACAAATAGCACCCTGGAAAAAGTGGGTGAGAGAGAAGCACAATGCTGATAAGCAGTCGACACTTGCAGACAACTTTTCGCAATAAAGCACTTTTGCAATTCTATTATTGTTTTATTTGTGCATTTTTAATGTGGATGAACAGAGAAAGCAAGTGTGTGAGTGTGCACACTGATGGTTTGGGAATAGGAGCAGGGTGCAGCTTTGATTGTGATGGTTCTTTTTTTATTCGATATGGGATGGAGCTATTATTATATGGACTTGAAGCAGCAAAACTATTTTTATTTTATAAAGCTAAAAATGAAGACCTCTCTTTACAGTACCAGCCTGAATACAGAAAGCACCTACACAGCAGTTTGGAAGCAGTAGCAGGTTTTTCTGGAAGCAGTCTGTCCTTGAACAGCTACCAGCATTATTACAGGAAATCTGACAGGTATGTAATATGCATCGCTGTCTCCTCTTTAGGCACAGTCAGGTGCCACCATGTGAAGACCCATATAGGATATTAGGGGGCAATGCGATGCAGGTGCAGAACAGAGGCAAAGAATTAGTACCAAATTTTGCTGTGCGTATCACCCATTTGTTTGACGCTATTTGCGAGCTAAACCCAGGACGATCCATCCTTTGAAATAAGGCATTGCACTGATGGTAAATCTGGAAAATGGCAGGTAATAAACAGGCTAATATGGAAACCAAATTTTAGAGAAACAGAAGTAGTGGGTGGATTTACAAATACACTATGAAGCCATATTTGGATTTAGGAAATAACCCTCTGCATCGAATGGATGTTGCGGTGTTTGGACACAAATTGACTTCAGAAGCATCTCTTTTGACATCAAAGTGTTTGTCAAAGATGGTCGCATTCAAGTGCAGAGAATCCATTAACCTCCAATCATTGACCGCTGCACAGATGATATCTCAGGTTTTCAGGTGGAAGAATTGTACATTATGAAACTTTGGGGAGTGAAGGTTCTTGTAAATGTTTGATTTTAAAGGCAATCACTTTAAGTTACCACTAGATTGTGCATTGAAAAATACAGGATCTGTCAAGTGTAGAGTTTGCAATTAAAATTATCTGTCTTAATATAGATCCCAGGCAGTTGAACATTCAAAGATGCAATCTACATCTTATCTTTTAAACTGCTGAGAATATCATTAGTTTGAATTTAATTAGTTTCTATTTTGGTTGCCCCAAGCTGAACCTGTCTTGACGGTTATGAATTGTTCTTATTCTTAACACAAATTTCTGATGCCAATGTGCCTTAAATCTTTAAGGGTTGCGGTAATATTTCTGAACCAAAAAATCTAAACAAACCCCATAAAATTACAATTTACTAATTAATTCTGAGAGGTCTGTGAAATGTGTTCCATTTTTATTTCAGTTTAGATTTGTATTTATTTATTAATCTCTGCCACATTTGGTCTTCCTGTACCATTTACTGACCAACAGGAATGCCAAAAACCTGCACACAAGCATCTACGGAGGGCACTCTTTCATTCACCATGTGAGACAGCAGACTTGTCCTCTGGTTTTCTTGTCTTCACTGTGAAGAATGTACTCACCTTCACTTGGGGTCTTCCTTTGAAGAGCGAGACTGAGATTGAGAACTCACCATATGGGAAATCACAATGCAGCTCTGTAACAGCCACTCCAAATGGTAATGGTGCAAATGGTAATGGTAAGGTACAGTGCCTGAGATTTTTCTCTTTGGGTTGGGATTTCTGCCTGCTAAACAGTTACATCGTTGACTCTGGCGTACTTCCTGGGGCCAGCCTAATTTTAATATTTCACTTGGTTTCCTGTCTCTCCTGGGGAGCACAGGTGGTAAATGGCTACTGTAGGCCTCAGACACTTGCAGCAGCCTTCAGACCAGCATAAAGGGAAGGGCTTCATTTGCCTAAAATTTTAAAATTGATCACCCCGTGATTTGTTCCACTCCTCGAGTGCAGGACTTAAAATTTAAAGGCCCCTTAGCTGGCAGTTGGCAATGCTGAATGCCAGTAACAGGCTGGCGTAAATAGAATCCAGCATTGCAATGGTAATGATGGTATATGTGATGTAGTACATCACTATGACATTATAACCTACTTTGGACACACCCACCTATATTTGGGTAGGAGTATTCAACTTTCACCATCACTTCTGGTGACTTTAAAGGAAAGGGAAATCAGGCAACATGTAAAACAGGCTGCCGATTTGCTATTACTTGTGTTGTGCAAATGTGAAAGTTGTCAAATTTCACCCTCTACGTTTTTTCCATAAATGAGTAAGCAGCTTGAAAGTAACAAGCGAACCTGTGGCCATTTTCCAGAACAGTTCAGTGAGCTGCGAAACTAATCTCGTCTGTATACGATAGTCAGATTTCAAAAGAGATATATTGTATTTTTTTAATAGCTAGGGCCATAAATCAATCTTCATTGTGGCCATTGTTCAACCACAAAGTACAAAGTCCTTTAAGACAAATAAGTGGTAAAGAGCCCAAAGACCATGTTACCAAAACTTACCTGCAATTCTTTACCATCCTGAGTGTAAAATGAAAGTCACCAGTGGAGCATATTCAAAACTTTTTAGCAACAATAAGGAATCTCCTACTTTATGTGGGTAGTGCCCATTTAACAATTAATGGTCATATTGATGTTATCACGGGCAGAATGATACACAGCGCTGCTTCACAAAATTGTTTTCGTATTTATCTCACTTCCTGACACAATAGTGAACAAAAAACAAGCTCAAACAAATTATCAATCTGCTAAACAGAAAATAAATGAGTAGAAATTGGTTAAGCATTTTTCAATTTTAGACAATTATGGTGGACCAGTGAGCAAAATGTAATTAAACAAGATAAATTGATAACATTTCTGGAATTAGATGAAGAATAGGGATCATAGTGTTGACTTTCTGGGGTGTTTGCAGGCTGCCTGCACAAGTCTTGGTTTTAGCTGATTTGCTGATGTCGCCAAGTTTCTTCCACTGCATGTTACAAGTAGAATTGGCATGAACTGTCACCTCCTCCCGTGCACTCCATATGTGGATGGTGCCCTGCAGTATCAAACCGAGCAATCCTATTCTGCACCAGTTCTTCCATCAACACTCTACAGATGCACTGGCAAATCAAAGGGTTTATTACCTGCTCAACATCTGCATCAACCTCTTCCCCTTTGTTCTACTGTCACTTACCCCACCCTGAACCCCTTGTCTTTTTCAAAAAATTTGAATTCAAGGTACTCGGTAGAAAATACTAGAGGCTAAAGAGAGATATTCCATCAGTTCAGCTGATTGAACAGTGCAAATGCATCCTGGAAAATTGGGCACACTGCACATGTTCAGATTACACAACCCAAATTCAGTTTTAGAGTCACAGCTCTGGAAAAAATGCTATGTCCAAGTCCAGACCTCTGGGAGAAGCTGCGGCCTTCAAATAAAATCTTCATGGAGGAATTAAAAGACACAAAAGACAATTTGGTGGATAAATTTGTTCATGTTATTGTGAAATATGTAATTTAAAAAAATGTTTAAAACCTTATTTTGGACATTACAAATTTAAGTTATTGAGAGAAAAATAATGTCAGGATAAAAGATAGCGCAACCGCTGGAACATAGACTCTCACTACAAATAAGCAGCTATTGTGGGTCACAAAGCATTACTTCTTTAACATTGAAAATGCTCATCACACTGCCGCTTACAGGAGAAACAGGTATTCGATTTATACCACAGTTTTGTGAAATGCTTCTGATATTTTTTGGATGCTCAAACAAATCATACGAACATACGAACTTAATTCTTCACTTTTACGTTAGAAACACCAACCCTGCATTGCAGAATTGTTAATTAATTAATTCACATGACTGAAACTCAGCTATGTTTGGCATGATATAATTGATAGATTTCAGATATGGAGCAAAAAGTCAGCATGTGTAAGACCTCTGCTTTTTTAAAACTTGAACTGATTCCTTTCAACTGAGTACACGTACTTACACAATTGTTTTGTTAGATGTTATGAAGTGTTGCATTGCTCTTTGGACCATTTTTGATGGTTGACCCATTAATGATTGAACTGCTCTACTGCAGGGGGTAACACTTGCTCCTCAGTGCTGTTATCGGGAAAGCAGAAATACCATGTCCCTGGCACTTGAATGAATCCCTTTGTTTCTGGACAGGCTTTGAAAACATGCTGACATAGTCAGGCACACTGCATACGGCAGCAGGTTGAAAAATGAAACCTGGAGGCTTTAACTGAATGGAAACCTATTCATAAAGGAATCAAAATATGACAACTCTTAAGTACTTATGACGCGGCAAATGGAGGAACATACTGTTCCAATGATCGTTTTATCTGATGGCTTAATGAGTTAACCCATTGAGACGTTGAGCACACACATCAGGAAGGTGCCAGGTTCCATTTTAAGGGTTTGGAGGGGCGGTGCTGGCCCATCTGGCTGGAGTGGAGGGTGATAGAGGTACTCAGCATGTTTAGGGGAGGGAGTTAAAATCATCAGGGTCCGAACTTCTGCCATCAGCCACTATCCGGCCACACTTGCAGTAAGTGCGGATGTTGGGTGAGGCCAGTCAGGTGCCCACTGCAGTCAAATAACCTGCAGAACCTGCAGAAAAAGTTGGACCTCAAAGGTAGTAATCTCAGGATTGCTACCAGTGCCACGTGTTAGTCAGAGTAGGAATGGCAGGATAGCTAAGATGAATACGTGGCTTGAGGAGTGGTGCAGGGGGAGGGAGGGATTCAAATTCCTGGGACATTGGAACTGGTTCTGGGGGAGGTGGGACCAGTACAAACCGGACGGTCTGCACCTGGGCAGGACTGGAACCAATGTCTGAGGGAGAGTGTTTGCTAGTGCTGTTGGGGAGGGGTTAAACTAATAGGGCAGGGGGTTGGGAACTTATGCAGGGAGACAGAGGGAAGTAAAATGGGGGCAGAAGCAAAAGATAGAAAGAAGAAAAGTAAAAGTGGAGGGCAGGGAAACCCAAAGCAAAAATCAAAAAGGGCCACATTACAGCAAAATTCGAAAGCGGCTAAGTGTGTTAAAAAAGACAAGCCTGAAGGCTCTGTGCCTCAATGCGAGGAGCATTCGTAATAAGGTGGATGAATTAATTGAGCAGACAGCTATTAATGAATGTGATATAATTGGGATTACGGAGACATGGCTCCTGGGTGACCAAGGCTGGGAACTCAACATTCAGGGGTATTCAACTTTCAGGAAGGATAGACAAAAAGGAAAAGGAGTGGGGTAGCGTTGCTGGTTAAAAAGAGGAAATTAACGCAATAGTAAGGAAAGACATAAGCTTGAATGATGTGGAATCTTTATGGGTAGAGCTGCGGAATACCAAAGGATAGAAAACATAGAAACATAGAAAATAGGTGCAGGAGTAGGCCATTCGGCACTTCGAGCCTGCACCGCCATTCAATGAGTTCATGGCTGAACATACAACTTCAGTACCCTATTCCTGCTTTCTCGCCAAACCCCTTGATCCCCCTAGTAGTAAGGACTACATCTAACTCCTTTTTGAATATATTTAGTGAATTGGCCTCAATAACTTTCTGCGGTAGAGAATTCCACAGGTTCACCACTCTCTGGATAAATAAGTTTCTCCTCATCTCGGTCCTAAATAGCTTATCCCTTATCCTTAGACTGTGACCCCTGGTTCTGGACTTCCCCAACATTGGGAACATTCTTCCTACATCTAACCTGTCTAAACCCGTCAGAATTTTAAACGTTTCGATGAGATCCCCTCTCATTCTTCTGAACTCCAGTGAATACAAGCCCAGTTGATCCAGTTTTTCTTGATATGTCAGTCCCGCCATCCCGGGAATCAGTCTAGTGAACCTTCGCTGCACTCCCTCAATAGCAAGAATGTCCTTCCTCAAGTTAGGAGACCAAAACTGTACACAATACTCCAGGTGTGGCCTCACCAAGGCCCTGTACAACTGTAGTAACACCTCCCTGCCCCTATACTCAAATCCCCTCGCTATGAAGGCCAACATGCCATTTGCTTTCTTAACTGCCTGCTGTACCTGCATGCCAACCTTCAATGACTGATGTACCATGACACCCAGGTCTCATTGCACCTCCCCTTTTCCTAATCTGTCACCATTCAGATACTAGTCTGTCTCTCTGTTTTTACCACCAAAGTGGATAACCTCACATTTATCCACATTATACTTCATCTGCCATGCATTTGCCCACTCACCTAACCTATTCAAGTCAATCTGCAGCCTCATAGCATCCTCCTCGCAGCTCACACTGCCACCCAACTTAGTGTCATCCGCAAATTTGGAGATACTACATTTAATCCCCTCGTCTAAATCATTAATGTACAATGTAAACAGCTGGGGACCCAGCACAGAACCTTGCGGTACCCCACTAGTCACTGCCTGCCATTCTGAAAAGTACCCATTTACTCCTACTCTTCGCTTCCTGTCTGCCAACCAATTCTCAATCCACATCAGCATACTACCCCCAATCCCATGTGCTTTAACTTTGCACATTAATCTCTTGTGTGGGACCTTGTCGAAAGCCTTCTGAAAGTCCAAATACACCACATCAACTGGTTCTCCCTTGTCCACTCTACTGGAAACATCCTGAAAAAATTCCAGAAGATTTGTCAAGTATGATTTCCCTTTCACAAATCCATGCTGACTTGGACCTATCATGTCACGTCTTTCCAAATGCGCTGCTATGACATCCTTAATAATTGATTCCATCATTTTACCCACTACTGATGTCAGGCTGACCGGTCTATAATTCCCTGTTTTCTCTCTCCCTCCTTTTTTAAAAAGTGGGGTTACATTGGCTACCCTCCACTCCATAGGAACTGATCCAGAGTCCATGGAATGTTGGAAAATGACTGTCAATGCATCTGTTATTTCCAAGGCCACCTCCTTAAGTACTCTAGGATGCAGTCCATCAGGCCCTGGGGATTTATCGGCCTTCAATCCCATCAATTCCTCCAACACAATTTCCTGACTAATTAGGATTTCCCTCAGTTCCTCTTTCTTACTAGACCCTCTGACCCCTTTTATATCTGGAAGGTTGTTTGTGTCCTCCTTAGTGAATACCGAACCAAAGTACTTGTTCAATTGGTCTGCCATTTCATTGTTCCCCGTTATGACTTCCCCTGATTCAGACTGCAGGGGACCTACGTTTGTCTTTACAAACCTTTTTCTCTTTACATATCTATAGAAACTTTTGCAGTCCATCTTAATGTTCCCTAGTGGGAGTTGTGTACAGACCACCAAACAGTAGCAGTGAGGTTGGGGACAGCATCAAACAAGAAATAAGGGATGCGTACAATAAAGGTACAGCAGTTATCAAGGGCGACTTTAATCTACATATTGACTGGGCTAGCCAAACTGGTAGCAATGCGGTGGAGGAGGATTTCCTGGAGTGTATTAGGGATGGTTTTCTAGACCAATATGTCGAGGAACCAACTAGAGGGCTGGCCATCCTAGACTGGGTGATGTGTAATGAGAAAAGACTAATTAGCAATCTTGTTGTGCGAGGCCCCTTGGGGAAGAGTGACCATAATATGGTAGAATTCTTTATTAAGGTGGAGAGTGACACCATTAATTCAGAGACTAGGGTCCTGAACTTAAGGAACAAATACTTCGGTTTTGTCTTCACGAAGGAAGACACAAATAACTTTCCGATTGTACTAGGGGACCATGGATCTCGTGAGAAGGAGGAACGGAAGGATATCCTTATTAGGCGGGAAATTGTGTTAGGGAAATTGATGGGATTGAAGGCCGATAAATCCCCGGGGCCTGATAGTCTGCATCCCAGAGTACTTAAGGAAGTGGCCCTAGAAATAGTGGATGCATTGGTGATCATTTTCCATCAGTTTATTGACTCTGGATCAGTTCCTATGGACTGGAGGGTAGCTAATGTAACACCACTTTTTAAAAAAGGAGAGAGAGAGAAAACAGATAATTATAAACCGGTTAGCCTGACATCAGTAGTGGGGAAAATGTTGGAATCAATCATTAAGGATGAAATAGCAGCGCATTTGGAAAGCAGTGACGGGATCGGACCAAGTCAGCATGGATTAGGAAAGGAAATCATGCTTGACGAATCTTCTGGAATATTTTGAGGATGTAACTAGCAGAGTGGACAAGGGAGAACCAGTGGATGTGGTGTATTTGGACTTTCAAAAGGCTTTTGAAAAGGACCCGCACAAGAGATTCGTGTGCAAAATCAAACGCATGGTATTGGGGGTAATGTACTGACATGGATAGAGAACTGGTTGACAGGCAGGAAGAAGAGAGTAGGGATAAACGGGTCCTTTTCAGAATGGCAGGCAGTGTCTAGTGCAGTGCCACAGGGCTCAGTGCTGGGACCCCAGCTCTTTACAATATACATTAATGATTTGGATGAAGGAATTGAGTGTAATATCTCCAGGTTTGCAGATGACACTAAACTGGGTGGTGGTGTGAGCTGTGAGGAGGATGCTAAGAGGCTGCAGAGTGACTTGGACAGGTTAGGTGAGTGGGCAAATGCATGGCAGATGCAGTATAATGTGGATAAATGTGAGGTTATCCACTTTGGGAGCAAAAACACGAAGGCAGAATATTATCTGAATGGCGGCAGATTAGGGAAAGGGGAGGTGCAACGAGACCTGGGTGTCATGATTCATCCGCCGTTGAAAGTGGGCATGCAGGTACAGCAGGCGGTGAAGGCGACAAATGGTATGTTGGCCTTCATAGCTAGGGGATTTGAGTATAAGAGCAGGGAGGTCTTACTTCAGTTGTACAGGGCCTTAGTGAGGCCTCACCTGGAATATTGTGTTCAGTTTTGGTCTCCTAATCTGAGGAAGGATGTTCTTGCTATTGAGGGAGTGCAATAGGATCACCAGACTGATTCCAGGGATGGCTGGACTGTCATATGAGGAGAGACTGGATCAACTGGGCCTTTATTCACTGGCGTTTAGGAGGATGAGAGGGGATCTCATAGAAACGTATAAGATTCTGACGGGACTGGACATGTTAGATGCGGGAAGAATGTTCCCGATGTTGGGGAAGTCCAGAACCAGAGGACATAGTCTTAGGATAAGGGATAGGCCATTTAGGACTGAGATGAGGAGAAACTTCTTCACTCAGAGAGTTGTTAACCTATGGAATTCTCTGCCGCAGAGAGTTGTTGATGCCAGTTCATTGGATATATTCAAGAGGGAGTTAGATATGGCTCTTACGGCTGAGGGGATCAAGGGGTATGGAGAGAAAGCAGGAAAAGGATACTGAGTGAATGATCAGCCATCATCTTGTTGAATGGCGGTGCAGGCTCGAAGGGCCGAATGGCCTGCTCCTGCACCTATTTTCTATGTTTCTATGAAAGGTAACTTCGATGGTATGAGACGTGAATTGGCTAGAATAGACTGGCAAATGATACTTACAGGCTTGACGGTGGATAGGCAATGGCAAACATTTAAAGATCACATGGATGAACCTCAACAATTGTAAATCCCTATCTGGAGTAAAAATAAAACAGGGAAGGTGGCTCAACTGTAGCGAACAATGGAAATTAGGGATAGTGTTAAATCCAAGGAAGAGGCATAGAAATTGGCCAGAAAAAGCAGCAAACCTGAGGACTGGGAGAAATTTAGAATTCAGCAGAGGAGGACAAAGGGTTTAATAATGGGAAATGTGGAAATGGCTGAGACCTTAAACAATTATTTTGCTTCCGTCTTCACAGTGGAAGACACAAAAACCATGCCAAAATTTGCAGGCCACAGGAATGTGGGAAGGGAGGACCTTGAGACAATCACTATCACTAGGGGGGTAGTGCTGGACAGGCTAATGGGACTCAAGGTAGACAAGTCCCCTGGTCCTGATGAAATGCATCCCAGGGTATTAAAAGAGATGGCGGAAGTTATAGCAAATGCATTCGTTATAATCTACCAAAATTCTCTGGACTCTGGGGAGGTACCAGCGGATTGGAAAGCAGCTAATGTAACGCCTCTGTTTAAAAAAGGGGGCAGGCAAAAGGCAGGTTAGTTTAACATCTGTAGTGGGGGAAATGCTTGAAACTATCATTAAGGAAGAAATAGCGGGACATCTAGATAGGAATAGTGCAATCAAGCAGACGCAGCATCGATTCATGAAAGGGAAATCATGTTTAACTAACTTACTGCAATTCTTTGAGGATATAACGAGCATATGGATAGAGGTTTAGGGTTAGGGATGGATGTGGTGTATTTAGATTTCCAAAAGGCATTCGATAAAGTGCCACACAAAAGGTTACTGCAGAAGATAAAGGTACGCGGAGTCAGAGGAAATGTATTAGCATGGATAGAGAATTGGCTGGCGAACAGAAAGCAGAGAGTCGGGATATATGGATCCTTTTCCGGTTGGAAATCAGTGGTTAGTGCTGTGCCACAGGGATCAGTGCTGGGACCACAACTGTTTACAATATACATAGATGACCTAGAAGAGGGGACAGAGTGTAGTGCAACAAAATTTGCAGATGACACTAAGATTAGTGGGAAAGCAGGTTGTGTAGAGGACTCAGAGAGGCTGCAAGGAGATTTGGATAGGTTAAGCGAATGGGCTAATGTTTGGCAGATGGAATGCAATGTCGGAAAGTGTGAGGTCATCCACCTTGGGAAAAAACACAGTAAAAGGGATTATTATTTGAATGGGGAGAAATTACAACATGCTGTGGTGCAGAGGGACCTGGGGGTCTTTGTGCATGAATCCCAAAAGGTTAGTTTGCAAGTGCAGCAGGTAATCAGGAAGGCGAATGGAATGTTGGCCTTCATTGCGAGAGGGATGGAGTACAAAAGCAGGGAGGTCTTGCTGCAACTGTATAAGGTATTGGTAAGGCCGCACCTGGAGTACTGCGTGCAGTTTTGGTCACCTTACTTAAGGAAGGATATACTAGCTTTGGAAGGGGTACAGAGACGATTCACTAGGCTGATTCCAGAAATGAGGGGGTTACCTTATGATGATAGATTGAGTAGACTGGATCTTTACTCGTTGGAGTTCAGAAGGATGAGGGGTGATCTTATAGAAACATTTAAAATCATGAAAGGGATAGACAGGATAGAGGCAGAGAGGTTGTTTCCATTGGTGGGGGAGACTAGAACTAGGGGGCACAGCCTGAAAATACAGAGGAGCCAATTTAAAACCGAGTTGAGAAAGAATTTCTTCTCCCAGAGGGTTGTGAATCTGTGGAATTCTCTGCCCAAGTAAACAGTTGAGGCTAGCTCATTGAATGTTTTCAAGTCAAAGATAGATAGATTTTTAACCAATAAGGGAATTAAGGGTTACGGGGAGAGGGCAGGTAAGTGGAGCTGAGTCCACGACCAGATCAGCCATGATCTTATTGAATGGCGGAGCAGGCTCGAAGGGCTAGATGGCCTACTCCTGTTCCTAATTCTTATGTTCTTATGTTCTTAAATAGGAGGGAGAAAATGGAGTATGAGAGGAAGCTTGCTGGGAACATAAAAACTGACTGCAAAAGCTTCTTTAGATATGTGAAGAGAAAAAGATTAGCGAAGACAAACGTAGGTCCCTTGCAGTCAGATTCAGCTGAATTTATAATGGGGAACAAAGAAATGGCAGACCAGTTGAACAAATACTTTGGTTCTGTCTTCATGAAGGAAGACACAAATAACCTTCTGGAAATACTAGGGGACCGAGGGTCTAGTGAGAAGGAGGAACTGAAGGAAATCCTTATTAGTGAGGAAATTGTGTTAGGGAAAATGATGGGATTGAAGGCCAAAAAATTCCCAGGGGCTGATAGTCTGCTTCCCAGAGTACTTAAGGAAGTGGCCCTAGAAATAGTGGATGCATTGGTGATTATTTTCCAACAGTCTATCAACTCTGGATTAAGTTTCTATTGACTGGAGGGTAGCTAGAAACATAGAAAATAGGTGCAGGAGTAGGCCATTCGGCTGTTCATGCCTGCACCGGCATTCAATAAGATCATGGCTGATCATTCCTTCAGTACCCCTTTCCTGCTTTCTCTCCATACCCCTTGATTCCCTTAACCGTAAGGGCCATATCTAACTCCCTCTTGAATATATCCAGTGAGCTGGCATCAACAACTCTCTGCAGCAGGGAATTCCACAGGTTAACAACTCTCTGAGTGAATAAGTTTCTCCTCATCTCAGTCCTAAATGGCCTACCCCTTATCCTAAGACTATGTCCCCTGGTTCTGCACTTCCCCAACATTGGGAACATTCTTCCTGCATCTATCCTGTCCAGTCCCATCAGAATCTTATACGTTTCTATGAGATCCCCTCTCATCCTTCTAACTCCAGTGAATAAAGGCCACGTTGATCCAGTCTCTCCTCATATGACAGCCCAGCCATCCTGGGAATCAGTCTGGTGAACCTTCGCTGCACTCCCTCAATAGCAAGAACGTCCTTCCTCAGACTAGGAGACCAAAACACAATATTCCAGGTGAGGCCTCACTAAGGCCCTGTACAGCTGCATTAAGACCTCCCTCCTTCTATATTCAAATCCCCTAGCTATGAAGGCCAACATACCATTTGCCTTCTTTACCGCCTGCTATACCTGCGTGTCCACTTTCAGTGACTGATGAACTATGACACCCAGGTCTCGTTGCACCTCCCCTTTTCCTAATCTGCCGCCATTCAGATAATATTCTGCCTTCGTGTTTTTGCCCCCAAAGTGGATAACCTCACATTTATCCACATTATACTGCATCTGCCATGTATTTTCCCACTCACCTAACCTGTCCGAGTCACCCTGCAGCCTATTAGCGTCCTCCTCACAGCTGACATGGCCACCCAGTTATGTGTGTCATCCGCAAACTTGGATCTATTACACTCTATTCCTTCATCTAATGTAACCCCAGTTTTTTAAAAAGGAGGGAGAGAGAAAGCGAGTAATTAGTCTGACATCAATAGTGGGGAAAATGTTGGAATCAATTATTAAAGATGAAATAGCAGCGCATTTGGAAAGCAGTGACAGGATCGGTCCAAGTCAGCATGGATTTATGAAAGGGAAATCATGCTTGACAAATCTAGAATTTTTTGAGGATGTAACTAGTAGAGTGGACAAAGGAGAATCAGTGGATGTGGTGTATTTGGACTTTCAAAAGGTTTTTGACAAGGTCCCACACAAGAGATTGGTGTGCAACATTAAAGCACATGGTATTGGGGGTAATGTAGTGATGTGGATAGAGAACTGGTTGGCAGACAGGAAGCAGAGAGTAGGGATAAATGGTCCTTCTCAGAATAGCAGGCAGTGACTCGTGGAGTGCCGCAGGGCTCAGTGCTGGGACCCCAGCTATTTACAATATACATCAATGATTTAGATGAAGGAATTGAGTGTAATTTCTCCAAGTTTGCAGATGACACTAAGCTGGGTGGATGTGTGAGCTGTGAGGAGGATGCTAAGAGGCTGCTGGGTGACTTGGACAAGTTAGGTGAGTGGGCAAATGCATGGCAGATGCAGTATAACGTAGATATATGTGAGGTTATCCACTTTGGTGGCAAAAACATAAAGGCAGAATATTAACTGAATGATGGCAGATTAGGAAAAGGGGAGATGCAACAAGACCTGTGTTTCATGGTACATCAGTCATTGAAAGTTGGCATGCAGGTACAGCAGGAGGTGAAGAAGGCAAATGGCATTTTGGATTCATAGCTAGGGGATTTGAGTATAGGAGCAGGGAAGTCTTAATGCAGTTGTACAGAACCTTGGTGAGGCCTCACTTGGAATATTGTGTTCAGTTTTGGTCTCCTAATCTGAGGAAGGACTTCTTGCTATTGAGGGAGTGCAGTGAAGGTTCACCAGACTGATTCCCGGGATGGCAGGACTGACGTATGAGGAGAAACTGGATCGACTGGGCCTGTATTCACTGAAATTTAGAAGAATGATAGTGGATCTCATAGAAACGTATAAAATTCTGACAGGACTGGACCGGTTAGATGCAGGAAGAATGTTCCCGATGTTGGGGAAGTCCAGAACCAGGGGTCACAGTCTAAGGATAAGGGGTAAGCCATTTAGGACTGAGATGAGGAGAAACTTCTTCACTCAGAGAGTTGTTCACCTGTGGAATTCTCTACCGCAGAGAGTTGTTGATGCCAGTTCGTTCGATATATTCAAAAGGGAGTTAGATATGGCCCTGACAGCTAAAGGGATCAAGGGGTATGGAGAGATAGCAGGAAAGGAGTACTGAGGTGAATGATCAGCCATGATCTTCTTGAATGGTGGTGCAGGCTCGAAGGGCTGAATGGCCTACTCCTACACCTATTTTCTGTGTTTCTGTGTTAGAACACCTACTGTCAAAACATGAGCAATGGAGACTTGGGCCAGGTACCGGTACTGGCAGATGATCAGCAGGTGTGGAACTGCAATGTGCAGTGTCAACTCTTCAGGACACGAGTGAAAAAAATTGGCAGGGTTAAAAAAAAGTTTTTGGTTTTAAAATAAACACAGCCGCTGTGACTTTAAATCCTTTCTCAGGTGTTTGTATCTTACAAGATCTGGAAAAAAAATCTCCTCAGATGTTGTAATTCATCTCCAGAGATCACCTGATTGGCTGCTGAACTTGTTCCACCTTTTCGTGGGTTCTCCTTTCCCAATCAATGCTTCCTTTAAAACCCAGCAGCAAAGAGGAAGAGAGCGTATTGGGGTAATTTAGTGACCTGGAGGAAGGGCAGAACATTTTGTTGCACAACTTTCAAACGGACCCGCTGGTTGAGCGATACACGACAGTTCCTTATTTGCTGTAATTAATGGTGCTTCTCCAACTCGCTTTATAAAAAGGAATATTCCGCGCTCGTGTAGCGAGCTGTATCTTGAAAAGAAATGGTGAGTTCTGCTCTGCAAATAGTGAGTCTGATCCTGGCAGTTATTGGCTTGGTCGGTACGTGTGCAGTGACAGGATTGCCACAGTGGAGAGTGACCGCCTTCATCGGGGACAATCTGGTGGTCTTTGAGAATCGGTGGGAAGGTCTGTGGATGAACTGCGTTCGGCATGCAAACATCCGGATGCAGTGCAAGGTGTATGACTCCTTCCTGGCCCTCAACCCCGAGCTGCAGGCCAGTCGTGCTCTGATGTGTGTTGCGGTGGTGATGGCATTCCTGACCACCCTCATAGCCGCGATCGGCATGAAATGCACTCGCAATCCTGCTTTGAATGAACAGATGAAAAGCCGCATACTGATAGGAGCCGGAGTTATGTTTATACTCACGGGAATTATTGTCCTGATCCCTGTTTCTTGGGTTGGAAACACAATCATCAGGAATTTCTATGACCCACTGGTTCCAAACGCACAGAAACATGAACTTGGAGAAGCCCTCTACATCGGGTGGACGACTGCCGGCTTCCTTATAGCCGCTGGGGCCATACTTTGCTGTTCATGTCTCCCAGAGGAAGGAAAGAATTACAGTTACACACCTGCACAATATGGAAAATATAACCCACACCAGAAAGCAAGGAAAATTCCAAGCATGTACTCCAAAAGTGAATTTGTGTAAATCACTGAGATCCACAGTGCATCAGAAACATATCAATCCAAAGGACAGAAGCTGGGTTGGTTAAAACTATATTGAGAAAAGCATCATCCCCTGCCAGCATTTGCAGTGACATGTTCGTCTTACATCCATCTTATCATTGATGGCACTTTTATTAACATTGTGTGTGAATACTTATATTTTATAATCTTTGTAAAGTATCTCGAAAGCAGATTGAAGAAAATGTTTATCCATTTTTATTTTTTAAATTAAAATATATATGTAATCAAATATTTGAAATAATTGGTCCTGCAATAATTTTCTAATATCTTAAAAAAAATGACATCCATATTTTTGCAGAGGACATGGTTCAGTGGGACTTTACAAGAAAATCTGTTCTTTGTAGCTTTGTTACTTTTGGAGATTGAAGAAAATTTATTGATCCTTCCCTTTTCTGTGAATTGAATACACAAATGTTTCAGAAAGTAAAGCTGTACAAGGTTTTTTTGCCACTTTCTGTGAATAATGCTATCACAAATAATGCTTAATGATGTGCTATTGCAAAATCAGGTCATAAATAATTAAAATAATGTAATTATTGTCTGAAAAACTAGTTATCTTCTCATTTGCTGAATTGCATATCGAACTATTTATTCAAATTGGATTGTTAGGTATAACACTTTATACAGTTCTTTTTTTTAAAAACTGTAAATGGTTCAAGTTTATTTGTTTTGAAGACAAGAGTCTTCTGATCCCTAACCAGGATACTAAGCTTAAATAAAGGAGACTATGAAGGTATGTGGACAGAGTTGGGTAAAGTGGACTGGGAAAATAGATTAAAATGTCGGACGGTTGATGAACAGTGGTATACATTTAAGGAGATATTTCACAACTCTCAAGAAAAATATATTCCAGTGAGGAGGAAAGGGTGTAAGAGAAAAAGATAGCCATCCGTGGCTATCTAAAGAAATAAAGGACGGTATCCAATTTAAAAACAAGGGTATACAAAGCGGCCAAAACTAGTGGGAGGACAGAAAACTGGGAAGCTTTTAAAAGCCAGCACAGAACGACTGAAAAAATGATTAAGAAAGAGAAGATAGACAATGAAAGTAAACTAGTACAAAATATAAAAACAGATAGCAAGAGTTTCTATAGGTATATAAAAAGGAAAAGAGTGGCTAAAGTAAATGTCGGTCCCTTAGAGGACAAGACCGAGGAACTAGTAATGGGGAACATGGAGATGGCAGAAACTCTGAACAAATATTTTGTATCAGCCTTCACGGTAGAGGACACCAACAATATTCCAACAGTGGAAGTCAAGGGGCTATATGGTGGGGGCGGAGGAACTTAACACAATCACAAACACTAAGGAGATGGTACTCAGTAAGATAATGGGACTAAAGGCAGATAAATCCCCTGGATCTGATGGCTTGCATCCTAGGGTGTTAAGAGAAGTAGCAGCAGAGATTGTGGATGCATTGGTTGTAATTTACCAAAATTCCCAGGATTCTGGGGAGGTCCCAGCATATTGGAAAACTACAAATATAACGCCCTTATTTAAAAAAGGAGGCGGAAAAAAACCCAGGAAGTAATAGACCAGTTAGCCTAACATCTGTGGTTGGGAAAATGTTGGAGTCCATTGTTAAAGAAGCAGTAGCAGGACATTTGGATAAGCAAAATTCGGTCAGGCAGAGACAGCATGGATTTATGAAGGGGAAATCATGTTTGACAAATTTGCTGGAGTTCTTTGAGAATGAAACGAACAGGGTGGATAAAGGGGAACCAGTGGATGTGGTGTAATTGGACTTCCAGAAGGCATTTGGCAAGGTGTCACATAAAAGGTTACTGCACAAGATAAAAGTTTATGGGGGTAATAAATTAGCATGGATAGCGAATTGGCTAACTAACAGAGAACAGAGAGTCAGGATAAATGGTTCATTCTCTGGTTGGCAACCAGTAACTAGTGGGGTGCCGCAGGGATCAGTGCTGGGACCCCAACTATTTACAATCTACATTAACGACTTGGAAGAAGGGACTGAGTGTAAGGTAGCCAAGTTTGCTGATGATACAAAGATGGGAGGAAAAGCAATGTGTGAGGAGGATACAAAAACCTGCAAAAGGACATAGACAGACTAAGTGGGTGGGCAAAAATTTGACAGATGGAGTATAATGTTGGAAAGTGTGAGTTCATGCACTTTGGCAGAAAAAAAATCAAAAGAGTAAGTTATTATTTAAATGGAGAAAGATTGCAAAGTGCCGCAGTACAGCGGGACCTGGGGGGCCTTGTGCAGGAAATATAAAAGTATAGTATGCAGGTACAGCAAGTAATCAGGAAGGCCAATGGTAACTTGCTCTTTATTGCAAAGGGGATGGAGTATAAAAGCAGGGAAGTCTTGCTACAGCTATATAAGGTATTGGTGAGGGCACACCTGGAATACTGTGTGCAGTTTTGGTTTCCATATTTATGAAAGGAAAAGATATACTTACTTTGGAGGCAGTTCAGAGAAGGTTCACTAGGTTGATTCCGGGGATGAGGGGGTTGACTTATGAGGAAAGGTTGAGTAGGTTGGGCCTCTACTCATTGGAATTCAGAAGAATGAGAGGTGATCTTATCGAAACGTATAAGATTATGAGGGGGCTTGACAAGATGGATGCAGAGAGGATGTTTCCACTGATGGGGGAGACTAGAACTAGAGGGCATGATTTTAGAATAAGGGGCCGCCCATTTAAAACAGAGATGAGGAGAAATTTCTTCTCTCAGAGGGTTGTAAATCTGTGGAATTCTCTGCCTTAGAGAGCTGTAGAAGCTGGGACATTGAATAAATTTAAGACAGAAATAGAATTTCTTAAATGATAAGTGGATAAGCGGTTATGGGGAGCGGGCAGGGAAGTGGAGCTGAGTCCATGATCAGATCAGCCATGATCTTACTGAATGGCGGAGCAGACTCGACCGGCCATATGGCCTACTCCTGTTTCTATTTCATATATTCTTATGTTCTTTTAACTCATTGCGAGTAGGTGCACAGGATCAGCTGTTGCGACTTGTGTTCCCTCCTCCAAGTCTTCTGTTGCTTGTATGTGGAGACGTACCTGGCTTTCACTCAGCATTCCTGCACTAAAACTGACAACTCAACATGTGGGAGCCCAACAGCACAAACATGCATTCTATAATTCCAACGGGCATTTCATTGGTTCCCCCACACAATCATAGTCACTGCATTGTCCTGATCCTACAAAATAATTAGTGCTCAGTTTTAGGATTCAATAAATTTGTGTTTCGGTGAGCAGTTTTTCATCACAATTTGATCAAAATCTAGGATGTTACATATATTATTCAATTGGCAGTGCTCATATAATGACAGAGTAATACAGTTTTCAATTCCTTTTGCCTCCCACCTTTTGTAAGTCTTTCCAACATGTTAGTGCCTCCTTCTGTTTGCCAGTAACTGTCGATTGCACAAATCTAAGCTAGTTAAAATAATACAGAGGAACAAGTGAGAATCCTACTAAAGACTAGCATCAAGGAATTTCAGTTTTTCAAGTTACCAAATATTTTTAGGTGGACCTCACTTTGAACAACAATTGTTTTTAGTTAATTTTAAAGTACTCTTTACACAGAAGGCTTATTGTGAACATTGTCCTTTTGAAACCCAAATTTGCCTTTGTTGCAATGATAGTGGACTTACACTTCCATTTCCACCTTAGCTTATGCTAAATAGATGCTATTGCAGTAGTAACACTTGGGACATTCTAAACTACTATTATGGTTACAGTAGATGTGCTCCATTCCTAAGAGACAACGTAGAACTTTTACAATAATGTTGCTACGATGCTAAAGAATCTCTTGGAGACAGGGTTTGAATCCTGCTGTGGATTAAACATTTGCATTCATGTTTTCTTTGGTGAGCAAGCTTGACCGTTTCTGTCCTTTGTCTTCAGGAAAGAGCTTAAACTGTTGAGGGTAGAGGTTGATTTGTTGTTGGTTGAAATGTTCCTGTGGTAAAGTGACAAGCTGTACAGGCAGTGTTCATGGGTTGAACAGTCCACTCTCCTAATCAAAGAGGATGGGGCAGGGGAGAGGGTGAAATTGCAAGATAGAAACAAAAAAGTGCAAATAAATCTTTGGCTAAGTGAGCAATGTGAAGCTTGAATCTAGGATTATACAATTTACCACAGAATCAGGTCAACTTATAGAACACATTTGGGTAGTTCAGTTGTTTTAACAGATTTAACAGTTGTGGGTTCAAACTCCATTCTAGGATGAGCACATAATGGAATCTGACACATCAGCGCTCTACTTAGGAAATGTTGCATTGCCAGATATGCTGTCTTTTAAAAAAAATATTAAACTGAGGTTCCGTCTGCCCTTTGAGGTAGATTAAAAAGATCCAATAGTTCTATTTAAAGAAGAGCAGAGAGTTCTCCAAATGTATTGGCCTCATTCCTCTCTCAATCATCAAAAAACCCCAAAATCAACAGGTCATCTCATTTGTTGTTTTTGGGTTCTTAAAGTAGTGTGCAGTTTTGGGCTCCACACTATAAGAAGGATGTTCAGGCAATAGAGAGGGAACTACAGGCATGAAGACAGACATGAAAAATTGTGACTATTTTCATTAGAAGAGAGTAGCTTATAGAGGTTTTGATAAGAGTTTTTTTTAATTATGAAGGGATGGGACAGAGTAAATAGAAATGGACTAGATTCAGAGGTCTAGAAAGAGGAGTCGTAGGTATACAATTAAAGACGAGAGTTTAGGACAGAGAGCATGAGAAACATTTTTACTTTGAGGGTTGTGAAGCTATGCACACTGGAGTTAGTGATTAAAGAAGAGACCATGTCAGCATTTAAAAATACATTAGATAGGTGGGTGAAGGAAAGGGGAATAAGAGGATATGGAAACAGGGCAGACACATGGACTACTGCTCGTGTGGAGGATAAGCACCAACACAGACTGATTGGGCTTAATGAACTGTTTCTGTGTACTAAATATAGGATGCCATCTTGGTTCAGTTGATAGGGCTCTCATGTTTAAGTCACAAGACTGAACCATATCAAGCTTTTAAAGTCCTCAAGTCTCTTTCCATAGATTAGTGTCCATTTAATTTTGATTACGTCTCTGTGAAGCGTCTAGATATGTTTGTCTATAGATGCTTCAATGCTGGGGATGTTGGCCTGGTTGAGGATGCTAATGTTGGTGTGTCTGTCCTCCCAGGGAATTTGTAGGATCTTGCGGAGACATCGTTGGTGGTATTTCTCCAGCAATTTGAGGTGTCTACTGTACATGGTCCATGTCTCTGAGCCATACAGGAGGGCGGTTATTACTACGGCCCTGAAGACCATGAGCTTGGTGGCAGATTTGATGGCCTGGTCTTCAAACACTCTCTTTCTCAGGTGGCCGAAGGCTGCACTGGCGCACTGAAGGTGGTGTTGAATCTCATCATCAATGTCTGCTCTTGTTGATAAGAGGCTCCAGAGGTATGGGACACACTTGATCAATTCCGCTGGGCAAGCCACATTGTCCACATGCCAGACACGAGACTCCCAAATCAAGCGCTCTACTTGGGACTCCTTCACGGCAAACGAGCCAAAGGTGGGCAGAGGAAACATTACAAGGACACCACCCTCAAAGCCTCCCTGATAAAGTGCAACATCCGCACTGACACCTGGGAGTCCCTGGCCAAAGACCGACCTAAGTGGAGGAAGTGCATCCGGGAGGGCGCTGAGCATCTCGAGTCTCATCGCCGAGAGCATGCAGAAATCAAGCGCAGGCAGCGGAAAGAGTGTGCGGCAAATCTGTCCCAACCTCCCTTACCCTCAACGACCATCTGTCCCACCTGTAACAGGGACTGTGGCTCTCGTATTGGACTGTACAGCCACCTAAGGACTCATTTTAAGCGTGGAAGCAAGTGTTCCTCGATTCCGAGGGACTGCCTATGATGATGAAAGGTGCTATATAAATGCACGTTGTTGCTGTCGAAGCCCACCCCAAGATCGGAGCTCATAAACTAGGCCGGTACTCTGATGTAATGGGCAAGGAGTGATTGCATCATTTGGATCAGTCATGAAACTAAGACCTGCCTAACAGTTCAGGTGGGAATTAAAGATCCTAAGGTACTATTTGAAGATGAGCAAGATGTCCTATGGTCTGCCAACATTCCTCTCAACCAATGCCAATCAAAAGTAGATTAACTGGTAATTCCTTTTTTTACATTTTGTGAAATCTTGATTTGTGCAAAATGGCTGCTGCAATTGCTACCTCACAGTTAGTGGCATTCCAAGTGATGCTTGTATGTGAAGTGCTTTGAGATTTTTATTTCACAGGTGGGAATCAAATGTGAGCCCTCTGAATAGAAATTCAGAATTTTAAAGATAGAGCTACCCTAACTGCAATTCAAATTTATATTGGTCAGTGCTAGTATTAAACTGGTAGGCAAAAGGAAATCCATAACACACAGATGTTGCCATTTCGGCTTTATTTATGTAAACCAAAAGACCCAGTTTGGAAACCTTTATTTTTTTTCTGGTATTTTAAATTTGAAAAATGCTGTTTGGCTCCTTTGTCCATTTGCAAAGCCATTTTCTATATCTTGTGTTTGTAGGCTATGGACTCAGAGGGGCTGAAATAGGTCTTGGACAGTAGCACTAAATGCGTGATAGTAATCGGCAGCTCGTTTTACACTCAGTCCGATATTCATTTCCATTGTTTGGATCAGATGGAAATCCCAGACTCCACACTTATGAAACAGTGCCATATTCCATACCCCAGTAATAAGTGGGCATCTGGGATCTGTGACTGGAGCCACAACAAAAAAGGTAAATGGGTTTTATAAGTAAATATTTAAACAATACTTATTAAGCTAAAGTATATTCAACCGCTTCTAAAGTTAAACAATTTCCTGCTCAGAACAAAATTGAATTTTTTTTAAAGGGGGCAGGAAGCTCACTACAGACGGGTCTTTGCACAAGTTCATAAGTCAATTTGTAGCAAGGAATTGTTTTTGTGTTTTTCACTAGTAGTGCTGCCTTGTTCATTTTTATTTCTGCAGTGGTGGTTTACTCCTTTGAGCCTGTGTATGTTCTCAAGTTTTTGGTCTAATGAAAGAGGGTGGAATAAAAGTGCCATTCTTGGGATAAATACAGTTTAACACTTGACTGAGCAGCAACCAATATTTGCTCCCAGGGCCTGTGGGGTAAAACAGAACTGCTAGCTCCAGGTCAGAACCAAACCTTCTCTCCAAAATGTTGTTTTAGAATGAGAATTCCTTACAGTCAGTCCTTACACCTGAGGGAATAATATTGCATAAATTAACTTTCCACACAACAGCACAAACAGATGGTGACATATGTTTTATTTCCTCAATGGCAAACCTTTGTGCAGGTAATAGTAATGTTAGGCTCCAGAAAGCAATTATTAGGAGTATTAGAAAGCTAAATACCAGTGTAAAAGGGGTGAAGACCCTATATTTCCAGAAAATCTTAAGAAAAGCTGCAATGGTATGATAAAATAAAATGACTTCACAAAATCATTAACTCTCTATTGCTTTGCAAATGTTACTTTATGTCCATGACATCTGAATGACCCTTAGAGACTTTTCAAGGGTTACCTAGATACTAAAAAATGTGTTTTGGCTAAGGCACAATAAATGGCAATCATTGCCGTTTGCATGCCCTGCCCCTGGGTCTGGATCCAGGCCAGTGAAAAGAAATGAGTGCCTTTTCTTCTCGTTGTTTCTTTGAGCTATCTCAAAAGTTCACAAAGTGGGGAAGTTTTGCTACAGCTATATAAGGTATTGGTGAGGCCACACCTGGAATACTGCATGCAGTTTTGGTTTCCATATTTACAAAAGGATATACTTGCTTTGGAGGCAGTTCAGAGAAGGTTCACTAGGTTGATTTCGGGGATGAGGGGATTGACTTATGAAGAACAGTTGAGTAGGTTAGGCCTCTACTCATTGGAATTCAGAAGAATGAGAGGTGATCTTATCGAAACATATAAGATTATGAGGGAGCTTGACAAGGTGGATGCAGAGAGGATGTTTCCACTGATGGGGGAGACTAGAACTAGAGGACATGATCTTAGAATAAGGGGCCGCCCATTTAAAACAGAGATGAGGAGGAATTCCTTCTCCTCAGAGGGTTGTAAATCTGTGGAATTCGCTGCCTCAGAGAGTTGTGGAAGCTGGGACATTGAATAAATTTAAGATGGAAATAGACAGTTTCTTAAACGATAAGGGTTATGGGGAGTGGGTGGGAAAGTGGAGCTGAGTCCATGATCAGATCAGCCATGATCTTATTGAATGGCGGAGCAGGCTTGAGGGGCCATATGGCCTACTCCTGCTCCTATTTCTAATGTTCTTATGTTCTTATAAAGACTAGCTAATTCCATAATATTCCCCATCTCTGCCCTACATCAGCCCATCTGCTGCTGAAACCCTCATCCATGCATTTTTCACCTCCAATCTTGACTATTCCAATTCTCCTCTAGCTGGCTTTCTATCCTATATAAATTTCAGAAAAAATTTACATTTATATAGATTTTTCAGGAGCTCAGGATGTCCCAAAGTGCTTTACAGCCAATTTAGTATTTTGAAGGGCAGTCACTGTTGTAGTGCAACCAAATTGCGCACAGCAAGGTCCTACAAACAGCAATGCGCCAAATGTGATGTTTTTCAAGGTGTTAGTTGAGGGATAAATGTTGGCCCGGACATCAGGAGAACGCCCCTAATCATCTTAGAAAGGTGCCATGGGTTCTTTTACGTCCACCTGAGGGGTATGTTACCCAAAAGACGTCAGCTATGACAATGCAGTACTATCTAGAGGATATGGTCAGAAGGTCAGGTCAAAGCCATCTTCGGCCTTCCCAATATTTAACCGGAGGAAATTGCGGCTCATCTAGGACTGGATATTAGACGAGCAGTCTGACAACACGAAAGCAGTGGAAAGGTTGAGAGAGGTCGAGGTGAATATTGTCAGCAATAAATGGATGTTGACCTCATGTCTTTGGTTGATGTTGCCAAGAGGCAGCATGTAGATGAGGAAGAGGAGGGAGCCAAGGAGCAGAGAAAATGGTGTGGGAATGGGAAGAGATGTGATTGCTAGAGATGCTGTGGCTACGATTATATAGGTCAGAGTCAAACCAAGCAAGGGCAGCCATACTGAACTGAACAACAGCAGAGAGACATTAGAGGAGGTTGGTGTGGTTGACTACGTCAACAGCTGCAGCGAGGCAAAGAAGAACAAGGAGGGATAGTGCACCACAGTTAACCACAGAGGATGTTATAAATGACTTTGATTAGGGCCATTTCAGTGCAGTGGCAGGAATGGAAACATGACTGGAGATTCAAACAGAATTGCGGGAAAGATGTGCATGGATTTGGGAGGGAACAACGTATTCAAGGACTAGAGAGATTGGGGATCGGGCAGCCATGTGAAAGAATAGTGGAATTGAGGTTGTGATTTTTGAAGAGGGTATGGTGATGGGAGTTTTGAAAGGGAGGGGGCAGTACCTCAGGAGAGAACCATTTACACTGTCAGTTAGCATGCGGGCCTGGAAGGGAAGTTGGGTGTGGCCAGCAATTTAGTGGGAATAGGGTTAAGGAAGCAGGAAGTGGATCTCATGAACAAGATGAGCTCTCAAAGGGCATGAGAGGCAATAGGACAGAAAGACTTGGGTTCAGGGCTGGGCCAAAAGGGAACTTTGGGGAAGGTTCGGCTTGGTGGGCTGGGGAATGTAAAGGATAAGACAAAGACAGCTGAATAGATGGTCTCAATCTAATGATAAAGAAGTCCACGTGCCCCTTGCACGTTATTGGAGGTGGAGATGGAGGGGGCTGGGGAGAGAAGTTTAAGGAGATGGTTTCTTGGCAATTACCTTTTCTTTCCAGGATGATCCTGGTGTAGGGAGAGGTTTTGGCAGAGGAAAACAAGGCTTGATGGTACTTGATGTGATCTAGCCAGGACTGGCAATGGATGACAAAAGCAATTGTGCTCCAGATCTGCTAAAGTATGCACCACTTGTACTTGAGGTAACAAAGATGGAGGCCATACCAGGTTGATTGACCAGGGTGGGAGAGAGGCAGGGTTTTACTGGGGTCAAAAGCATCGAAGGTGGAGGTGAAGCAATGGGTCAGCAGATCGACAGTTGCAGAAGTATTGTGGTGAGAGGAGGGCCAAAGGTTAGACAGCTGGGAGTTTGAAAGTGCAGTTGAGTGATTTGGGGCAGAGTTTATTCCAGTGTCAGATGCAGAAGGAAGTAGGGTTTGAAAGGAGTAAGGGTTGTGGGTGGTGAAGCATATAAGGAAGTAGTTGGAGATGGCCGTGTCTGCGATCAAGTTGATGGTAATAGAGAGGTCACATGCGATAACTGGCTAACACTCCAGTACAATGATGAAGAGAGTGCTGCACTGTCGGAGGTGCCATCTTTCAGTTGAGACCTTAAATCAAGTTCCCACCTGCTTTCTCAGGTGGACATAAAAGATCCCATAATCCTATTTCAAAGAAGCGCAGGGAAGTTCTTCTCAGGGTCCTGGCCAATATTTTTCCCTCAACCAAAACTTTAAAAAAGTTTATTATCTCATTGCTGTTTGTGGGAGCTTTGCTGTGCGCAAATTGGCTGCTGCGTTTCCTACATTACAACAGTCATCATCGTCATCATCGTCATTGTAGGCAGTCCCTCGAACCAAGGATGACTTGCTTCCACATTAAAAAGTTCACAGGTGTTTCAATGATGGACCTAAAATTCCAGGTCCGAACTAAATCTTAAAGGGTGGACGATTCCTGTGCTTGGATTTTTTTAACGTGTGATGGCTGTTGCACAGCAGCTACCACATGCGCTTGACAGAGCTAGGTCTTGGTCCAGTAGCAAGGATTAACCAAGACGACTGGAGACCTGCTCTGCTGCACGGACCTAGTCCGCACACATATCACAGTGTGGGCTGGCTCGTGCTGCCCCTGGACCCTCGCCTCTTCTGGGCTCCGAACTCACGCCTCTCCTGGGCCCTGATCACATCCCTCTACAATCTCTCGCTGCTCCTTCACCCCGACCTTGCCGCTCCTGCTGTACCTGCCTACGCTCCAATCACCGACCTGGACCTTGGTGACGTCCCACTTCGCTGCCACTTGCTCTCCTGCTCCATCATGTGATGCTCCCTGGAGTGGTATGCCACCATGCTGCTCCTTCCACCCCTCAGCCTGCTCTGATGGTGCTCGCAGGCCGGGGGCCACTCAAAAGTACTTCAAAAGTACTTCATTGACTGTGAACTGCTTGAGACATCCTGGAGTCATGAAGGCTCATTAAATGTGATATGTCCTTACTATACAGTACAAATGCACACGTGGCCCATACTTGAGAGAAGGTGACCTTTATTTCCAGCACTGAAGTGATGAAGGTGGGTGGAGTTTCCCCTTTTATACCTGAAAGACCAGGTTAGGAATGACTCCCACAAGTTCACCACCTAGTGGTCAACGTTCTCACAGTGTAAACTTAGGTCAATTTATACATGGGTTCAATGACTGTTAAATACATGACATCACCTCCCCCCCCAAAGTCTGATTGGGATCACAGGTTAAGTCTCTCTGGTGGTTTACGCTCCCTTGTAGAGCGCCTGAGTTGGGGCTCCGGTTGTTGGGCGCTGGCCTGAGTGTCTGCTGTTTGCGGTGCCTCAGGCATGTCCGGACTGCCCACAGTGACTAGGCTCTCCTTTGCTTGGTTCCGGTGTTCGGTCACTTGTGGAGGAGTGAACTCTACATCGTGTTCTTCCTCTGCTTCTTCTATGGGTTTGCTGAACCTCCTTTTTGTTTGATCCACGTGTTTGCGGCAGATTTGTCCACTGGTAAGTTTAACTACCAGAATCCTATTCCCTTCTTTGGCAATCACAGTGCCTGCAAGCCATTTAGGCCCTGTAGGGTCATTGACATCAATACATCGCGCCCTCACATTCCCGTCATGGTAGTCACATTGTGACTGGCGCCTGCTCTCAACAATTTCTTTTATGGTGGGATGTATAGGGGATAACCTGGTTTTGAGCATCCATTTTGTAAAGTCCTGTCCCCTCAGTACAGAGTCACATGTGGCATGTAGTGAAGTCAAGGTCACTCTGGACCTGCACCTTTATTTCACAGCTCTGGAATGCTGCACTTCCCTGAGACCTGTTCTTATATACCTGTCTCTTGCAAGTGCACCCCTGGTGGTAAGGTATGCTGGTGGTTACAGGTCATATCTTATTACAGTCATGTATAGCATGTTAGGATACAGTTATATATAATAATGTAAGATACATGACATCACCCTCCCCCAAGGTCTTATTGTCTTTATAGGTTCAGTCTCTCAGGTGGTCTACGCTCTCGCGTGGAGCGTCTGAGTTGTGGTTCAGTTGTTTGCCTTGGTGTCTGTTTTTCTTTGGGTGTAGTTGCTGGTATCTCACCTGGGCTGTCTGTTTCGATTGGCGTGATTGTTGTTGACTTGCCTGGGCTATCTGTTGAGATTGCCCTTTCCTCAGGTTGTTCCCTCTGTCTGTCCACCAGGTGTGGTGCGAGTTCCACATTGTAGTCTGCGTCTGGTTCCGCAGTGTTGTTGGTAAATCTGCTTTTGACTTGGTCTACATGCCTCCGGCAGGTTTTGCCATTGTCCATTTGTACTACCAGTAGCCTGTTTCCTTCCTTGCCCGTTACTGTCGCTACAAGCCATTTGGGACCCTTGCCATAGTTTAGTACAAACACTTTGTCCCCTATCTCATTCCATCTCCCCTTCGAATTTCTGGCATGGTAATCAGTCAGCTTATGGCGCTTTGCCTCAACGATTTCGTGCATGTCTGGGAGGATTAATGAGAGCCTTGTTTTTAAAGTTGCATGGTGGGGATCCCAGTCAATGAGTGCGGACGAGATCTGTATACCAGCAGCAGTCATGACAGGCGACCCTGCAGCATGGGACCTTGGATTTTAAGCATGCCTTGTTTAATGATTTGCACTCCTCTCTCCGCCAGGCCATTCGAGGCCGGCTTGAATGATGACGTCTTGACATGATTTATGCCGTGGTCAATTATGTCTTAGAATTCTGCGCTGGTGAAGCACTGACCATTGTCACTGACCAATATGTCAGGGATTCCGTGCATTGCCAACATGGTTGCGAGGCTCTCCACAGTGGTGGAGGTTGTGCTCGAGTTTAAAATGGTGCATTCGATCCACTTTGAAAATGCATCTACAACTACGAGAAACATTTTGCCCATGAATGGGCCCGCATAGTCTACGTGCACCCATGACCATGGTTTGGTAGGCCAGGGGCTCAGTGGTGCCCACCGTTGAATTCGCGCCGAGGCGTTGCTGTTTATTGCCTTGCTCTCCGATAGGAGGTACGTGAGGGGCTTGTGGTCAGTTTCTAATGCAAACTTGGCCCCGAAAAGTTATTGGTGCATCTTTTTGACACCATATACGCACGCAAGCGCCTCCTTTTCTACCATTCCGTACCCGCGCTCCGCCCGCGAAAGTGACCTGGAGGCATAAGCTATGGGTTGTAATTTGCCTGCACTATTGACATGTTGCAAAACGCACCCGACCCCATACGCGGACGCATCGCATGTGAGAACTAGCTTTTTACCTGGGTCAAAGAAAGTTGGAACACAGAAGGTTGCATGCTTTATTGAAGGCGCGTTCCTGGGCGTCTCCCCAAAACCAATCGCACCCCTTCCTGAGTTGCACGTGGAGAGGCTCCAGCAGCGTGCTTAAGTTCTGCATAAAGTTGCCAAAGTAATTGAGTAGCCCGAGAAAGGCGCGCAGTTCTGAGACATTCCGGGGCCTGGGTGCCAGGCGAATTGCTTCTGTTTTGGACTCTGTTGGGCGGATTCCATCAGCGGCAATCCTTCTGCCCAAAAATTCAACCTTTGGTGCGAGAAACAGGCCCTTGGATTTCTTGACTCGTAGGCCAACCTGATCCAACCGCTTTAGTACTTCCTCCAAATTACGGCGATGGGAATCGGTGTCACTGCCCGTGATAAGTATGTCGTCTTGAAATACAACCGTCCCCGGGATGGACTTGAGCAGACTCTCCATGTTGCGCTGGAATATGGCAGCTGCCGACCTGATGCCGAATGGGCATCGATTGTACATGAAAAGGCCTCGATGTGTGTTGATGGTGGTGAGTAGCTTGGATTCCTCGGTCAATTCTTGCGTCATATACGCAGATGTGAGGTCTAGTTTTGAGAAAAGTTTACCTCCAGCCAATGTGGCAAATAAGTCCTCCACTATGGGCAGCGGGTACTGATCCTGGAGGGAGACTCTGTTTATGGAAGATTTGTAGTCCCCACAGATTCGTAGGAATCCATCAGGCTTCACGACTGGGACGATGGGACTTGCCCAGTCGCTAAATTCCACAGGTGCTATAATGCCTTCCCGCAGAAGCCTGTCTAGTTCGTGTTCAATCGTTTCCCTCATCACATAGGGTACAGCTCTGGCCTTGTGATGGACCGGTCTAGTATCCTGTGCGATGTAGATTTTGACTTTGGCCCCTTTGAAAGTGCCCACACCTGGCTGAAAGAGATGCTTAAATCGCTTTATAACTGTTGAGCAGGAGGTCCGTTCCTCGAATGACATGGCATGGACATCATCCCATTTCCAGTTTAGTTTTGCCAGCCAGCTTCTCCCCAGCAGTGCTGGAGGGTCTCCGGGGACAATCCACAGGGGAAGTCGGTTCACTGTCCCTTTGTGTGTGACAGAGAGCATGGCGCTGCCGAGGACTGGTACGATTTCTTTGGTATAGGTCCTTAGTTTGGTGTCGACCCTTGTGAGTTTTGGTCTGTCTCTTTTATGCGGCCACAGTTGTTCAAATTATTGAGCGTCCATGAGAGATTGACTCGCTCCCGTATGCAGCTCCATGTTGACAGATATTCCATTGAGTATGACCCTCATCATTATAGGAGGCATCCTGTTGTAGGAGCAGCAGCCATTGATCCTGTTGACCCGCTGTACATCGGTGTCCCAGGTACTGTCCCCACCATCTTCTGGTCCGCTTTCCGACCCATCCGATTCGTATACCAGCCGAGCTGCCGTTTTTTTGCACATGCGGGCCAAATGCCCTGTATATTCGCAATTTCTGCAAACAGCCTGCTGAAATCGACATCCCCTTGACGAGTGCCCACCCCCACACCTCAAGCACAGACCTGTTCCATTGTTCAAAGTGTTTCCAAAGAATGAGCTGCATCTGGCTGATCTCTCTTGAGCTTCTCTCAGATTGTAGTTGATTGCTCGCATTGTGGGTTGATGAGGTGTGAACGGCCGTTCCTGTGGCCTTTGATGGCTTCTGCCTGCTGTCGAGAGCCTGTTCTCCCGGTTTTGTCTGTGTGTGGGGGTAGCAGCTTGTTTAGTGCTGTGAACTTCTTGTTCCGATATTTCGTTAGTTGTCGTACCTGCATTGTTAATCAACCTCGTTTCTTCTTCCCCTACCAAGAATGTCTGTGCAACCAGTGCTGCTGTCAGGTTCTTGGTCTCTATGAGCTTTCGGAATATGCCTGCGTGGCCTATTCCTTCAATGAAAAAGTCTCTCAGCATTTCTCTCCTCAGTTCATCGGAGAACTGACATAAACTAGCCAATCTCCGAAGTTCCGCCACGAAGTCGGGTATGCTCTGGCCCAAACAGCGTCTGTATTTGTAGAACCTGTGTCTGGCCATGTGTAGGCTGCTCACTGGCTTCAGGTGGTCTCTTACCAGTGTGCTCAATTCTTCAAAAGATTTGCTTGCTGATTTCTCGGTGCCAACAGATCCTTCATTAAAGCGCATGTTTTCGAGCCACAGCTGGTCAAGAGATGGGGTCTTCTCTTGTCTGCCTTATCATCGCCTAACCAGTCTTTGGTTACAAAGCTTTGCTGGAGCCGTTCTATAAAGTCCTCCCAATTGTCTCCCGCATTTTACTTTTCATCTGATCCGTTGTTCGCCATTCTGTGGATTCTGTAATCCCGTAACTCGTCGCGACTGTAAAGTCCTGTCCCCTCAGTACAGATTTACACGAGGCATGTAGTGAAGTCAAGGTCACTCTGGACCTGCACCTTCATTTCACAGCTCTGAAATACTGCACTTGCCTGAGACCTGTCCTTATATACCTGTCTCTTGCAAGTGCACCCCTGGTGGTAAGATATGCTGCTGGTTACAGGTCATATCTTATTACAGTCATGTATAGCATGTTAGGATACAGTTATATATAATAATGTAAGATACATGACACCGTGTACCAGAGTCGTGCCACGGTCGCCATTTTGTAAGGGGGGATGTTTGGCGTGTGTTGTGGTCTCTTTGAGGGGGTCAGGTTCCCTTCTGACCAACTTGAGCGGTTTTGAGTCGCTCCCCCTCCCTTGGGTTCTGTACTCTAGATTTATTTGTGGGGTGTGACAAAAGTGCAGAGGACACTGGTTTGATGCAAAGAACTTTGGTTTTATTACAGTCAGGCTAATACAGGCTTATTACTCTCGTAAGAATATACACGGCCAAACTTACAATTACTCTAACAAAGAACAATACAAGGAAAGGCACAAGGTCAAACTTAAAATCACTCTAATAAAGTACCAAACACTACACATTCAAAGGGGGTTGCAGTAAAATTATACCTCCCACCTCCCAAGACCTAATTCTAGCTAGGTTAGACTCCAGGAAAGGCAGGGACTAATGCTTCCCAATCCTTTTGATAGTTAATGGTAGTTGGTGATGTTCTTCCTTTCTTCCTTCAGGACTTCAAGACTTCGAGGCTGGAGACGTTAGTTTACCACTGTCACGTTGGTTTCTCTCCTTGTCTTGATGAGGTAGTAGCAACCACCTCTCTCCTCTCTCTCTCTCTCTCTCTTGAAAACAGTGGCCAGTTATACAGTTTCAGTGTTCTAATCTGTTCACAATCCTTTGTATAATTTTGGTGGACTTGGTTCTTCTTTGTAATATTTTGTTGGGCTCATTAAAGTTGATATGTCTTGGGTGGGTTGATGTTCGAAAAACTGTTTTCTGATGGAAATATTAGCTTGGTAATTGCAATGTCCTTTTGTGCTCAGTCTTTCGCATACAGGCTGGATTGGGCCTTTTTGTGATGTATAAGCTGAAATGGTTTGTCCAGACCAATGTTGATGGGGAGCTATCTCTGGGTGATACTGTGATGGTAATGTCTCTTGTGGAGGAAGATTTTCAAATACTCATTCTTCCAGACAGGTTAACTCAGTCCTCACACCCAGATAGTTCCAATAATCAAGTGGGCTTCTTTTGTTCCCTAGGTCCGCCCACAGGCTTGAATTTGTCTTGTAAAAGTTCATAATTCTATTACAGTTCGTAGTTTCTTTCATAAGCACTTTAGAGTTCCAAACTTTTCGGTTGATAGTTCCAAATTAAATTTCCTTTCAAATGAGCCCAAACACAAGGGGGGTGCGGTTCTGGTGAATTTTGCTCTCTGCAGTTTGTAGAGCAGTGAAAGATAAAAGGGATACATACCGAGTGCAAAAGGAATGTTAAAGAGTTGGAAGATAAGATACGGATTCAAAGGGGCATTGTATGTGCAATGACCCCTCAGTCAGAATGTGATGAAGGCAAAGTAGAAATAGAACAGAATGGCCCACGAGAGGGAACCAGCATGTCTTACCACCAGGTGTGCACTTGCAAGAGACAGGTATATAAGGACAGGTCTCAGGCAAGTGCAGCATTCCAGAGCTGTGAAATGAAGGTGCAGGTCCAGAGTGACCTTGACTTCACTACATGCCTCGTGTGAATCTGTACTGAGGGGACTGGACTTTACAGTGGTGACGAGTTACGGGATTACAGAATCCACAGAATGGCGAACAACGGATCAGATGAAAAGTACAAAGCGGGAGACAATTGGGAGGACTTTATAGAAAGGCTCCAGCAAAGCTTTGTAACCAAAGACTGGTTAGGCGATGATAAGGCAGACAAGAGAAGACCCCATCTCTTGACCAGCTGTGGCTCGAAAACATACGCTTTAATGAAGGACCCGAGAAACCAGCAAGCAAGTCGTTTGAAGAATTGAGCACACTGGTAAGAGACCACCTGAAGCCAGCGAGCAGCCTACACATGGCCAGACACAGGTTCTACAACTACAGATGCTGTGTGGGCCAGAGTATACCCGACTTCGTGGCGGAACTTCGGAGGTTGGCTAGTTTATGTCAGTTCTCCGATGAACTGAGGAGAGAAATGCTGAGAGACTTTTTCTTTGAACAAATAGGCCACGCAGGCATATTCCGAAAGCTCATAGAGACCAAGAACCTGACCTTAGAGGCAGCAGCACTGGTTGCACAGACATTCTTGGTAGGGGAAGAAGAAACGAGGTTGATTAACAATGCAGGTACGACAACTAACAAAATATCGGAACAAGAAGTTCACAGCACAAAACAAGCTGCTATCCCCACACACAGACAAAACCAAGAGAACAGGCTCTCGACAGCAGGCAGAAGCCATCAAGGGCCACAGGAACGGCCGTTCACACCTCATCAACCCACAATGCGAGCAATCAACTACAATCTGAGAGAAGCTCAAGATAGATCAGCCAGACGCAGCTCATTCTTTGGAAACACTTTGAACAATGGAACAGGTCTGTGCTTGAGTTGTGGGGGTGGGCACTTGTCAAGCGGATGTCGATTTCAGCAGGCTGTTTGTAGAAATTGTGAATATACAGGGCATTTGGCCCGCATGTGCAAAAAAACGGCAGCTCGGCTGGTATACGAATCGGATGGGTCGGAAAGCGGACCAGAAGATGGTGGGGACAGTACCCGGCACATTGGTGTACAGCGGGTCAACACGATCAATGGCCGTGCTCCTACAACAGGACGTCTCCTATAATGATGAGGGTCCTACTCAACAGGATATCTGTCAACATGGAGCTGGATACGGGAGCGAGTCAATCTCTCATGGGCGCTCAACAATTTGAACAACTGTGGCCGCATAAAAGAGACAGACCAAAACTCACAAGGATCGACACCAAACTAAGGACCGATACCAAAGAAATTGTACCAGTCCTTGGCAGCGCCATGCTCTCTGTCACACACAAAGGTACACTGAACCGATGTCCCCGGAGACCCCCCAGCACTGCTGGGGAGAAGCTGGCTGGGAAAACTAAACTGGGAATGGGATGATGTCCATGCCATGTCATTAGAGGAACAGACCTCCTGCTCAACAGTTATAAAGCGATTTGAACATCTCTTTCAGCCAGTTGTGGGCAGTTTCAAAGGGGCCAAAGTCAAAATCTACATCACACAGGATGCTAGACCGGTCCATCACAAGGTCAGAGCTGTATCCTATGTGATGAGGGAAACGATTGAACACGAACTAGACAGGCTTCTGCGGGAAGGCATTATATCACCTGTGGAATTTAGCGACTGGGCAAGTCTCATCGTCCCAATCATGAAGCCTGATGGATCCGTACGAATCTGTGGGGACTACAAATCTTCCATAAACAGAGTCTCCCTACAGGACCAGTACCCGCTGCCCAGAGCGGAGGATTTATTTGCCACATTGGCTGGAGGTAAACTTTTCTCAAAATTAGACCACACATCTGCGTATATGACGCAAGAATTGACCGAGGAATCCAAGCTACTCACCACCATCAACACACATCGAGGCCTTTTCATGTACAATCGATGCCTATTCGGCATCAGGTCGGCAGCTGCCATATTCCAGCGCAACATGGAGAGTCTGCTCAAGTCCATCCCGGGGACGGTTGTATTTCATGGGCAGTGACACCGACTCCCATCTCCGTAATTTGGAGGAAGTACTAAAGCGGTTGGATCGGGTAGGCCTACGAGTTAAGAAATCCAAGTGCCTGTTTCTCGCACCCGAGGTTGAATTTTTGGGCAGAAGGATTGCCGCTGATGGAATCCACCCAACAGAGTCCAAAACAGAAGCAATTCGCCTGGCACCCAGGCCCTGGAATGTCTCAGAACTGTGCGCCTTTCTCAGGCTACTCAATTACTTTGGGAACTTGATGCAGAACTTAAGCACGCTGCAGAGCCTCGCCACGTGCTACTCAGGAAGGGGTGCGATTGGTTTTGGGGGGACGCCCAGGAACGTGCCTTCAATAAGGCATGCAACCTTCTGTGTTCCAACAGTGTTTTGACTTTCTTTGATCCAGGTAAAAAGCTAGTTCTCAAATGTGATGCGTCAGCGTATGGGGTCAGGTGCGTTTTGCAACATGTCAATAGTGCAGGCAAATTACAACCCATAGCTTATGCCTCCAGGTCACTTTCGCGGGCAAAGCGCGGGTACGGAATGGTAGAGAAGGAGGCGCTCGCGTGCGTGTATGGTGTCAAAAAGATGCACCAATACCTTTTCGGGGCCAAGTTCGCATTAGAAACCGACCACAAGCCCCTCACGTCCCTCCTATCCGAGAGCAAGGCAATAAATGCCAACGCCTCGACGCGAATTCAACGGTAGCTACTCATGCTGGCGACCTACGATTATACCATAAGGCACAGACCAGGCACAGACAACTGTGCCGACGCGCTCAGCAGGCTACCCCTGGCGACCATGGAAGTGTCTGACGAACAGGACTGTGAGATAGTCATGGCAATCAATGCCTTTGCGTCCACAGGTTCGCCCATGACGGCTTGCCAAATCAGAGCCAGGATGGCCAGCGACCCCACATTATTCTTGGAAAAAAGATGAGTCCTAACCGGTGACTGGGCAGAGGCTCGCGATGCCTGCCCCGAGGAATTAAAACCCTTTCACAGGCGCATGCATGAGCTATCACTACAAGCAGACTGCCTGATGTGGGGCAGCCGAGTAGTCATGCCTCTGCGAGGCAGAGAGGCACTTGTCCGGGAGCTCCACCGCGAGCACCCGGGGATCGTTCTCATGAAGGCCATAGCCAGATCCCACGGCCTGGTATTGATGCGGACTTGGAGCTCTGCGTCCGATGGTGTACCATTTGTGCCCAACTCAGCAATGCACCCAGGGAGGCACCACTGAGCCCCTGGCCTACCAAACCGTGGTCGCGGGTGCACGTAGACTCTGCGGGCCCATTCATGGGCAAAATGTTCCTCGTAGTTGTAGATGCATTTTCAAAGTGGATCGAATGCACCATTTTAAACTCGAGCACAACCTCCACCACTGTGGAGAGCCTCGCAACCATGTTTGCAACGCATGAAATCCCTGACATATTGGTCAGTGACAATGGTCCGTGCTTCACCAGCGCAGAATTCCAAGACTTTATAATTGACCACGGCATAAATCACGTCAAGACGGCACCGTTCAAGCCGGCCTCCAATGGCCAGGCGGAGAGAGCAGTGCAAACCATTAAACAAGGCATGCTTAAAATCCAAGGTCCCACGCTGCAGGGTCGCCTGTCGCGACTGCTGCTGGCATACAGATCTTGTCCACACTCATTGACTGGGATCCCCCCCCCCCGCGCAACTGTTGAAGAAAAGGACTTTAAAAACAAGGCTCTCATTAATCCTCCCAGACATGCATGAAATCGTTGAGGCAAAGCGCCATAAGCTAACTGAGAACCATGACAGAAATTCGAGGGGGAGATGGAATGAGATAGGGGACAAAGTGTTTGTACTAAACTATGGCAGGGGTTCCAAATAGCTTGCATGGACAGTAACGTGCAAGGAAGGAAACAGGCTACTGGTGGTACAAAAGGTCAATGGCAAAACCTGCCGGAGGCATGTAGACCAAGTCAAAAGCAAATTTACCAACAACACTGCAGAACTAGAGACAGACTACAATGTGGAACTCGCACCACACCTTGTGGACAGACAGAGGGAACAACCTGAGGATAGGGCAATCTCAACAGATAGCCCAGGCGAGTCAACAACAATCACACTAATTGAAACAGACAGCCCAGGCGAGATACCAGCATCCACACCCGAAGAAAAACAGACACCAAGGCAAACAACTGAACCACAACTCAGACGCTCCATGCGAGAGTGTAGACCACCCGAGAGACTGAACCTATAAAGACAATAAGACCTTGGGGGAGGGTGATGTCATGTATCTTACATTATTATATATAAACTGTATCCTAACATGCTATACATGACTGTAATAAGATATGACCTGTAACCACCAGCATACCTTACCATCAGGGGTGCACTTGCAAGAGACAGGTATATAAGGACAGGTCTCAGGCAAGTGCAGCATTCCAGAGCTGTGAAATAAAGGTGCAGGTCCAGAGTGACCTTGACTTCACTATATGCCTCATGTGAATCTGTACTGAGGGGACAGGACTTTACAGACGCAGTAGGTCTGAACCTGTCTTCTGCTACCCTCATCCCCAGGAATTCTACCTCTGGAGCTAGGAAGACGCACTTCACCTTTTTCAGTTACAGACCTACCCGGTCCAGTCTGCGTAGCACCTCCTCCAGTTTGCGGAGGTGTTCTTCAGTATCACAAACCCATGATGAGGATGTCATCTTGAAAAAGCACTGTCCTTGGAATCGACTTGAGGAGGCTTTCCATATTTCTTTGAAAGATCGCGGCGGCTGAGCGAATCCCAAACGGACATCTGTTGTACTCAAACAACCCCTTGTGTGTCGTGATGGTGGTCAGCTTCTTCGACTCACTTGCCAGCTCCTGGGTCATGTAAGCTGAGGTGAGGTCCAATCTTGAAAAAAGTTTGCCACTGGATAGCGTCGCAAAGAGGTCCTCCGCTCTGAGTAGTGGGTACTGATCTTGGAGTGACACCTGATTGATGGTGGCCTTGTAATCACCACATCTCCTGACCGACCCATCCGCCTTGAGCACCGGCACAATCGGGCTCGCCCAGTCACTGAATTCGACTGGCGATATGATGCCTTCCCTCAGCAGGCGGTCCAATTCGCCTTCTATCTTTTCCCGCATCACGTATGACACCGCTCTTGTGGTGTACAGGCCTGGTCTCCGGGTTTGTGTGAATCACTACCTTGGTCCCCATGAAAGTGCCAATGCCGGGCTGAAATAGTGAGTCAAATTTGTCCAGGACCTGTGAGCATAATATTCGCTCCACAGAAGAAATTGCATTGACTTTGCCCCATTTCCAGTTCATGACAGCAAGCCAACTCCTCCCCAACAGTGCGGGACCGTCCCCTGGGGCAATCCAGAGTGGCAACCTGTTCTCCGAATCTTTGTGGGTCACGACTACTGTGACGCTGCCTAGCACCGTAATGATCTCCTTTGTATATGTCCGTAGCTGTGCATCAATTGGCAATAATTTTGGCCTCCTGGCCTTGGACGCTCACAACTTGTCGAACTGTTTGATACTCATCAGGGACTGGCTGGTCCCTGTGTCTAGCTCCATTGATACTGGGATGCCATTGAGGAGCACTTTCATCATTATCGGTGGCGTCCTGGTATATGAACTGTATACGTGCTCCACATGAACTCGCTGAATTTCAACTTCCAACGATTTGGCCTCGTAGGGCTTACATCGTCCCCGTCCTCCTCGTACATCAACCTGGCCACAGGCTTACTGCACATACGCGCCAAGTGACCGCTAACGTTGCAAGTTCTGCAGGTATATTGCTGATACCTGCAAGCTCTGGCTGTGTGTTTCCTTCCACACCTCCAACATGAGCCGTTGTTGGAAACAAAAGGCCCATTACCAGTCGACCGTCTCTGACTGTCTGTGTAACTGTTTTTAAGCACACCATTAACAGGTGTTGATGGCCCCATTGCTGGCCGCATTGTCCCTTACGATGGCGTGTATTGCCGTTCAGCTAGCCATTGTCTCTGTTGAATTCCCCCTTTGGATTCAACTACATGCTCGGGCATATCTGATTGCCACTGTCTGCTTGGGGAACTGTGTGCCGCATTAACAATGTTGACTCCCTCTCCATTTGCTGCATTTAAACCAAGATTTTTGTCAAACATCATTCTGGTCTCTTCCTCCCCTGAGATAAATGTCTGGGCCATCAAAGCCACTGTTTCCAGGGTCAAGTCTTTGGTTTCGATCAGTTTCCTGAAAACCCCAGCGTGCCCGATGCCCTCAATAAAAAAGTCTCACAGCATCTCCGCTCTGCATGCATCTGGGAACTTACATAGGCTCGCCAGTCACTGGAGGTCTGCCACGATGCCTGGAACGCTTTACCCTTCTTGCCGCCGGTGCGTATAAAACTGGTGTCTCGCCGTGTGCATGCCGCTCGCCGATTTAAAGTGTTCCCCGATCAACTTACTGAGCTCTTCAAAAGTCTTGTCCGCCGGTTTCTCTGGCGCTAGAAGGTCCTTCATCAGGGAGTACGTCCTGGACCCACAAACCGTCAGGAGATGAGCCCTGCGTTTGTCGGCCGAATCCTGTCCCAGCCATTCCTTAGTGATGAAGCTTTGCTGTAGTCTCTCAATAAAGTCATCCCAATCATCACCAACACAGTACCTCTCGTCTGTGCTGCTAGTGGCCATGCTCGCGTGGTTTAAATCCCAGTTTCTCGTCGCCAATGATATGTCCTTACTATACAGTACAAATGCACACGAGGCCCATACTTGAGAGAAGGTCACTCTGTGACCAGTAACCTTTATTTCCAGCACTTAACTGATGTAGGTGGCTGGAGCTTCCCCTTTTATACCTGAAAGACCAGGTTAGGAGTGTCTCCCACAAGTTCACCACCTAGTGGTCAATGTTCTCACAGTGTACAATTTAGGTCAGTTTATACATGCGTTCAATGACAGTTAAATACATGACAAAATGCAAATTATTTATTTTTTCTTTAGTATTTTTACTAACTATTAAAATGGCTAAATGTCAAAAATTATAGACTCCAAGGATTCATTACCTTCTCCTTAACAGGAAGACATTCTATGCGTAATGGATAACCTGTTCTGGCTTAGTGCAACAAATATTTGCTTTGGCTTGACAGTTTCTGCGTATTGTTCACGTTGAGCAAGCTGCATGATATCTGAAAGGCAGAACGATTGGGTAACTTGGCAGCAGTATGGGTGGATGCAGTTTTAGTTTCTGTGGTGGGTGCTAGTTTCTTGGTGCTGGTTGGGAAGTGAAGTTTCCTTTGCAATTGGAATATGATGCTGCAATCTTATTGAATGATGTTTTGTGACTTTTTAAAAAGTTTGCCATGGATGAAGCCTTGATTAATTGTCCTTGGGTCAACAATGTTTGATTACACGTTTCCTCCCACAATTAGCCAAAATAGGATCTTGTTTTTTCTTTTGCCACCTTTTATAGATTTTTGTTCACGATCTGGATTCGGGAATCGGAAATTAAAAATTTGCGGACAACATTAAATTGGAGGGTATAGTTAATACAGAGGAGGACTGTGATAAACTACAAGGAGACATTAACAAAATTGCAAAATTGGTAAATGAACTTCAATATAAGTTAGTGCAGGATAGTACATTTTGGTAGGAAGAATAAGGATAAGGAGGCCACGCACACCTTGGAAAATAAGTATCAAAATGGAGCAGAGGAACAGAGCGATGTGGGGGTACAAATACACAGATCGCTAAAAGTAGTGTTGCAGGTTAATAAGGCCATAAAATGCAAATAACGCATCGGGGTTCATTTCTAGAGAGATAACATTGAAAAGTAGAGAACAGTTCTGGTCTCCATAGTGTAAAAAGCACATAGAGGCACTGGAGAAGGCACAAAAAAAGATTTACGAGAATATACCAGAACTGAGGTTCTTCCTATCAGGAAAGATTGAACAGACTGAGCTCTTTTCTCTAGATTATGAAGGAGTTTGAAAGGGTAGGCATAGAGAAGATGTTTCCACTTGCAGGTGAGACCAGAACTAGGAACCATAAATATAAGATAATTACTAATAAATCGAGTAGGGAATTCAGGCGAAACTTCTTTACCCAGAGAGTGTTTAGATTGTGAAACTCGCTACCACAGGCAATAGTTCAGGCAGTGATCTCATTGGAAAGTATACAATTCTTAAAGGGCTTGACAGGGTAGATGCTGAGAGGCTGATTCCCCTGGTTGGAGCATGTAGAACTAGGGGTCATAATCTCAGGATAAGTGGTCAGCCATCTGGAACTGAGATGAGGAGCAAATATTTCACTTAGAGGATTGTGAATCTTTGGAATTCTCTACCCCAGAGGGCTGTGGATGCTCAGTCGTGGAGTATATATTCAATACTGAGATCGATATTTTTTTTGGACACTAAAGGAATCAAGGGATATGTGGCTAAGGCAGGAAAATGGAGTTGAGGTAGAAAATCAGCCATGATCTATTGAATGGCGGAGCAGGCTCGAGGGCCCTGCTCCTGTTTCTTATGTTCTGATGAATAGCATAGATGCATTTAAGGGAAAGTTAGATAAACACATGAGGGAGAAAGGAATAGAAGGATGTGCTGATGGGGTTAGATGAAGGAAGATTGGAGGTGACTCGTGTGGAGCATAGATTTTCTTCTGGGCAGGAAATGTAGGTTTATCTTCCTAAACATTACAGTGGAGAGACACCTGCTTCCTGCAGAGATGACTGCCCTCAGAGTTCAAGCCTGCATCAGTCTGTATCGCTTGCATTACACGGTGTCATGATGATAATGTTTGGCAAAGTTATTTTTTGTTCAGAAGGAAGAGCCACATATCATTTCAATCATGCACAAGTGTCACGCTATTGTATTTGATGCGACTCACATCATTGAATTCTGTGATTGAAAACAAAGGGAAAATAGTTTGTCAGATACGATATTATAGGAAATGGATTTAAGCCGATATGATGGTAGAAAATTGGTTCTGAAAGTTACTAATAGATTTCAGAACTAAAATAATTGCAGAGAGTCAGAAAATGAGGGATAATGATAAAGGATCTAAGCCATTAAGAAAATAAGAGGTAAAACTTAAATACGTTGCTGGAAACAGTGATCATTAGAACTAGATAATTACAAAAGAGATAATTGAAAATGTTTAATGCTGATGGGCCCAAATTTGGCTCTCCGAGCCCCCCGCCATTTTACATTAGAAGCAGCGCCAAAAAAAATCCGTGCGATCATGGGTGATTCTCGGGCCGTCTGTGGAGCGAGCGTGGTGCAGAAGAAAGGGGGGCGCGGAGCTAGGTCCCGGCGCTGAAAACAGTGCCGGGAATTCTGCACATGTGCGCTAGAGTCTGTGCGCATGATCAGTAGCTCCTGGCAGGCCGTTTCTGCAAACGCGCGCTGCAGGCTGTGTGGGAGGAGCCGAAACACGTTTTCCCTAGCCGTGGCTGAATGGGCTCCCTCATCGGCGGCCTGTGGTGTACCATAAGATAAGACTTCTATTTTTTATTTGTTATTTACTGATTGATTTTGGTGCTTTAGGTGCAGGGTTCCTTCTATTTTTTTTAAATTTATTGATTGCTTATTATTTTGGTCTTGGTGCTTTAGATGCAGGGTTCCTTCTATTTTATTTGTTAAGTAATTGCTTATTACTTTTTGTGCTTTGTTTGGTGCTTGGTGGTGCTTTAAATGTAGTTACTTGCGCTGATTCCTTAACTGTAAGTAAGATCTTTCTGTGCGGACAAAAGAGGACACATACACTGCCCTAAGTTAGTTTAGTATAATTATTTTCTGGCCAAATTGGCATAAATAGTGTAAGTGGACTCAGCTCCACTTACCTGCCCGCTCCCCGTAACCCTTAATTCCCTTTTGGTTAAAAATCTATCTATCTGTGATTTGAATACATTCAATGAGCTAGCCTCAACTGCTTCCTTGGGCAGAGAATTCCACAGATTCACAACCCTCTGGGAGAAGAAATTCCTTCTCAACTCGGTTTTAAATCGGCTCCCCCGTATTTTGAGGCTGTGCCCCCTATTTCTAGTCTCCCCGACCAGTGGAAACAACCTCTCTGCCTCTATCTTGTCTATCCCTTTCATTATTTTAAATGTTTCTATAAGATCACCCCTCATCCTTCTGAACTCCAACGAGTAAAGACCCAGTCTACTCAATCTATCATCATAAGGTAACCCTCTCATCTCCGGAATCAGCCTAGTGAATCGTCTCTGTACCCCCTCCAAAGCTAGTAGATCCTTCCTTAAGTAAGATGACCAAAACTGCACGCAGTTCTCCAGGTGCGGCCTCACCAATACCCTGTACAGTTGCAGCAGGACCTCCCTGCTTTTGTACTCCATCCCTCTCGCAATGAAGGCCAACATTGCATTTGCCTTCCTGATTACCTGCTGCACCTGTAAACTAACTTTTTGGGATTCATGCACAAGGACCCCCAGGTCCCTCTGCACCGCAGCATGTTGTAATTTCTCCCCATTCAAATAATATTCCCTTTTACTGTTTTTTTTTCCAAGGTGGTTGACCTCACATTTTCCGACATTGTATTCCATCTGCCAAACCTTAGCCCATTCGCTTAACCTATCTAAATCTCTTTGCAGCCTCTCTGTGTCGTCTACAAAACCCGCTTTCCCCCTAATCTTTGTGTCATCTGCAAATTTTGTTACACTACACTCTGTCCCCTCTTCCGGGTCATCTATGTATATTATAAACAGTTGTGGTCCCAGCACCGATCCCTGTGGCACACCACTAACCACCGATTTCTAACCCGAAAAGGACCCATTTATCCCGACTCTCTGCTTTCTGTTAGCCAGCCAATTCTCGATCCATGCTAATACATTTCCTCTGACTCCACGTACCTTTCTCTTCTGCAGTAACCTTTTGTGTGGCACCTTATCGAATGCCTTTTGGAAATCTAAATACACCACATCCATCGGTACACCTCTATCCACCATGCTCGTTATATCCTCAAAGAATTCCAGTAAATTAGTTAAACGTGATTTCCTCTTCATGAATCCATGTTGCGTCTGTTTGATTGCACTATTCCTATCTAGATGTCCCGCTATTTCTTCCTTAATGATAGCTTCAAGCATTTTCCCCACTACAGATGTTAAACTAACCGGCCTATAGTTACCTGCCTTTTGTCTGCCCCCTTTTTTTAAACAGAGGCATTACATTAGCTGCTTTCCAATCCGCTGGTACCTCCCCAGAGTCCAGAGAATTTTGGTAGATTATAAACCAATGCATCTGCTATAACTTCTGCCATCTCTTTTAATACCCTGGGATGTATTTCATCCGGACCAGGGGACTTGTCTACCTTGAGTCCCATTAGCCTATCCAGCACTACCCACCTAGTGATAGTGATTATCTCAAGGTCCTCCCTTCCCACATTCCCGTGACCAGCAATTTTTGGCATGGTTTTTGTGTCTTCCACTGTGAAGGCCGAAGCAAAATAATTGTTTAAGGTCTCAGCCATTTCCACATTTCCCATTATTAAATCCCCCTTCTCATCTTCTAAGGGACCAACATTTACTTTAGTCACTCTCTTCCGTTTTATATATCGGTAAAAGCTTTTACTATCTGTTTTTATGTTTTGCGCAAGTTTACTTTCGTAATCTATCTTTTCTTTCTTTATTGCTTTCTTAGTCATTCTTTGCTGTCGTTGCACCATAAGGGGATTGTGTCCACCTGCTAGTACCCTCACACCAACATCTATAAGCAAAGGTTCAACTACTGGCAGTGACCATGTGGAACACCCTCAACTGGTTAGAGAACATCAGAGAGCCAAAACAGAGCTGCAGTGAACATGAAGCATTGGATTTGTGAATGTTTAAAAATGTATAGAGACATTGAAGTTGAGAACGTGGGAATTGTATAGGGACAGTATAAGCTAACAAACAATTCATGGAGGAATAGCCATAACATCTCAGACTCGAGACTGCGAAATGTTACAACACTAGCACATATTGAAACAAAACCCACAGCTTGCAGAAAAACCTCAAGGTCTTATTAAATCATGTTATTAACCTGAAACATTGACAGAAGGTCTTTGTTTAAAATCGGACCATGCTTGGGTCGGCTTATGAGTGGACAAAGGGAAGGAGAGATCAAAAGAGATGGGCTGAGCTGGGATGTCACTCTAGCCCTATCTTGTTATCTTTTGCCGAAAATGTATAACCATCGTGCCTTGACAATGTAACGTCACTTTTCCGTAGGGAGTGTGTACGCTCTATCGAGAAAGTATATCTTCTGTCTGATAAGTCTTGCCGGCCGGTAAAATAAAGACTGCTTTGTTTAAAGCACAATAGGTATTCGACTCAGTAATTTTATTGAACCAGATTGAGGAAAAGAATCTACATTTACATTTGGTGTCATACTTTGCTGTCGTTTAAAATTTTCCCAATCTTCTAGTTTCCCTCTAACCTTGGCCACCTTATATGCATTGGTTTTTAATTTGATACTCTCCTTTATTTCCTTGGTTATCCACGGCTGGTTATCCCTTCTCTTACCGCCCTTCTTTTTCACTGGAATATATTTTTGTTGAGCACTATGAAAGAGCTCCTTAAAAGTCCTTCACTGTTTCTCAATTGTGCCACTGTTTAGTCTATGTTCCCAGTCTACTTTAGCTAACTCTGCCCTCATCCCACTGTAGTCCCCTTTGTTTAAGCATAGTATGCTTGTTTGAGACACTACTTCCTCACCCTCAATCTGTATTACAAATTCAACCATACTGTGATCACTCATTCCGAGAGGATCTTTTACTAGGAGATCGTTTATTATTCCTGTCTCATTACACAGGACCAGATCTAAGATAGCTTGCTCCCTTGTAGGTTCTGTAACATACTGTTCTAAGAAACAATCCCGTATGCATTCTATGAATTCCTCCTCCAGGCTACCCCGTGCGATTTGATTTGACCAATCGATATGTAGGTTAAAATCCCCCATGATTACTGCCGTTCTTTTTTCACATGCCTCTATTATTCCCTTGATTATTGTCCACCCCACCGTGAAGTTATTATTTGGGGGCCTATAAACTACGCCCACCAGTGACTTTTTCCCCTTACTATCTTTAATCTCCACCCACAATGATTCATGATTTTGTTCATTGGAGCCATTATCATCTCTCACAACTGCCCTGATATCATCCTTTATTAACAGAGCTACCCCACCTCCTTTCCCTTCTTGTCTATCCTTCCGAATTGTCAGATACTCCTGTATGTTTAATTCCCAGTCTTGGCCACCCTGCAACCACGTTTCTGTAATGGCCACCAAATCATACCCATTTGTAATGATTTGTGCCGTCAACTCATTTACTTTATTTCTAATGCTGCATGCGTTTAGGTAGAGTGTTTTAATACTAGCTTGTAAACCATGATTTTTAGTTTTGACCCCTCCTGCAGCCCTTTTATCTTCATGCATATTGTCCCTTCCTATCACCTTGTGGTTTACACTTACCCCAGTGCTACTCTGCTCTGTTGCCTCCTGCCTTTTGCATTCTTTCTTGGGGTTCTGTTCATCTGCGCTCTCACTCACTCTAACTAGCTTATCCATGTGAACTCTCCATTGTGGCCGGTTAATAAAACGGACAACTCCTGGAGAACCACGGTGGACTATTGAGTATTCAACTGTAACATCGCTGCCTGTGCACCCACCGTGGCTGCCGTCGCCGACCTCATTGGAAGTAACCCAGCCTCCACGACCATCTTCACGGTGCTGGATATTTCCAACAGGTTCTGGTCCATACGTTTAAGAAGGGAAGATCAGTACAAGTTTGCGTTTACCTTTAAGGGACAGCAATAAACTCGGAACTGTCTCCCTTAGGGTTTCCACAACAACCCCAGTATTTTCCACCAGTTATGGTCAACTGTTTAAAGAGCTTCAGCAGACCCCAGCAATTAGTACAGTATGTGGATGACCTGCTCCTGTTCACCGATGAGGCCCACTGCTGGCTGAGCTGCTCGAACTGCTGAAAGAAGAAGGGTTTAAAGTAAACCCCAAGAAGGCACAGATCGGCCTGAAGGAAGTAAAATTCCTGGGACTGGCTGTGCGCGCTGGGGAGAGAGCCATTGACAAAGCTAGAAGGGAAGCAGTGCAGAAGTTACCAGCCCCCAACACAGTAACAGGAGTAAGATCTTTTCTAGGGCTAACCGCGTACTGCAGAGATTTCATTGAGGATTATGCAGCCACCGCAGCCCCTCAGCTCCGACTCCTACACAAGGGAGTGGAGTGGGAATGGGACAAAGGTTGCGAGGCAGCATTTATCCAACTCAAGAAAGACCTGCAGACCGCGCCAGCTCTCGGGGCCATCGATGGGGGTGAAGAGTTTTTCCTGGAGGTAGCAGCCACTGGGGACAGCCTGAGTGCAGTACTGCTCCAAGAGCGGCACGGCCGGCTGAGACCAGTGGTCTACTCCTCCAGGATACTCATGGACTTGGAGAAGGGATACTCCAACTGTGAGCAGCACCTCCTAGCCATTCACTGGGCTGTGAAACGATCACTGATCTTCACGGGGGGGGTCCCGTATCACACTCCTTACTCACCATACGCCCACCCAAATGCTCCTGGATGGGAGAATCAAAGACGTGACAGTGAGTAGTGCCCGCATTGCTCGCTGGACCCTGCTCCTCTCTCAAATGAACCTGAGGGTAAAGGGTCTCTGCGAGCCAAGACTCGCAGCCAACATAATCAATCTAGGGACAGCCCACCAGTGTTCCGTAGAAGGGATATGGGAAATTAACATAGGCTTTCGGGCTGGGTTACACCCCACAGACCGAGAGATCTATGTGGACGGTTCTAGCATGGTATCTGCGGGTGAACGACTCACAGGCTGCGGAGTTTATGACCCAGAGTCATGCATTGCCCTGGCGATTAAACTCCCCAGTACTATGAGCGCCCAGCACGTTGAACTGTCTGCGGTGGTGTACGTAGTCACACACCCCAAAGAATTCCCTACCCCATACACGATTTGCTCGGACAGTATGTTCACATGCAATTCGTGTATGGAGTACCTGGCTATCTGGTCCCGTCGCGGATACACATCTGCAGACGGGAGACCCCTGGCAATTAGGCCCTTACTGGAAAAGATCATGACAGCTGCGGGGGAGGAAGGGAAGATCTATATACATAAAGTGAAGGCACATTCCACCACTGAACCCTGAAGCGAGGGAAACCAGCAGGCTGACATGTTGGCCAAGCAGGGGCCCGCAGGGGCAAGCTCTGGGATCCGTACAACCCAGGACCCATTGGAGCGGTTAGGGGCAGGATTGGGACAACAGCTAGGGCAGGGGTAGCATTGCCTCTGGACCAAGACCCCGTCCTCAAAACTGTCCTGAACATGCAGCGATTGCCATTAAAGAAGGCATGCTGTTCAGGGGGGAAGCAATGGGTAGTGCCTCAACAACACTGGAGAGAATTCCTCCAGCTGGCCCTTGAGGGTCCAGGAGCATGACACCCCGGACCTGAGACCACTTGGCAATGAGTGGAACAGGCAGGGTGGTGGACGGGACTCGGGGAAGACGTCCGCGAGTTCTGCACCAGCTGTCTGGTGTGCGCTGCCAACAACCCTGATCCCCAGAAAAGAAAGGTGCCTATGGGACATATCAGGATGGTAGAGGGACCCTGGCAGCCAATCCAGATCGACTACATCGGGCCCCTATCCACTGCCCAGGGAGGCTACAAGTACTGCTTAGTATTGGTGGATGTGTTCACCAAATGGATGGAAGCCTTCCCATGCCAAAGAGTTACTGCCCTGGGAACAGCTAGGATGCTGGTCAGGGAAGTGTTCTCCTGATGGGGACTACCACAATATATGGAGTCTGATGAAGGAAGTCATTTCACCGGCAGGTGAAGCAGGAGACCTTTAAGGTACTCGGCATCAAAGGGAAATGGCATGTCGCTCACAACCCGCAGTCACCCGGGCCAGTGGAGCGTTTAAACCGCATTATCAAAGAAAGGCTGCGCAAAGAGTCAGGGGACTCACCCAAGGGGTGGGTAGAAGTCCTACCACTGGTCCTCATGGGGATCCGGGCCAGCCAGTCAAAGAGCACGGGGTACTCCACTTACGAGCTCATGACCGGCAGAGCCATGCGAACCCCCCCACCCTTGTGTTAGCCCCGGTACTCATGAAAGGCAACTTCGCGAAGCAAGCCGGGACAGCTTTGTCAGGGATCTGTTTGAACACCTTAAATAGATTCATAGAAACATAGAAAATAGGTGCAGGAGTAGGCCATTCAGCCCTTCGAGCCTGCACCACCATTCAATAAGATCATGGCTGATCATTCCCTCAGTACCCCTTTCCTGCTTTCTCTCCATACCCCTTGATCCCCTTAGCCGTAAGGGCCATATCTAACTCCCTCTTGAATATATCCAATGAACTGGCATCAACAACTCTCTGCAGCAGGGAATTCCATAGGTTAACAACTCTCTGAGTGAAGAAGTTTCTCCTCATCTCAGTCCTAAATGGCCTACCCCTTATCCTAAGACTATGTCCCCTGGTTCTGTACTTCCCCAACATCAGGAACATTCTACCCGCATCTAACCTGTCCTGTCCCGTCAGAATCTTATGTTTCTATGAGATCCCCTCTCATCCTTCTAAACTCCAATGTATAAAGGCCCAGTTGATCCAATCTCTCCTTATATGTCAGTCCAGCCATCCCGGGAATCAGTCTGGTGAACCTTCGCTGCACTTGCTCAATAGCAAGAATGTCCTTCCTCAGATTAGGAGACCAAAACTGAACACACTATTCCAGGTGAGGCCTCACCAAGGCCCTGTACAACTGCAGTAAGACCTCCCTACTCCTATACTCAAATCCCCACTTATGAAGGCCAACATACCATTTGCCTTCTTCACCGCCTGCTGTACCTGTATGCCAACTTTCAATGACTGATGTACCATGACACCCAGGTCTCGTTGCTCCTCCCCTTTTCCTAATCTGCCGCCATTCAGATAATATACTGTCTTCGCGTTTTTGCCCCCAAAGTGGATAACCTCACATTTTTCCACATTATACTGCATCTGCCATGCATTTGCCCATTCACCTAACCTGTCCAAGTCACCCTGCAGCCTCTTAGCGTCCCCTCACAGCTCACGCCGCCACCCAGTTTAGTGTCATCTGCAAACTTGGAGATATTACACTCAATTCCTTCATCTGAATCATTACTGTATATTGTAAAGAGCTGGGGTCCCAGCACTGAGCCCTGCGGCACTCCACTAGTCACTGCCTGCCATTCTGAAAAGGACCCAATTATCCCTACTCTCTACTTCCTGTCTGCCAACCAGTTCTCTATCCACATCAGTATATACTCCCAATACCATGTGCTTTGATTTTGCACACCAATCTCTTGTTTGGGACCTTGTCAAAAGCCTTTTGAAAGTCCAAATACACCACATCCACTGGTTCTCCCTTATCCATTCTGCTAGTTACATCATCAAAAAATTCCAGAAGTTTCGTCAAGTATGATTTCCCTTTCATAAATCCATGCTGACTTGGACCGATCCTGTCACTGCTTTCCAAATGCGCTGCTATTTCATCTTTAATAATGATTCCAACATTTTTCCCACTACTGATGTCAGGCTAACCGGTCTATAATTACCCGTTTTCTCTCTCCCTCCTTTTTTAAAAAGTGGTGTTACATTAGCTACCCTCCAGTTCATAGGAACTGATCCAGAGTCGATAGACTGTCAGAAAATGATCACCAATGCATCCACTATTTCTAGGGCCACTTCTTTAAGTACTCTGGGATGCAGACTATCAAGCCCCGGGAATTTATTGGCCTTCAATCCCATCAATTTCCCTAACACACTTTCCCGCAATATTAGGACATCCTTCAGTTCCTCCTTCTCGCTAGACTCTCGGTCGCCTCGTACTTCCGGAAGGTTATTTGTGTCTTCCTTCGTGAAGACAGAACCAAAGTATTTGTTCAATTGGCCTGCCATTTCTTTGTTCCCCATTATAAATTCACCTGAATCCAACTGCAAGGGACCTACGTTTGTCTTCACTAATCTTTTTCTCTTCACATATCTATAGAAGCTTTTGCAGTCAGTTTTTATGTTCCCGGTAAACTTCTTCCCGTACTCTATTTTCCCCCTCTTAATTAAACCTTTTGTCCTCCTCTGCTGAATTCTAAATTTCTCCCAGTCCTCAGGTTTGCTGCTTTTTCTGGCCAATTTATATGCCTCTTCCTTGGATTTAACACTATCCTTAATTTTCTTTGTTAGCCACGGTTGAGCCACCTTCCCCGTTTTATTTTTACTCCAGACAGGGGTGTACAATTGCTGAAGTTCATCGATGTGATTTTTAAATGTTTGCCATTGCCGATCCACCGTCAACCCTTTAAGTATCATTTGCCAGTCTATTCTAGCCAATTCACGCCTCAAGCCATCGAAGTTACCTTTCCTTAAGTTCAGGACCTTAGTTTCTGAATTAACTGTGTCACTCTCCATCTTAATAAAGAATTCTACCATGTTATGGTCACTCTTCCCCAAGGGGCCTCGCACAACAAGACTGCTAATTAGTCCTTTCTCATTACACATCACCCAGTCTAGAATGGCCAGCTGCCTAGTTGGTTCCTCAACATATTGGTCTAGAAAACTATCCCTAATACACTCCAGGAAATCCTCCTCCATCGCATTGCTACCAGTTTGGTTAGCCCAATCAATATGTAGATTAAAGTCACCCATGATAACTGCTGTACCTTTATTGCATGCATCCCTTATTTCTTGTTTGATGCTATCCCCAACCTCACTACTACTGTTTGATGGTCTGTACACAACTCCCACGAGCGTTTTCTGCCCCTTGGTATTCCGTAGCTCCACCCATACCGATTCCACATCATTCAAGCTAATGTCCTTTCTTACTATTGCATTAATTTCCTCTTTAACTAGCAATGCCACCCTGCCTCCTTTTCCTTTCTACCTATCCTTCCGAAATGTTGAATACCCCTGGATGTTGAGTTCCCAGCCTTGGTCACCCTGGAGCCATGTCTCCGTGATGGCAATTACATCATACACATTAACTGCTATCTGTGCAGTTAATTCGTCCACCTTATTCTGAATACTCCTCGCATTGAGGCACAGAGCCTTCAGGCTTGTCTTTTTAACACATTTTGCCGCTTTAGAATTTTGCTGTACTGTGGCCCTTTTTGCTTTTTGCCTTAGGTTTCTCTGCCCTCCACTTTTACTTTTCTTCTTTCTATCTGGCAGGCCACTGACAACATGGGAAAACAGCACCGGAGCAACCGACTGCTGCTAGAACCCCGCAAGCATCACGAATGGGAAATAATGGACCAGGTTATGGTGAGGAACTACGCTAGAGTAATGATCTTTGAGGCACTGTACATGGGACCGTACCACATTGTCGACAAGGCAAGCTCCATGGTCTATGCCATAAAAATGCCCCGCCGTACAAAGTGGCTCCACATAAACCAGTGCAAACTTTTCAACCTCGGGACAGCAGCTAAACATAAGGGACAGCCAAAAACAGTAAACCGTACTAAAGACAGGGACCCCCCAGCTCGCAGCCCCCGACTGTGGAAATCTCACAGGGGACGTGGCAGACCCACAGACTGCACCTGGAGAGGCGCTGGACTGCGTTACTGGAAGAGCTAGCCCCCCCAATCATTTTGGACTCAGACACACCCCCAGTAGCCAGAGTCTTAAGAAGGACTCCCCGCACACCATGGCCAAAAACACCGTGGTCACCAGCGCCCTAATTTAAATGGTTCAGCCCCGGGAAAGAGATCAGCCATGAAAGGGTACCTAAGGGGTGGGACCAGCCTGCAAGCAGGGACCCTCAGCCGGTAGCCTCGGGCAACGAGGGAACCCCAGAAAAGATGGTGGTGGACCAGCCACCAATTAGGAATCCGCAGCCCGCAGCCATCAGCCAGGCAGAACCCCCAGGGGACAAGATGAACCATGCAGCCAGCCTCAAAGGAGCGGAGTGCTGCAGCACCGGAGGGAGCGTTCCCCCGATAGTGTGGGACTCAGACCCACGTCTGGTCAGGACACTCCAGGTCCTGCGGTACAGGCCGACTTACTACCAGCCCCGCTGGAAACCCAGAGGCCAGAGGAGAAAGGAGAAGGACAGGAATTAACCTGGCCACCCGGAGACGGGTGGCAGATGTACATATATATGTGCTTTTATGAATTTAAGTATGTTTAGTAAGGATCTAGTGTAGTGTAGGATTATTTGTGTAATGATAGGAACATATGTAATAGTTATTGGGGAAAAACGTGTAAAAGCCCATCCAAGATTAAGAGAAAGAATCCACCTGTGCAGCTATTAAAAGAGGCACAGGCCAGGTAACACCCGGGAGTAGGAAGAATCTACCGGTATAGCTATTAAGGAAGCACCGATGATCTTACCAGAAACATTTAAAATAATGAAAGGGACAGACAAGATAGAGGCAGAGAGGTTGTTTCCACTGGTCGGGGAGACTAGAACGAGGGGGCACAGCTTCAAAATACGGGGGAGCCAATTTAAAACCGAGTTGAGAAGGAATTTCTTCTCCAAGAGGGTTGTGAATCTGTGGAATTCTCTGCCCAAGGAAGCAGTTGAGGCTAGCTCACTGAATGTATTCAAATCACAGATAGATAGATTTTTAACCAATAAGGGAATTAAGGGTTATGGGGAGCGGGCGGGTAAATGGAGCTGAGTCCACGGCCAGATCAGCCATGATCTTGTTGAATGGCGGAGCAGGTTCGAGGGGCTAGATGGCCTACTCCTGTTCCTAATTCTTATGTTCTTATAAGAGCAAAGCGGCTGTGAGGCAAAAGTTAGAAGCAGACACCAGTTCCATAAGGAACTGAATAAGACAGCCGGCCGATTAAAGACTATTGTGTATTTGAGAAGAAATGAGCCCAAATTGGAACTTGGTCACCTTTGTCAAGCCAGAGAGCTTTTCTCAGGGCCGGACAATCTGTTTTTGTGCCCCTACAGGAAAGAGAACAACATGAGAAGGGTCCTGTTTCTGCTCGCCCTGATAAGGATGAGCAGCGATGGCTGAGGAGACGTGGAAGAATCCCTCAGTTATGGGTGCTCAGGAGAGGGAGCACCGATCGTGACTGCAGGGGGTGGCACACCGAGTGTGGAAGAACTCGCTGTTTAAGTCCACGAGGGAAGGTGGCCAGGGTGGATGGGATCTAATTCTACTCGCTACTCCAGCCAGGAAGGTTTTGCCTACGGGGAGGCCTCAGTTCCATGCCCCCGGATACGGATTGTCACTGCCCGAGTCAGTGTTACGGAGGGAAAATGTGTATGTTTGACTTGCAAAGGAAAGATTCCCCTGGGAAGATGGTGGTGGCTCAGAAAGCTCAGCAAGGACACGTGGGACCAGGAATCGGACTGGGAAAGACTCGGTAATGATACGTACCGCACCATCATGGGGACACGGAGAGGAGTAAAAGTGTGTTGGGACAAGTGGTGGGAATCTGAACAGGGAATTTAAGTTTGCATGTGGGGATCAGAGAACATTTGCCCCGCAGACATATCAATCACCTTCGTTAGGCAATGGCAAGGGGTGGGATTCCAGCCTACACAGGTGTACGGTCCCGCACTCCCCACTCCCAATTAATGCCACCGAACTAAGAACACACATTAAGAAACCCCTGCCCACGACCCCGCCAATATGCACAATAATAGAAAGGTGTCCTACCACCACCAAGGGACCAGGGAACGGATTAGTATTGGTACCAACCGAAAAGGTGTTATACCAGGGGGTGCACTATGCAGTAGCTTCAGTAATTTTAAACCTTACCGACATACACTTACCTGTATGGTGCCTGAAGGAAACAGAGCTGCTATACCAGGTCCTACTTAGAGAAATGTTCAAGAAATTTTACGAGTTAGACTTTGGAAATGTAGACAAAGCAGATTTATACACCCTAAACGCTTGGGACACCAGGGACACTGGGAGACCTAGAAGGGGCATCATAAACGACGTTTTTACTGTCTACAATACAGGATCCTCTGTAATAAATAGCCTAGATGATATAGAACTGCAAACACAGATAAACGGTCTGAAGAACCTTTGAGGAAAATCCTGAAACAAGAAAACACAGTAGTAGGCTCAGAGCTACATGAGGACCAGGCTATGACTGTCCATTTAAAAGAAATTGTGGCTGAGCTGGAAAAACATGCGCAGACAGTGAATGCACTCATATGGGAGGATAGAAACGCTTCTGACCAGGCTGCACAGAACGAGGTGTGCGTGCTGTATAGGGCATTCTTGTTGGGCGAGGGTCGCAACAACCTGGAGGATTTAAAACAAGGTTCAATCCCCTCCTGGATCAGTAACAAGCACCTCGCAGCCCTCCACCTGTACAGCAATTCACTAAGCCCATGCCAGCTCCGCCTAGCCTCTGAACTCTACCCTGTCCCAGTTGACTGTGGGAAATCTAACCACACCATTCTGGGAATAGTACGAAGGATACCGGTCATGGGTGGGACAACCGGGTCAGCCTTACCCGCATCGGTATACCGGGTGGAGAACATTGGAGTTATTCAGGGAGGTGCACACATTCGTTTCACAGCGGTCCCACCCTATGTCATAAAGTGGGAGCATGCTGTAACGGGTACTGACCTCCCTGGGTGCCAGAGCCGGGTGCACACATAATACTGTGTCCCCAGTACCTGAGTGCCCATTCTAAGTCACAGTGTGGGTTTAAAGCTGCTGGTGCACAGCCTATTAACTGCACCATGGAGGTAATGGCACAAGACGATGTCCCTCCACAGGTAGCATACATAGGGGGTGGGACATATTGTGTCACCACCAGTGTGTCCCACTACCAGCATGGACACTTCTGGTGTCTGGTAAGTGACAGCGGTTTTTGCTTCAAACCTGAGGCATCAGTTCAAGTGGCCCAGGAACAGATTGTCACCATCCCTGAACCCTCCACTGTCCACCTCACTGTGAGGGAAAACATTACAAACCTGCAGGATTATGTTGTACATTTTGGCTATGAAATTCCCCCTCTACCCGAACATCTTACCGCTCTGCTAAAAGCTGTAATAATCTCGCAAAAACATTTCTATACTCTAGAACAGAAAACAATTGAGATAGAGAGAAAGATTCTTGTGATTACAATTCCGCCTTGGTGGGACATTTAAAAAAATAAACAAGTCCCAGTCTGGATCAGAATCACTTCCCACACTTTAGTTGTCTGTCAGCTCGCGATTATTCTTTACTTATGGTGTCTCACTAGCCGAGTGAAACGTTGAGGCCGTCAGGTCAGGCACGAAAGGGTGCTGCATGCTCCCTGGCCCAACTTGGGAATCGCACAGGGAGGGGTGACACCATACTACCTGTTTAATTTGTGTTTAATGTTACATGCTGTGGAATGCAAATATCGAGTGTTGTAAGAGCATTACTTAAGATCGTGTTTGACTATGTACCTTTTATTTTTACTGTACTAAAAGTTGTGTTTGACTGTATATTGTTATTTTACTGTGAAAACAGAGTAAAGGAGGGGTGTTGGACCCCTCTATGCTGTGACTGAATTGTAATGACTGTATTCGCTGCAAAATGGCATTGCATTTCAAAGGGGGATGCACATTAATGTTTAGCTAGGTAAATACGGGGAAGGTTGGCTCTCAGGGTCAAGTGTGTAGAATGTCACAGGGGGGATTGTAAGAGAAGGGCAAAATTCGTGGGAAACTCCCCCAGTGTTTGGACTCATTGGACAGGAAATTTAATTTGGAACTATCTACCAGAAAGTTTGAAATCCTAAAGTGCTATGGAAGAAACTACGAACTTTAATCGAATTTGGGATTTTACAAGACAAATTCAGTCTGTGGCAGGACTAGAGAACTAAAGAAGCCAGTTTGCTTATTGAAACTGCCTGGGGCATTGAGACTAAAGTAAATTGTCTGGAAAATGGATACTCGAAAACCCTTCTCTACAAGAGACATTAACATTGCAACAATTAACTCAGAGACGGCCAGCCATCAACCTGAACCTGGAAAGCCATTTTCAGCCTATGCATAAAAGCAAAAGGCCCACTCCAGCCTGCATGCAAAAAACAAGCACAAAGAACATTGCAATTACCAAGCTAATATTTCCATCAAGAAACAGATTTAGAAGATCAGCCCACCCGAGACATATTAACTTTTAACGAGCCTGCCAAAATATGACAAAGAATTCTTGGGCCCGCCAAAATTAAACAAAGAATTCTGGGCTGATTTGGCACGAAGATTAGGACAATTCAAACAGTATAACTGGCCCCTGTTTTAACAAAGGGTATGCTGCTTATGCTACTGCCTTGAGAGACATTGTTTGTGCTAGTGCTAGTGCCATACGACGCCTATGCTATCAAGAAGGGAGAGAAACCAATGCGACAGTTGTAAACTAACTTCTCCAGCCTCGACGTCCTGAAATCGAAAAGGAAAGAAGAACATCACCATCGCGGCAGCAACCGACCACAGCCAACATGGTACCACTAAAACCACCGCGATCGACCAACCTCGAAACAAAACTTCACAAGGAAGAAACCGAAGAATCGAAAGTTTCCACTCTACAATCTAGGCCTGACTACCAACAGGTGAAAACATTACCTAAAAGAACTTTGAAACCTATTTCTAACGAAAGAAAATGGATACTTACCCCACAAATCCAAAACGCGCCCGCCGCATCAGCGGATTCAACCCAACTGAAGATTGTGCAGTAAGAAGTCCTCTCCGATGTTCGGCATACGGCAAGCAGAACCTACAGAATCTAACAAACCCCGAAATCGCGAACTACTGCTAACTGACCAGAAAGGATTGGTAAGCATAGTTGTTTTGGTTCGATAATAATAGATCCAGGTTCGGGATCTGGATGAATGTTAAATAAGAGACAAGACAAATTAAGTAAAGATAAAATACCGTTTACTGAGAGAAAAGAAACATAATAATACAGTTTATGAAGAAGAGAAGTATGATAAGATGCAACAAAGCTAACGGCCTTCAGCCCGTCGGGAACTCTGCAACGACGGCTAGTCTGGAGCCTTGGGGGTCCCGGCACCGCTCGCGAATCACGGTCCAAGGTGAAGTTCAAAGAGCTACAGGACAGTGCCGTTCCTTTATACTATTAAACAAACATACTAGTGAACAAAACATGGGTGCATGTGGCTTATGACCAACTCCTAATCTGTAAGGCCCCAGCTGCTCGTCCACAAAGCATGAGATCTCGAGGCGCCGACCATCTCATTACAAGCTGGTATGCGTTTCAAGGTTGCTTTCCCTCTCTCTCTCTCTATAGCAACAACATTCTACGGGGCATGGGACAGAAACACGCTGTAAATGTCTAAGTATCATAATTAACAGTATGTGATTAACCCCATACAATATAATCCACCCTTGATATTTAGACATTCTAAGTAATATAATCAAGTTGAAGGCGTAATGCATCAGTTACACTTTGAGTATGCACAAGCAACGCCCGCAATCTACACCTAAGAATATATACAAGCAGTAATAACGCAACGAGTAAAACAACGATAGGATGTATTAACAGCTTCACAGCAGCGGATGTTTTTGGAGACCATCCGTAAAAGATGTCCCACCAATACAATCCACCCTTGATTGTCTTGCATATGATCAGTGTTAGCTAACCGCCACCCTATACGGCCATCCCATGCTGTGTTTGAGGATGGAAGTAGCACAGTCACAGATAACGAGATATAGAGACTTGCCAGCACGAGTTGGTAAGTCGCCATTTTGGGCAGAATTCCTGTGGGAGGAAGCATAAGTATATTAATTTCAGCCTCGTTTAATCAACACAGAGACCAGTCAGGAGCATCCAATAAGTGTTTCCTTCTCCTTTCGCTAAGATTTCCCCTGCTTGTAAGGGTTTCTGGGGGTACTGCACCCATACTTTTCCTCCTTCACAAACTGTGTCCTGAGTCTGATTTTCTTTTTCAATAGTAGGGACATTAACTTTGCCTAACATGTGGCTTATGGGAGTTCCCCCCTGCAATGGCCAGTGATTCAGATTGCGCACTGCTTGTGGTAAGACCTTTAACCACCCTTGCAATGTGTTAGTGGGAGTTAATATTTTAATCTGTTGCTTAAGTAGTCCATTCATGCGTTCTATTAACCCTGCAGCTTGCCGATAGTAAGGTGTATGAAACATCCAATAGATCCCGTTGTCTACTGCCCACTGTTGCACTGTTTGACCTGTGAAGTGCGACCCATTATCGGACTGTACTTCTGCTGGCTCACCATAGTATGTGATTAAATTCTCCAGTCCTTTAATCGTACTTTGTTGAATCGCTTTAGTCACTGGATAAGCTATCAAAAGTCCAGAATGGATATCAACAGCAGTGAGCAAATATTGGAACCATTGTTGCAATGGTAAAGATTCTACATAATCAACTTGCCATATTTGTGCTGGTTGAGTCCCTCTCTTAATATGGGCACCGGGTTGTCGTTGTAGGGAAAATGCTTCATCTTTTGACAAATTTCACAGGTGTTTATGATCTGTTTAACACCATCCGTAGTCAAATGTAACCCCCTATTTCATGCCCATTGTATCATACCCTGAATGCCCAAATGTCCAGATTTGTGGTGGGCCCACTTGCCTATGCAATATTCTTCCTCTTACGCCTCTTTGACAGCCCGTACCCGGGCTATATTATCAACGGTGTTATTATATTCAGAGGTCTTTGAAGTTTTTTTCATGTGATATACAGTTATTTTCATCTTCTGGGCTTTGTTCCCATAGGTGCTTTCCCCACAAGTCTTTCCCAGTTATTTGCCAGTTATGTTCAAGCCAGTTTCACATCCAGCTCGCCATGCCATTGGCTACTGCCCATGTGTCAGTATATATGTGTACTTGTTGCTGTTCCTCTTCTAACGCAAGGACTACAGCTGCTAGTTCTGCTAGCTGGCTGGAGCCTCCCATGCCCTCATCATGCACAATTGTCTGGGCTCTTGGATTGAAGGCAACGGCTCGCTATCGCCAAAGACCATTTCGACAGACCGCTGAGCCATCTGTGAACCAGGCATGGCTACGTTCTTCAGGTGTTAACTGTTCAAAAGACACGCCCCAGGAGATCGGTGACTTTTGGGTTAAATTGACTTTGTCGTCCCCTGTCTGTCCTTCTGTTTCTGTTAGGGCCCAATAACATGCTAATAACTGTTTCTCAAATGGAGTGTAACGAGTAGCAGCATCTGTCAATTTTCTAGACCAGAACCCTAACGGTATACGAGTGCCATGTTGAACCTGCCACAAACTCCATACTGCAGTATCATTGGTAACGGATACCTGTAGCTCAAAAGGCTGTCCAGGCACTCGCGGGGCTCGGGGTAAAGCTTGAGCTACGGCTTCTTTGGCTGCATCAAAAGCCACCTGTTGTTCCTTTCCCCATTTGAAGTGGGCCTTTTTTCGTGTTACGGCATACAGCAGTTTTAAAAGCATCGTGAGGTGAGGTATGCGAGTTCTCCAGTAACCCAATAGTCCCACGAACCGTTGTGTCTCAGTTTTATTTGTGGGGGTGGCCATTTCTTGAATTCTATTCTTCACAGGCTCGGATATGATGCGCTCACCCCGAGACCATTGGATCCCCAGAAACTGGACAGTCTGGCTAGGGCCCTGCACCTTCTTCGGATTTATCTCCCAGCCCCTGTCTCGCATGTGTTGGACTAAAGTAGCTAGGGCTTCTGACACCACTGCCTCGGTGGGACCCCTTATTAGTACATCATCGATGTAGTGTGCCAGAGAGACATTAGGAGCCAACGTGCACATGTCCAGGTCCCGAGCCACCAATTCGTGGCATAGGGTAGGGCTATTAGGCAACCTTGAGGTAGGCGTTTAAACGTGTATTGCCTCCCTTCCCAAGTGAATGCAAACTGGTATCCTGGGATTCTTCCGCTATTGGAATGGAGAAAAAGGCATTGGCCAGGTCGATTACCGCATACCACTCCGCACCCTCTTTGGACAGCCGTTCTGTTATAGTTACTACATCTGGGACAGCAGTTGCCGGGGAGGGGCAAATTTGTTCAGTTGTCGGTAGTCCACAGTCATCCTCCAACTTTTGTCAGGTTTCTGCACAGGCCAAACAGGGCTATTGTAGGAGGACACCGCATGTCTAATGATACCCGCCTCCAAGAGCCCTTGTATGGTTTCCCCTATTTCTTTGTGTTCCCCAGATATTCGGTACTGTTTCATAGTCACTACACGTGATGGCCATGGTATTACCACTGGTTCCCACTTTGCTTCCCCTGCAATCACAGTGATCGCCCGTATCCCGAATGAGAATCGCCCGAACGAGGTGTTGTGTGTGGTTCCCTTTAAAAGGTCCATCCCAATAATATGTTCCTTTACTGCCAATATCAAGACCATTAGCCAGCACGGAGGCCCATTTCCCAACGCCATTCTGATAGTTGTTCGGATAGCGGGCGTTTCTGCCCCTCCGAACCCATTAATCATCATACGGGTCCCTGTGTGTTTCCTAGGATTTCCATGGATAATAGTAACTTTTGCCCCTGTGTCTAGTAAAGCCACATCTCTTTGAATGTTTCCCCCCCTGCCCCCCCCCCCTCCCCCCCGGCAATATATCGTAATCGGAATGTGTGGCCTCAGATCCTCGGGAGCTTGGGTTGATGTGGTTCTAACGGGGGGTACTCTCAGATCCCGGCCACACCCCTAGTCGAGGGGATTACTAGCCTTCCATAGCTCTTCTACGTTGGGGTATAAGCCAGCGGGAGGTGGTTTCTCCGCATCCGCAGACTTATCGCTATCCGACTAAGTCTCCCTTACCTCCCTCCTTTCACCCTTCTCTGTTCCCGGGGCGCAGTGTTGCTTCCACATAGAATACATCGCTCCTGTTGGGATTCCATCAATTTTTCCTTGGGGACCCCTGCCTTCAGTAAAGCCGCAAACATGTCCCTCTGCGCAATTCTTTTTTTTGTCTTTCCTGACCTTGTACCTTTCCCAGAGGTCGAATCTTGTCGCTCGTCTCGATTCCCCCTCTATATTAGCCGTTCTCGACTCTCGCACACTATCTTCTGCATCCTCTAACTGTCCTAACAATAGGCAAGCGTGCCCCACCCGCTGCCCTTGGGCTGGTCCCAATAATGCGAGTAGCGCACCCCTCATCATAGGAGGGCCACTCTTCATCAGCCTGCTCCGTATTCATAGAATCATAGAAAATAGGTGCAGGAGTAGGCCATTCGGCCCTTCTAGCCTGCACTGCCATTCAATGACTTCATGGCTGAACATGCAACTTCAGTACCCCATTCCTGCTTTCTCGCCATACCCTTTGATCCTCCTAGTAGTAAGGACTTCATCTAACTCCTTTTTGAATATATTTAGTGAATTGGCCTCAACAACGTTCTGTGGTAGAGAATTCCACAGGTTCACCACTCTGAGTGAAGAAGTTTCTCCTCATCTCAGTCCTAAATGGCTTACCCCTTATCCTTAGACTGTGACCCCTGGTTCTGGACTTCCCCAACATTGGGAACATTCTTCCTGCATCTAACCTGTCTAAAACCATCAAAATTTTAAACGTTTCTATGAGGTCCCCTCTCATTCTTCTGAACTCCAGTGAATACAAGCCCAGTTGATCCAGTCTTTCTTGATAGGTCAGTCCCGCCATCCCGGGAATCAGTCTGGTGAACCTTCGCTGCACTCCCTCAAAAGCAAGAATGTCCTTCCTCAGGTTAGGAGACCAAAACTGTACACAATACTCCAGGTGTGGCTTCACCAAGGCCCTGTACAACTGTAGCAACACCTCCCTGCCCCTGTACTCAAATCCCCTCGCTATGAAGGCCAACATGCCATTTGCTTTCTTAACCGCCTGCTGTACCTGCATGCTAACCTTCAATGACTGATGTACCATGACACCCAGGTCTCGTTGCACCTCCCCTTTCCCTAATCTGTCACCATTCAGATAATAGTCTGTCTCTCTGTTTTTACCACCAAAGTGGATAACCTCACATTTATCCACATTATACTTCATCTGCCATGCATTTGCCCACTCACCTAACCAAGTCGCTCTGCAGCCTCATAGCATCCTCCTCGCAGTTCACACTGCCACCCAACTTAGTGTCATCCGCAAATTTGGAGATACTACATTTAATCCCCTCGTCTAAATCATTAATGTACAATGTAAACAACTGGGGCCCCAGCACAGAATCTTGCGGTACCCCACTAGTCACTGCCTGCCATTCTGAAAAGTACCCATTTACTCCTACTCTTTGCTTCCTGTCTGACAACCAGTTCTCAATCCATGTCAGCACACTACCCCAAATCCCATGTGCTTTAACTTTGCACATTAATCTCTTGTGTGGGACCTTGTCGAAAGCCTTCTGAAAGTCCAAATATACCACATCAACTGGTTCTCCCTTGTCCACTTTACTGGAAACATCCTCAAAAAATTCCAGAAGATTTGTCAAGCATGATTTCCCTTTCACAAATCCATGCTGACTTGGACCTATCATGTCACCTCTTTTCAAATGTGCTGCTATGACATCCTTAATAATTGATTCCATCATTTTACCCACTACCGATGTCAGGCTGACCGGTCTATAATTCTCTGTTTTCTCTCTCCCTCCTTTTTTAAAAAGTGGATTTACATTGGCTACCCTCCACTCGATAGGAACTGATCCAGGGTCAATGGAATGTTGGAAAATGACTGTCAATGCATCCGTTATTTCCAAGGCCACCTCCTTAAGTACTCTGGGGTGCAGTCCATCAGACCCTGGGGATTTATCGGCCTTCAATCCCATCAATTTCCCCAACACAATTTCCCGACTAATAAGGATTTCCCTCAGTTCCTCCTCCTTACTAGATCCTCTGACCCCTTTTATATCCGGAAGGTTGTTTGTGTCCTCCTTAGTGAATACCGAACCAAAGTACTTGTTCAATTGGTCTGCCATTTCTTTGTTTCCCGTTATGACTTCCCCTGATTCTGACTGCAGGGGACCTACATTTGTCTTTACTAACCTTTTTCTCTTTACATATCTATAGAAACTTTTGCAATCCGTCTTAATGTTCCCTGCAAGCTTCTTCTCGTACTCCATTTTCCCTGCCCTAATCAAACCCTTTGTCCTCCTCTGCTGAGTTCTAAATTTCTCCCAGTCCCCGGGTTCGCTGCTATTTCTGGCCAATTTGTATGCCACTTCCTTGGCTTTAATACTATCCCTGATTTCCCTTGATAGCCACGGTTGAGCCACCTTCCCTTTTTTATTTTTACGCCAGACAGGAATGTAAAATTGTTGTAGTTCATCCATGCGGTCTCTAAATGTCTGCCATTGCCCATCCACAGTCAACCCCTTAAGTATCATTCGCCAATCTATCCTAGCCAATTCACGCCTCATACCTTCAAAGTTACCCTTCTTTAAGTTCCTGCCGTAAAGAGCTCCTGATCTGGCCCCCCATATTGTTGGTGATATATTCCTCCCTGTGTTGCCATGTTGCGCAACTGTATCGCACCCTCCGCCATAGTATTCCAAGGTTTTACCTCCCCTTCCCAATCAACGGCAGAGGGATATTTTTGCCGGACCCCTGTAGTAACCATGTCCCATAGCGAACTTGTGCCCTGGACATTCCGTAGCACTGTTGTGATAAGGTGGTCGGTCGTCATAGTCCCCATTTTTGTTAACTCTTCGGGGTTAAGTATTCCGCCTGATGCTCCCTGGTCCCAAATCCTTGTTAGTCATTCTGACAATGATTCCCCGGGTTTTTGGCGAAATCGAGACCTTATTTCTTGTAACTCACTAGTGGTGAAGTCACGCACCCCTCTAGTGGTTACCGGCTGTTCCCCATCTTGCTGTTTCGTCTTATTTGTCATAAGGGGTCCAGCTTCCGTGCTCGGAGCGTATGGGGGAGGGTTTTTAATTTCTTCCCATTTCTCCCCCCCCCCCCCCACCCTTCTCCATCTGTCCACTCATATTCTGAGTCAAAGGAGTACCAGATATTTTTGGTGCACCACCCACAATTTTTTCCAGCTTGTATACATTCCCCACATGATTCTGCATTGGCTTTTAAACACTCACTGGGGTCTGATTGAGCAAGTCCATACCACATGCAGCAGCAAATCAGTGCAGTACAAAGGATATATTACAAATCCATCTGTAATTTCTGTCGTCTGGCTTTCTTTTTATTCTGTACTGTCGCCAGATGGCATATTAAAGTTTCTGATTGTTCATTGACCTTGTCCGCCCGTTCTTGTGCAGTGCGGACCGCTTCGGTCAGGGTCGAGTTTTGACTTTCCAAAACCTTAACAGCTGTTTTTAACTGTAGGTTTTCTGCCTCACTTTCCTTAAGTTGTTTACACATCGCCCTTAAGGCTGTCAACAAAATCTATCCAATTTGTGGGGACTATTTTTCTCCTGTAGGAAGCCCACTTCCTCCAGGAGAGACAGTATCGCGTGGGGTACGGCTCTATCTTTGCTCTGTTCCAACAACGGTGTATCCCAATGGTGCGGGGGTCCAAACCGGGCAAGCACATTGGCAAGAGAGCCAAAACCCTCATCCCTCATGCCCCACCCTGGTATTCTATACTTCGCTCCCGCAGGAGGAGACTGCTTCTTGTCTTTTCTCTTAAACATTTTACCAGATCCTGTTCGTGACGCCAAAATGTTTTGGATCGATAATAATAGATCCAGGTTCGGGATCTGGATGAATGTTAAATAAGAGACAAGACAAATTAAGTAAAGATAAAACACAGTTTACTGAGAGAAAAGAAACATAATAATACAGTTTACGAAGAAAAGAGAAGTATGATAAGATGCAACAAAGTTCACGGCCTTCAGCCCGTCGGGAACTCCACAACGACGGCTGGTTTGGAGCCTTGGGGGTCCCGGCACCGCTCGCGAATCACGGTCCAAGCTGAAGTTCAAAGAGCTACAGGACAGTGCCGCTCCTTTATACTATTAAACAAACATACTATTGAACAAAACGTGGGTGCATGTGGCTTATGGCCAACTCCTAATCTGTAAGGCCCCAGCTGCTCATCCACAAAGCATGAGATCTCGAGGCGCCGACCGTCTCATAACAAGCTGGTGTGCATCTCAAGGTCGCTTCCCTCTCTCTCTCTCTCTCTATGGCAACAAACATTCTACAGGGCATGGGACAGAGACACACTGTAAATGTCTAAATATCATAATTAACAGTATGTGATTAACCCCATACAATACAATAGCCCCTGGAGTCTAACCTAGCCAGTATTAGGTATTTTGGAGGTGGGAGGTGTAATTTTCACTGCAACCCCTTTGAATGTGTGATGTACTGCCGTTAGTGTAATTATAAGTGTGACATTGTATTTTCTTATCCTTAATAAAATCAAAGTCCTTTTGCACCAAACCAGTGGTCTTTTGCATTTTATCACATCCCCTAAATAAATCCAGAGTCTGGAACCCAAGGGAGTGGGAGCGATTCGAACCGCTCAAGTAGGTCAGAGGTGAACCTGAACCCCGGGACAACCCCTTACAAAAGTGAATTCACCCGCAGCTCCAGTGCCGCAATGCGGTCTGTCAGGAGCTGCAGCAGGACACACTTCCTGCACATGTAGTCGTCAGGGACACTGATAGTGTCCCTGAGTTCCCACATAGCACAGGAGGAGCATTACACGTGTCTGAGCTCTCCTGCCATGACTTAACCCCTAGATTAACTTAATTTGGCAACAACAATGATAAAGGTTACCTACTGATAAAGGAAAAGAAGGGTAGCGAACAAATGAGCAATTATAATATTGTGACCAGCAGAGTGTGCCTGCAATTAGACATGAGATTTCCACTGTTCACATCTCTTCATAACCAATTAACGCTATTTTCTTTTGGTACGTTTCCAACTGAGAACGTTAATGGGCTCAAGCAAGTTCAAAGCTCTTTCACTGTGGCCAATTCTGTGTACAGTTTATATTGTACATTGTTATGTTTGAGTCCATGTGACAGATGTTTAAACTGAATAAATTCAGTCTTTTAAAAAAAAATAATTTTTAAGCATTTGTTAAAAGTTAAACCTAAAATATTCTGGAAAATTTTAACGAGTCGAGATTACTTTTTATGCCAATATTAAAATACTGCTGTGACACAGCTTTCTGTCTGCGATCTCTGAGAACCAGGGAGCGAGGACCCTTTAAAATGAAGTTTGGGTCTGGCCAGCAATGGTTTCATCAGTCACCTTAGAACTCATTTTAATGTGGAATCAAGTCATCCTTGACTCCGGGGGATTGCTGAAGACACTCTTGACTCTGCCCCCAGTTGATTGAAGAACCAGCAATATTCTAAAAAATGACTACTAGATGATATTACATTCAATATATCACTTTATATGATGTTTCTGTTTGCTGATTCGATATCAGAACTTGGTGAACTCTGCTCTTGACATACTCCCAGGATGCATCCTCCATTTGGGATATCCAGACAATTTCCCCAACTTAGTCCTCTACAGTGTACTCTAAGGGCTGGATTTTGGCTGCTTTGTTTTCGGGACGAAAATGGAGGCGGGTTGGAAAATTTAGTGCCCAATTAATGTTGGCGATTACTTGCTTAACTTTCGTCATTTGTGCTTTGCGCCGGGGCGCGGCGCAAGGGAGGCGTTAAACTATTTTCGTGGCGCAAAAACGGGAACCACACCAACTTTAGTGCGGGGCCGGGAGCGTTCCGAGAGAGGCCTTGGGAGGGCAAAAACAAATTCAAATTCAAAAAAAAACATTGTTAACACCCTTACCTCAAAATCGCTGAAAAAAGATTAAAAAAATAAACATTTTAACTTCATTTTTTGCTGTTTTTCCAACTCACCGCCGCCGGCAGGGCTGCACCGCGGTGTTTTTCCTGGCGGTCAACGCGGGGCACGTTTCGCGGCATACAGGTCGGGTGAGACTCGGAACTTGTAGCGGTGTCGTAATGCGAGCCATTGCACACCCGGCGCAGCTCTCCCCGGCGGTGTTTCCAAACGCCGCCGCAAACACCGAGCCGAGGATCGCGACTGGATAAAACAACAGCTGACCGCAACATTTTTCGCCGCGGAGGGTCAAAAACCCGGTCGCAAACGACCCTAAAATCCAGCCCTAGGTGTCTAACAGAAACAAGTTTATATATCTTTCTGGCCTTTATTACAAAAATGATACAACTGGTATTGAGATTTGTTAAGTGGAAAATTATTTTTTCTCCTAAAGTGACACAGTTGTCGAAACTTGCAAAGTGTATTTTTTTATTGATGGATTTAATGGCAGCAGTTAAATGCAATTTTTTGGCAGGAAACAAGCTCACAGAATAATTACCTGCAGTTTAAACTTTCTACTCTGTCATAATATCTGTTAGTAATGGCTGATGACTGAGTCATTAGGAGACAACGGAAGTAATGATTAAAGGACAGAAAAACAGATAAATCAGCCAGCTCCAATTTTTAATCATAAATTCCAGTGTTTAAAATTGGCTCTGTATAGTCCAACTTGATGTTGACCTTCATACCACAAGAGCTTTATAAATGTGATTTTAGCAGCTTAGCCGAGCATATTATTACATGCAATTAGTCTGAAAAAAGATCAGAAAGAGGTACCAATATTAAGGGCACCTAATAATTACTTTGATTTTTTTGTTAAAAGAGGTAATATGAGAGGTCTAATGAACTACTTGTGAATAATTCTATTTCTTTGAATTTCCTCCCCTATAGTTGGTGATTCAGACTAAGGTACAGTTCCATTGGGCTGGTACCCAAGTGGCCATTCTTCATGTGTATGTTTAGAGATTGAATGTCCGTGTACTGTTCTACTGGCCCATGTAACAGCTGAGCCCAATCTTATCCTCAACTGTTTCCCATATGTGGACCCGTTCCACCAGAGGTCAGTGAACAGCAATCAGCTGCTAGAGGCTTAGCCAATTTTCCCTTCACTATTCTGGGCACACCAAGAGCATTCCTTTATGCATCCACTGCCACTGAGGTCAATAAACTCAGCAGAGAAAAATAATTGATCCTGGGATCTGTGTGCTCTGTACTTCACATAATCACATTTACCCACTAAGATAATGGTGTCTCCTGAGTGATATTTTTTTTTACAAACGCCAAGATCACTCATCATTTCTGCAATGTTATTTAGATGTCACTAAAATGGCAGCACAAACTGTTATGCTATTGGCTCTGCCAAGACAGATTCTGTTGATTAATCACACTTTAATGAGTCCATCATATTTGTATACATTTAGTGAACCAAAGAAGGCTTCTTAATAAAAAAGGCACACCAGATGAGGCAGCATTGGATTGCAAGGAAAATATCTTACCCTAGCATCTATGTCCAGAATAGAAATGTTATTTACCAAAAAAATGAACCTCTTTGAAGAAAACATGAACTGGAGGGTGGAGTTGTAAAAATAATTACCAAAGCTATCAGGAGAAAAGGATCATTCCCTTTAATATATTAGGAAGAGTGGTACACTGAGGCTAATTCATGGTAGACAATTTCTGTGTCAATGGCACTTCACTCAGTGGGGGGCCTTTAGAGGCTGCTTCAACATTCCATGAATCTCAGTTAATGACATATTGGCATGGTCTTCGCAGCAACATTCCTGAGCTGTGTGAAGAAAGGTGTGCAGGAGAAGATGAGTTGTGCCAACAGAGTGACGAGTGAGCCAACAGGGTCCTAAGCAGCTTATTCCTAACCATAAAGAAAAGAATGACTTGCATTAATATAGCACTTTCACGGCCGCCAGATGTCCCAAAGCGCTTTACTGCTGATGAAGTGCTTCTGAAATGTCATCACTGTTGTAATGCAGGAAACCATCTGCTATATGCATTTGGCACAGAATCATGTATGTGTTATGTCTTTGTAAACACTAGTTATTTGTAAAAAAAGTGCAACTGATACCATAGACATATGGCGTTTCTTCCAACAGAAAATGCCTAGTCCCCCCCCGCAGATGAATACACTACCCCCTCCCCCCTTCCTTTAAGATAGACCTACAGCATATATATGTATTTTTTAATATTCTGATTTGTCTTTCTCAGATCCAACGTGGGTGACCTCATAATTCCCTACATTGAACTCCATGTGCCACAGTTTGCCCATTCCCTTAATCTGTCAATGTCCCTTTGTAACTTCCTCCTCCCCTTCACCCAACTTACTGTGCCTCCGAATGTAGTGTCTTCTGTAAACTTGGATATACTACTCTCTATTCCTTCATTCAAGTCACTAATATATGTGCTGTAAAACTGATGCCCCTGTACAGATCCCTGAGGAATATCACTTGGCACTTCCCGTTAATCAGAGAATGAACCCTTTATCCCTTTTCTCTGTCTCGTAGCTCCCGAACAATTACCAATTACATATCACAAGGTTACTTCCTATTCCACTGCAACTAATGATGGCATGGTGAACTGTTGTAAAATGAATGCATCATGATTGCTGCCAGAGAATTTATTATTAAATCTATAATATATTACATTTGGTACATGTATTCCATTGAAAACTCCTATGTAAATCATTTTGTTTTGGAAATTCCATTGTCAGAGTGGGTCTATGAAGCCGGGCTATGATAAAGTAGGTGGCGTTACAATAGGGCTTCAAATATTAGAGGTGTCACACCTTGCCTGTCAAGTCACCTTATGTGCCTGTTAACTGCGAACCCAATGCCCAAGCTTATCTCTAGCGCCCTCTGCTGGAGTTTCGTCATCTATTGTATTTTGTTTTCAACATTTTAATTTATTAAAAGTCCCTGCTAAACTTATCCTAACAAGTCTTTATTTTATATTGCCGCAGTATTGGTACCCTGCCCCAGCTCCTGCTAATGGTTTTGACACCCCTTCTCCCAAAGCTTGCAGCCTGAAGTTCTTTCCCTATTCTTTCGTCTTTCGGATGTCGTTAAATGGCTCCATCTGTTCTCTCAGGTGGATGTAAAAGATCCTATGGCACTATTTCGAAGAAGAGCAGGGGAGTTCTCCCCGGTGTCCTGGCCAAATTCATCCCTCAATCAACATCACAAAAACAGATTATCTGGTCATTATCACATTGTGGGAGTTTGCTGTGTGCAAGTTGGCTGCCGCGTTTCCCACATTACAACAGTGACTACACTCCAGAGGTACGTCATTGGCTGTAAAGAGCTTTGAGATGTCTGGTGGTCGTAAAAGGCGCTATATAAATGCAAGTCTTTTTTCTATTCTAGGGCCTATCAATATCGCATCCATTTTGTAGAAGCTTGCAGGCCAGACCAGAGTATAATTGTGTTGTGTTGGGGAGGGAATTTATCTTATGTTGTGATATAATTGTGTTTGTGTTTGCTGTAGGGGGAATAATTATCTTATTTATCAGCACAGTTGTTTTTGTGTGTAAGGGGTATGAGATTTACTTTATCGTGTTTGCGAGGGGCTGATAACTACTGTATTTGGAGGTGTAAACATATTTCTGGGGATCGAGTTTTTTATTATTTGAGGTGTAGATGTATTTGTTTGGAGGTGAAACCAGACAAGAAGGCTTAGTGAAGTCATCGTGGGAGAGATCAGCAAACATTCAGCCGCAGAGAAGAGTGGGCAATTGCGGACTCGAGCAAAGAATGAGACATAGGAAGGTCAGCCAGAGAGGCACAATAAGGGGTTCTGAGATTATCCACAGAGGAGTTAAGGGTGCAGCAACAGAGCAAGACGTAGAGTATCTATCCAAGAGCCAAGAGTGGGAATAGGAAGGTAAAGCATTAAACAGTATCAAGTAGACAGGGGATTTGGGGGGGGGGGGGAGTCAGGGACCATACCTGGGTTAGGTACCTTGTGTTGTGTATGGCAAAAGAGTTAGACTGAACACTGTGCGCTCAAAGTAAAGTGTGACCTTAGTCTTTTATTGCAGGTCTCCAGAGTGCCTCTCCAACCTGTGAAGCCTTCTTGGGACTCCGGGGAATGAGCCCTCTGGTGGCTGCACAGAGTAAAGACAAGTCCACATATATTTAACACCTTGCTAGTGTGTTATGGAGAGGTAATGAGTTATAGCGCAGGACACAGAGGCAACAGTATACTGCAAAGAAGACATACTCATATTCACTCTTGGCTTGGTAAGGGGAGGATTTGGTCTTAGGGCAGCAGTGCCATTAAGGCATTAACAGATAAACATAAGGAGAACGACAGGCATACATTTGTGGGAACATGAAACAGGAGCCACAATGTAGCAGGTGAGATCATGAGTGAAACACAGCTACAAGGGGCAGGTTAAGAGACAGGATCTAAAAGGCTAGTTGAAGTGTTACCTAGGCTCAGTGATAACATTCTGACCTCTGAGTCAGAACGTCGTGTGTTCAAGTTCCACTGCAAGACTTGTGTCATGTATTCAACCATGTATAATCTGACCTAAGATGTACACTGTGAGAACAATGACCACTAGGTGGGAGACACTCCTAACCTGGACCTTCAGGTATAAAAGGGGAAGCTCCACCCACCTTCATCACTTGAGTGCTAAGGAATAAAGGACAGGTCACAGACTGACCTTCTCTCAAGCATAGGCCTTGTGTGCATTTATACTGTATAGTAAGGACGTATCAATGGCGACGAGAAACTGGGATTTAAACCACATGAGCACTAGCAGAACAGACGAGAGGTACTGTGTTAAGGAATGGTTGGGACAGAGATTCAACATTGTTAAACCAACACACAGTTCTTCAGGCAGACAAGTGCAATCGGGCATGTCCCAACATGTAGTCGAACCCAGAGGGGGAGTTCGACAGAGACAATGGCAAGCTGAACGGCGATTCACACCATTGCAAGGGACAATGCGGCCAGTAATGGGGCCATCAACACCTGTTAATAGCGCATTCAAGGACAGTCACAGGGGCAGTCAGGGACGATCGACTGGCAAGGGACCTTTTGTTTCCAACAACAGCTCATGTTGGAGGCGTAGAGGCACACACTCAGCCGGAGTTTGCAGACATGAGCAAAATACCTGCAGAAATTGCAAAAATGAACGCTGGGGGAAATCGCTGGAAGCTGAAGTTCAGCGAGTTCATGTAAAGCACGTATACAGTTCATACACCAGGACGCCACCGATAATGATGAAAGTGCTCCTCAATGGCATCCCAGTATCAATGGAGCTAGACACGGGGGCCAGCCAGTCCCTGATGGAAATCAAATAGTTCAAAAAGTTGTAGGCGTCCAAGGCCAGGAGGCCAAAATTATTGGTGATTGACGCACAGCTACGGACTTACACAAAGCAGATAATTCTGGTGCTAGGCAGTGCCACGGTAGTCGTGACCCACAAAGATTCGAAGAACAGGTTGCCACTTTGGATTGTCCCAGGGGACGGTCCCGCACTACCGGGGAGGAGTTCGCTTGCTGTCATGAACTGGAAATGGGGCGATGTCAATGCAATTTCCTCTGTGGAGCGAGTATCATGCTCACAGATCTTGGACAAATTTGACTCATTATTTCAACCTGGCATTGGCACTCTCATGGGGGCCAAGGTAGTGATTCACATAAACCCGGACGCCAGGCCAGTACTCCACAAGGCCAGAGCGGTGCCGTACGTGATGCGGGAAAAGATAGAAGGCGAATTGGACCGCCTGCTGAGGGAAGGCATCATCTCGCCAGTCGAATTCAGTGACTGGGCGAGTCCGATTGTGCCGGTGCTCAAGGCGGATGGGTCGGTCAGGATATGTGGTGATTACAAGGCCACCATCAATCGGGTGTCACTCCAAGACCAGTACCCGCTACCAAGAGCGGAGGACCTCTTTGCGACGCTATCCGGTGGCAAACTTTTTTCAAAATTGGACTTGACCTCAGCTTACATGACCCAGGAGCTGGCGAGTGAGTCGAAGTAGCTGACCACCATCACGACACACAAGGGGTTGTTTGAGTACAACAGATGTCCGTTCGGGATTTGCTCAGCCGCCGCGATCTTCCAACGAAATATGGAAAGCCTCCTCAAATCGATTCCAGAGAAGGTGATTTTTTAGGACGACATCCTCATCATGGGTTACGATACTGAAGAACACCTCCACAACCTGGAGGAGGTGCTACGCAGACTGGACCGGGTAGGGCTGCGACTGAAAAAGGCGAAGTGTGTCTTCCTCGCTCCAGAGGTAGAATTCCTGGGGATGAGGGTAGCAGCAGACGGGATCAGCCCTACTGCATCCAAGACGGAAGCGATCCAGAGAGCACCCAGACCCCATAACACGACGGAACTGCGTTCGTTCCTGGGGCTCTTGAACTATTTTGGTAACTTTCTTCCCAAATTGAGCACGCTGCTAGAGCCGCTACTCATGCTCCTATGCAAAGGTCGCGAATGGGTCTGGGGGGACAGCCAAGAAATGGCTTTTAATAGAGCACGCAATTTGTTATGTTCCAACAATCTGTTAACACTATATGTAAGAAACTTGTGTTAACATGCGAAGCGTCGTCCTATGGTGTCGGGTGTGTATTGCAGCATGTCAATGCCAAGGGTCAGTTACAACCGGTAGCTTATGCCTCCAGGAGTCTGTCCCGGGCAGAAAGGGGTTACGGGATGGTAGAAAAGGAGGCGCTCGCATGTGTATATGCGGTAAAGAAAATGCACCAGTACCTGTTTGGCAGGAAATTTGAGCTGGAGACAGATCACAAACCCCTAACGTCCCTTTTGGCCGACAACAAGGCCATAAATGCAAACGCATCGACATGCATAGAGGTGGGCACTCACGTTAGCCGCCTATGACTACACAATTCGGCACAGACCAGGCACCGAAAACTGCGCCAATGCACTCAGCAGGCTCCCACTAGCCACCACTGAGGGGGCTACCGAGCATGCTGCTGAGATGGTCATGGCTGTTGAAGCTTTCGGAAGTGAAGGCTCACCCGTGACAGCCCGTCAGATTAAAGTCTGGACAAATAGAGACCCGCTATTGTCTCCAGTCAAGAAATGTGTCCTGAATGGGGACTGGGCAGCCATGTACAGGGCATGCCCTGAGGAATTTAAACCATTTCACAGGCACAGGGATGAACTCTCGATTCAGGCCGATTGCCTACTGTGGGGAAACCGCATAGTCATGCCCCAGATGGGCAGAGAGGTGTTCATCAGAGAACTCCACAATGAGCACCTGGGCATTGTCACAATGAAGGCAATTGCCAGGTCACACGTTTGGTGGCCAGGGATAGACGCAGATCTGGAACTTTGTGTTCGCAGGTGCAACACGTGTGCCCAGCTGGGCAATGCGCCCAGGGAAGCCCCCCTTAGCCCCTGGCCATGGCCCGCCAAGCCTTGGTCATGCATCCATGTGGACTATGCAGGTCCTTTCATGGGAAAAATGTTTTTGGTTGTAGTAGATGCCTACTCCAAATGGATCGAGTGTGACATTTTAAATTCAAGCACATCCTCTGCCACGGTAGAATGTCTACGGGCAATGTTCGCCGCCCACGGTCTACCGGACTTCTTGATCAGCGACAATGGCCGTGCTTCACAAGCACTGAATTCCAGGACTTCATGGCAGGCAATGAAATTAACCATGTCAGAACGGCACCGTTCAAGCCGGCCTCAAAACGGCCAGGCAGAACGAACAGTGCAGATAATCAAACAGGGGATGCTCAGAATCCAGGGGGTTCCCTACAAAGGCGCTTATCACGCCTCCTGTTGGCCTATAGATCCCGACCACACTCGCTCACAGGGGTTCCACCCGCAGAGCTGCTAATGAAAAAGACGCTCAAAACCCAGCTGTCCCTTATACACCCCACCATAAAAGAAATTGTCGAGAGCAGGCGCCAGCCACAATATGACTACCATGATGGGAATGCGAGGGCGCGATGTATTGATGTAAATGACCCTGTTTTTGTCCTCAACTACGCTGCAGAGCCCAAATGGCTCGCAGGCACTGTGATTGCCAAAGAGGGAAATAGGATTCTGGTAGTTAAACTTACCAATGGACAAATCTACCGCAAACACGTGGATCAAACAAAAAGGAGGTTCAACAACCCCATAGAAGAAGCAGAGGAAGAACACGATGTAGAGTTCACTCCACCACAGGTGACCGAACACCGGAACCAAAGGGAGGAGAGCCCAGTCACTGTGGGCAGTTCGGACAGGCCTGAGGCACCGCAAACAGCAGACACTCAGGCCAGCGCCCAACAACCGGAGCACCAACTCCGGCGCTCCACAAGAGAGCGTAAACCACCAGAGAGACTCAACCTGTGATCCCAATAAGACTTTCGGAGGGAGGTGATGTCATGTATTCAACCAGCATTGTAACCCATGTATAATCTGACCTAAGTTGTACACTGTGAGAACAATGACCACTAGATGGGAGACACTCCTAACCTGGACCTTCAGGTATAAAAGGGGAAGCTCCACCCATCTTCATCACTTGAGTGCTAAGGAATAAAGGACAGGTCACAGACTGACCTTCTCTCAAGCATGGGCCTCGTGTGCATTTATACTGTATAGTAAGGACGTATCAACTTGAGCACAGAATCCAGGTAGTGAGGGAATGTTAGAGATGCTGTCTTTTACATGACATTAAACTGAAACCCTGTCCATCTGTTCAGGTGAACATAAAAGATCCCATGGCACTATTTGAAGAAAAAGGAGTTCACCATCTGGTACCCTGAACGATATTTATCTCTCAACCAACATCAGCAAAACAGATTAATTGTTTATTTTATTGCTGCTCGGGAAATCTTGCTGTGTGGAAATTGCCTTTCATGTTTATCTACATTACAACAATGACTGCACTTCAAAAGAACCTCACTGGCTGTGAAGTGCTTTTGGAGTCATGAGGATATAAAAGGCACTATATAAATGCAAGTTCTATCTTTCCAGCGCCAGTAGGCAGATCAAGGCCATAATAATGACCTTACCGCTCTGTTCAGAACGTTGTCCCACCTGCTATGTCCTTTAAGCTGGCTTTGAAATAGGCGTCCAGGGCTCCCGCCGGAAACAAGCGGACGATTCATTAATGCATGAAAATCAGAGTCTTATGATATACACAGAGCGCTTGATATCGTTTTTGAATGAAAACCTGTGGTGCCTGCGCTGTGAAAGCCCCGCCCACTCAAAGGCTCTGCTGGAGGCCATTCTGAAAGTCCCACAGGTTTTCATTGACAAACTACATCAAGCGCTCTATGTGTGTACGAATGCTCGCTCCTGTGCCTGCGCACAAATCTTCCCACGCACGGCTAGGCTTTCACGGCCCCCCATCTTCGTGATTGCCTCGCCCTCCCCTGGATATGACTAAACTCGCTTGGTTCCACGGAGTAGTCTGTAGATTTCCTGCCAACATCCCCTCCCCCTAGGCACGCTGCCTGTCAGTGCTTATTTCAGCACTGGCAGCTCACCCATTTTATTTTAATGAGGCCCAACCATGAAAATGGCTGTGGCCTTTGGTGAACTTGCTCGGCTCACTGCCCACTCCATCAACAGAATCACATGCAAATCGAACCTAATGTTTTTTTTTTACTGTCGGCTGTGATGAAGTCGTGGGAAACTAGCCAGCCAGTATTTGTGGTCAAAGCTTATACATGAGTATTGGGCACTTACAGAAGATACTGAAAGTGTCATGAAAACTTAACCTGGCAAGGACCTAACACCTTAAGGATGGGTGGCTGGGAGAGAAAATTGGCAACAAAATTAAAAAAGAAGTGCAAAATTGAAGAATATATTCATGTAAGGGAATTTTCTGTCCAGTACTTGTATTGATAGTTGTTTCTTGCCCAGCGCCAGTACTATTAGTTAGGAGTATCTGCACTGAAAGAGTTTCTACTTTATTCTACAGAAAATAAAAAGGGTGATACATTTTTGTTCTCTCCAGCAACACACCTTTAAATCATCGATAATTAGAAAAACAGTATGATCGCTAATTGAAATTATGTTGCAACTAATTCATTAATCTAATTTCAGAGGTTATGCAGACTATTTATCTTTCATAGGCTGCAGAGGACCAATTATTTATCTTAAGGCTATTTTCCAGAGCTCTCTTCTTCAATGATATTAACGGTAATTTTCTAACCGTGGCTGATTACCACATGATGGAAGGCCTATGACTAATTTTCTGATCATTATTCCACTATAAATAAGCCCACAGTCAGAACACTCTTCAGTTTTGATCCCTTTCAAAGCAGTAATCTTGAGAAACTATAGCAATCCCAATATCAGCAATCATCCATTTTATATTGCTTTTAGCCATCTAGTGCTAAACAATTAAAATATGACTTGTGGGGGATAGTATTAATTAGTCACTTAAAATTATTCCAGAAAAATACCCTTGTTATATAACATATTGACATGCATATAGCTGCACTCACAGTCCAAATAAAAAAAGAACTTACATTTATATCATCATCATAGGCAGTCCCTCAGAATCGAGGAAGACTTGCCTCCACTCCTGAAGTGAGTTCTTTGGTGACTGAACAGTCCAATACGAGAGCCAGAGACTGTCACAGGTGGGATAGTCGTTGAGGGAAGGGGTGGGTGGGACTGGTTTGCTGCACGCTCTTTCCGCTGCCTGCGCTTGATTTCTGCACGCTCTCGGCATTGAAACTCAAAATGCTCAGCGCCCTCCCGGATGCACTTCCTCCACTTAGGGCGGTCTTTGGCCAGGGACCCCCAGGCAAGTAGGGATGTCGCACTTTATCAGGGAGGCTTTGAGGGTATACTTGTAACATTTCCGCTGCCCACCTTTGGCTCATTTGCTGTGAAGGAGCTCCGCATAAAGCACTTGCTTTGGGAGTCTCGTGTCTGGCATGTGAACTATGTGGCTTGCCCAGCGGAGCTGATAGAGTGTGGTTGGTGATGTTAGCCTTTCAATGACCTCAGGATGGCCCAAAGCGCGTTACAGCCAAAGAAATACTCTTTTGAAGTGTTGTAGGAAATGCTGCAGCCAATTTGAGCACATGCAAAGTCCCACAAACAGCAATAAAATAATGACCAGATAATCTGTTTTAGTGATATCAGTTGAAGTATAAATATTGGCCATGATTCTGGGGAGAACTCCCCTGCTCTTCTTCGAATAGCGCCATCATTTCAGATGTCCACTTGAGATCTCATCTGAAAGACAGCACTCAAGTGTCAGCCTAGATTATGTGTTCAAATCTCTGGAGTGGGACTTAAACCTGTGACTTTCTGACTTGGAGATGAGAGTGCTACCACAGAGCCATGACTGCCATCTTCCCTCCTGGAATCAAATGAACTTACATGTAAGTTGCATCTCAACTCAAATATACAAAAGTACAACCTGTAACAAATTGATAGATAAATAATTATTTATTTCCAAACATTTGCTTCAATACTAGTTCAATGGCTTAAAAACAGAAAATGCTTGAAATCTCAATGGGCCAGGCAGCATTTGTGGAGAGAGAAACAGAGTTAACGTTTCAGGTTGACGACCCTTCATCAGAACTGGAGAGTGTTCGGAAAGAACACATTCTTAACAAGGGATGATGCGCCGTATGATGGGCCGAATTGAAATGGTAATGCCAGGAGTTCCTGGAAATACCATTTCAGTTTGGCTCATTATCTCTTTTGTCTCTCTAATCTCTCCTACCTTCCACCCTATCACAGACCTTCCCATTTGTTCTTTCTTCCCCTCCCCCTTTCAGTGCTTGTTAAGAATGTGTTCTTTCCGAACACTCTCCAGTTCTGACGAAGGGGCATCGACCTGAAATGTTAACTCTGCTTTCTTTCCACAGATGCTGCCTGACCTGCTGAGATTTCCAACATTTTCTGTTTTTATTCCAGATTCCAGCATCTGCAGTATTTTGCTTTTGTACCAGTTAAATGGAAATATTTATCTATAGTGACCTAAGTGACTACGTTTGCTAGGTGTAAAATGGCCTAAAAAATAAGGGAGCTTCCTAATGAAGATGGAGGCCTAGAAATTCAATTAGACTCACAAATGGGTGGTGTCAAGAGCTAGCGCTATTTATCTGTGCCCATTGAAAGTGGTCCAGGTAGCATGCTAAATTCGTGCTGCCTGCTCATTATAATGATTGGAGTGCTAATCTCAGCGCTAAATGCGCTGCTGATTGGCTTAGTGCTGAACAGGTAGGCCAATAACAAGTGCAATCTAATGACCAGTAATGTTTGGTCTCGGCTCTCTGCATTATTTAAAGGAGAAGTGCTTTGTTGAAGCAGCACCTTATTGTCAGCCAGGCTGTAGACATGGCTCAGCAACCTCTGGAGAGAGCACAAAGGTTCTCGGATACTGCACGCTAGGTCATGGCCATTCATAGAACGTGGGCTGTGGCAGGAAGCCATCCAAGGCTATTTGCAGAAGGCTCTGGGAGGAGATAGCTAACTCCATCATGGCCACTAGTGTAGTCCCAAGGATCCAAAGCTGAAAAGAGTTGAATGACCTCACACGGCTAGTCAAGGTGAGTGAAGGCTTCAGCAAATGCCATATCCCACCATCTGCACCACAAGCCTCACACACTGCTCAAAGTACCACACCCCCATCACTCACCTACCAACAATCTCTACCTATCACCACTCATACCTCACAATCTTCACCCTCCCAACCTTAGCACTGCTGTAACACTCACACTCACATCCACTGATAGCTATTCAACTATGGCAGGCACATCACCCAAACACTTTGCACTATACTCACTGACACACTTCCCATTCTCTTGTAGGCAAAGGTGGCACAGAACAGGAGGAAACAGCAGTAGATGGGAGGTGGCCAAGCCGCTGTACAGAACCTCAGCAACCTGGAGGAATCCATGTTTGACATCTGGCAACAGGAGATAATGATGGTATGGACATTCCTAATCCTTTTTTACACATCCCACTTTCTCCCCATCCCACAGTCCCTTCTCACTTACAAGTGGCTGATGGTGTATGCATGGATATCTTGCTGTCCCTCATTTCCCTCACCACAACCCAACCCCTGTGTCTTTCTCATAGAATCATAGAAATTTACAGCACAGAAGGAGGCCATTTGGCCCATCGTGTTGTAAGACTTATCTTTTTTAAGACAGGTTTTAGCCTCCAAGATTTATCTTCACTTTACATAACAGAAAAAAACATAGAAAATAGGTGCTGGAGTAGGCCATTCGGCCCTTCAAGCCTACACCACCATTCAATAAGACCATGGCCGATCATTCCCTCAATACCCCTTTCCTGCTTTCTCTCCATACCACTTGATCCCTTTAGCCTAAGGGCCATACCTAACTCCGTCTTAAATATATCCAATGAACTGGCATCGACAACTCTCTGCGGTAGGGAATTCCACAGGTTAACAACTCTTGAGTGAAGAAGTTTCTCCTCATCTTAGTCCTAAATGGCAAACATAAGAACATAAGAATTAGGAACAGTAGTAGGCCATCTAACCCCTCGAGCCTGCTCCACCATTCAACAAGATCATGGCTGATCTGGCCGTGGACTCAGCTCCACTTACCCGCCCGCTCCCCATAACCCTTAATTCCCTTTTGGTTAAAAATCTATCTAGCTGTGACTTGAATACATTCAATGAGCTAGCCTCAACTGCTTCCTTGGGCAGAGAATTCCACAGATTCACGACCCTCTGGGAGAAGAAATTCCTTTTCAACTCGGTTTTAAATTGGCTCCCCCGTATTTTGAGGCTGTGCCCCCTAGTTCTAGTCTCCCCTACCAGTGGAAACAACCTCTCTGCCTCTATCTTGTCTATCCCTTTCATTATTTTAAATGTTTCTATAAGATCACCCCTCATCCTTCTGAACTCCAATGAGTAAAGACCCAGTCTACTCAATCTATCATCATAAGGTAACCCCCTCATCTCCGGAATCAGCCTAGTGAATCGTCTCTGTACCCACTCCAGAGCCAGTATATCCTTCCTTAAGTAAGGTGACCAAAACTGCATGCAGTACTCCAGGTGCGGCCTCACCAATACCCTATACAGTTGCAGCAGGACGTCCGTGCTTTTGTACTCCATCCCTCTCGCAATGAAGGCCAACATTCCATTCGCCTTCCTGATTACCTGATGCACCTGCAAACTAACTTTTTGGGGTTCATGCACAAGGACCCCCAGGTCCCTCTGCACCTCAGCATGTTGTAATTTCTCCCCATTCAAATAATATTCCCTTTTACTGTTTTTTTCCCCCCCAAGGTGGATGACCTCACACTTTCCGACATGGTATTCCATCTGTCAAACCTTAGCCCATTTGCTTAACCTATCTAAATCTGTTTGCAGCCTCTCTCTGTCCTCTACACAACCCGCTTTCCCACTAATCTTTGTGTCATCTGCAAATTTTGTTACACTACACTCTGTCCCCTCTTCCAGGTCATCTATGTATATTGTAAACAGTTGTGGTCCCAGCACCGATCCCTGTGGCACACCACTAACCACCGATTTCCAACCCGAAAAGGATCCATTTATACCGACTCTCTGCTTTCTGTTCGCCAGCCAATTCTCTATCCATGCTAATACATTTCCTCTGACTCCGCGTACCTCTATCTTCTGCAGTAACCTTTTGTGTGGCACCTTATCGAATGCCTTTTGGAAATCTAAATACACCACATCCATCGGTACACCTCTATCCACCATGCTCCTTATATCCTCAAAGAATTCCAGTAAATTAGTTAAACATGATTTCCCCTTCATGAATCCATGCTGCGTCTGCTTGATTGCACTATTCCTATCAAGATGTCCCGCTATTTCTTCCTTAATGATAGTTTCAAGCATTTTCCCCACTACAGATGTTAAACTAACCGGCCTATAGTTACCTGCCTTTTGTCTGCCCCCCTTTTTTAAACAGAGGCGTTACATTAGCTGCTTTCCAATCCGCTGGTACCTCCCCAGAGTCTAGAGAATTTTGGTAGATTATAACGAATGCATCTGCTATAACTTCTGCCATCTCTTTTAATACCCTGGGATGCATTTCATCCGGACCAGGGGACTTGTCTACCTTGAGTCCCATTAGCCTGTCCAGCACTACCTCCCTAGTGATAGTGATTGTCTCAAGGTCCTCCCTTCCCACATTCCTGTGACCAGCAATTTTTGGCATGGCTTTTTGTGTCTTCCACTGCGAAGACCGAAGCAAAATAATTGTTTAAGGTCTGAGCCATTTCCACATTTCCCATTATTAAATCCCCCTTCTCATCTTCTAAGGGATCAACATTTACTTTAGTCACTCTTTTCCGTTTTATATATCGGTCAAAGCTTTTACTATCGGTTTATATGTTTTGCGCAAGTTTACCTTCGTAATCTATCTTTCCTTTCTTTATTGCTTTTTTAGTCATTCTTTGCTGTTGTTTAAAATTTTCCCAATCTTCTAGTTTCCCACTAACCTTGGCCACCTTATACTCATTGGTCTTTAATTTGATACTTTCCTTTATTTCCTTGGTTATCCATGGCAGGTTATCCCTTCTCTTACCGCCCTTCTTTTTCACTGGAATATATTTTTGTTGCGCACTATGAAAGAGCTCCTTAAAAGTCCTCCACTGTTCCTCAATTGTGCCACCGTTTAGTCTGTGTTTCCAGTCTACTTTAGCCAACTCTGCCCTCATCCCACTGTAGTCCTCTTTGTTTAAGCATAGTATGCTCATTTCTGACACAACTTCCTCACTCTCAATCTGTATTTCAAATTCAACCATACTGTGATCACTCATTCCGAGAGGATCTTTTACTAGGAGATCGTTTATTTTTCCTGTCTCATTACACAGGACCAGATCTAAGATAGCTTGCTCCCTTGTAGGTTCTGTAACATACTGTTCTAAGAAACAATCCCGTATGCATTCTATGAATTCCTCCTCCAGGCTACCCCGTGCGATTTTATTTGACCAATCGATATGTAGGTTAAAATCCCCCATGACTACTGCCATTCCTTTTTCACATGCCTCCATTATTCCCTTGATTATTGCCCACCCCACCGTGAAGTTATTATTTGGGGGCCTATAAAGTACGCCCACCAGTGACTTTTTCCCCTTACTATCCCTAATCTCCACCTACAATGATTCAACATTTTGTTCAGAGTTTAAACTAGTGAGACAAAAAACCCAAGAGACTCAGACACAGGATGTTTCTTTTTCTCATCCTTCTCCAGGGGGTTATCTTTACTTAAAATAATTAAAGGAAATAGAAGCAATTTACGATAACATCAAAGGCACAATTTGCCAGCACCAACCTATCCCTATTAATATACTTTTTAAACAGTTAAAAGTTGCCAATCCCTTAAGTGATTAAGAGAAAAAAGACACTTCCACCAGGCCGTGGTCAGCGATAGGAAATTAACTCCCTGATCCCCTTAGTAACTGACCAGGTTACCAATCTCGCGACTGCAGCAGCTACCTCATGTGTTACATCCATTTTAATATCCCTTTTCTGGGATGTTTGCCCACCGTGTATGTACGTGTCTAAGTTTAAAACAAAGGAATGCTCTTGAACAAATCTTTCCCATGAATAGGTCTTCTACTTCTTATCACCATTGTTGCAACTTTCTTCACAATTCGTAGACAATTCAAGGACATTTCTTACTGCCTGTGAAAATGTCTTTTTGCAGCTGTGAGATCTCTCAAAAGTTAATTAAAAAGAAAGTCCCTTGACTTTTGCAGAGCATTTTGGATTATTAAAAATAGTCAAATCATGTTTTCAGCCAATGGAGCAGTTTGCAAGTGCAGTTATTAGCAGAAAAATGAGACGAAAAAAAGCTGTAGTCTTACAGTTCCACCCCGAAGTGACTGGACTCGAACGTTTCCATTCTCAGTCACTTTCAGTTCACTTTGTAATCCTTTCCTTTTGTCGATGTTTCCTGTATCATCATGAGCCACTCCTGCTGTTGATGGTTCCTGTTAACACGGCAGGTTATTATCAGAAGATACAACACAATCACTAGCTGCACAACGACCAACACATACGAGACAATCTGTATCCAAGGAAGAATTTCGATATCCGTCCCCAATCTTAGACACTTCTTTACATAATTCACGATTCTTCTGGGCCAGGGTATAATAATGGTCTTGGGACTGTTTAACACATTTCATTAACTCTACCAAGTGTTCTGGTAGAGGTGGGATGTCATAGCCAAATCGCGCCATGTACTGTTGTAATTGCTTCTTTCAATCATCTTCTACAGTAATATCTACTTGTCTATGTGAATAAATGCTTAATAAAACCCACGCCCCAAGTCTCACAGTTTAGACTAGGGTAAAGCAAAAAGTTCCCACTGCGGTGGGACAAGTTAGGTTGGCACAGAGACTTAGTAAGTTGGTAAGTAGACATTGCCCTCACATTTCAATCAGTTATCCATGAGGGGAGCTTTCCCTCTGCAATACACTGCCGGTTTTCTTGGGCTTGTTCCATGAAGCAAGATTCATACATTACACATACATCATTTCGAGCAGTTTCATCAAAGGCCTTTTTGTTCGCTTCTATAATCTGGTTTACTTTTTTTAGCATTGGATTCTAAACGTTTAACCACATCCTGCAAATGAATGGTCATGATTTGGTCCTCCGTCAATTCCTCTTGATTAATTCCCGTATCATTCTCCCATATAACCGCGCTGTTTCAGGCTTACACCACCCAGGTAGTCCCACTTCGGTCAGATTCATTATTACAGGCACCACTTCAAGATGTACATCATGTTACAATATCATCCGAGTTGGGATTACCACTAGCCAGTTTGTTGGTCCTGGTACGTGTTTAGGACTATAATCGGCTTTTCCCACAAATCTGTTTTATTCACAGGAGAAGGAACCTTTGGACGAATTTTTAATTCTATTGCTTGTGCAACCGTGCTCCCTTCCTCGCATCCCTTGATATAATAGACGGTTATAGTGGTATGGTTACCATACCATTGGAAATGCACTCTGGTTCTATAACCTCAGCCATCCCTCTTCTACCCTGCACGATATCTAAGGGGCCTCCTTCTCTTTCTTTTACTGCGTCGTGGGGTTGGAGTGGTCTGTGGGACTTGGTGATTCCGGATCTGGGGCCGGAGAGGTTCTTACAGCTCCTGTGTCCTATCTGCTTCCATTTGGATCACACTGTACCTGATTAGGTAGGGATATCCCATTGGTCACTCCTTCTTCCTCATCCCACTGGAGAGGATGAATCCGGCTCACCTTGCTTATACTTGTTTCTTGACTTCTCGGTGACCTGCTAGTGGGCTAAAAAAGCTTAATCCGGTTAATATGAAACCATTTAGTTCTCTTAGGTAACAGGACTGCATATACACTGGGACTAGCTTTATCAATGATATTATACGATCCCTTGTACAGGGGTTCAAACACTCTCACCCTTGCATTGTTTCATACCATTACCTGGCTAACCACTTCCCACTCCTGAGGTTTACTTGGGGCCAGGTGTAATCGGTTGCGTTGGTGTGCCCTCCAAATCTTATGGGCAGATCCGAGATTCAATTCCTTAATAATTTCCAAAGGTCATTCAGGAACCTGTCCCGAGTCACTTCCTTAGTTTGTTTGTCAGGTAAAGTAGGAACCAATTTTGTGAAATTGTCCATTAAAACCAAACAGTGTTTATCCATCTGCACACACTGCCACGGTCCCTCTGGTGGATGGGTATGTCCCAGGGGAGCCTTCTTTTGTGTGGGTCAGGATTGTTAGCTGCACACACCAAACAGGTCTTACAGTAATCCTCTACCTCTTCCCTCAAATGGGGCCACCATCCCATCTCCTCTACTCCTTCCAATTTGTTTCTGCTCCAGAAAGTCCTGCCCCCATTGCCAATTCCACCCCTTCTTCCCGATAGTCATCTACTTAAAAAACAAAAGAAACAGAGAATCCATTGTGACTTTGCTTAAGAGCGCAAGGGGTTAATTTGTCAAATCATAAAATTCCTTCTGCCCCATGGAGCAAATATTCACTTAAAAATTAAGAAACTTTCATTTAATAATGTCCAATGACTTTAAAATTTCATTCAGCAATTCAAAAGTGATTCCTTGCCGAATTAAGAAAACACTTATCAGTGGCAAGGGTTAACTTCTTTCTAGGTTTATAAGCAGTCAGAGCAAAACATTGTCTGATGTCATTATGTCACTTCACATAAATTTAAGTAAAACTTTTCCAAACCACCTAATGCCATCTTTTTATTTTTCTAGCAAAAGTCATTATCAACATAGGGTGTCTTCCTTTTTTAAGTGTGAAAGTCTCATGTCCGGAGGTAGAGTCATTCACACTTGGAAATAACCAGAATTTCACCATGCCCACAATGAAAGTCGGGTTTTCATAGGTTAATTAACCTTAATAACTCCAATTTAATTTTCAAGGGACATCATGCAAAGACAGAAACTTTCCCTTTCTCCTTTTTGCACCCAAACTGTGCTTTATGATTTGAATTTTCTAATTAAATTCATTTTCTTTTTTATAGCAGACACGATAGTAACTAACTTCAAGGCTGAAGCTTATCTTTTGCAAAACAAGGGTCTTCTGTGCATTTCATAACTCCGTAAATCATAATCAAAATCATAAAACTGCACCTGCATTTCTAACTTAAAATGTCATTCAATTCTAGATATACAATTCAACTTATTCTCACTTCCTTAAAACTTCCCACATCCAGGACAACACTACAAAGGGTTAAAACTTTCAGCTCTCTGTCCGAAAAGGTGGGCGGAGCTAAAACAAACAGACGAATACACCATTTTTCTTTTAAAAGACAGGCTTTCTGACAAATGAAAAATTCTTTTAACACCCCAAACATTCACAGTGAGGAAAACTTCCACACAAACACACACATTTTCATACAAACTGAAAACTTTTAAACAACACCCTTTAAGGTTGCATAGGTATTTGGGCTGGGCACTGCCCCCTCATACCTGGGTTTCCCTGCGGTCCTCCCCATGGGCTGCATGGACCTTTCCTTGAGAGGCCTCATCTGCTTTCATACACGTGGCCACATATTTGAGCAACTACTCCTAAGTAGGTGCACTAGGCTGAGGTCCTTCTGACTGTGGAAGCTCAGTCTTCCCTTTCTTAGGCTCCTTACCATCCTTAATAAGGCGCTCTTGCTCTCCACAGTTAAAACAAGCCTATCCTTCTTCCTCTTTCTCGTATTTCGACCCTTCCTGCTGCCACTTCTTTGGGGCACCTCCTTTCATCTCACACACCTTGTCCTTAGGCTTAACCATTACCCCAATGTTCTTTTTGTCCACCTGACGCGTCTCAAAATGCAGTGTCATTTTTCTCAAAACCCTGGCCTCTGAGTTACCTACACCCTCATCCTCCGGATCAAAGTCTGACATAGCTACTTGTAAATATGGCAGATTATTAGCTATTAGGGCTCGCAGCCAATGGTTACGTGCCTGCCCATTCAGATCACTCACCTTACTACCCCTCCCATGATGGCCTTGTAAGTTGGCCACAGTCGGTCAGCAAAAGCAACTGGAGGCTTGTTGGGCCCCTGCTCTACCTTCGTCATGGCTTTAAATGGATTCCCTCTACCGACCCCCATTATTTGAGCAACTTGTCCCTTCAAACCATCATAACCATCGCCCACTGCCCTTTTACTTTCTGGGGGAAGGCCCACGAAAATACCAGGAATTAGGGTGTAAAGCAGTAAATATTTCTTTTCTTCATTATCCAGGTTACTCAAAATAGCTATCTGTTCTAGGATGTGACCTTGAGGGTCTTCCCCGACTTCTAATCTCTTTATGTTAGTAGCCATCTTTCTCAAATTTTCCGTAAGCGGTCTGGTGGTGCGTGCCATCTTTGACATATTGGAGCCATAGGTGGTGGTCTGGTTCCCTCTTGTGGGCTATTCATCAAGGGGATGTCGATTTCAGTAGGCTGTTTGCAGGAACTGTGAATATACAGGGCATTTGGCCGGAATGTGCAAATAAACGGCAGCTCGGCTGGTATACGAATCAGATGGGTCGGAAAGCAGACCAGAAGATGGAGGGGACAGTACCCGGGACACCGGTGTACAGCGGGTCAACACGATCAATGGCCACTGCTCCTACAACAGGATGCCTCCTACAATGATGAGGGTCCTACTCCACGGGATACCTGTCAACATGGAGCTGGATACGGGAGGGAGTCAATCTCTCATGGGTGCTCAACAATTTGAACAACTGTGGCCGCATAAAAGAGACAGACCAAAACTCACAAGGGTCGACACCAAACTAAGGACCTATACCAAAGAAATCGCACTAGTCCTCGGCAGCGCCAAGCTCTCTGTCACACACAAAGGGACAGTGAACCGGCTTCCCCTGTGGATTGTCCCCGGAGACCCCCCAGCACTGCTGGGGAGAAGCTGGCTGGCAAAACTAAACTGGAAATGGGATGATGTCCATGCCATGTCATTAGAGGAACGGACCTCCTGCTCAACAGTTATAAAGTGATTTGAACATCTCTTTCAGCCAGGTGTGGGCACTTTCAAAGGGGCCAACGTCAAAATCTACATCACACAGGATGCTAGACCGGTCCATCACAAGGCCAGAGCTGTACCCTATGTGATGAGGGAAAAGATTGAACATGAACTAGGCAGGCTTCTGCGGGAAGGCATTATATCATCTGTGGAATTTAGCGACAGGGCAAGGCCCATCATCCCAGTCATGAAGCCTGATGGATCGGTACGAATCTGTGGGGACTACAAATCTACCATAAACAGAGTCTCCCTACAGGACCAGTACCCGCTGCCCAGAGCGGAGGACTTATTTGCCACATTGGCTAGAGGTAAACTTTTCTCAAAACTAGACCTCACATCTGCGTATATGACGCAAGAATTGACCGAAGAATCCAAGCTACTCACCACCATCAACACACATCGAGGCCTTGTCATGTACAATTGATGCCCATTTTGCAGCTGCCACATTCCAGCGCAACATGGAGAGTCTGCTCAAGTCCATCCCGGGGACGGTTGTATTTCAAGAACACATACTTATCACGGGCAGGGACACCGACTCCCATCTCCGTAATTTGTGGGAAATACTAAAGCGGTTGGATCAGGTAGGCCTACGAGTCAAGAAATCCAAGTGCCTGTTTCTCGCACCCGAGGTTGAATTTTTGGGCAGAAGGATTACCGCTGATGGAATCCGCTCAACAGAGTCCAAAACAGAAGCAATTCGCCTGGCACCCAGGCCCTGGAATGTCTCATAACTGCGCGCCTTTCTCGGGCTACTCAATTACTTTGGGAATTTTATGCAGAACTTAAGCATGCTGCTGGAGCCTCTCCATGTGCTACTCAGGAAGGGGTGCGATTGATTTTGGGGGGACGCCCAGGAACGCGCCTTCAATAAGACACGCAACCTTCTGTGTTCCAACAGTGTTTTGACTTTCTTTGATCCAGGTAAAAAGCTAGTTCTCACATGCGATGAGTCAGCGTATGGGGTCGGGTGCGTTTTACAACATGTCAATGGTGCGGGCAAATTACAACCCATAGCTTATGCCTCCAGGTCACTTTCGCGGGCGGAGCGCGGGTACGGAATGGTTGAGAAGGAGGCGCTCGCGTGCGTGTACGGTGTCAAAAAGATGCACCAATACCTTTTCGGGGCTAAGTTCGTGTTAGAAACCGACCACAAGCCCCTCACGTCCCTCCTATCCGAGAGCAAGGCAATAAATGCCAACGCCTCGGCGCGAATTCAACGGTGGGCACTCATGCTGGCGTCCTACGACTATACCATAAGGCACAGACCAAGCACAGACAACTGTGCCGACGCGCACAGCAGGCTAATCCTGGTGACCACGGAAGGGTCTGACGAACAGGACTCAGAGATAGTCATGGCAATCAATGCCTTTGAGTCCACAGGTTCGCCCATGAAGGCTCGCCAAATCAGAGCCTGGACTGCCAGCGACCCCACGTTATCCTTAGTAAAAAGATGAGTCCTAACCGGTGACTGGGCAGAGGCTCGCGATGCCTGCCCCGAGGAACTAAAACACTTTCACAAGCGCATGCATGAGCTATCACTACAAGCAGACTGCCTGATGTGGGGCAGCTGAGTAGTCATGCCTCTGCGAGGCAGAGAGGCATTTGTCCGGGAGCTCCACCGCGAGCACCCGGGGATCGTTCTCATGAAGGCCATAGCCAGATCCCACATCTGGTGCACCATTTGTGCTCAACTCAGCAATGCCCCCAGGGAGGCTCCCCTGAGCCCCTGGCCCTGGCCCACCAAACTGTGGTCGCGGGTGCACGTAGACTATGCGGGCCCATTCATGGGCAAAATGTTCCTTGTAGTTATAGATGCATTTTCAAAGTGGATCGAATGCACCATTTTAATCTCGAGCACAACCTCCACCACTGTGGAGAGCCTCGCAACCATGTTTGCAATGCATGGAATCCCTGACATATTGGTCAGTGACAATGGTCCGTGCTTCACCAGCGCAGAATTCCAAGATTTTATAATTGACCACGGCATAAATCATGTCAAGATGGCACCGTTCAAGCCGGCCTCCAATGGCCAGGCGGAGAGAGCAGTGCAAATCATTAAACAAGGCATGCTTGAAATCCAATGTCCCACGCTGCAGGGTCGCCTGTCGCGACTGCTGCTGGCATACAGATCTCGTCCGCACTCATTGACTGGGATCCCCCCCCGCGCAACTGTTGATGAAAAGGACTTTAAAAACAAGGCTCTCATTAATCCTCCCAGACATGCACGAAATCGTTGAGGCAAAGTGCCGTAAGCTGACTGAGTACCATGACAGAAATTCGAGGGGGAGATGGAATGAGATAGGGGACAAAGTTTTTGTACTAAACTATAGCAGTGGTCTCAAATGGCTTGCAGGGACAGTAACAGGCAAGGAAGGAAACATGCTACTGGTAGTACAAACGGACAATGGCAAAACCTGCCAGAGGCATGTAGACCAAGTCAAAAGCAGATTTACCAACAACACTGCGAACCAGAGGCAGACTACAATGTGGAACTCGCACCACACCTGGTGGACAGACAGAGGGAACAACCTGAGGAAAGGGCAATCCCAACAGATAGCCCAGGCGAGATACCAGCAACCACACCCAAAGGAAAACAGACACCAAGGCAAACAACTGAACCACAACTCAGAAGCACCACACGAGAGCGTAGACCACCTGAGAGACTGAACCTATAAAGACAATAAGACCTTGGGGGAGGGTGATGTCATGTATCTTACATTATTATATCTAACTGTATCCTAACATGCTACACATGACTGTAATAAGATATGACCTGTAACCACCAGCATACCTTACCATCAGGGGTGCACTTGCAAGAGACTGGTATATAAGGACAGGTCTCAGGCAAGTGCAGCATTCCAGAGCTGTGAAATAAAGGTGCAGGTCCAGAGTGACCTTGATTTCACTACATGCCTCGTGTGAATCTGTACTGAGGGGACAGGACTTTACACACAGGGTGTGATGTCGAGAGTGCTGGTTTGGGGCAAAGAACCAAAATGGAAGAGAGGATTTCCTCCTGTGTGTATAAGTGAATGTAACTAAGGAATGGGTGCTTAGTCTATTGCGCGTGGACAGCAAGTAAAGATCACAAAGAAGCAGTAGAGAAGGTAATCTCATTGGTCTGTCTGCAGCGACAGGTCCAGCTGCTAGACAGAATGAATGAAACCTTACAGGCAGAGTTATGGGAATGCGCAGAGGACTACCAGGAAAGGGTTATGTCAGAAGAAAGATTATCAGGAGAACTCCCTAAGCTAAAACAGGAAAGGACCCAAATAATGGAAAGATTTAAAAACAGTCAGGACTATTTTCAATGTCAGGTTACCGAGGCAAAAATAATGAAAAGTCACTGAGAGAGGAAAGCACTCGCCTCACCCTACAAGTAAAAGAGCTCCAGAAAAGATTAAAAGATGTGCAGGCAGCGTATAAAGAAGCTCGCACTAATGGGTTTGAATCGGGAGACCACGGTCCCTGCCAGCAGCAAATTAAAAGTTTAAACCTTGCTCTGTCCAAGGCAAAAGGCATGGTATGCCTAATAAACCCAGGTATGCCCCAGGTAAACCTGGAAGAGAAGGAAGAAACTACCTGGCCACTACCTGTGGCACCGGTGACTACACCGGTTCAGCAGCAGGAGGGGCAAATCAGTTGCAGGGCGGACAGGGATAGTGAACTACCACCACCTGTAGCACCGAGTTTCAGCTCGTCTTGGCCGCAGGGAGGAGAGGGAGGCGAGCCAGAACAGGGAGAGCCAGAACCAGGGCCAATGTGCCCGGTCTGGCAACAGAAGTTTGGCCCGCCCACCCTTAACGAGGGTCCAGGGCCCCTGGAAAGTCAGTTTGTGGTCCTCCCACACTCCCCACCACCTTAGGGCTATGATAAGCCACCTGGGAAAGCTAACTCCAAAGGGAGACCCCTCGGTTCACTTTGTGGAAGTGGAACAGGCAGGGGTTATTAATGGGTGCGATGATGCAGAAATGGCAAAGGTGCTTCTCCTATCTCTAGACAGCAAACTGTATCAGTCCCTCTCTACTGAGCCAAAAGAGGACAGAAAACACTTGCTGCCATCCAGAAAGACATTTTAGAAGCTATGGGCTGCAATGATGGGAGTCCCTTCTCTAGAGTAGAGAAAATGGTGCAGCTCACAGGAGAAACCCCACAGGCGTTTTGCAAACCGACTGTGGCCGGTGTACAAAAGCACCTGTAGTGGGGACATTGACAGAAATCACTTAAATCCGATGAATTAGCACACTGGCTCCGAAGCCTAGCAGCTAACAGTTTACCCAGAAGAAGAACTAAGGCTGAGGCCTGGTTCGATCCCAGAGATCCCCAAGCCACAGAACAGGGAGTGCTTAGGCAACCTACCCTAGCTTACAGAAACAGCAGAGGTACAGAAGAGCACCCACAAAAGGGAAGGGTTCACGAAATCCGACCTAACCAAGATAAGAGGGAATGGCGCCATGAGGGGGGCAACTCCTCCGAGAAAAAACATATCTGTTTTGGGTACGGAAAGAGTGGGTATTGGAGAAGGGATTGTAAAAACCCTTGGAAGAATAGCGCAGGAGAGAATTCTCCAGCCCCTGCCCAAAAGACCGAGACAGATAAGCCAGTCCCTCCCCACTCATTTGAGACCTTTTTAACTGCGCTCCGAGCCATGTTAGATGGCCCTGGAAAGGTAGCCACTGCCACCGGTACCGAAATCCCATCTGCCCCCTCCCAACCAAAACCATGACTAGGACAGGCACAGCCTGTCCACCTGTGTGCCCTCGAGTATGATGCTTGGGGGAGACCGACCGTACAGATGGAAGTGGAAAAGGTGAAAGGGACATACCTGCTGGACATCGGTGCCTCAAGCACCCTTGTCCATGCAGCTAACCCTGTCGCCTTACCTCTGTCTAGAGGGGTCCCCTACAGCTTGGTGGGTTTCACAGGCACTGAACAGACTGGCTCATTCTCCGTTCCGCTCTCCATTCATTTAGGTACACTCCACACTAAGTGGACTTGTGTCCTGATGAAGTGAGAGCAGGAAGGGCTGACTTCATCCTAGGCCACGGGATCCTAGTGGATTTAAGAAACCACTGTCTTTGGGGGTCAGTCTGTACGGGACAGGAGAGTGAGGTGATGGTTATCCTGGGAAAACAGGGAAAAGGGATGGTGTGCACCATGAAACCAAAGGAGTGTTACTACCTTGAATCACTGGTCAGTAACACCCCTGTAGAATATCAAGAGTATGTGAGGAAAAACCTTGCAGCTTTTGCCACTCACAAACACGACTGCAGGAGAATAAATGGGGTCGAGGTTAGCATAGATGGGGACCCCATGACCCGACCACAGAAACAGTACAACTTCCCCAGGGAGGCAGAGGCAGACATGGAAACAGCCTTGGGTTCTTTAGTTAAACAGGGGGTATTGAGACCAATAGCTACCCATGTGAACTCTCCATTGTGGCCGGTTAAGAAACCGGACAACTCTTGGAGAGCCACAGTGGACTATCGAGTACTCAACCGTAACATCCCCGCCTGTGCACCCACTGTTGCTGCTGTCGCCGACCTCATTGGAAGTATCCCAGCCTCCGCGACCACCTTCACGGTGCTGGATATTTCCAATGGGTTCTGGTCCATACGTTTAAGAAGGGAAGATCAGTACAAGTTTACTTTTACCTTTAAAGGACAGCAATACACTTGGAACTGTCTCCCTCAGGGCTTCCACAATAGCCCCAGTATTTTCCATCAGTGTATGGCCAACTGTTTAAAGAGCTTCAGCAGACCCCAGCAATTAGTACAGTATGTAGATGACCTGCTCCTGTTCACCGATGAGGGGGAGGAGCATGGCCCACTGCTGGCTGAGCTGCTGAAAGAATAGGGATTTAAAGTAAACCCCAAGAAGGCACAGATCAGCCTGAAGGAAGTAAAATTCCTGGGACTGGCTGTGCGCGCTGGGGAAAGGGCCATTGACAAAGCTAGAAGGGAAGCAGTGCAGAAGTTACCAGCCCCCAACACAGTAACAGGAGTAAGATCTTTTCTAGGGCTAACTGGGTACTGCAGAGATTTCATTGAGGATTATGCAGCCACCGTAGACCCTCTGCTCAGACTCCTACACAAGGGAGTGGAGTGGGATTGGGACAAAGGTTGCGAGGCAACATTTATCCAACTCAAGAAAGACCTGCAGACCGCTCCAGCTCTAGGGGCCATCGATGGGGGTAAAGAGTTTTCCTGGAGGTAGCAGCCAGTGGGGACAGCCTGAGCACAGTACTGCTCCAAGAGCGGCACGGCCGGTTGAGACCAGTGGTCTACTCCTCCAGGATACTCACGGACGTGGAGAAGGGGTACTCCAGCTGTGAGTGGCACCTCTTAGTCACTCACTGGGCTGTGAAAAGATCACTGATATTCACGGGGGTCCCCTATCACACTCCTTACCCACCATACGCCCACCCAAATGCTCCTGGATGGGAGAATCAAGGATGGGACAGTGAGCAGTGCCCGCATTGCTCGCTGGACCCTGCTCCTCTCCCAAATGGACCTAAGGGTAAAGGGTCACTGCGAGCCAAGACTCGCAGCCAACATGATTTATCCAGGGACAGCCCACTGGTGTTCCGTAGAAGGCATATGGGAAATTAACATAGGCTTTCGGGCTGGGTTACACCCCACAGGCCGAGAGATCTATGTGGACGGTTCAAGCACAGTATCTGCGGGTGAACGACTCACAGGCTGCGGAGTTTATGACCCCGATGCAGGCATTGCCCTGGCGATTAAACTCCCCACTAATATGAACGCCCAGCATGTTGAACTGTCTGTGATGGTGTATGTAGTCAAACACCCCGAAGAATTCCCTACCCCATACACGATTTGCTCGGACTGTATGTTCACATGCAATTCGTGTACGGAATATCTGGCTATTTGGTCCCGCCGCGGATACACATCCCCTGGCAATTAAGCCCCTACTGCAAAAGATCATGAAAGCCGTAGGGGAGGCAGGGAATATCTACATACATAAGGTGAAGGCACATTCCACCACAGAACCCAGCAGGCTGACATGTTGGCCAAGCAAGGTGCCCGCACGGGCAAGCTCTGGGATCCGTACAACTCAGGATCCATAGAGCAGTCAGGGGCAGGATCGGGACAGCAGGGAAGGCAGGGATAGCTTTGCCCTTGGACCTAAAAACGGTTCAGACACAAGACCCCGTCCTCAAAACTGCCCTGAACACGCTAGCAAAAGGGGAAAGGGTAGACGACTCATACAGCACTGCAGCGATTGCCGTTAAAGGCGGCATGCTGTTCAGGGGGGAGCAATGGGTAGTACCGCAACAACACCGGAGAGAATTCCTCCAGCTGGCCCACGAGGGTCCAGGAGCAGGACACCCCGGACCTGAGACCATTTGGCAACGAGTGGAACAGGCAGGGTGGTGGCCGGGACTCAGGGAAGACGTCCGCGAGTTCTGTGCTCGCTGTCTGGTGTGCGCGGCCAACAACCCCGACCCCTAGAAAAGAAAGGTGTCTATGGGACATATCAGGAGGGTAGTGGGACCCTGGCACTCAATCCAAATCGATTACATCAGGCCCTTGCCCACTGCCCAGGGAGGCTACAAGTACTGCCTAGTCTTGGTGCATGTATTCACCAAATGGGTGGAAGCCTTCCCATGCTGAACAGCCACTGCCCTGGGAACAGCTAGGATCCTGGTCAGAGAAGTGTTCTCTCGATGGGGACTACCACAATACGTGGAGTCCGACCAAGGGAGTCACTTCACCAAGCAGGTGATGCAGGAGACCCTTAAGGTACTCGGCATCAAAGGAAAATGGCATGTCGCCCACAATCCGCATTCATCCGGGCCTGTGGAGCGTTTAAACCGCACCATCAAAGAAAGGCTGCGCAAAGAGACAGGGGACTTACCCAAGAGGTGGGTAGAGGTCCTACCACTGGTCCTCATGGGGATCCGGGCCAGCCAAAGAGCACGGGGTACTCCCCGTATGAGCTCATGAACGGCAGAGCCAATGCGAACCCCCACCCATGTGTTAACCCCAGTACTCACGGAAAGTCAGCTTAGGGAAACGAACCAGAACAGCTTTGTCAGGAATCTGGAATCTGGAATCTGTTTGAACACCTTAAACAGATTCACTGGCAGGCTGCTAACAACATGGGAAAACAGCATCGAAGCAACTGACTGCTGCTAGAACCCCGCAAGCACCTCGAGTGGGAGATAGGGGACCAGGTTATGGTAAGGAACTACGCTAGAGTAGGGGTCTTTGAGGCACTGTACATGGGATCGTACCACAGCAAGCCCCATGGTCTATGCCTTAAAATTGCCCGCCAAACAAAGTGGTTTCACATAAACCAGTGCAAACTTTTCAATCCAGGATCAGCAGCAAAACGTAAGGGACAGCCAAAACCTGTAAACCATGCTAAAGACAGGGACCCCCAGCCAACGGCCCCCAACTCTGGAAATCCCACAGGGGACGTGGCAGACCCACAGACTGCACCTAGAGGGGCGGTGGACTGTGTTACCGGAGGAACTGTCCCCCCAATCATTCGGGACTCGGACGCACCCCCAGCAGCCGGACCTTAAGAAGGACTCCCCGCACGCCACGGCTAAAGACACCGTGGTCACTGGTGCTCCAATCTAAATGGTTCAGCCCCAGGAAAGGGACCAGCCGCGAAAGGGCACCCAAGGTCAGAGACCAGCCCGCGAGCAGGGACACCCAGCCAGTAGCCTCGGGCAACAAGGGACCCCCAGAAGAGATAGCGGTGGACCAGCCACCAAGTGAGAGTCCCCAGCCCATAGCCCTCAGCCAGGTAGACCCCCAGGGGAAGAAACAAACCAGGCAGCCACCCCCAAAGGAGCGGTGTGCTGCAGCACCAGAGGGGACGTTCCCCCGATAGTGTGGGACTCAAACCCACATCCGGTCAGGGTACTTAGGGTTAGGCGGTGCAGGCCGACCTATCACCTACCTCGCTGGACACCCAGCGGGAGAAGAAGAAGGAGAGAAGGCAGGAATTAACCTGGCCACCCGGAGACGGGTGGCAGATGTACATATATAGCGATGTGAATGTAAGGATGTTTAGCAATATGAATTTAAGTATGTTTAGTGAATACATTTAGAATAGTGTAAGATTTATCTGTGTAATAAGTATATATGTATTAGTTAACTGGGGTAAGGAACGAACGCAGCTCCGTCGTGTTACGGGGTCTGGGTGCTCTCTGGATCACTTCCGTTTTGGATGCAGTAGGTCTGATCCCGTCTGCTGCTACCCTCCTCCCCAGGAATTCTACCTCTGGAGCTAAGAAGACGCACTTCGCCTTTTTCAGTCGCAGCCCTACCGGGTCCAGTCTGCGTAGCACCTCCTCCAGGTTGTGGACGTGTTCTTCAGTCTCGCGACCCGTGATGAGGATGTCGTCTTGAAAAACCACCGTCCTTGGAATCGACGAGGAGGCTTTCCATATTTTGCTGAAAGATCGCGGCGGCCGAACGAATCCCGAATGGACATCTGTTATACTCAAACAACCCCTTGTATGCCGTGATGGTGGTCAGCTTCTTTGACTCACTCGCCAGCTCCTGGGTCATGTAAGCTGAGGTCAGGTCCAATTTTGAAAAAAGTTTACCACCGGATAGCGTCGCAAAGAGGTCCTCCGCTCTCGGTAGCGGGTGCTGATCTTGGAGTGACACCCGATTAATGGTGGTGTTGTAATCACCACATATCCTGACCGACCCATGTGCCTTGAGCACCGGCATGATCGGGTTCGCCCAGTCACTGAATTCGACTGGCGAGATGATGCCTTCCCTCAGCAGGCGGTCCAATTCGCATTCTATCTTTTCCCGCATCACGTACGGCACCGCTCTGGCCTTGTGGTGTACTGGCCTAGTGTCCGGGTTTATGTGAATCACTACCTTGGTCCCCATGAAAGTGCCAATGCCGGATTGAAATAATGAGTCAAATTTGTCCAGGACCTGTGAGCATGATACTCGCTCCACAGAAGAAATTGCATTGACATCACCCCATTTCCAGTTCATGACAGCAAGCCAACACCTCCCCAGTAGTGCGGGACCGTCCCCCGGGACAATCCAGAGTGGCAACCTGTTCTCCGAATCTTTGTGGGTCACGATTACCATGGCGCTGCCTAGCACCGGAATGATCTCCTTTGTATATGTCCGTAGCAGTGCGTCAATTGGCAATAATTTTGGCCTCTTGGCCTTGGACACCCACAACCTTTCGAACTGTTTGATACTCATCAGGGACTGGCTGGCCCTTGTGTCTAGCTCCATTAACACTGGGATGCCATTGAGGAGCACTTTCATCATTATCGGTGGCGTCCTGGTATAAGAGATGTATATGTGCTCCACATGAACTCGCTGAACTTCAGCTTCCAGCGATTTCCCCCAGTATTCATTTGGCCTCAAGGCTTGCATTGGGCCTGTCCTCCTCGTACATTAACCTGGCTGCAGGCTTCCTGCACATACGCGCCAAGTGACCGCTGACGTTGCAGTTTCTCCAGGTATATTGCTGATACCTGCAAGCTCGAGCTGGGTGTTTGCCTCCACACCTCCAGCATGAGCTGAAGGCCCCTTGTTGGAAACAAAAAGGTCCATTACCAGTCGATGGTCTCTGACTGTCTGTGTAACTGTCCTTAAGCACACCATTAACAGGTGTTGATGGCCCCATTGTCCATTGCGAAGGCATGAATTGCCGTTCAGCTAGCCATTGTCTCTGTTGAATTCCCCCTTTGGGTTTGACTACATGCTGGGGCATGTCCGATTACCCTTGTCTGCCTAGAGAACTGTGTGCCGCGTTAACAATGTTGACGCCCTGGTCGTTTGCTGCATTTGAGCCAAGATTTTTGCCATAAATCATTCTGGTCTCTTCCTCCCCTGAGATAATTGTCTGGGCTATCAGAGCCGCCGCTTTGGTCTCAGTTTCCCGAAAACCCCAGCGTGCCCGATGCCCTCAATAAAAAAGTCTTGCAGCATCTCTGCTCTGCATGCATCTGTGAACTTACATAGGCTCGCCAGTCGCCGGAGGTCTGCCACGAAGTCTGGAACGCTTTGGCCTTCTCGCCGCCGGTGCGTGTAAAACCGGTGTCTCGCCATGTGCATGCTGCTCGCCGGTTTAAGATATTCCCCGATCAACTTAGAGCTCTTCAAATGTCTTGTCCGTCAGCTTCTCTGGCGCTAGAAGGTCCTTCATCAGGGAGTACGCTCTGGATCCACAAACTGTCAGGAGATGAGCCCTGCGTTTGTTGGCCGAATCCTGTCCCAACTATTCCTTAGTGACAAAACTTTGTTGTAGTCTCAATAAAGTCGTCCCAATCATCACCAACACAGTACCTCTCTTCTGTGCTGCTCGTGGCCACACTCGCGTGGTTTAAATCCCAGTTTCTTGTCGCCAATAATATGTCCTTACTATACAGTATAAGTGCACATGAGGCCCATACTAGAGAGAAGGTCACTCTGTGACCAGTTACCTTTATTACCAAGACCTCAAGAGGCAGACGGTGGGTGGAGCTTCCCCTTTTATACCGGAAAGTCCAGGTTAGGAGTATCTCCCACAAGTTCCTGTGGTCAGTGTTCAAGGTGTACAACTTAGGTCAGCTTATACATGGGTTACAATGACAGTTGAATACATGACAAGTTCAAATGGTCCAGGAACGGATTGTCCCCATTCCTGAACCCTCCACTGTCCACCTGTGAAGGAAAACATTACAAGCCTGCAGGATTATGTTGTACATTTTGGCTATGCAATTCCCCCCCTACCCCAACATCTTACTGCTCTGCTAAAAGCTGTAATTATCTCACAAATAGACTTCTATATTCTGGAACAGAAAACCATTGAGATAGGGAAAAAGATTCTTGAGATCACCATTCCGTCTTGGTGTGACCTTTTCAGAAATATAGAGGTCCCAGTCTGGATCCGAATCGCTTCCCACACTATTTGTCAACTCGATTATACTTTACTTATGGTGTCTCACTTGCCGAGTGAAACAGAGGCCATTAGGTCAGGCACCAAAGGGTGCTATATGTACCTTGGCCGAACTTGGGAATCGCGCAGGGAGGGGTGACACCATACTACCATGTTTAATTTTACCTGCTGTAAACCGCAACATCGCGAGTGTTGTAAGAGTGTTACTTAAATGTTTCAACTATGTACCTTTATTTTACTGAACTTAAAACGTGTTTGACCATGGACCTGTCTGCTATTTGAGAATGTGTTACTATGTGTTTTCATTTTACTTTACTTAAAGTTGTGTATGACTGTATACCGTCATTTTACTGTAAAAGAGGGACATCATACCCCCTCTATGCTATAACCGAATTGTATTGTATTTTGCCTGTATTTTGCATTGCATTTCAACGGGGGATGCAGGGTAATGTTTAGCTAGTATAAATGCAGGGAAGGTTGACTCTCGGGAGCAGGAATTTTGCTTACCTTGACTGACACTCAAGCAGTGTAGAGTGTCAACAGGGGAGACTGCAGAGCGAACAGTTCACCAGAACCCTCCGTGTTTGGGCTCATTTGAAAGGAAATTTAATTTGGGACTATCTACCGAAAAGTTTGGAACTCTAAAGTGCTTATGGAAGAAACTACGAACTTTAATAGAATTATGAACTTTTACAAGACAAATTCAAGCCTGTGGGCGCACCAAGGGAACAAAAGAAGCCCACTTGATTATTGGAACTGTCTGGGTGTGAGGACTGTGCTAACCTGTCTGGAAGAATGAGTATTTGAAAATCTTCCTCCACAAGAGACATTACTATCACAGTATCACCCAGAGATAGCTCCCCATCAACATTGGTCTGGACAAACCATTTCAGCTTATACATCACAAAGAGGCCCAATCCAGCCTGTATGCGAAAGACTAAGCACAAAAGGACATTGCAATTACCAAACTAATATTTCCATCAGGAAACAGTTTTTCGAACATCAACCCACCCAAGACATATCAACTTTAACGAGCCCAACAAAATATTACAAAGAAGAACCAAGCCCGCCAAAATTATACAAAGGATTGTGAACAGATTGGGCGGCAAGATTAGAACACTGAAATTGTATAACTGGCCACTGTTTTCAAGAGAGAGAGAGGGAGAGAGAGAGGGGAGAGAGGTGGTTGCTACTACCTCATCAAGACCAAGGAGAGAAACCAACATGACAGTGGTAAACTAACATCTCCAGCCTCGAAGTCTTGAAGTCCTGAAGGAAGGAAGAACATCACCAACTACCAATAACTATCAAAAGGATTGGTAAACATAAGTCCCTGCCTGCCCTGGAGTCTAACGTAGCTAGAATTAGGTATTGGGAGGTATAATTTTACTGCAACCCCCTTTGAATGTGTAGTGTATGGTACTTTATTAGAGTGATTATAAGTTTGACCTTGTACCTTTCCTTGTACTGTTCTTTATTAGAGTGATTGTAAGTTTGGCTGTGTATTTTCACTTGAGTAATACGCCTGTATTACTTTGACTGTAATAAAACCAAAGTTCTTTGCATCAAACCAGTGTCCTCTGCACTTTTGTCACACCCCCCAAATAAATCCAGAGTACAGAACCTAAGGGAGGGGGAACGATTCGAAACCGCTCAAGTTGGTCAGAAGGGACCCCTCAGAGACCTACACCCCCACCCCCCACAAAACTGCTCCTGGATGAACCGGTATGCAGCTTTTAAATCCACATTAGATCTTTCTGCTCATTCAGTGCGATGTCTTTGACATCGCTCTTTCTCTGCCCACACATCACACTGCCTCTGATTATTAATATATTGACTCTTGAGGTATTGTTCTTTATTACACCAGCTCTCCTTTTACCTTTTGAATTTTTGCTCGAGCTCCCTCTTACTTAATCTTTCCTCCTCTAGTTCTTTCAAAAGTTGGTTTACCACACTTCTTTTTCACTAATTTTTGTTTGTAATTTATCATTTACACCATCACAGATTTTAACTTTCCTTCTATGAATTTCTTGAACCTCGGATGACAAGTGGACCCTTGGGTCCATAAATCAGCCTCCACCACCGGATCATCACTGTCTATAATGATCCGCACCCACCCCTCCCTGAGGGGCAACTTCTTCATCACATACTTTGTAACCGACTCATCCATAGTCCTTGACATTGTTTGTTTGTCTGTCACAAGTCCCACGTTCGGGTGCCAAACTGTAGGACTTATCTTTAAGACAGGTTTTAACCTCTAAGATTTATCTTCACTTTACAGAGTTCAAACTTGTGTGACAAAAAAAACCAACAGACGCAGACTCAGGATGTTTCTTTTTCTCATCCTTCTCCAGGGGTTAGCTTTAAAATAATCAACGTAAATACAAGCAATTTACGATAGCATCAAATGCACAATTAGCCCTCACCAACCTATCCCTATTAGTATAATTGACAGTTAAAAATTGTCAATCCCCTAAGTGATTAAAAGAAACAAAAAGACACACCAGACCATGGTCAGTGATTGAAAATTAACTCTGATTCCCTTAGTAACTGACCAGGTTACCAATCTCGCAACTGCAGCAGCTACCTCACGTGTTACATCCATTTTTATATCCCTTTTCTGGGATGTTTGCCCACCGGGTAGTATGTGTCTAAGTTTAAAACCAAGTAAAATTCTTAAACAAATCCTTGCCATGAATAGATCTTCCCATTTCTTATCACCATAGTTGCAGCTTTCTTCACAGTTCGTAGACAATTCAAGGACATCTCTTACTGCCTGTGAAAATGTCTCTTTGCAGCTGTGAGATCTCTCAAAAGTTAATTAAGAAGAAAGTCCCTTGACTTTTGCGGAGCATTTTGGGCATTAAAAAAAAAGTGGGCATGTTTTCAGCTATCTTGAAGCAGTTTGCAAGTGCAGTTATTAGCAGAAAACTGAGACCAAAAAATGCTGTAGTTTTACAGTGTCTGTGCCTGCCGAAAAGAGCTATCCAGCCTAATCCCACTTTCCAGCATTTGGTCCATAGCCCTATAGGTTACAACACTTCAACTGTATATCCAAGTAGTTTTTAAATGTAATGAGGGTTTCTGCCTCTACCATCCTTTCAGGCAGTGAGTTCCAGACTCCCACCACTGGGTAAAAAATGCTCTCCTCATCTCCCTTCTAATCCTTCCATCAATTACTTTAAATCTTTGGTTATTGACCTCTACTAAGGGAAATAGGTCCTTCCTATCCACTCTATTTAGGCCCCTCATGATTTTATACACCTCAATGAAGTCTCCCCTCAGCCTCCTCGATCCCAAAGAAAACAAGCCCAGCCTATCCAATCTTTCCTCAAAGCTAAAATTCTCCAGTCCAGGCAACATCCTCGTAAATCTCCCTTGTACCCTCTCGACTGCAATCACATCCTTCCTGTAATGCGGTGATCAGAACTGCATGCAGTACTCTAGCTGTGGCCTAACTAGTGTTTAATACAGTTCAAGCATAACCTCCCTGCTCTTATATTCTATGCCTCAGCTAATAAAGGAAGGTATCCCGTATGCCTTCTTAACCACCTTATTTACCTGTCCTGCTACCTTCAGCGATCTGTGGACATGTTCCCCAAGATCCTTCTGTTCCTCTATACTTCTCAATATCCTACCATTTATTGGGGGAGAAATTCAAAATCTTAGCGTGGCATAATGTCAAGGAAGCAGTGGCTGCCACTCTTCTGCCAGCTGGTGGTGGGTCCCGCGGTATCCTCCATTTTCGAAGTGCCAGCAGTGCTGTTGGTAAGTAGTAGTGGTGGAGTAAGTAGAAAAAAATGGCTGAGTGGTGACATCAGTCAGCTTGCCACACCGAGTTAACGTCACCTCGGCCAAATTCGACCCTAGTGCTGCTGGTCCTCAGCACACCAAGTAAACCCAATGTGCAAGCAGGCTGTTAGAAGTGTTGTCAGCACCTCTTAAAGGGACACACACATCTTTTACGCAAGTTTGCATTTAAACTTTTGAACTTTTTATTTTATTGAAGTAGTGGCTTGCTGCAATAGATGTCAAAATTTTTTTAAGTGTGCAGGGAGTACAAAGAGTGCTGTTGGATGTTTGCAAGTCCTCGGATAGTAAAGAAAGGCCCCTGAGAAGAAAGAAAATGCGGAAATACTCGGCAACATCCGTGGGGAGAGAAACAGAGTTCACGTCTCGGGTCAAGATGCTGCCTGACCTGTTGGGTATTTGCTGCATTTTGTACTGTCATTTCAGATTTACAGCATCCACTTGCAGAGGGAAGAGGAAGAAGCAGAAGAGGAGGAAGTAGAAGGAAGGATGCAACTCAGACAGCCCCTTTCTGGCCAGTATATCAGGGATAAAATCATCCGCCTGCAGTCCCAGTGACCACAACCCCAATTCTCCTTTCAACATTTGTCCCACACCTTATGTTCTCTGTTACTGACCGCCACAGCGTCCTTTTGGCCACAATGCTAAGATAAAAGCCACCACAAAGCAAACTTGCCAATCCAACTTTTTACATCTATCCATTCAAAAGGCATCAGAAAATCAACTCATCACCCTTATGCATTCTCTTCATGACTGTCTTGTATGTTCCTTTGTCTATCCTACTGATGTCACGCTGTGCTACCCCAGTGGTCGATCTTGAGGAGTTAGTGAATGGCAGTGTCAAATCAATCTTCTTCTTCTGGACTCTCTCTTCTTGGCCAACCACTGGCTGAGCAGGCTGCACTTCTTGGGTGTGTGAAATGAGGAAGGCAAAGGGTGGAGTTCTGGTGAATGGAGGGCGGGAAAGCAAGAGGTGCATGCCAGAAGGAGGATAACGCCTGATGATACTGGCATCTTGTATTCTTTCATCCCCACCGCTGGCCAAGGGCTCAGCCATGCCCCTGCCAAGAATGGCCCATACCATCTTCAGCTTTAAGTCCTGAAGACTCTCATTTGGGACGTCATTTTAATGATAATTGTTTTTTGAAAGTTTGCAAACTGCATTTTTTTTTCCCCCCACGGCATTTTAATTTTTATTCATTCTGAATGCATTGCCCTTTAATTCATAGCCTTTTAATTGCTCACAATTCCTTGCCAACTCCACAGCCACAGGCTGCAAGAGGCTGGAACGCAATTCCTGGACACGAGCTTCGGGTTGGAGGCCTCCAGTAACGCCACCAGGAGGGCGTTACATGGTAAGTTAGCACTGCGCTACAAATCTCCAGCGCAAATTCTTGTGTGGTAGCACTGCGGCCATTTTCAAGGCCACGGGGACATTGTTTCTTGGGTATGTGAAATGAGGAAGACACGGGGGTGGAGTTGTACTGAGTGGAGGGCAGGGCAAGCAAGAGGTGCATGCGAGAAGGAGGATAATGCCGGAGGATACTGGCATCTTGTATTCTTTCAGTGCCGCCACGGTTTCTGTTGTACTGCCCGGGGGAGTGGCAGTGGGTCTGTGGAGCAGGAACCTGTTGCCCTCTCATAACAGCATTCCTACTCCCACCACTGCCACTCCGCCATTGCCCTTGCCTATCAGCCAGCCAGCCCAGACTGCTGCCGCCTATGCTTTGGTGGTGCAGTCTACGGCCGGGCCTTCCAGGCCCACAGCTGATCGCAGTCATCCTGCAAAGCCATCTGTAGTCTCCTCTGCTGATGGTCAGCAGCCTTTCACCAGCCACGCTGCAGTTACTGGGGAAGCACTGTGCAGGAGCACTAGAGTAGGAAAGGCGCACAAACGACAGGCACTAAGGGATTGCACGAGTGATTAGTTGATATTGTAATGTTAATTGGACGCTGATAAATTTAAGATTTTTGTTTTTAATGTGTCCTTTGTGCTGCCTCTTATTTCAGCTTTGTGCTCAGGTGGACCCCGTCATGTTCCGTGACAGAGGGATGGGATGATGGGGAAGTTCTGAGCAATGGGGATCTGGGGTTTCATTCACTGGGATCAGAATCTGATGAGGCCTTCACGGACAACCCGTCTGGAATGGGGATTTGCTGCTTGCCTCCTCCCTCCCTCCTCTTCGTCCTTGTCCTCTTCTTCGTCCTCCTCCTCCTCCTCCTCTCCTATCTCCACCTCCTGAGGTGGTCCCGCAAACTCTAGTGGCAAGGGCTGCGTCCTGATGATGGCCAAGTTGTGAAGCATGCAGCAGACCACCACGAAATGGGACACCTGCTCCGGTGAGTACTGGAGGACTCCTCTTGAGCGGTCAAGGCAGCGAAACCATTGCTTGAACACCCCGCTGGTCTGCTCAATGATGTTACTGGTAGCAACATGACTGTCATTTTATGAGTGAGCAGGAGTGGTGGGGTTGTGGAGGGGAGTCATGAGCCAGGTGCAGAGCGGATAGCCCTTGTCTTCGAGCAGCCACCCTCAGGTTTTACATGGTGGCTGGAAGATTGCTGCCACTCTGGAATATGCAGGGTGAAGGCATTATGACTGCTGCCAGGATAATGGGCATTCACCATCATGATGTGCTGGGTGTGGTCGCACAACAACTGCACATTGAGTCGTAGCCTTTGCGGTTATGGAATATCTCACGATTGGTATACAGTGCCCGCAAAGCCACGTGGGTGCAGTCAATGGCACCCTGCACCATGTGGAAGCCTGCTATCTTGGCAAAGCCACATACATGCTCCTCCTGTTTCTCTCTGAACAGAAAGAAAACAATGTAGTCCGTTCTCCTGGCATAGAGAGCCTCTGTGACCTCCTGGATGCAGTGATGGATGGCAAACTGTGAGATGTTAGCTATGTCTCCTGCTGCAGACTGCAAGGATCCGCTGGTGAAGAAATTGAGGGCCACGATGATCTGGAGGGCCACTGGGAGAACTGTGGTCACCCTGGTCTGAGTTCTGTGACTACCTCCTTGGTAAAGCGGAGCCTCTTCATACACTGCTCCTCGCTTAAGTGGAGGTAGGAAGAGTGCTGTCGGAAGACCCTAAGTGGGTAAGGCCTCCTGTTGAGAGCCCTTCTGGCCCTCCTCCCTCTGGGTGCATCTTCTCCGCTCCCTCTCCCGAAAATACTCGAGCACGAGGGGGATGGCAAGTAGATCCCCCATGACTGTAGGCAAGTGGTGTGAGCAAAAGCCTTTAAATGAGAATGAAGGTGTTCTCCACTTCCAGCAACACTCCCTGACAGCTCAGGAACTTGAAACAAGTTTTGAACGCTGCAAGAGTTGCTGAAAGTTACACAGAGCCAAACTGAAAAATCACGTCAGCTGCAAGTTGTTGATGATGAACCATCTAAATAGCTCTGATGGAGGCTCCTTCCTGCTGCTGAATGCTTCGTCAGCTGTTTGTGGTTAAGAGAGGTTGGTAAGTGGAGCGCACGCGGTGTCCACCGGTACGCTCGCGGCCTTCCGCGAGAGGTGGGCACCAGAGGGACTGGAGTGCATCATCACCCCCGGCAACCAAATTTTAATTTAATTTTATGTTTTAAAAGTTAATTTGTTTTAATTGCCGGTGTTTTTAGTGTCCCCTTCCCCTTTTATAGGGGGCACTTGGAAAAAAAATTGATTTTAGTGCCCAAAAAAAACCCCCAAAAAAACAAAAAAAATACAAAAAAAACACAAAAAAAAGGGGCCTTGAAAATGTTTGGTGTGTCCCCCAGATTGGGGGGCACGATTTAATGTTAGTTGTTTTTCTCCTAAAAGAGTGGTAAGTGGAGCGTCGATGGCAAAAATGGCAGATTGTGTGTCAAGTGAGCATTGCACACTAATTGATGTTTCGATTTTCCTCACTTCCATTTCTGCAGGCTGCGCTGCCAACCTGTGCAAAATGGCGGCAGCCGCGGGACCCAGCAGAAGCGAGGTAGCCGCCGTATTTCCTTCAAAATGGGCCTTAATGACCAGTATGAAACCCCAAAATTTCTAGCCCTTACTGTTTTGATTAAATGCTGTTGAGAAGGATTCTCATGGCATGGAAACAAACCACAGGAACAAAAGAAACTTTGCATGGATGCATTGAAAATTCTATTGGGGTGGAGCAGTTAGTGAGAGGGACACAGAGTGAACTTTGGATAATACATCACAATCCTCTGTTGTTGTAGCACTTTCACATTTCTGACAGTAATCACACTTGCTATTGAACTTGCTAGTACTCTGACCAGAATACCTTCCAAAATGGATTAAATGTATTTTCTGATACATTGTCATTAGTTTTATGACTATCTGAAGTGCAAGCTGGATGACCTGAAATGGAAATTATGGTGCAGGTATGAAAGTTGGGTACTAGCCAGAATTCTAAATGCATTTTGAGACTGTAAATTGGGAGGAAAATGGCACAGGTGACCTGGCATTGGTGTGATTTATGGTTCTGACATGACTCTCATCCTGGGAGGTCAACAAAGGGACTATTAATGCTGTAGAGACTCATCTCTGCAGTGTGGAAATTGTTCTGATGGCAACAGTTACAGGACTTCCACCCCTCTTCACATGTAAAGTAGGTAAAAGGATTGCAATGGTCTATCCACTGGGAAATGCCTATACTGGATTGTCACAGATAACCTGGAGGAGAAGGCGCATGAGGCAGTGTGGCCGGAGGCAGTATCAAGCTATTTTTCTTTTAAGAAGATGCTAAGTTTTAACAACTCGGAAAGCCCAGAGACTGCGTACCTTGCCTACTCTGGTTACTTCTGGTCCCCCTAATGTTGTTTCACCAATGTGGCACTCAGGTCCTCGGCCACCACCCTCCACACATCATCTGAACCACATTGCAGAGAGTCCTACCCATCCGAGTCCCCAGTCACCAGTGTCTACCTCATTGAGGAGGGCCTGAAGGTTATTATCTCCATAGTTGCAGCCCTTTCCTTAACTTCTTCCTGACTGTGTCATATCTTTGGAATAGGGGATTATATGGATACTGGAAATTAGAATTTTTTAACAAAAATTAACTTTTTAACATTGATTTAATGTGATTTCAGAACACACACAGCTCACTTACCTCCCAGTGCCAAGCCTCACTGTGAGTTATGGCTTCTGTTCTGCGCTTTTTATAGTGCATGTGGCTAGGCTGCGGGCACGTCATTGGCTGCAGCGCAAACAAGATCCCTGATTCTTCATTGAGTTCGCAGAACCATAGTCAAATTGATATTCTAGGAAATGTTGGCATAGTGTCCTGGCCAATATTTATCCCTCAATTAAACAAAAACAGATTATCTGGTTATCACATTGATGTGTATAGGAGTTTTACTGTACGCAAATTGGCTGCCGCGTTTCCCACATTACAACAGTGACTACACTCCAAAAGTACTTCATTAGCTGGAAAGCGCTTTGAGACATCTGATAGTGAAAGACACTATATAAATGCAAGTCTTTCTTTCTTTAAGCATATTGTGAGAAAATCGGAGAGTGCAACAGTTTGATTTATCGTGTCCGTGGAAATTACAGGTCATAATGTTTGTACAACTTAGTCTATGTTATCCAATAAAATGTCAATGTTTCCATCCCACTTTAGCTACAAATGTGGATTTATTAAGGTTCTTCAAGGTTTATCAATGCTTAGGAACTGGAACAAATTAAAAACACTTATCTTGTGGCAATCTGTTACGTTATTAAAATAATCACAAGGACAAAGGGCAGTAATGAGACAATTGTCAGAATCTTTCTGGACCATTTTTTAAGCAGATCTTTGTCGGCAATCTCTTGCCAAAACAAATGAATAAGACATGCATCGAGAGTTATTTCTGAAGCTTATAAAGTAAAATAAAAGTAAAGCTACATGCGGTCAATCTAGTTCATGGGCAGTCATTAAGCAGCCTCTGTTGAAAACCCCGGTGGAATTGACTGGCTACAGTGAAATCCTGGCTCTTAATAAAAGCAGATAAAAAAGGTAAAGCTACAAATGCTGGAAATATGAAATAAAACAAAAAAACACAGCAGGTCAGTCAGAGAAAAGACGGGCTATGATATTTTACGGGTATGAATTATGCACAGTTCAATAGACTTGATAAAAATGACCAATGTTTTCCATCCCCAAACACTTGATCTAATGTAAGTTCTGAACATGCCTGAATATACCCTGCCTGTGCATGCCCGAATCCATAGATGTGACTGGTTTAAATGTTAAATATTGGGTTCCACTCACACCAGTGCAAATCCAAAGCTACAGTGCAGCACGTACACCAGTCAAGTAAGAATATAATTCAACTTATATTCTTGTGGAGCTAAGATAATAATACTAATTACAGATTCACCGCAGTGCTGATAAATAAAATTTTTCTTATCAATGCGAGTGTCAAATCCAATTACGCTGTCTGTGAGGCCAGTGACCAGAATAAAAAGTGTATGGTGAATCTTCCTGTTCATTTTGCAATCGGCAACATTCACCAGTAGTAGGCTGCTACTAACAATATATAAATTGATAAAGATGTACTCCAAGGTACAGCAGCACAGATCTAAAAGTACATTTGTGTAGGCTAGAACTTTTCAAAACTATGAAAATGTCTTCCTTTGGATATCAATTGGTTTATTAATGTTCTCACTATTCTCTGGCCAGCTAAATATCTGAATAATTGGTGGATAAGGTAAATATAAAGGTGGCTGTGACCAAAACAAACAAAGGTGCTTTTTACCTTACTCCAGCACAGTCAGAGGATTGACAAACCTAATCCCTTCAGCCTCCATCGTTCTGATGTCTGTGGAGATCTACTTGTTATGTGGATATCCCAATCTGTTGCCAGACATTTCATCAGCTCCGATGACAACCTAAATTTGCTGAGCCGGTTTAATGCATCAGGGAGCTGAGACGTGAGTTCAGCGATGCATGGGATTGGCACTGTGTCTAATTCCCAGACAGGCGATGACAGTCGTACAAGCGCAGGGCAGCAGATCCGGATTCTGGAGCTGACACCAAAACATTTCTTCCCCCAATTTTTTTTTCCCTCCCATTCACATTTCATGAAGAAAATTCTCCACAATCAAATTCTGCAAAAACAATTTAGTCAATCATATTACAGCAAAAACATTCTCTAAGATTCTCTAATGACAGTTCCCCACCTATCCCACTACATACCTCTTAAAAATAAAACTGATAACATAATAAACATTGAAAAATGGGAAAAATCCCCCACAGATTTGCCCAGAAATGTATCCATCCCATCCTCCAATCACTTTAACAAGATGTTTGCCTCTCCACCTGGCCTAATGCATTCCGCTGGCTTCATGAACATTCTTGACTTAAGGTGCACACTACCTTGATACTTTACTCCCAGCTGAGTCTCCTGGTTCGGAACCAATCAGCTACACTACAGTTCCCACAGGTCACCCATGGGTACAGATTCATGAAAGTAAAAATCAGAATTGTACATTATCGTTCCCTCGTGGTCTTAATTCCAATTTATGCTCCCAAGCCTACTTTCCAATTTACAGGGACTGTTCAGTCAGCTCTTGTTCCCCTTCTAAACTCTGCTCCTGCCATTCTCTGGGCCTCCGACAATCCTTGGACCATGTGCTGCTCCAGCCTCAGATTTCACGGCTTAATCCCTTACCTTCTCCCTTGCTACATGCAGGCTTCACAACTTATAGAAACATAGAAACATAGAAAATAGGTGCAGGAGTAGGCCATTCGGCCCTTCGAGCCTGCACCGCCATTCAATGAGTTCATGGCTGAAAATGCAACTTCAGTACCCCATTCCTGGTTTCTCGCCATGCCCCTTGATCCCCCTAGTAGTAAGGACTACATCTAACTCCTTTTTGAATATATTTAGTGAATTGGCCTCAACAACTTTCTGTGGTAGAGAATTCCACAGGTTCACCACTCTCTGGGTGAAGAAGTTTCTCCTCATCTCGGTCCTAAATGGCTTACCCCTTATCCTTAGACTGTGACCCCTGATTCTCGACTTCCCCAACATTAATAAGAACATAAGAATATAAGAACATAAGAATTAGGAACAGGAGTAGGCCATCCAGCCCCTCGAGCCTGCTCCGCCATTCAACAAGATCCTGACTGATCTGGCCGTGGACTCAGTTCCACTTACCCACCCGCTCCCCATAACCCTTAATTCCCTTATTGGTTAAAAATCTATCTATCTGTGATTTGAATATATTCAATGAGCTAGCCTCAACTGCTTCCTTGGGCAGAGAATTCCACAGATTCACAACCCTCTGGGAGAAGAAATTCCTTCTCAACTCGGTTTTAAATTGGCTCCCCCGTATTTTGAGGCTGTGCCCCCTAGTTCTAGTCTCCCCGACCAGTGGAAACAACCTCTCTGCCTCTATTCTGTCTATCCCTTTCATTATTTTAAATGTTTCTATAAGATCACGCCTCATTCTTCTGAACTCCAACGAGTAAAGACCCAGTCTACTCAATCTATCATCATAAGGTAAGCCCCTCATCTCCGGAATCAGCCTAGTGAGTCGTCTCTGTACCCCTTCCAAAGCTAGTATATCTTTCCTTAAGTAAGGTGACCAAAACTGCACGCAGTACTCCAGGTGTGGCCTCACCAATACCCTGTACAGTTGCAGCAGGACCTCCCTGCTTTTGTATTCCATCCCTCTCGCAATGAAGGCCAACATTCCATTCGCCTTCCTGATTACTTGCTGCACCTGAAAACTAACTTTTTGGGATTCATGCACAAGGACCCCCAGGTCCCTCTGCACCGCAGCATGTTGTAATTTCTCCCCATTCAAATAATATTCCCTTTTACTATTTTTTTTTCCAAGGCGGAGGACCTCACATTTTCCGACATTGTATTCCATTTGCCAAACCTTAGCCCATTCGCTTAACCTATCTAAATCTCTTTGCAGCCTCTCTGTGTCCTCTACACAACCCGCTTTCCCACTAATCTTTGTGTCATCTGCAAATTTTATTACAGTACCCTCTGTCCCCTCTTCCAGGTCATCTGTGTATATTGTAAACAGTTGTGGTCCCAGCACTGATCCCTGTGGCACACCACTAACCACCAATTTCCAACCCGAAAAGGACCCATTTATCCCGACTCTCTGCTTTCTGTTAGCCAGCCAATTCTCGATCCATGCTAATACATTTCCTCTGACTCCGCGTACCTTTATCTTCTGCAGTAACCTTTTGTGTGGCACCTTATCGAATGCCTTTTGGAAATCTAAATACACCACATCCATCGGTACACCTCTATCCACCATGCTCGTTATATCCTCAAAGACTTTCAGTAAATTAATTACACATGATTTCCCCTTCATGAATCCATGTTGCGTCTGCTTGATTGCACTATTCCTATCGAGATGACCCACTATTTCTTCCTTAATGATAGCTTCAAGCATTTTCTCCACTACAGATGTTAAACTAACTGGCCTATAGTTATCTGCCTTTTGTCTGCCCCCTTTTTTAAACAGAGGCGTTACATTGGCTGCTTTCCAATCCGATGGCACCTCCCCAGGGTCCAGTGAATTTTGGTAGATTATAACGAATGCATCTGCTATTACTTCCACCATCTCTTTTAATACCCTGGGATGCATTTCATCAGGACCAGGGGACTTGTCTACCTTCAGTCCCATTAGCCTGTCCAGCACTACCCCCCTAGTGATAATGATTGTCTCAAGGTCCTCCCTTCCCACATTCCCGTGACCAACAATTTTTGGCATGGTTTTTGTGTCTTCCACTGTGAAGACCGAAGCAAAATAATTTTTTAATGTCTCAGCCATTTCCACATTTCCCATTATTAAATCCCCCTTCTCATCTTCTAAGGGACCAACATTTACTTTAGTCACTCTTTTCCGTTTTATATATTGGTAAAAGCTTTTACTATCTGTTTTTATGTTTTGCGCACGTTTACTTTTGTAATCTATCTTCCCTTTCTTTATTGCTTTCTTAGTCATTCTTTGCTGTCGTTTAAAAATTTGCCAATCTTCTAGTTTCCCACTAACCTTGGCCACCTTATACGCATTGGTTTTTAATTTGATACTCTCCTTTATTTCCTTGGTTATCCACGGCTGGTTATCCCTTCTCTTACCGCCCTTCTTTTTCACTGGAATATATTTTTGTTGAGCACTATGAAAGAGCTCCTTAAAAGTCCTCCACTGTTCCTCAATTGTGCCACCGTTTAGTCTGTGTTCCCTGTCTACTTTAGCCAATTCTGCCCTCATCCCACTGTAGTCCCCTTTGTTTAAGCATAGTACGCTCATTTGAGACACTACTTCCTCGCCCTCAATCTGTATTACAAATTCAACCATACTGTGATCACTCAGTCTGAGAGGATCTTTTACTAGGAGATCGTTTATTATTCCTGTCTCATTACACAGGACCAGACCTAAGATAGCTTGCTCCCTTGTAGGTTCTGTAACATACTGTTCTAAGAAACAATCCCATATGCATTTTATGAATTCCTCCTAAAGGCTACCCCGTGCGATTTGATTTGACCAATCGATATGTAGGTTAAAATCCCCCATGATTACTGCTATTCCTTTTTCACATGCCTCCATTATTCCCCTGATTATTGTCCGCCCCACCGTGAAGTTATTATTCGGGGGCCTATAAACTATGCCCACCAGTGACTTTTTCCCCTTACTATCTCTAATCTCCACCCACAATGATTCAACATTTTGTTCATTAGAGCCAATATTGTCTCTCACAACTGCCCTGATATCATCCTTTATTAACAGAGCTACCCCACCTCCTTTCCCTTCTTGTCTATCTTTCTGAATTGTCAGATACCCCTGTATGTTTAATTCCAAGTCTTGGCCACCCTGCAACCACGTTTCTGTAATGGCCACCGAATCATACCCATTTGTAATGATTTGTGCCGTCAACTCATTTACTTTGTTTCGAATGCTGCGTACGTTTAGGTAAAGTGTTTTAATACTAGTTTTTAAACCATGACTTTTAGTTTTGACCCCTCTTGCAGCCTCTTTATATTCATACATATTGTCCCTTTCTATCACCTTGTGGTTTACACTTACCCCAGTGCAACTCTGCTCTGTTGCCTCCTGCCTTTTGCATTCTTTCTTGGGGACCTGTTCATCTGAGCTCTCACCCACTCTAACTAGCTCAGAGCCCTCTCCTGGGTTCCCATCCCCCTGCCAAGCTAATTTAAAGCCCTCCCAATCGTACTATCAAAACCACCCGCGAGAACATTGGTCCCGTCTCTGATGAGGTGTAACCTGTCCGACTTGTACAGGTCCCACCTTCCCCAGAAGCGGTCCCAATTGTTCAGGAAACTAAAGCCCTCCCTCCTACACCAACGGGAGAGTGGAGAGCACCAGTTCCAACTGTCACAGGAGAGAGAGTGGCGAGCACCAGTTCCAACTGTCACAGGAGAGAGAGTGGAGAGCACCAGTTCCAACTGTCACAGGATGGGAGAGTGGAGAGCACCAGTTCCAACTGTCACAGGACAGAGAGTGGAGAGCACCAGTTCCAACTGTCACAGGACAGAGAGTGGCGAGCACCAGTTCCAACTGTCACAGGATGGGAGAGTGGAGAGCACCAGTTCCAACTGTCACAGGACAGAGAGTGGAGAGCACCAGTTCCAACTGTCACAGGATGGGAGAGTGGAGAGCACCAGTTCCAACTGTCACAGGACGGCGGAGTGGAGAGCACCAGTTCCAACTGTCACAGGAGAGAGAGTGGCGAGCACCAGTTCCAACTGTCACAGGAGAGAGAGTGGAGAGCACCAGTTCCAACTGTCACAGGATGGGAGAGTGGAGAGCACCAGTTCCAACTGTCACAGGACAGAGAGTGGAGAGCACCAGTTCCAACTGTCACAGGACAGAGAGTGGCGAGCACCAGTTCCAACTGTCACAGGATGGGAGAGTGGAGAGCACCAGTTCCAACTGTCACAGGACAGAGAGTGGAGAGCACCAGTTCCAACTGTCACAGGATGGGAGAGTGGAGAGCACCAGTTCCAACTGTCACAGGACGGCGGAGTGGAGAGCACCAGTTCCAACTGTCACAGGATGGGAGAGTGGAGAGCACCAGTTCCAACTGTCACAGGAGAGAGAGTGGAGAGCACCAGCTCCAACTGTCGCAGGATGGGAGAGTGGAGAGCACCAGTTCCAACTGTCACAGGAGAGAGAGTGGAGAGCACCAGTTCAAACTGTCACAGGATGGGAGAGTGGAGAGCACCAGCTCCAACTGTCGCAGGATGGGAGAGTGGAGAGCACCAGTTCCAACTGTCACAGGAGAGAGAGTGGAGAGCACCAGCTCCAACTGTCGCAGGAGAGAGAGTGGAGAGCACCAGTTCCAACTGTCACAGGAGAGAGAGTGGAGAGCACCAGTTCCAACTGTCGCAGGGCGGGAGAGAGGAGAGCACCAGTTCCAACTGTCACAGGAGAGAGAGTGGAGAGCACCAGTTCCAACTGTCGCAGGGCGGGAGAGAGGAGAGCACCAGTTCCAACTGTCACAGGATGGGAGAGAGGAGAGCACCAGTTCCAACTGTCGCAGGGCGGGAGAGAGGAGAGCACCAGTTCCAACTGTCACAGGATGGGAGAGTGGAGAGCACCAGTTCCAACTGTCACAGGATGGGAGAGTGGAGAGCACCAGTTCCAACTGTCACAGGAGAGAGAGTGGAGAGCACCAGTTCCAACTGTCACAGGAGAGAGAGTGAAGAGCACCAGTTCCAACTGTCGCAGGGCGGGAGAGAGGAGAGCACCAGTTCCAACTGTCACAGGATGGGAGAGTGGAGAGCACCAGTTCCAACTGTCACAGGATGGGAGAGTGGAGAGCACCAGTTCCAACTGTCGCAGGACAGAGAGTGGCGAGCACCAGTTCCAACTGTCACAGGACAGAGAGTGGCGAGCACCAGTTCCAACTGTCACAGGATGGGAGAGTGGAGAGCACCAGTTCCAACTGTCACAGGACAGAGAGTGGAGAGCACCAGTTCCAACTGTCACAGGATGGGAGAGTGGAGAGCACCAGTTCCAACTGTCACAGGACGGCGGAGTGGAGAGCACCAGTTCCAACTGTCACAGGATGGGAGAGTGGAGAGCACCAGTTCCAACTGTCACAGGAGAGAGAGTGGAGAGCACCAGCTCCAACTGTCGCAGGATGGGAGAGTGGAGAGCACCAGTTCCAACTGTCACAGGAGAGAGAGTGGAGAGCACCAGTTCCAACTGTCACAGGACAGAGAGTGGCGAGCACCAGTTCCAACTGTCACAGGATGGGAGAGTGGAGAGCACCAGTTCCAACTGTCACAGGACAGATAGTGGAGAGCACCAGTTCCAACTGTCACAGGATGGGAGAGTGGAGAGCACCAGTTCCAACTGTCACAGGATGGGAGAGTGGAGAGCACCAGCTCCAACTGTCACAGGAGAGAGAGTGGAGAGCACCAGTTCCAACTGTCACAGGATGGGAGAGTGGAGAGCACCAGCTCCAACTGTCGCAGGAGAGAGAGTGGAGAGCACCAGTTCCAACTGTCACAGGAGAGAGAGTGGAGAGCACCAGTTCCAACTGTCGCAGGGCGGGAGAGAGGAGAGCACCAGTTCCAACTGTCACAGGAGAGAGAGTGGAGAGCACCAGTTCCAACTGTCGCAGGGCGGGAGAGAGGAGAGCACCAGTTCCAACTGTCACAGGATGGGAGAGAGGAGAGCACCAGTTCCAACTGTCGCAGGGCGGGAGAGAGGAGAGCACCAGTTCCAACTGTCACAGGAGAGAGAGTGGAGAGCACCAGTTCAAACTGTCACAGGATGGGAGAGTGGAGAGCACCAGCTCCAACTGTCACAGGAGAGAGAGTGGAGAGCACCAGTTCCAACTGTCACAGGAGAGAGAGTGGAGAGCACCAGCTCCAACTGTCGCAGGAGAGAGAGTGGAGAGCACCAGTTCCAACTGTCACAGGAGAGAGAGTGGAGAGCACCAGTTCCAACTGTCGCAGGGCGGGAGAGAGGAGAGCACCAGTTCCAACTGTCACAGGAGAGAGAGTGGAGAGCACCAGTTCCAACTGTCGCAGGGCGGGAGAGAGGAGAGCACCAGTTCCAACTGTCACAGGATGGGAGAGAGGAGAGCACCAGTTCCAACTGTCGCAGGGCGGGAGAGAGGAGAGCACCAGTTCCAACTGTCACAGGATGGGAGAGTGGAGAGCACCAGTTCCAACTGTCACAGGATGGGAGAGTGGAGAGCACCAGTTCCAACTGTCACAGGAGAGAGAGTGGAGAGCACCAGTTCCAACTGTCACAGGAGAGAGAGTGGAGAGCACCAGTTCCAACTGTCGCAGGGCGGGAGAGAGGAGAGCACCATTTCCAACTGTCACAGGATGGGAGAGTGGAGAGCACCAGTTCCAACTGTCACAGGATGGGAGAGTGGAGAGCACCAGTTCCAACTGTCGCAGGACAGAGAGTGGCGAGCACCAGTTCCAACTGTCACAGGAGAGAGAGTGGAGAGCACCAGTTCCAACTGTCACAGGAGAGAGAGTGGAGAGCACCAGTTCCAACTGTCGCAGGGCGGGAGAGTGGAGAGCACCAGTTCAAACTGTCGCAGGGCGGGAGAGAGGAGAGCACCAGTTCCAACTGTCGCAGGGCGGGAGAGTGGAGAGCACCAGTTCCAACTGTCACAGGGCGGGAGAGAGGAGAGCACCAGTTCCAACTGTCGCAGGGCGGGAGAGAGGAGAGCACCAGTTCCAACTGTCGCAGGGCGGGAGAGTGGAGAGCACCAGTTCCAACTGTCACAGGAGAGAGAGTGGAGAGCACCAGTTCCAACTGTCACAGGACAGAGAGTGGAGAGCACCAGTTCCAACTGTCACAGGAGAGAGAGTGGAGCGCACCAGTTCCAACTGTCGCAGGGCGGGAGAGAGGAGAGCACCAGTTCCAACTGTCACAGGAGAGAGAGTGGAGAGCACCAGTTCCAACTGTCACAGGACGGGAGAGAGGAGAGCACCAGTTCCAACTGTCACAGGAGAGAGAGTGGAGAGCACCAGTTCCAACTGTCACAGGACGGGAGAGAGGAGAGCACCAGTTCCAACTGTCACAGGAGAGAGAGTGGAGAGCACCAGTTCCAACTGTCGCAGGGCGGGAGAGAGGAGAGCACCAGTTCCAACTGTCACAGGAGAGAGAGAGGAGAGCACCAGTTCCAACTGTCACAGGACAGAGAGTGGAGAGCACCAGTTCCAACTGTCGCAGGGCGGGAGAGAGGAGAGCACCAGTTCCAACTGTCACAGGAGAGAGAGTGGAGAGCACCAGTTCCAACTGTCACAGGAGAGAGAATGGAGAGCACCAGTTCCAACTGTCGCAGGGCGGGAGAGAGGAGAGCACCAGTTCCAACTGTCACAGGAGAGAGAATGGAGAGCACCAGTTCCAACTGTCGCAGGGCGGGAGAGAGCAGAGCACCAGTTCCAACTGTCACAGGACAGAGAATGGAGAGCACCAGTTCCAACTGTCGCAGGGCGGGAGAGAGGAGAGCACCAGTTCCAACTGTCACAGGAGAGAGAGTGGAGAGCACCAGTTCCAACTGTCACAGGAGAGAGAGTGGAGAGCACCAGTTCCAACTGTCACAGGAGAGAGAGTGGAGAGCACCAGTTCCAACTGTCACAGGAGAGAGAGTGGAGAGCACCAGTTCAAACTGTCACAGGACGGGAGAGTGGAGAGCACCAGTTCAAACTGTCGCAGGAGAGAGAGTGGAGAGCACCAGTTCCAACTGTCGCAGGAGAGAGAGTGGAGAGCACCAGTTCCAACTGTCACAGGAGAGAGAGTGGAGAGCACCAGTTCCAACTGTCGCAGGAGAGAGAGTGGAGAGCACCAGTTCCAACTGTCACAGGAGAGAGAGTGGAGAGCACCAGTTCCAAATGTCGCAGGGCGGGAGAGAGGAGAGCACCAGTTCCAACTGTCACAGGAGAGAGAGTGGAGAGCACCAGTTCCAACTGTCACAGGAGAGAGAGTGGAGAGCACCAGTTCCAACTGTCACAGGAGAGAGAGTGGAGAGCACCAGTTCCAACTGTCACAGGATGGGAGAGTGGAGAGCACCAGTTCCAACTGTCGCAGGGCGGGAGAGTGGAGAGCACCAGTTCCAACTGTCACAGGATGGGAGAGAGGAGAGCACCAGTTCCAACTGTCACAGGATGGGAGAGAGGAGAGCACCAGTTCCAACTGTCACAGGAGAGAGAGTGGAGAGCACCAGTTCCAACTGTCACAGGAGAGAGAGTGGAGAGCACCAGTTCCAACTGTCACAGGAGAGAGAGTGGAGAGCACCAGTTCCAACTGTCACAGGAGAGAGAGTGGAGAGCACCAGTTCCAACTGTCACAGGAGAGAGAGTGGAGAGCACCAGTTCCAACTGTCACAGGATGGGAGAGAGGAGAGCACCAGTTCCAACTGTCACAGGAGAGAGAGAGGAGAGCACCAGTTCCAACTGTCACAGGATGGGAGAGAGGAGAGCACCAGTTCCAACTGTCACAGGAGAGAGAGTGGAGAGCACCAGTTCCAAATTGTCCAACCGCTGTTTGCAGCAAACTTGCTCTCTTCGCTCCCCTTTTTAAAATAAAAGCACATAATTTTAAAACATATGTGACATATTCTTATGACATCACTAAGAAGCACAAGAATGACGTGAGTATCACGTGTAGCGAGTTGGACTTACCGCAGGAGAAGGGTCCACAGCCAGCGAGGGAATGGAAGACCAGCAGGAAGAGTAGTGCAAGGAAGGTAGTGCAGGGGTCCCCTGTGGTCATCCCACTGCAAAACAGATACACTGCTTTGAGTGCTGTTGAGGGGGATGACTCATCAGGAGAGGGCAGCAGCAGCCAAGTTCAAGGCACCGTGGCTGGCTCTGTTGCACAGGAGGGCAGGAAAAAGAGTGGGCGAGCGATAGTGATAGGGGATTCAATTGTAAGGGGAATAGATAGGCGTTTCTGCGGCCGCAACTGAGACTCCAGGATGGTATGTTGCCTCCCTGGTGCAAGGGTCAAGGATGTCTCGGAGCGGGTGCAGGACATTCTAAAAAGGGAGGGAGAACAGCCAGTTGTCGTGGTGCACGTTGGTACCAATGACATAGGTAAAAAAGGGATGAGTTCCTACGAAATGAATTTAAGGAGCTAGGAGCTAAATTAAAAAGTAGGACCTCAAAAGTAGTAATCTCGGGATTGCTACCAGTGCCACGTGCTAGTCAGAGTAGGAATCGCAGGATAGCTCAGATGAATACATGGCTTGAGCAATGGTGCAGCAGGGAGGGATTCAAATTCCTGGGGCATTGGAACCGGTTCTGGGGGAGGTGGGACCAGTACAATCCGGACGGTCTGCACCTGGGCAGAATCAGAACCAATGTCCTCGGGGGAGTGTTTGCTAGTGCTGTTGGGGAGGAGTTAAACTAATATGGCAGGGGGATGGGAACCAATGCAGGGAGATAGAGGGAAACAAAAAGGAGGCAAGAACAAAAGACAGAAAGGAGATGAGGAAAAGTGGAGGGCAGAGAAACCCAAGGCAAAGAACAAAAAGGGCCATTGTACAGCAAAATTCTAAAAGGACAGAGGGTGTTAAAAAAACAAGCCTAAAGGCTTTGTGTCTTAATGCAAGGAGTATCCGCAATAAGGTGGATGAATTAACTGTGCAAATAGATGTTAACAAATATGATGTGATTGGGATTACGGAGACGTGGCTCCAGGATGATCAGGGCTGGGAACTCAACATCCAGGGGTATTCAACATTCAGGAAGGATAGAATAAAAGGAAAAGGAGGTGGGGTAGCATTGCTGGTTAAGGAGGAGATTAAGGCAATAGTTAGGAAGGACATTAGCTTGGATGATGTGGAATCTATATGGGTAGAGCTGCAGAACACCAAAGGACAAAAAACGTTAGTGGGAGTTGTGTACAGACCTCCAAACAGTAGTAGTGATGTTGGGGAGGGCATCAAACAGGAAATTAGGGGTGCGTGCAATAAAGGTGCAGCAGTTATAATGGGTGACTTTAATATGCACATAGATTGGGCTAACCAAACTGGAAGCAATACGGTGGAGGAGGATTTCCTGGAGTGCATAAGGGATGGTTTTTTAGACCAATATGTCGAGGAACCAACTAGGGGGGAGGCCATCTTAGACTGGGTGTTATGTAATGAGAGAGGATTAATTAGCAATCTCGTTGTGCGAGGCCCCTTGGGGAAGAGTGACCATAATATGGTGGAATTCTGCATTGGGATGGAGAATGAAACAGTTAATTCAGAGACCATGGTCCGGAACTTAAAGAAGGCTAACTTTGAAGGTATGAGGCGTGAATTGGCTGGGATGGATTGGCGAATGATACTTAAGGGGTTGACTGTGGATGGGCAATGGCAGACATTTAAAGACCACATAGATGAATTACAACAATTGTACATTCCTGTCTGGCATAAAAATAAAAAAGGGAAGGTGGCTCAACCGTGGCTATCAAGGGAAATCAGGGATAGTATTAAAGCCAAGGAAGTGGCATACAAATTGGCCAGAAATAGCAGCGAACCTGGGGACTGGGAGAAATTTAGAACTCAGCAGAGGAGGACAAAGGGTTTGATTAGGGCAGGGAAAATGGAGTATGAGAAGAAGCTTGCAGGGAACATTAAGATGGATTGCAAAAGTTTCTATAGATATGTAAAGAGAAAAAGGTTAGTAAAGACAAACGTAGGTCCCCTGCAGTCAGAATCAGGGGAAGTCATAACGGGGAACAAAGAAATAGCGGACCAATTGAACAAGTACTTTGGTTCGGTATTCACGAAGGAGGACACGAACAACCTTCCGGTTATAAAAAGGGTCGGGGGGTCTAGTAAGGAGGAGGAACTGAGGGAAATCCTTATTAGTCGGGAAATTGTGTTGGGGAAATTGATGGGATTGAAGGCCGATAAATCCCCAGGGCCTGATGGACTGCATCCCAGAGTACTTAAGGAAGTGGCCTTGGAAATAGTGGATGCATTGACAGTCAGTTTCCAACATTCCATTGACTCTGGATCAGTTCCTATGGAGTGGAGGGTAGCCAATGTAACCCCACTTTTTAAAAAAGGAGGGAGAGAGAAAACAGGGAATTATAGACCGGTCAGCCTGACATCGGTAGTGGGTAAAATGATGGAATCAATTATTAAGGATGTCATAGCAGTGCATTTGGAAAGAGGTGACATGATAGGTCCAAGTCAGCATGGATTTGTGAAAGGGAAATCATGCTTGACAAATCTTCTGGAATTTTTTGAGGATGTTTCCAGTAGAGTGGATAAGGGAGAACCAGTTGATGTGGTATATTTGAACTTTCAAAAGGCGTTCGACAAGGTCCCACACAAGAGATTAATGTGCAAAGTTAGAGCACATGGGATTGGGGGTAGTGTACTGACATGGATTGAGAACTGGTTGTCAGACAGGAAGCAAAGAGTAGGAGTAAATGGGTACTTTTCAGAATGGCAGGCAGTGACTAGTGGGGTACCGCAAGGTTCTGTGCTGGGGCCCCAGCTGTTTACACTGTACATTAATGATTTAGATGAGGGGATTAAATGTAGTATCTCCAAATTTGCGGATGACACTAAGTTGGGTGGCAGTGTGAGCTGCGAGGAGGATGCTGTGAGGCTGCAGAGCGACTTGGATAGGTTAGGTGAGTGGGCAAATGCATGGCAGATGAAGTATAATGTGGATAAATGTGAGGTTATCCACTTTGGTGGTAAAAACAGAGAGACAGACTATTATCTGAATGGTGACAGATTAGGAAAAGGGGAGGTGCAAAGAGACCTGGGTGTCATGGTACATCAGTCATTGAAGGTTGGCATGCAGGTGCAGCAGGCGGTTAAGAAAGCAAATGGCATGTTGGCCTTCATAGCAAGGGGATTTGAGTACAGGGGCAGGGAGGTGTTGCTACAGTTGTACAGGGCATTGGTGAGGCCACACCTGGAGTATTGTGTACAGTTTTGGTCTCCTAATCTAAGGAAGGACATTCTTGCTATTGAGGGAGTGCAGCGAAGGTTCACCAGACTGATTCCCGGGATGGCGGGACTGACCTATCAAGAAAGACTGGATCAACTGGGCTTGTATTCACTGGAGTTCAGAAGAATGAGAGGGGACCTCATAGAAACATTTAAAATTCTGACGGGGTTAGACAGGTTAGATGCAGGAAGAATGTTCCCAATGTTGGGGAAGTCCAGAACCAGAGGTCACAGTCTAAGGATAAGGGGTAAGCCATTTAGGACCGAGATGCGGAGGAACTTCTTCACCCAGAGAGTGGTGAACCTGTGGAATTCTCTACCACAGAAAGTTGTTGAGGCCAATTCACTAAATATATTCAAAAAGGAGTTAGATGAGGTCCTTACTACTAGGGGGATCAAGGGGTATGGCGAGAAAGCAGGAATGGGATACTGAAGTTGAATGTTCAGCCATGAACTCATTGAATGGCGGTGCAGGCTAGAAGGGCCGAATGGCCTACTCCTGCACCTATTTTCTATGTTTCTATGTTTAATACAGAAACTGTCATCATGTGACTTTGCCACATGGCCCTTTTATTGTATTTACATCAGTAGTTGCAGTACCATAGTAGTCCACTGGGTGGAGCAGCAGTCCACTAGCGGGAGCTCCAATACATTTCTCCCTCTTTATTGAAGAAATAATCATAACAAAATAATCATTATACATAACTTGCATGGTTATACACAACAAAAAATATGGACTTATTTTTCCATATTTACATATAAACTTAAAGACTGGTTTTCTTTACTGTTGAACAGAACTTTCCAAACTTGGTGTCGAACTTAGATTCTAGGCTGAGCTTGAGAAGAGTTTTTCTCCAAAGGTAACCCTTGATCTACATTTAGAATCTCTACAACTTCAGATTGTTTGTCTGCTTGACTCAGCCTCAGACTTCAATTCTAACCTTCTCTTGGACTTGTTTCTAGTACATCTGATGTAGGATCTGCTACTGGTACTCTACTTATAACAACACTATCTAACTCATCAGAAATAATTGAATCATTCCAACTTTCAACTCTTTCTACATTTGTAGGTAAAATATGATCAATGTGAACAAACCTAACCTTTCCATGATCGAAAGTCTTGACTACATATGTGCAAGGGCCACATATCTTCACTACATTTCCTGGTAACCACTTTAACCATTTATGGTGATGGTTCTCCACTCTAACCTTTTGATTCAATTTCACACTTCTCTCTCTTACTCTACCTCTATTATGATTCTCTTTCTGTCTTAATTGTTTCTCTTCTACTGACTGTGCTAAGTTTGGCTTTAACAACGAGAACCTGCTTCGTGGCTGTCATTTGAGCAACAATTCTGCTAATGTTCTACCAGTAGTTGTATGAGGAGTATTATAATAAGTAATCAAAAAAGTTGCTAGTTTGTGATTCACGAGAAATGCCGTTTCTTTAGATTTGGATCCAAAATTTGTTTGATGAGGGCATGTTTTACAATTTTACTGTGTGCTCTGTTGCACCACTTGAAGCAGGGTGGTGCGGTGGAATTTTGATATGTTTCACATCATTTCTGCTCATGAACTGTACAAATTCTTCTGAACAAAAGTGCGGCCCATTATCAGGCACAATTTCTTCTGGGAGACCATCTGAAGAAAAGAATCTTTGCAAATTGTTTAGTATTTTACTTGTTGTTATTTTCTACATCGGAAACACCTCTACCCACATTGAATGAGTATCAATCACAATGAACAATTGTTGTCCTTCTAGCTCAGCAAAATCTAACCTTTGCCACACCCTGGGAGGCCATTTCCATTGCTGCAATGGTACAGATGGTGGTTTCTTGCTCACCGATTGACATGTTGTACACTGACAGATGATTTACTCTATATAGGGCAGGATTTTAGGGTCGTTTGCGACCCGGTTTTCGCTGGGTTTTGACCCTCCGTGGTGAAAAATGGGGCGGTTAGCTGTTTTACGTCCGGGTGCGATCCTTGGATTGGTTTTTGCGGTGGTGCTTAGAGGCACTGCTGGGAAGAGCTGTGCCGGGTGTGCAATGTCCCGCATTACGACACCGGCAGAAGTTTCGACAATCACCCAACCTTTTAGCCCCGAAACACTCCCCGCGATGACCGCTGGGGAAAATGGCAGTGCTGCCCTGCCGGCGACGGTGAGTTGGATAAACTGCAAAAAGGTAAGTTACAATTTTTCATTTTTAATATTTTTGCATCAATTTGTGTGGTAAGGGTGTTGCCAATGTTTTTTCAATGTTTATGTGAATTTCTTTTTTTTTTCCCCTCTCAAGGCCTCTCTTGGAGTGCTCCTGGCCCTGCACTAAAGTTGGCGAGGTTCCCGATTTTGCACAGCAAAAGTAGATTCTTTGCGCTGCTCCCCTGGCACAAGGCCGAAATGTCAAGAGTTTCTCCACAAAGTGCAAACGTTAATCAGGCCCCGCCTCCGTTTTCGCCCGAAAATGATAAAGCCAAAAATCCAGCCCATATACCTTTATCTAAACCTTGCCATCATAAGTAACTGCGTACAAAACTCTTGGTCAAGAACATTTTCAGGTGCTGGTCATGAAGCTCTCCTAACAATTTGGGCCTGAACTTATTTGGGATAACTACTCTTGCACCCACATGATACAATCTTTATCTACTGACAATTCATTTCTACGAACGAAGTATGGATGAATATCTTCCTCTTATACCTGGTTTGGCCATCCATTTGCTATGTAATCATACATCTTTGATATAACTGGGTCACATTTGGTTGCCCTACCAATCTCTTCAGCTGTGATTGGCAGTTCATCAATGTATGAAAAATAGAACACTTCTTCCCTATTGGGTGTAACTTGTGATGGGGATGGCAACCTGGACATAGCATCAGCATAACTGTGATCAGCTACTCATCTGTACTTAGTCATATTTCATTTCCACATGAAAAATCTCATTCCAATCCACCTTTAGTGATCCCAACTCATTCCTACCTATCAAGACAGGCTTATCTCCTGCCATTACTATGAGAGGCAAGCTCTGAAACTGATCCTTGTATTTCACTGGTATGATGATACGTCCTATAACAGTGTTTGCTCTCCTGAGTAACCTCGCAGCTCTATCTTTGATTTCTCCAGTGGAAAATCACTCAACTTTTGTCGAGATAGAGCGATTCCGGTACTATGCTCACAGATGCACCAGTGTTGATTTCCCTGGGTATCCTGGTTCCTGCAACATCTACTTGGATGACGATACTTCATGAATCGCTGTTAGTTACCCTTGTGCTCCTGATGACTTGTATCTCCAAAACCTTCTCGCCCTGTTGCTTCTCTTCAATGCGTTGTAGTGTCTTAATGTCTGGCGATTTCTACTTCTAGCGTTGAAAGTTGGTTTACTCTTCAGTTGGCACACCTTCACAAGATACCCAGTTTTCTTGCAGAAAAAACACTCTGTCTTCACATATGGACAGCTTTGAGCAATGTGTTGTCCAAGGTACTGATAGCATGACTTCAATTCACTGTTACCATTGCCAGTTGCTGAGGCCTTGGAGCTCAACTGCCTTTTACTTTTAACCTGCAGGCGATTGACCTCGGTTATCTGATGACTGGACATGGCACTAAATTCTCGGGACTATTAGTCGGCCATATCCATTGACATAGCTGTCTGACAAGCGAAATCAAAAGTCAAGTTAGGGATTTGTCAACAACTTCCTTTTGATTGCTTCATTTTTCATCCCACAAACAAAGCGGTCACGCAATGCTCAGTCCTGAAAGTTTCTGAAATAACAGTGAATGAATAGCTTTTTTAAAGCTACAATGTACTCACTGATACCCTCGTCAATTAAATGATCTTGTTTTCCAAAATGATAACTTTCAGCAATTTCCAGGGGCTCAGGATTGTCGTGCTGTTCTAACTTGGTTAACATAAGAAATAGGAGCAGGAGTAGGCCATTCGAACCTTCGAGCCTGCTCCGCCATTCAATAAGATCATGACTGATCTGATCTTAGCCTCAACCCCACTTCCCTGCCCACTCCCCATAACCCTTCACTCTGTTATCGTTCAAAAATCTCTCTATCTCCACCTTAAATATATTCAATGACCCAGCCTCTACAGCTCTCTGGGGTAGAGAATTCCAAAGATTCACAACCTACTGAGAGAAGAAATTACTCCTCATTTCCGTTTTAAATGGGGGACCCCTTATTCTGAACTATGCCCCTAGTTCTAGATCCACCCACGAGGGGAAACATCCTCTCTGCATCTACCCTATCAAGTCCCCTCAGAATCTTAGATATTTCAATATGATCACCTCTCATTCTTCTAAACTCCAATGAGTATAGGTCCAACCTGCTCAACCTTTCTTCATAAGACAACCCATTCATGTCAGGAATCAACCTCATGAACCTTCTCTGAACTGCCGGCAATGCAAGTACATCCCTCCTTAAATAAGGGGACCAAAATTGTATGCAATACTCCAGATGTGGTCTCACCAACGCTCTGTACAGTTGCAGCAAGACTTCCGTACTTTTATACACCATCCCCCTTGCAATAAAGGCCAACATTCCATTTGCCTTCCTAATTACTTCCTGTACCTGCATGCTAACTTTTTATGTTTCATGTACATAGACCCCCAGATCCCTCTGTAACTCAGCATTTTGTAATCTCTCCCCATTTAAATAATTTGCTTTTTTATTTTTCCTACCGAAGTGGATAACCTCACATTTTCCCGCATTATACTCCATCTGCAAAATTTTTGCCCACTTACTTTATCTATCTATATCCCTTTGCAGATTCTTCACAACTTGCTTTCCCAGCTATCTTTATATCTTCAGCAAATTTGATTACATTATACTTGGTCCCTTCATCCAAATCATTAATATAGATTGTAAATAGTTGAGGTCCCAGCACTGATCCCTGTAACACCTCACTAGTTTCTGTTTGCCAACCTGAAAATGACCCATTTATCCCAACTCTCTGTTTTCTGTTAGTTAGTCAATCCTCTATCCATGCTAATATATTACACCCAACCCCGTGAGCTCTTATCTTGTGCAGTAACATTTTATGTGACGCCTTATCAAATGCCTTCTGGAAATCCAAATGCACAAAATGTACTGGTTCCCCTTTATCAACTTTTCTCATTACATTCTCAAAGAATTTCAGCAAGTTTGTCAAACATGATTTCCCTTTCATAAAACTATGTTGACTCTGCTTGACTGCATTTTGATTTTCTAAATGTCCTGCTATTACTTCCTTAATAATGGACTCCAGCATTTTCTCAATTACAGATGTTAGGCTAACTGGTCTATAATCTC